>NC_134706.1:87920972-88562083 GCF_043290135.1 Rhipicephalus microplus
ATGAAGAAATATGCGTGAAGTGGGTATGCGACACAGTCAAAGGGTGGTAAAGAACAAGTTTTCCAATGGGTTGGAGCATTAGACGACCCAGTCGTTGAGCAATTCGTATTGTGTGACACCTGGCTGTTTCTTGGACGTTATAAAACGCTTTCTTATTCCTTTCCCGACATCAAGTCTGCCTATGGCCAGTTTAAAAACAAGTTACAAGCACTGTCGTGGCTCAGTGGTAGAATACTGGACAGGCACGCAGCGGACCTGGGTTGGAATCCCATTGCGTTAACTTATTGGTGTTTTTTATTTACCGAGTTTTTTTTTCCTCCATACTGGTTAGGGGCGGCGGCAAACGATTGCAAGTTTTCCAAGCATCGTTTTCCCTGTATATCCAGGAACTTCACAAACGAGTACGTGGAAAGGTGAAAGACACCCCCCCCCCCCCTATTAAAAAGAGTTTGCACTCACGCTGCACTGTTGTTCGCCAAGGGCTTATGGTTGCGTGCGAGTGAAACTTATACTTTCCTTGCATCTGCTAACTGGTCACTTCTGCTGTGACGCAACTGTGTAAACATATATTGCGCATTAATATCCTTAAGTACTAATTTTTGTTACAGCGACAGTTGTTATGAAGTTATGCTTGGTGCTTTTCTACGGCGTCGCAAGGGACCTGTGTTCTGACTTCATAACAACTGTTGCTGTAAAAAAAAAATAAGTACTTAAGGATATTAATGCGCAATATATGTTTACACAGTTGCCTCACAGCAGAAGTGACCAGTTAGCAGATGCAAGGAAAGTATAAGTTTCACTCGCACGCAACCATAAGCCCTTGGCGAACAACAGTGCAGCGTGAGTGCAAACTCTTTTTAATAGGGGGGGGGGGGAGGGGTGTCTTTCACCTTTCCACGTACTCGTTTGTGAAGCTCCTGGATATACAGGGAAAACGATGCTTGGAAAACTTGCAATCGTTCCTCTGATGATACGTTCTGCTCCATTATCTGGTCAATGAAATTCCCAGAAGCATCAAAACATTCCAAAAGGTCCCATTGGTGTTGCTGCGTACGATGTCGTACCCTTCTTTTTCAGCTGTTAATTGCACCTTGTTTGTGATTTTTTAGTTTTTGTTTTATTTTTTTGTTTTTTGCCTGTACCATTCCTTTGTGGGTGAAGTTTTGGGGTGGCGGGATTTCCACAGCTTCATCAATTAGAGGCGCTTTAGGCGAAAGTGTACTTCCCTGAATTTTCAAAGGAGCTCGTTTCTTTTTTCTCCTGCATAAAGAGAAGCATATCGCAACATATCAGAAATTTTGAGACTGGGAGCGTAGTGCTTATGCAAATATAAGAAGCTCCAAATCCCAGAAATGCAGAGCCGGTGCTACATTAGCTACCTTTCGAAAGCGAAGCGCACACTTCTGTTAGGCACACTCGCGTACTGGCTTTTGTAAGTGCGCCTTAAAACGATGCAAACACGGTAGTAATTTGATAAGCCCGTCGTCTCGTTATTTACCTTGCCTCATCGAAGCAGCATGCTTTAACATGTGTATTAAACAAAAGTCATTATTGTTCTTTTTGACGCTTAACCTTCTTCCCTCATAGCGTACTCTCATTTGCCGCGCATTACGACGTCTTCGGAGCCCTGAAACGTACAAAAATTATTCAAAATATCTCTGTGCATCCGCACGCCAAAAGGAAGTACATGTAGTCGGGAATGCAGCCGTAGTCATGAAAATATGCGAGGAAAAGCAAGTGGGCGAAGCGTGCCTACGTGCACATCAAAAGTTGTGCCCGGTGTCCGCTTCACATGATTCGCGCTGCCGAATGCTACTCAAGAGCCCACCATCGTCGTTTTTTAAAGTCATCACAGACGTGTTGAAAACCACCTTGTTAAATTAGAGGCATCACACGGAACATTACTGGCACTAAAACAACGCGAAAGCCACGTACGCTACAATGCGCCCATCCGCTTTCTGCCCTGAGCAATGTGGCGGCGGTAAGCTTCAGCCACGGAGTCCTTCCGCCACTCCAGAAGTTTTAGTATAACCTCCTTGGGTTGAGTGTATCTGACACACTTTCCTTCTTCTGCATAATGAGGTTGGTGCGTAGATTTCAAATTCTAGCCAAGCGCCAATGTAAATATAGCTGATCGAACACTCATGTGCCGCCTATATTTAGACCAATATTGGAGCCGTGTATATGAAAAGTGATGATATGGAGGTTGTAAATAATACTGACCATTAACTCGTAGTATAATTTTGAATGATCTACAATATAGAACTAGGATCCCAATGATTACGCCTCGTGCTGGGCAGTGAAGCCATGACTAAGTTGGAGACAAATAGATGAATACAACGAATTCAGTGTGCCATCGTGCGGTTTGTGTCGAGTATTGCTATTCTTGTCAGAGTTACTTTCTATCGAAAAATCCCGAGGGATATAAAGCGTGGAATTGAATGTTTTCTTGAAGCTGTAGAGATAAAAAATTGGTACAGTTACCATAGGGTGAAAACACTATGACAATTCAAATTCCGCACCTGTATAAGTGCAACGAAAGCAGTCGACTAAAGAATGTAATGGGGCTGGTAGCTGGTGCCAGATGAGGAGCATTACAATTCTTATGAAGCTCCATATAGGTATGGAAAACTCGCGTTTCATAGGGCGTTACAGAAAGCTTTCGAAAGGCAAAAAGACCCAACCTGAGCCAGTAGGTAAAAATTATACTTTTTTTTAAATTTTATTTGATAGCTAACCCCTTGTGATCTCATAAAAGCCTAGGACACCGGGACTAACTACTTCTTCATGCATGACAAATGTATGATAACCAGACTAGCGATTCGCATTGATCTCCAAGATGGCCATGTTGTCAGAATTATGCAGAGTACATTTCACTGTTTTCGGAGTTTCTCAGCTTTCTCAAAAATAAAATCTAACATCCCATTCCTGCCACGAAACTTCAGAACTCAATGAATGAGCTTCAATGAAGAGATGAAAAAAACAACAGATAATGTAATTTAGGAGACGTTAATTGTGCTGATTCGAATGTATTGTAATAACTTCGGGACAGATCTGAAAAGTGAAGTGCACAAAATAAAAAAAGATGTTGTCGCTGGCAAAAATCGGAGGTTCGACCGCCTAAACAGCCTGCAATTCAATTAACGTCCCCTATACATTCTTTGGCTTCATAATACCTTGGCTTTCAATTAGGTTGGGTCGAAGAGAAAAATTATTCCAGAAGATTGACATCCTTCGTTCGTTCAAGGCAAGGATCTCATTCCGGCAGACTCGATAAACTCTTCAGTGTGCGAAGACCTATTGTTGAGCTGCCCGCCCGTAAACAAATTGGCCCCGTATCTGCATGTTTCACTGAAAATGTCGTCGAAAGGCGATAGTCTTGCGTGTGAAGATAGTGACTAAAGCGCCTAGTTGATGTTCTGCGCGAGAAAATCGTTGAATCATATTTTAGAAGCGCACCGTTAGGGAGTCTCTACGCATGCAGCGAAGGCGAATGAGCGCATCGAGGCACGTTAAGGCACGTTGAAACCCCTTGATATTGGGAATGTAACGACACTCTCCTTCACGCGCGCGTTTCCATCTCGATTTTTTATTCCGTTTTTATTCCGTTCTTCGCATGACGTTATCCTTGGATGGGACTTTCTTTCGTCAAATTCTGCTTTGGTCGACTGTGCTCGTTCCGAACTCGCATTATTTGTGCCTTGCTATGACCCCGACAATGGCGCTTCGTGTAGAGTGTTTGCTGCTTCTGACGTTGACATTGCGCCTTTCTCAGCTGTTGTTGTCTCGGTGTCGTGTGCCTCTCCCGCGAAATCGCCTGTGTTGTTTATGCCATCGGTCCCATCTGCGTGCCGTCGAAATATCATGCTTCCGTTTGCCGTCGTCGTTTTTCGCAACAGTCATGCTGCCATTTATGTGTGCAATCCCTCGGACAGCCCGTCATCTCTACTACGTGGAGAATGCCTGGGAAGCTACGAACCTTACGAGTGCATTCTTCCGGCCACTATACCCGATTCTACGGTTTCGCTCCCAATTTGTGCTGTCACTCCTACCAACACGTCTAATGATGTTCTCGACGTATTCTCGGATGCCATCGACTCTGAGCTCGCACCAACTCAGCGCGAAGAGATTATAAATCTTCTACTCCGCGTTTGCTCTTCATTCGATCGTGACCAGTCAGGCTTAGGCCGAACCTCTGCGGTCGTTCACCGTATTGACACCGGTCAACAAGCCCCGCTAAAACAGCGTCCGTACCGTGTGTCGTCTGCTGAACGCTATGTTATCAACGAACAAGTGGACGACATGTTGAAACGTGGCATCATCGAGCCCTCCAACAGTCCCTGGGCTTCACCGGCTGTTCTCGTCAAAAAAAAAAAAAGACGGATCCATCCGGTTCTGCGTTGACTACCGCCGACTCAACAAGATAACGCGCAAAGACGTATACCCTCTGCCACGCATCGATGATGCTCTGGACTGCCTACAAAGTGCAGAGTTCTTTTCTTCGTTAGATTTACGCTCCGGCTACTGGGAGGTGCCCATGGCAGAGGGTTACCGCCCGAAGACAGCCTTTGTAACACCAGATGAACTATATGAATTCAGCGCTATGCCCTTTGGCCTCTGCAATGCGCCTGCCACTTTCGAAAAGATGATGGATATCATCTTGCGAGGTCTGAAATAGAAAACGTGCCTCTGTTAATTGGGCAACATTGTGGTATTTTCAAGCGACTTTGCGACCCACCTCAGCCGCCTCGAGCAAGTTCTTACGTGCCTTTCCACGGCGGGACTTCAACTTGACTTAAAGAAATGCCACTTCGGCACTCGCAAGCTTGTAATTCTCGGCCATGTAGTTTCTAAGGACGGCATTCTCCCGGACCCTACGAAACTTAATGCAGTCGCAGCGTTCCCAAAGCCAACCACCATCAAAGAGCTTCGAAGCTTCATCGGCCTACGTTCTTACTTCCGGCGCTACGTCCGCAATTTCGCCTCCATTATCGCCCCCTTGACCAATCTTCTAGCCGGAAGTTCTGATTTGTCAACGCGGTCGCAGGCGTGTGATGATGCATTTCAGGAACTCCGACGGCTCCTCACCACGCCTCCCATACTCCGACATTTCGATCCGTCTGCTCCAACGGAGCTTCATACAGACGCTTGTGGTGTCGGGCTAGGGGCCATACTGGCCCAACGCAAGGATGGCTTTGACGAGTACGTCTTTGCCTATGCCAGCCGCTCCCTCAGTAAAGCCGAGAAGAATTACAGTGTAACTGAAAAGGAGTGCCTTGCCATTATTTGGGCAATCGGAAAATTTCGGCCTTATTTATATGGACGTCCGTTTGATATTGTAACAGACCACCATGCGCTTTGCTGGTTATCTTGACTAAAAGATCCTAATGGTCGGCTTGCTCGTTGGGCATTGCGGTTACAGGAGTTCGATGTCCGTGTTATCTACCGTTCTGGCCGTAAGCATACTGACGCCGATGCCCTGTCACGTTCACCATTGGCTTCAGAGCCTGTCGGCTCACCTATCTCCACCAGTGCTGCCTTGGCCATCAGCATTTCGGACATGTCTTCCGAGCAACGCAAAGATGCTTGGATTTCTTCTCTTTTGGACTTGCTCTCAAATCGGACGCCCGCTCCAGTTTCCAGGACGCTTCGCCGTCAAGCAGGACACTTCGCTATTCGGGATAACCTGCTTTACCGCCGAAACTACGGCTCGATGGTTCGTAAGTTGTTGCTCGTCATTCCCCGACATCTGCGCTCTGACATCTGTGCCACGTTCCACGATGATCCGCAATGTGGCCACGCTGGTGTGTTAAAAACATACACTCGCTTGCAGCTGCGGTACTACTGGCGCGGTATGTACCGTTTCGTTCGCCGTTACGTAAGGTCTTGCCTTACGTGCCAGCGACGCAAAAGGCCCACTCAGCATGCCACAGCTTCCTTGCAGCCGTTGCCATATCCAGCACGAGCTTTCGATCATGTCGGAATCGACCTTTACGGTTCGCTTCCCTATACTTCGAGTAGCAACCGCTGGGTCATTGTCGCTATCGACCACCTAACGCGGTACGCTGAAACAGCTGCGTTACCTTCTGCTACCGCAAAAGACGTTGCATGTTTTATACTCCAAAACCTGGTTTTAAGGCATGGAGCACCTCGAGAGTTACTAAGCAACCGCGGCCGCGTTTTTCTCTCCGATGCCATCAAAGCATTGTTGAGCCAATGTCGCATCATACACCGCACTACCACAGCCTATCATCCGGAAACTAATGGGATGACAGAGCGTTTTAATCGTACACTTGGCAATATGCTGGCCAAGTACGCTCCATCCGACCAGTCAAATTGGGATAGCATACTGCCTTTTGTGACATATGCTTACAACACTTCAACGCAAAGCACCACTGGATTTTCGCCTTTCTTTCTTCTTTATGGACGCGAGCCATCATCAACAATGGATACTATTCTTCCTTATCGACCGGACCCTTCAAAGATGACTACCGTTTCTCGAGCAGCAGCACGCGCTGAAGAATGTCGGAAGCTTGCTCGTGCGTTCATGTCACATGACCAGACGCGCCAAAAACATCGCCACGACGCGTCAACCACGCCTATGAGCTTTGCTCCGAACTCACTGGTGTGGTTATGGATTCCTTCTACTCCTCCAGGAGTCTCCCACAAGCTTTCGTACAGGTACCATGGCCCTTATCGAGTTGTACGCCAAACATCCCCTGTCAACTACCTGGTCGAGCCGCTGGATGCATCTCCGGACAAGCGCCGTCGGGGACAAGAAATCGTACACATCTCTCGACTCAAGCCATACCACGACCCTTCTGTGTACACCTGTCCTTAGGTCACCAGGATGGCTCCCTCATCGCCCGGGGGTGATTGTAACGAGGGCAGTGGGCATGGAGCTCGAATATAGAAAAGGAAGAAGACTTGCTGTGATTGCAGGCTTGCGTTCAGTTAGCCCTTGTGCTCAATAAAGCTTTCGTTCCCCGAGTCAACTCCTGCTGGTTCAACATCCCGTTTCAAGTTATTTATTTATTTATTGATTTATTTATTCATTTATTTATTTATTTATATAGACATACTGCAGACGAGCATTTTGTCCGGGCAGGAGGAGAATAAGTAACAACAAGGTTTTCGTAACAGCAGAAACAAAACAAAAACACGTATTCATACGACAAATGTCACATGTCCGTGAAAGAGCAACAAACTTTTAACATATTTGAACGCTCTAATAATTAGGTAGATAACGTTCCAACGATAGGAAAATTGTCAGCCGAAAAAATCTCATGAGGCAGTGTATTGCATTAGTCAACTGTTTGAGGAAATTAAGCGTAATTGTAAGCATTAGTTCATGCAGAAACGGGTGCCAAGGATCGATCATGTTTCCGGTGGGTATTCCTATCAGTGGCCGGCTGAACGCAACAAGGTACATTTAGGGCAACTTTCCCTGACATAATTTTGGATAAAAACGTTAAACGACTTAACTTTATTCTTGTTTCTCAGAAAAGAATTCAGCATACTGACGACAACTCCCCTTGAAGCAATGCACGAATAGCCGAGAAAAAATCACAGCATATCCACGAAGTCAATGAGGATAAGTGAGGCGAAGCATGCGGATGGATGGGCAGACGGACGCATGAAAGGATGGATAGATGCACACATGGACGCATGGGAGCATGGACGGACTGATGGACGCTTTGTCCCATTCGTCATCATTCACTCCGTGAAAATGCTGTGACGCCGATTTTATAGCCATCCGATGCAATGCAACTGGCTTCTACGAAAAAAAAACGGGACATACGACCCAATACGTAAGGAGCTTCGCCCCTAAAAACACGTATGTTGATGAGCAGGCCGAAACAATATTACAAATGCAGCAATTGTTGATACTTTGATGCGAGCAATAAGGCGCCTTAGCTCACGAAATACACTGTTCTTTGTTGGAACGAAGTTTTTTCGGCCGATGTTGAGCAGCCACTGCTGCTTGCGCAAGACATTGCGTTATCCTTGGGGTATCATAAAAGCTGCGTAGCCATTTTCACTGTGGTTGTTGCAGTGATAGGTACAACACCGTGGCTTCGCACCTACATAAACCACGCAAAAGAAAGTGCGCACTACGTTTGTTACGCAGAGCGCCAGCGAAAAATGGCGCGAGCGCAAAAGAAAAACACAAGCAAAGCGCAAGATTCACGCGTCTCTAAGGGCAACCGCGAAAGAGAAAAATCATCGTGCAGAAAAATTGTCGGACACTAGGACGACGCGAAGGGGGGCGAGGGAGAGAGGAAGCCTAGCCCGCGCCGAGTACAGTAGATGGCGGTACTTTCCGAAGATCATAAGGTTTTAAGGCACTTCAGACACGAGCGTCATGTGGCAGTTATCTTCAAAAACGAAAAAAGACGTGCGCGCCCACAGTGAAAGAAGCGCGCCTGTCCCTGAGGTGATTAGGTGTAAAATGCAAAGCAACGGGCAGGTGCCACCACCGTGTCATCACAGCAAAGCGTTAGAAACACTTGCCTTTTTTAGCATCGCGTTGCACTGTCAGTGCAGCATAATAAACGCTAAGGTCCTTAGAATTACTTACGTGTGCCCTCTCTAGTATAAAGACACACATACAAAATATCGACGTCTTGTTATTGTGCCTCAGATATGCGCTGGGGAAACGCTCGAGGTGCCGACAAGCGCGGACGCGTGAAGATCGGCTCCTGCTTTCAAGAATGCTTTCCTGTGGTATCCACGAATTTGTCGCCGAGTTCTCAGTCATATCGCGTGCCAAGTTCTCAAGAAATCAGCAGATACCACCTTTGTGCTGTTAAGTGGACTTTTAAATCATTTTGGGACATTTTTACTCGGCAACACCACCGAGGATTTAAGCCTAACCAAGAAGGCGATTGACGCCGATGCGCCATCCCGGCTATAACGTGACTCAACGCTCTGCGTGTTCCAGGACCTGCAACTGAGAATGGAATGCCAAGTAGATGGAGAGGACATCTATCCAGAGGACTGCACAGTATACATGGGTTGGAAGGAAGCCGAAATGAGACGCTCAAGGAATAAGCTATCCACGGTAAGCGTTCCCGCTGCCAAGGACTCGACCAAGGCTGGTGTTGGAGGAGACACTCGAGCCAGTCGTAGTAGGCATGACACCATGCATACAATCGTGCGAGCTATACGTATGCCGCCACTACCAAAGGACTTTAGCGAAATTGTGCTATGAACACGTGGAGGATTAGATATTTCGAGAATTGGCGCTGGAGCCGTGGCAAATGCGACAGTACGGGCGGCTGGCGTCAAATAAGAGGAGGCCATGCAGGACATCATCTCTTTCACCTTGCAGCAGAATGTTATGGTGGCAAGCACTCCGTACCAAGACAGAGCTTCAAGATACCTCAAGGTCGAGCAAATTGACATCGGAGGCAAAGTTATCGAGGTTAGCGCGTATGCCACGGCACCCCACGATACTTGTAAAGGGCTGATTCACGGTATCCACGTAAGCGATATTGAGGACATTGTGACTCGAAAGATTGTGAACGTAAACAACCCGCACGCGCTGCAGGCCAAGAGGATTAAGCACACTGGGACAATCATGATATCGTTCGAAGGACACAAAGTGCCGAGATTAGTGAGATATAAACCTTCACTTTTGCAGTGCTCCCTTCACCGCAAAAACATCGACATTTGTTACGTCTGTGAAAAGCTGGGACATCGGTCTGACGTCTGTCCTAACAAAGCTGAAACCATCTGCAGAAGCTGCGAGATCAAGAACCCAGATGAGCTGCACCAGTGCAATCCAAGATGCAGGCTGTGCGACGGTCACCATCTCACGGCAGAAGTGTGCAAGAACAGGTTCTTAGTGCCATATGTCGTCAGGCGCAGACGTTGGGAAAGATCGTGAGCAGCCGCTGAAGCCCGGGTTGCATCAATCAGATCAAGTCCAGACATCAACGACAAGCAGCTTATTCCAGCCAACGGGACCCAGAGCATACAGACTACACGAGAACAGGAAAGGCAGCTCCACTCCAGGGGACGTCGCGTTCCAGAAGAGGCTCTAGACCAAAGGCCCGCTCCCAATCACGGGGACGCTCGAGTTCTCAAGGTCACTATCAGGGTCGGGATCAACCTGGATGGCACCCGAATGCCCAGCTGCCTGGGGTTCAGTACCAGATCACGGCTTTCAACCTGCGCAGGACGCCTGCGGTTACATCTAAAGGCAGCTGAGCTGAGCGAGCGCTCAATGGCGCGGCGGAGGTGGTGACAGGTAAGCTGCCAGAGCAAGATAGAATTGCACAGCTAGAGCAAAAAAACGCGAGGCTTACAAAATCGAATGAGAGGCTATCAGCCGAGTTAAAGGAAATAAAGAATCTTCTCACTAAGCTAACCAGCACGCAGTCTTCACAGCCAACGCCTCAGCCAGTTGATGTCTCTGTGGCTGAAAACGTGGGGGACTCGAGAACCATAAAAAAAGGACAGTCATGCCAGAGCACGTGGAAGCCAGCCAAACGTCTATGTCAGATATGAAAGAGGTCTTTGACATGCTTAGCAAGGTAGTAGCCAATCTTATCGAGCAGATGGGCCGGCTACAATCAAGCGTGGTGGCACCAGAAGAGCATATGACTTGCGCATTACAAAGGTCGAAGCATATCAGCACAACACAGCAATGCCTCCTCATGCACCTAACTCACCTCTTTGGCCACCAATACTTGGGGTACCAAACCTGTCAACAGGTGCAGCATCAGGCTTTGGTGGCCCATGTAATAACCGTGATGGCAGGGCTACATGAAGCATTACGTATCTGGCAATGGAACTGTAGAGGTTACCTTAAAAAGAAGGCAACCCTACAGCAGTATTTTAGGAGCAGCCAAGAAAAGCCCCTTATGTTATTGCAAGAAACCCTTTCACCACAGGCAACGCTGTGTGGATTCCGGCCTGTGTTAGGGGATACTGAAGGGAGGGGAGTCTGCACCTTCGTATGCAACAAACTAACGCGCGTAACCCACGAGCTCAAGATAGAACCAGGCCGGTTGGAACACGTCATAGAAGAAATCGTGCCAGGTACCAGCAACCATCAGAACATTTTTATTCTTAACATATATAGCAGTCCAAAGGAACAAAAGCAAGGGTTCTTGACGAATCTAAAGAAAGCTGTTACTATAACCGGGAAAAGTCCACTCGCCATAGCAGGTGATTTCAACGACCCTTATCATACAAGGGGTTACAATTATATCACTAGAAAATGAAATCGACTTCGGCAAAGTGCCAGTGAACTTGATCTCACCCTAATCATGGTCCCCAGCCTACCAAGAAGGCTTGGTACATCTTGCTGCAGGGATTCCACCCCAGACCTTACATTTGTAATGAAAATCAAGAAGGCCCAGTGGATGAACCTTGCTGTAGACCTAGGGAGTAACCACTGCATTATTGCCACTACCTTCTCCATGGAGCGTAAAAAGCAGAAAGAATTCCACCTCACAAACTGGTATAAGTTCAGGAAGTTAAGGATGGAAGGGAAACAAGATGGCCCCAGACCAGGCTTGGATCACATGGTCAAACAGAATAAAGAGGACATCAAATCCGTCTCCTCCATCATTACCACAGATTTTCCGGTTGAAAGAATGGATAGCCGGCTCGCTCATCTTCTTGGGGCAAAGCAAGCACTACTGAACCGTTGGAAGGGTCAGCGCATGAACCGAAGGCTGAGGAAGAACATTGTCGCGAACTATCCAGGCAGCAATGGGACGAAATGTGCATCTCCTTCGATGGTCAGATGTGCAATGGCAAGACATGGAATGTGTTAAGACATCTTCTCAACAAAAACACCACACAACAAATAAAAAGTATGTTACTGCTCGAATTTTGCCTAAACAGATAGGGTGCTCTACATCACAGCAAGTTGTGCAGCGGCTCGTGCATAAGTACCTCCCAATCAAAAGAGAATTGGCACCACCAAGTAGACAGTACCAGGTCATGTCCAATCCAGGTCTTGAAGGTGACTTTAACACCGAGGAGATCAGAAGAGCCTGGCATGATCTCAACGGCAGGTCGGCCCCTGGCCCGGACGGTAAATCAAACAAGGCCCTTCGTAACCTTGATGACGATTCAATTGACACCCTGAAGGATATGATCAATTCAGCATGGAGAGAAGGCAGGGTGCCACAGCAGTGGGAGCTGGCCAGCACGGTTCTTATTTTTAAGCAAAGAAAGCCCTCTAACTTGGACAACATGAGGCCAATATCCTTGACATCATGTTTAAGCAAGGTTGCAGAACATGCCTTACTGCACAAAATAAACAAGTACTTAGAAGATGACATATATACACAATATGGTTGGATCTAGGGCAGGACTATCCACACAAGACGCAATGAAGCTTATCAAACACCAGGTCATCGACAACGACACCAGAGACGTGAGAGCCATTCTGTGCCTAGATCTAGAAAAAGCGTTTGACAACATCTCCCACTCATTCATACTCAAATCTATTTCCAAGCTTGGTCTGGGGAAAACCTTCTATGAATACCTATGGTCTTTTCTTACAGATCGGAAAGCCGTGATGAAGATTGCGGATATCGAAACCGCAGCAATGGAACTAGAAGCAAGGGGCACGCTGCAAGGGGTAGTGATTTCATCAATGTTGTTCAACATTGCCATGATTGGACTGTCAATGAATTGGTCTAGCATCGAAGGATTGAAGCACAGCATCTACACAGAATACATAACCAAATGGTGCGCAGGTGGAAGTGAGGGGCACATTGATAGCGCCCTGAAAGAGATGATTGCACCGTAGAAGAGTACCTTTGTGCTTCTGGGCTCAAGTGCTCCTCGAGTAAGTCAGAACTTTTACTGTACCGGACTACACGCCGGGTATTGAAGCACAGGAGATGGAAGCCGTTAAACAAGATAGACATCCACCTCTGTACAAATCAGGGAGATGCCATCCAGAGGGTCAACTCCATTGAAGTCCTGGGCGTGCTGATAGAGTCTACTGGCGCTGACACCAAATCTATAGCCAAGTTAACTTGAAAAACATACAGTCCGATGCACCTCATGCGCAGAGAAGTCAACGAAAGAAATGGGATGAAGGAAGACAACCTCATCAGGTTGATGCATGCGTTTGTTCTAAGCCACGTACGAGGCAGCAGTGCACAACTGGTCTAAAGCTGAGTCCGAGCCACTGAATGTGCTCCTCAGGAAAATTATCAAGAAGGTTCTTGGCCTACCCATACATAACAGTACCGAGCGTGTACTTGAGCTTTGCATTCACCACACGCTCGAAGAAATAGCAGAAGCCGAACAGTTTGCAAAGTTATCTACAAGAAGGTCGGGGAGAATGATCCTGCGGGAGCTGGCCAACACCCAATGGCAATTAGGCGCAATTACAATAATATCCCCGACAACATCAGGGAAAATATCACGGTATCTCCTATACCACGAAACATGCGTCCAGAACACAACATCGGAAGAAGAGTAGCGAGGGCCAGGGCTATACTTCGTCAAGGCTCAAACGGGGAACGAGGGGTCGTATTTGCAGACGCGGCTTCCTACGCCAATGGGAAAGCTTTTGTGGCAGTGGTGGTCGATGGGGCTGGCCGTGTCATCATCTCAGTGACAGTCAGGACGAAAGACCCAATCATTGCGTAACAGGTGGCCAACGCCTTAGCATTCAACATGGATAACATTGAAGTCATCTACAGTGACTACATGGCAGCACTACGGGCCTTCGCAAAGGGGGCGGTCTCAGAACAAACGCTGAGAATACTACATGGCAAGAACATAACGCATCACCTGCTGAGCTGGTTCCCAGCTCACCTTGGACAAATCAACGACTCCCCTCCCAATCTCAATGAAGCAGCAGACGAGGCGGCGCGAGACCTCTCCAACCGCGCCTCCCCGGGGATGCGTTCTACGGGTGAAGGGGATAACCGGCAAATTCTTACAACATAAATTGAGTTCACTAAATAAACATTTCTACATGTCTAGAAGGATTTTTCCTCCACCGCACAATAATCTAACTCGGCTCCAAGCACTTACATTAAAACATTTGCAAACGCGCATGTACTCTGCTTTGAAAATGTTACACATCATGTACCCTGGCCTATACCCAAGTAATCTTTGCCCGCATTGTGGGAGAATAGCTGCATTAGAACATATGCTCAGGTAGTGCACCGAATTCGCTCATTTATCGAACATCATCTCTGCCGGATTAGAGGCGGCAATCCGCAGCTCGGCCTTGTCAGATCACCTCTGGGCTGTCCACCAAGCCCGCCAGGTGGCTGGGGAGCTCGGCATCTCAGTCCCTATGTGGGAGCTGCCCGCAACAGAGCGATCTGTGTTTTGGATGACAAAATAAAAGTTTATCTAATCCCATCAGACATGCGCCATAATTGCTTTTTAATTGACAATCGCGCAAGTATGAACACTGAGACATGAGCAATATTGGTGGGCACTGCTGATGGAGTTGGCCGTTTAGAGTATCGTTTGGTGCTGCTTGGTGTATCGTTACCGCGGACAAACAAGCAATTGTACAGACACAGATGGACAGACGGACGAACGGACGGACGAACGGACGGACAGACAGACAGACAGACAGACAGACGGACGGACTGATGGACAGACGGAAAGACGGACGGACAGACGGACGGACGGACAGACAGTCGGACAGACGGACAGACGGACAGACAGACAGACGGACAGACAGACAGACCAAAATTTTGGCGTCGAATGTCCCCAAGAAAGACTATCATCTTTAAAAGAAAGACTTCTTGCGCTGCACAACCATTTACTGGACACCCCGTGTATATAGGCACAGGATCGCGCGTTGGCCAGGCCGTGGTGGCATAGCGGCTAAGGTACTCGACCGGATTCCCAGACCGACTGCTGAGCCCTCTGATGAATGCCGGCTGCAGTGGCTGCCTTTTCTATGCAGGCGAAAATGCTATCAGTCCATGTGCTCAGATTTGCATGCACGTCAAAGAAACCTACGTGGTAGAAATTTCCGGAGACCTTCACTACGGCGTCTCTTATAATTATGTGATGGTTTTCGGATGTTAAATCTCACATATCAGTCAATCAATCAATTGGACATTGCAAATTCAGCCAAGGCTGTTCTTACTTGGATTTCGCTTGACATTGATGCGTCTCTCATAATCATATGGTGGTTTTAGGACGTTAAGCCCCACATATCATTCGCGTGACATTGAAGGCAACGCCTATTCTCCCTCCTAGAATAAAGACAAAATTATTATTAAGCATTCCCAATCCTTACCCAATTACGCAACATTCACATGATACCCCCCCCCCCACCCTCTGCGGCACACTTACTTGCCTTTTTGAGGCATGTGAGGCTCGCCTCAAAGAGGCAAGGCTTAGCGTGACGGCGTGGATATCAGAGGCGGTTTCACTGGGTACTTCTGGAAGATCATGGGGCACATCCAAAATATGGTAGCGGGCAGTGTCCGTGCACCTTCTCGGATCCGTTGAGAGCATTGGTGGGTCTACGGAAGGATATAACTCAGTACAGGAACCAGACATTGACGAAAGCGATGTGATACGCGTACGTTTGCTCTGGACCTATAGCGGCCGGACCACCCAAAAAAGGCGAAGAATTCACCTTCTATAGACTAAACGTCCTTCACTATACACTAAATAGGTGCGCTTGCCTGGGAAGAACTAATATTGTTATGCGACACAAAAAGTCGAGACATAGTTGGTAATAAATGCGCCTTTAAATTCTTCAATGAAATGCTTGTACCATACTTTGCCTTGCATTTTCATTTATTATACATTAACTAATTCCAATCTGTTTCCTTTAGAATGAGGCAAATTAAACTTGGAACTTGTAAACATGAGACACTAAGCTCCCGATTTGCACGTATTTTAGCACTTCATACTCTTTCTATGTTTCCAAATGATGTACGTTTTCACCATTATGTACCTTTCTAATATTTTCACTCTGTATGTAACATATAGCTGCAGCTATCCTGCCATACGTGAATAGTTGTCGAAATATATATTTTATTCGCCTCTCCTCTTTCTGTTTTATTGGAATAGCAAATCTATGGACAGTCTCGGAGGGGTTTTGCCATCACCGTTGTCGTCGTCGTTGGTGTCATGTTGCATATGAAGTCCAAATAAATAAGATACCCAAGCGCATTACACGGTCTACTCACAGGTGACAGCGCCAGCGGGGGCGCCGAACGCTGCTGAAGTAGGGATCAAACAAGCCGCTCCATCTTCACAGCTTTGAGGCGCATGCGATATGATACCCGCCTGTTTGGCTGGCCATCGAATGCACAAGCAGTAAGGAAACGACTCGCCAGTCTTTCGATAAGGTGAAACAATGCACGGAGGCCGAGGAAAAGGGGGGGGGGGAGCTCCAGCAGCAACTGCGCCTCAAAGCACCTACTTGACTGCTCCTTTCGATTTTACGAGCATGGTCGTCACTGGCAACGTTTCTAGGACAAGGTAAATCGCAAAACTTCCACGTCAGATGACCCGTCACAAGGCGCCAAGACAACTTCCGGTTTGGTGGCGCTGGCCGCGCAACAAGCTTCCGCTAGCATACGAAAACGCGCAGGCGTCGTGGTAAGACGCCGTGGGGGTATTCTAAAAGAGCTTCGCCTACAATATGTTATAGATATTTCTTGTTGTGCTGCCGAAGAAACTTGATATTGCGTAATATTTTAGTGGTGCAAGGCCAATACAGCATAATTATGGCTTTCTGGACTGCCCACGATTAACGATGTGTGATAGCATAACGTACGAGTCTGTCAGTTATTTGCTACGTGGAGTACCTTCGCCAATTATTTTTAGGCGCAAAAATGCCCAATTACAATGTCTTGTATCCTCGCTTGTGACTGTGTTTTTCGTGCCTTAATATAAATTACAACTATGTGGCGCAATCCCGTAGCTTTTGTCTGGTTCTGAAGTCAGTTTTGTTCTTTGCCATGTCAATCACATTCTTAAGCAACTCAGGTCGTCGAAAAGCTGCGCGTGCGGCGCTTTTCTTAATATACAATGGTTATAACAGAAGAAAAGAAAAGTGCCGACCCGTAACTGTTTCTCCTTACAAGGACACCTCAACAGGTCAGCACAGGAATGGGGTATGGGGAATAAAAGATATAGGGAGGGAAAGACTGGAAACGAGAAAAAAAGAGAGGTGAGGGTCATTCAATCTGCTTCTCGCAACGGACTCACAAGCCCCCACGCGCCATGCGCAGCTGACTAGGAAAGCTGCCAAGGGCCGGAGAGGTATCGTCATCGAGAGGAGGACAACAGGTTGGATTGCGCGTCGTAGAATGTGCGTGAAGCACTCGCCGAAGCGCGTAATCTCTGTACGGAAAAAAATGTGGTCCGTAGCACTCACTAATAGGAGTCCAGTGGACCTCGATGGGGAGGCACCAATGTTCCTTCTGGTCACAGGCACTCAAATAGCGCAGAAGTCTTGAGGAAGGTAATGAGGGCAGCTTGCGCGTGCTTCACCAGGCATGCGTGCGCACGGGGAAAGAGAATCTCATCAACCGTGCTGGTGGAGAGTCCCGGTTTGCTGTGAGCATCGAAGAGTGATCTGCGCGTCCGAATACTCCTTACACTTGAAGATTAAGCATGTCTTCCCTCTGCTTCTTCTCGAGCTCCTCTAGTGAAACTTGTTAACACAGCTGAAGCCAAAGTTTCGAGCATAGCCCGCACTTTGGGGTATGGGTGAGCACTTTTTAGTTTACTTACGAGGCTTCCTGCTGACACATCAGGACACCATGGACCCACTTTCAGCTTATCTATGTCCTCCAGATGTTCGGCCAAATGGATGATGGTATTTGCATTGCCAGGCGACTTGGCTAAGTGATGGTTACGGCTACTCATGGTGACTGTCACGTCTTCTGCGACGACTACGCATTTCTCCACAAGTAGTGCTCTTTTTTCTCCTTTGAGCACTATGAACACCACAAGACGTCTTATCTCGCCATTCTCAACAACTTTTTGCCAACGTGCAGCAGGCAAACAAACGTATTCTATGTCTTGAAGCGGAATGACGACGCCAGTCGTTGACGGCATGTCAGAACTTATTTCACCTGCTTCGATCTCAGTGCTCGGGGATAGTCTGTTCTTTTTTGCCGATGATATTCTGGAAAGTACGCCACTACTATTGAGCAGCTTACGCTTCTTTCTCGCGGGTTTTGAAAGGTGAGCGGGAAATTCGGGATATCTGTGGAACGCGTCTTTCGATGAGATCTCAATTTCCTCTGGTGATTTGTGCCTTCTTACTATCGATGAAGTGAGTGAAAGTCTTTTGGATGTCCTCCTCATGAACGTGCATATCCCACACACGTGACGGGCTGGGCATTTTCTTATCCACACGAGGAATAGCGTGGTCCCATGCATCTCGCTGCTCAGGTACACACGGGGCACAATAGAAATGTCGTGGTGTCTCTCATTTCCTGTAGCCACTCGTACAGACGAGAACGCAATATGTGGCCATGATGAGAACACGCCACACATACAAAGCAAAACAGGGCACGCTGAAGTACAAAACTGTTTACGCAGAAAGAAGCCTCCTCGGTTCTTGACGCACTGCAACATGCACAGCCGATGGAGGTTACGGGAGTGACATGAACGAGCATGCACTGAGTGAATCCGGGTGCGACAGCAGCGCCACATTTGTCTCCGGCAGCGGCGGCGCCGCGCAACATCACTCAGTTTTGCAACTTACCTAGTTCTAAAAACGTTGGTCGCTGGTGCGTGCGTTATCTGGCTATCTCGACAGCCGTCAGCCGGCGTCTCATATACCGTTCTACGTGCTGAACTTTCAGCGCGAAGATACGGAACGAAAACTGTGTTTGGAGAGGCCATATTTTCTTATACCTGTGTTCTGGGAAGTTGCGCCATATCACTTCTAAAAACAATAGAGCACGTTCTTTGCACTGCCCTCTTTACAGCGTGCAAAGACGGCAGTTAGCTACTGTGTTTGCTCGCCTTAACGACAGACCCTTGTCAAAACAATCAGTGCTTGAAAGGCGACATCATCTGTCTTCACGCAGAAAATCAATGAAGGCCTTTTTGAACTTTTTGCGTACTTGTGGCCTATTGTATATACTATAGCACCCCAGCTCACATTTTTTTCTTGCGTCTATTTCGCTCTTCCCTTTTTTTCTATCTTTCTTCGTCTCTTCTGTTTTCTTAGTGCATGGTTGCAAACCGGATGCTCCAATATATTTTAACCTCCCTGGCTTTCCCTCATTATATTCTCTCTATCATTCTTGTATAGCATCACAATTTGTTGCTATAGCATTTATTGCTGCAACCTTGCGGTGAAACTTCAACTTTTTTTGAAGCAGACAAAATTAAACTGATTGACTTAAACTTCTACTTTGCCAATCTCCTGCACTTTTTGCGTGCCATACGCACAGCTCACCAACAACACCAGCAAGCTCGGTTCGTTAGCTAATGTTTCGCATTTCAGAACAATCCAAGTAAGTACCTAAGAAACAGTTGTGTCTGTAGGTACCTTGCTTGTTGCACTTAAAGGTATTGCTCGAAGTTCTAGCGTAAATGAGTTCGCAGGTACTCCATGTGTCCATTTCGTATATTTCAGCAAACGATTTATTTCCTCATTTTGCTATGACAAAAAAACAGCTGATACGAGTACAAAGACAAAAAACAATCAGTAGCCAGTGTTTAGCGGCACCCCAACCCCTAGACTCCTTCAGTGCAGCTATTACAATATAGAAATGGTGAAGTGTAACCTATATAGTTTCCGTGCAAATCGTTTTGCGCAGTAAGCTCCTCGCCTCTCCATTTGTGTGGTTGCAATGCGAAGTGGATGGGAATCGGCTGGTTTGTTTCCTTAGCGAGCGCACGTTCGACGTAGTCGTCAGCAATAGCGGTACAAG
This sequence comes from Rhipicephalus microplus, assembly GCF_043290135.1. Classification (NCBI taxonomy): domain Eukaryota; kingdom Metazoa; phylum Arthropoda; class Arachnida; order Ixodida; family Ixodidae; genus Rhipicephalus; species Rhipicephalus microplus. The sequence continues at coordinate 87,940,850 of NC_134706.1, forward strand.
ATGCAATTGTACTTCGCCATTAACGCGTTCATCTCGGCCCTCTTCTTGAATTTGTCATTGTTAAACTGCTCTGATGTGGCATTTAACTGGAGCAACGTCATGCTCAATATTATGGCTTCATCGAGGTCAGTACCTACTCGTCCTATTCTGCTTTGTTCGACTGCGGAGAAAGGTCTCTGTCACTCAATAATGAAGGTGCTACCCGTTCCAATGAAGGTGATCAATACGGAAAGGTTTTCAGGTAGTCTTGCAAACGAGTTCTTATATTATGCCTCCCACGACGTAGCGAAAGACTATAGCAAAATGGAAGATGCTTTGTATTTTCATTATCAGCAGAGAACAGCTTTTTTGCTGCAGCAAAATATTGACACAAGCAGATTGAGTTACAAGCTGATTTTGGTGCGGCTTGCAGATCCTGGTTATCGCCTAATTATGTATGCAGAATCTCATGAACAAGCTCTCAGCAACTTTCGAAAACCACCTTGTAACCTCATAAGTGTAACTCCTTACGACATTAACGGACCTGCAGGTGGATTCTGGAAGTGCAGTGGTCGGCAAACAATTTCCTCTTTAGAGGTGTTCCGTGACAAAGAAGGCTCAGAAGCTGCGTTTCCAAAAGGGAGAGACATCACAGTGCAGGTAGAAATGGGTTTCTCGACGCTCAACTACGTTGAAGCATCATCTGAGGCACTGGCTTTAATCGAAGCTTACAGGTGTCTGAACAATAGCGTTCGAATTGCTCCTCATGGGAAAGCTATATATTTCATTCACGGAAAAGTGGACATAATTCTTCTGAATGTTGGAAATCTCTTTTTGCGCCAGCTGCCAATATACGCTCATGCACAGTATTCACCCGCGCCGCTTTGTTTCTTTACTAGGCCGTACGAAGCAATCGGATTGAACTTGATTGACTCTTGGAGTTCCGTGCTATGGTTTCTGATCATTCTTATATGTATGGCCTCCCTTGTGTTGTTCTGCTCTCTCGGCCGGTCGCGACTTCTCGCCAACGAGCAGCAGACCTTTTCCACGTCCCTTTTCGCTCTTTTCCTTATAGGCGGCTTGCTCGGCAAATGCACTACGGGTGTGGAAACGAGCTTCTTCGTTCAACGAAACCTTGCTGCAATATCGTGGATGCTTGCTATGCTGGTAATGGGCATATACGTTCAGTCTAGCATCACGGCCATTCGCAGTGCGCCTTACGCTGCGGAGAGTATACATGACGTGGATGATCTGAAGGCGTATGTTCAGACGCACGGCCTGTTGACATGCGCGGATCGTTGCTTGGTCGACTTTTGCTTATCGACACCCTCGTTTGCACAAAGCACGTCTATCGACCGTATTCTCGTTTATTCATTGGGCGTCTGTGGGAGGGAAAATATGTTTTCTAAACACGCTACCGAGTGTTACCGAAGGACTCACGAAAGGACACACGTAGCATTCACACCCTGCACCGAAGAGCAAGTAATGCTGGCATCGGCATGGAACTTGATCGCTGGAGAGCGCTTGCTGCTTCAGTTGCGAGTAGCGGCCATTCATTGGGCACACCCTCTCAGGTGCGTGCACAACTTTTAATGCTCGAACGAGATTCACTGTTTCATTTCCCGTATGGTAAACTCTTTTTGTCACGCGTTAAAGTGTCTTTCTCATCGTAACCGAGGTATCGCTTTGGCTTACGGGCTGCGCATAGTCAAGGATGAAAAAATTGATGCAGCGAGAACGTCAATGATCATGGCAAGTATATCGAAGTTATCACGAGCAGAAATTTCATACCTCAACTAAATTAGCGCGAAATAACGTCATTATAGCCCCCCACTATTAACATGCCCAGTACAGGCACTGCCGTTGAAACGGGCTCATGTGCGCTACGTAGAAGGAGCGTGTACACCAATGTTGCCTGTTTATTGAGTGATATAGTTGAAGCCACAAGTACAGCATGAAAAAAAAATTCCTGCAGATCCCTCGTATCTCGAGAACGATGTTATGTGAAGCATGTGGATGCAAAGTGAATGTGTTTGGAATTTTTATTAAATAAGACTTGTCAAGTGACGCTCAAATATGTACGAATCTACCCACGTATACGGTAAACAACCGCATATGTTTTTTTTTCCATGCCAGTTGTTTGCCATTGCATTACGATGCTGATAGCAAGCAACGTGGATATTAGCAACACTTAAAAACGGTAAGGAGATATGAAGCGCTGGTTGTTGAGCAGGGGCTCACGAGGATGGTAGCCCTCCACACTGCTACGCAAACTAACCTCAGCGGATGGTGCCTAACAACAATGACGTTAAGCCAACATGACGGCTGTATCATAGGATTCTACATATGCGATCCTAATGTTTAGGTTAGTTTGCGTAGCAGCTCCACACTGCTACGCAAACTAACCTTAGCGGACGGCGCCTAACAACAATGACGTCAAACCATTATGACGGCTGTATCATAGGATTCTACATATGCGATCCTAATGAAATTTATAGCCAGTATTTCAACCAGGATGGGTTTTTCACGAACATAAGGGTCTATTGGCGAAGTACTTCCGAAACCTGCCGTGGCTCGGTGGCAAAATACTTGATTGCCACGCAGAATGCTAGCTTTCGTTTCCTGCAGGGACACCGACATTTATTCGTTGCTTTCATCCCGTCAACGCTGCCTATGTTCGCTTTTACGTAACGCTGAAGCGCTAAAGATCCCCATGTGTGTTCTCGCCGTTCCTGGCCAGGTATTAGCTGTCCATAACCTGTGACACCTACCGGCTTATCAGGGGCCAATACTCGCCCCGGTTATGTGCCACTGTTCTATCGAAGAAACGGGGAATTTATTGTATACTAGTAACAGCACTTCAGGTGAGTACAGCTGTCTGGTGTGACAAAATCACTTCAGTGGCATGTACAAGCATTATAGCTGATACTTGATGCAAGTTCGAGCACAGCAATACACTGACAAATCACAAATCACTGAAGAAAAGAAAATGAAAAGGAAACACAAAAAGCACTAAGTTCGAATGGAATGGGATGAAAAAACTTTCTTTCAGTCATGCAGGACGCGCTTAGCGCGTAGCGGGCGTCTCCCACGTAGGGACCAACAGGTAGTACCTGGCGGCCGAGTCGTGGGCCTGCTGGACGGTCCATTGCTGGTCGGCGAGAAGTGAGCTCCTGAGGGACCTCTCCCACTTGCTTGAGGCAGAGTCGGGAGGAGTTGTTCTACACTTTCAGATCATGTGTGCGAGTTTCGCTGTGTGTCCACATGATGGGCATGTGTCGCTGGGGTATGTATGACGATAATAAACGTGAAGCATGTCAAGGTTTGGGTACGTGTGGGTCTGTAATAGGCGTAGGGTTAATGCCTGCAGTCGGTTAAGTTTTGAATGTGGGGGTGGGAAAATGCGGCGTTCCAGGTAAAAGTGCTTTGTTATTTCATTGTACGTAATTGGTGCATCCCGATTGGTATCCAACCCAGCAAGATGGGGTTGCCCTGTGGCGGTGCGGTCGGTAAGTGCGCGCGCTGCATCATGGGCGATCTCGTTGAGGTTGGATAGGGCACCCTGCACCTGGCCGAGATGGGCGGGGAACCAGATGACAGTATGGTGCTTCAGGGCACTCGGGTCTGCTTTGCGCAGGATACGTAGCGCCTGGTCGGAGATGACTCCGCGTTCAAGGCTTTCATGGCCGGCCTGGAGTCGCTGTAGATGAATTCCCATTTGCTGTCGAGCATAGCTATAGCTATAGCTATTTGCTCCGCTACTTCGGGTTTTCAGGTGAGGATTGTGGCAGAGTTAAGAGTCTGCTGCGCGGATGATACCACGACCGCGGCGAAGGCTTGGTTGTTGTGATAGGCAGCGGCATCCACGAACGAGACGTTGTCTGCTTCTATGTGTATGCGCTTGAGAATGGCGGTCGCTCGCGCGAGGCGCCTGCCTATGTTGCATTTAGGGTGTACATTTCGTGGAATGGGAGCGATCATGATAAGGTCGCGGATTTCACGGGGAATTAGGGTCAACTCTGGGCGTCCTTGGACCTCGAGGAAAAGAAGCCGAGCTCGCGCAGTATATGTCGGCCCGCCTTGGTGGTGGTGAGTCGGGTCAATTGCACACGTTCCTGAGCTTCGGCGACCTCTTCTAGCGTGTTATGTACGCCAAGCTCGAGGAGTTTGTACGTTGTATCGGTGATAGGGAGGCCAAGGGCTCGTTTGACCACCTTGCGAATAAGCGCATTGTGTTGATCGCGCTCAGCACGTAGCCATTTGTGCATAGCAGAAACGTAGGTGAAATGGCACAAAACAAACGTGTGTACGAGACGCAGCAGGTTGTCTTCTTTAAGGCCATGGTGCCTGTTGGTTACTCTACGTACTAGTCGTGTGGCATTCTCAGTCTTAGTCCTGAGCTTGTGTGCTGTTTGAGCGTTGGTTTCGCGGGACTCGATGACCATGCCGAGGACCTTGATGGTGTCTACCCTGGGTACAGTACGACCACCTCTGGTGTGGAGGGTGATATTGCGTTCTGCCGGAGGTTTCCACCTTTTGGACTTAACACCCCGGCGTTTGGGCAAATATATCAACAGCTCTGACTTCGCGGGTGAGCCCCTGAGACCGGTGTGGTCGAGGTAGGATCCGGCGGTGTCGATAGCCTCTTGCAGGGCAGACTCAATGAAGCCATCCGACCCTGTGGAGCACCATATGGTTACATCATCCGCATAGATAGTGTGATTTAGCCCGTCGATTTTCGAAAGTCGTTCAGAAAGCCCGATCATCACAAGGTTTAGGAGTGTGAGCGAGAGGACTGATCCCTGAGGAGTACTTCGCTGTCCGAGCTCCACTTCTTCCGACACTGGGTCTCCTACGCGGAGGACGACTCTGCGTCGAGTGAGAAAAGAGCGGATAAAGTAGTAAAATCGATGACCTAGGCCGAGGGCTGCGATCCCTTTCAAGATTGACGAGTGCGTTATTGTATTGAAGGCCTTTTCTAAATCGAGACTGAGTATTGCACGAGTATCCCGAGTGTTTCCGCCATCTAGAATTAGATGCTTGAGGAGTAATATGGCGTCTTGAGTGGATAACCCTGGTCGGAGGCCAATCATGTGGTGCGGGATGCAGTCGTTATCTTCGAGGTATCGACCAACCCTGTTGAGGACGACGTGCTCAGCCACTTTGCCCACGCACGACGGGAGAGATATGGGGTGTAGGTTATCTAGGCTCGGCGCTTTTCCCGGTTTGGGTATGAGAATCGTGTGAGCTAGTTTCCAGGCATCGGGTATCTCCCCCTTTTTCCATATTTTGTTGATAGTGTCAGTGAGGTAGGTGAAGGAGGGATCGTCCAGGTTGCGTAGGAGCTTGTTGGTGATGCCATCGTGGCCAGGGGCTGAGCGGCCATTGAGCTCATGGAGAGCTCGGCGCACATCTTCAATAGAAAAGTCGGCGTCTATGTTGGTGTTGTCGCTGCCAGAGTAATTGGGGTGAGGGTTCACAGTGCCCGTGGGAATCGGAATATATTTTTCCACGAGGATCTTGACAACATCTTCCAGTGACACTATCCGTTAAGCTTGATGAAGTATCTTCACAATAGAATGACGCTGATTTGTGCGGGTATTGGTTTCGATGAGGAGGTGGCAGTAAGTTCCACGTTTTGCCATTACGAACCTGACCATCAATCGAGTTACAAATTTTGTCCCACTGCTGTTTTGAAAGGGTGCGGCAGTGATTTATTATGGTCTTGTTCAGCTGAGATATGCGTTTGCGTAACTAAGGCGCTGGCCCTTCCACCGGACCAATAGAGACTGTTTGGCCTCAAGTAGGTGGGCGAGACGACTGTCCATCTTTTCGATTGAAAGGTCTGTACTAATAGTTTTGGTTGCCTTGTTTACATCAGCTTTGAGCTGGGTCGTCCACGTCCCGAGGCTCGGTGGGGTATTGAGAGGAGGTCGTTCTGCGCGGGTCTTACGAAGGAGGTCTCAGTCAACCAACGTGTACGACTTAGTCTTCCTACTTACTGTGGAGAGGTGTACGGCCAATATGAAGTGGTCACTACCGAGATCTACCGCGAGGTTGGACCAGCGGTCGTCGGCAATATTCTTTACGAAGCAGAGATCCGGTGTAGTGTTTCTTTGCGTGGACGTACCGGTGCGAGTGGGGAAGGCTTTGTCCGTAATGAGAATAAGGCCCATGTCATTCGCATTTTTGCAAAGCTCGATACCTTTACGTGTGTCGTACGTGTAGCCCCAGGCGCTTTGCGTGGCGTTAAAATCGCCCGCAATCACTAGCGGGTTAGGCCCCGCGAGACGGACAGCTTTCTGTACCAAGCGTTTGAATCTGTGTCTATGGTGGCTGGGACAACTGTATACATTGATCATGTGCACGCTTTATTGTGATATGTTGCCAGGGAGAATTTCGACCCTAACAGGTTAAATTTCGGGCACATTGAGACTGTGCGCTGTGCAGGTAATCTTGTTAGCGACCAGGGGGGTGGTACCGCATCCTCCCGAATGGCCGGGCAACCACTGGTATCCGGAAAACGTGGCGGTTGGTACTACAGTCTCTTGTAATGGCATGATGTGAGGTTTTGTTTCGTGGCTACGGAGGTATTGCTGCAGGAAGACTTTCTTGTGGGTGAAGCTCCTGCAGTTCCATTGCCAGATTCGCAACTCGTCAATTGGCCTGGCCATCTTGAAACGTGTAGGAGTTGGCCTGAGTACCCGACGGGCACATAAGGGCTGCGTGAAGTGGTGGACTGGGCACGGCTGTACGTTGCGACAACGGCTCACCCGCGGCAACGGCAGGGGCGATGACGTGATCGAGATATTGCTCCACTTGGCCCAATTGATTACCGTGTGCCGCGAGGGTAGACTGCACGAGAGCCATGCTTTCGCCAAGAAAGCGAAGGCTTTCCTTAATCGCCGATAGCGTGCTCTTAATGTCGTCTAACTCTGCCTTTAAAGCTGGCTGGTCGTGGGCGACCGCGCGTTTCTTTGGTGCGCTCTCGCCGTCGTCGTTACCAGCACCTACGGGTTGCGGCTGCAACGGGGTGACTGCTTTGTTGTCGTTGTCGGTTGTGGGCGTAGCAGCGCGTGCGTTTCTGTCAGTTTTCAGTTCGGTGATTGCGACTTTGAGTTTGCGTATTGTTTCTTTCATCATCGCATTTTAGTGCTTTAAGATCGCTATCTCAGATGTGGTGTGTGTATCATGCTCTAAGAGTGAACCCAACCCTACTTGTGATGTAATGTTTCTTTTTCCCCGGACGGCGTCCGCCCAAGTGAAAGTTCCCCGCTTATTCTTGTTGGCGTTGCCTGACAATGGTGGTGCCGATGGGCTCGGCGATCGCTGACGCGAGACCCCGGTGAGACTGGGGTGAGGCCTGGAACCAGCGCGAGGCCCGGAACCAGAATGGGAGCCGGACCGTGACCCTGAGCGTGACCCGGGCCGGTAACCTGAACGGGAACACTGACGTGAACCGGAACGGGACCTTGAGTAGCCTCGCGATGTAGATCTGGTTGGGGTCCCACTTCGCGCGCTGCTGGAATGGGTCCGAGGGTGGTTCCGGGACCTCAATACACGCATAGTGCGGTTCCTGGGACGACTCCGGGATCGGTACCGGGATCGGCTGCCATCGGATCGACCATCTGTAGAAAGTTTCGAGGCTTGGTTGTCGTCACCGATTGCGTTGAACTCGTTCATTGCTTCGTGACTGTTGCGTCGCGTCGAGTGTGCTCGCTCCCATCGTCTTTGGCGCACCACGTATGGAATGTTGTAGCGTTCTTTATATTCCTTGTCAGCAGTGAGGTGGGCTCCTCCACAAAGTTGCATGTTGGTGTGCAGTGGTGTTCTTTTTCGGGGTTCGGCACGCTGCATCCTCTGCAGATAACGTCTCCACGGTTCGAGCACATGTCCGCTCGATGGCCAAGCAGACTATGGCCAATCTGTATACGGTATAGTGTATATTGAAGTAGCACCGATCCGTATCACACAAAATTGAGCACGCCATGTCCATTGAAGGCAACGATCACTGCGGTGGTACTTCCGATGCGCTTGGCAGCCAAAGCTAGTGGATTGTGGTCGTTGGCAATCTTCGCATCAATGTCCACCGAACCGTCTTGCACGGGAATTCTTCGAATGACGGTTTTGCATGTAGAATGTGGTGCCGCTAAGTTCGAACAGAATCACATATTATTTGTTACAAGAAGCAAGATTTTTTCGTTTTTGCAAGTGAGTTTTAAAACGGAAGGGAAGGAAATTCAGTATTCCTATTCCGCACTCTAAAAATGCGTGTGTGCCTACTTCTGATGAAGGCATCTTCACTCTGCGTTGCCATCTGTTCGCTAAGACACAGAACCTTGATCAATATAATCTTCTGTAATGCTGGGCACAGAGTTTCTCCCAATAATACCTAGAGAGAAGGGTGGTGCCACCCTCTATGCGAATTTTTAGTGGCCCCGTTGAAGCACTGGGAAACACGGTATACGTGTATGAAGTTCGAAAAATAATGTTTTAACATTGGGTGGTGTCCACATGTTTCTCACTCGCTTTAGTACGGCTTATTCAGATGATTTTCCAATCTTTGAACGGTAAAGAGCACAGAAAAAACGTTCTGTATTAAGTCTTTCATAAGGCGCTTTCTTCCCACTTTAGTTAGGTAATTTATCGAAAACCTTGCCCTTAAGAAACGATATGAGAAGATAACGTCGATCAAGAACGGTGACAAGGTGTGTCGTTCTCCTGTATCAGAAGGTACAAAGAAGTCAGGCATGTCGTGTAATATCGTTGTTTAAAATAAAGAACATAAAAAAGCGTCTCTCTCGTCTCTTATTAGCAGGAAACGTGCTATTACTTGGTTAAGAAAAAGATAAGAAAAACGTGATATTACTTGGTTAAGAAAAAGATAAGAAAAACGTGCTATTACTTGCCTAACACGCCGAAACAAGTTCGTTCGAGATGTTCGCTCCCATGTAGAACTCCAGATGAACATGGCGAATATCCTGTGGATTTTATGAATGCTTTTACGCGTAAAACTAAGTACTTTTAAAATGTTCACAATTTTAGCAGCCAGAAACACATTATATGCAGCTGACCGAGAAAAAATGGCTAAGTCGCGACCACCACATCCTTCGATTGTCGTGTGCAATTACTCAGCCTTTTTAAGCCGAAACGCTTCAGTGTCTTGATACCTGTCCAATTGTACCCCTAGGTAACGACTAGGTGTCGTGAGCCACTGAATACTTCCAAAGTAACTGGGCATGAGGTCCCATTTACCATGCCATAAAAGAAGGCTTTTTTTTCTTTGTTCGTTAGGCTTCCACTCGTGTCACAAAACCTTTCAGTGATTTCTAATAACGAAGTGACTCTCTCTCTATCAACAGCAAAAAAGGCAATATTGTCGGCGTATGCCGAAGCACGCAATTCACATGACTGCAACCTGAAACCATTATTCCCCGCATGGTGAATCATTTTCTGACACAGTGGTTCTAAAAATAGAGCAAAAAGCAAATGACTTTAAGGACACCCTTGGCGCAAGCAGGAAAGTACTTGCATGCACTGTGAGGGTTCTTCATTTACAGATATATTTGTGGTTGAACTTTTGTGTGCCAATCTAATACCTTTACATATGATCGCACCAAGATCAACGCACCCAGCTAGCGTGAAGAGTGTATTTTTGGTGTTATTATTTTTTGGTGTTATATGGCCACACTTTCACACCCCACAAATTATATTTGTACAACAATTAATGGACCCTCTGAATGTACGTATCGGAGCGATAAGGCCGACTAGCGATAATTTACCCTATGTGGATATTCAATTTGACAATATTTTCCTTAATAATGCAGAGTTACTCCCCCATCACACTCTAGACGGTTTATTGCAAGGACACTTGCAGAGCATCAAAGCAAGTGCAATTATTGCTAGAGATGCATCACAGAGTGACGAAAAGCCAGCTTTTGGTGCATTCAGCCCGAACTTGGATTAGTCCTATTCGCTCAGACTACCTAATTTCATAGCCGTTTTTGTGGCTGAGTTTCTGGCAGTGGTTCTCGCCTTACGAAAGTTCAACGAGGAAATTTCATTGGCTGTTATAATTACAGATTCTCTGTCTCTTTGCGCTGCACTTTCTGTTGCTGCTGAATCGCACATAAGAAAGGCGTTTCGTGCATTATTAACCCCCCCCCCTACTTGAGAAAAGTTAGAATACTTTGGGTGCCGCACCATAGGGGGTCGCTCTTAACATAAAACAAAATGGCCGATTCTTTAGTGAATTCAGCAATAAGCGGGCAAATTTTACCGCATTTTCCACCATCCACTTATGTAGCTGCAGCGCTGTTTCACAGGCGTACCCTTACGGAAAGCTCCACAGGTACATCACTCACAAATTCGACAGAATATCAGCACTTAATATATCCCTGGCACCAATTCTCTTGTGACACACGTAAACTAGAAGTCGCAATCACGAGGTTACGTGTTACGGTGCCCAAACTAAATTTCTACCAACACAGGTCTCGTCCAGCTCTTTCTCCAATGTGCGCTTTTTGTTGCGAGCCAGAAGCTATGGATCATTAGTTTTTAACATGTAGACGATTTGCTAAAGCTCGTAAATTCAAGTTAGGAAATCCTTTAAGTGCAATGGAAATGAATTTATCCATACCCGTGATGCTGTCTCTTGGAGCTTCTATTTCTGGTTTTGCCGGTGCGAAAGTTTGTGAGGCACTGCGGAATTATCTGATTGAAACGAAAAGACTAACAAACTTCTGTGTCGACTGTGATGAGTGAAGAAAACGATGACAACGACAGAAGTGCGGGGCAAGGCGCGTGAAATTTCGAGCCAACTTTGAGCGTGAGGTCAGCCATTCAGCTGATGACCTGTGGTGGCCCATAGAGGTTGCGTGCCACAATTGGGCCACGTGTGACCATTACGTGGCGGTAGGCTTTGTGGCTGGGGACGAGCCGGAGCAGCGGCAGATGGAAGACAGCGGGCCGAAGCGTCGGACGCAGGAGATCCAGGTTCCGGCCAGGGAACGCGGCCGTCCACGCTGCTGCCATCCAACCACCAGCTGGGGTGGCATTGCCGGCACGAGTACTGCATCTCAGGGCGCGGCCTGGCCTGCTGTTCTCTTCCTTGCCGAGGACATCGCGGATCTCGGCGAGGCGTCTCTATGGTCAGCCATTTGAATTTGGCACAGCGATGAACGTGGCCTGGCTAATGGTCACGGTTGCACCGAGCATCGCGTCTCGACGCAAGCTGTTCGCTGGTCGGGCTGGCCATTCCCCGCATGGAGCATCACGTCTCCGATGTGGGCTGACTGCTCCATAGTCGCACCCATGCCATCAAGCGCTGGTGTCACCAGAGCGTCGCACATCGGCAAGGGAAGAGCAAGACGTTCTGCCGGGCGAGACGCGGGCGTGTGTACGGAGGACCACGGAGCCGGGCGAGGTTCAGGGTGGCCGAGGATCCAGGTGCCAGGAGAGTTCTGGCTGAATCGAGGATCGCCGAGCGGTGCCGAGCCGTACCAAGCGACGCGCCAGACTCGGACGTGGGCCGCGAGCTCATGAGCTGCAGTGTGCACACGAGGGTACCTGGCGGTGCCCTGGCCAAGAAGAAGGAACGTGGGAAAAAGAGCTCGAGGGTTTGGCCACGAAGGCAGACGAAGCGGTGCGCCGCTCGAGAGGACGAGTTCCTGGCAGCGTTCCTGAGCTGGACGTGGGACCTGTACGTGTCGGCCAGGTCGAACCCCGGTGTGTCTGTTCGAGGTCGAGTCCGTCGGCCTGTACAAGGTCCAAGGACGGGGCCTGCAGAACGGCTCCTGCCTGGGTGCAGTGGCCGGGAGCAGGTTCGTGGGCGAGACCTACCGGGTGTGGTCCTCGTGAGTCGTGGCGTGATCCTGGACCTTCGGAGTTGTGACCCTGACTGCTGGGTTGGCCGCGACGTTCGACTAAACGGCGCTGCACACAGTAGCGCATCCGTGTGCCGTCAGCCGTTCCAGCCGTGCCACCTTTGCCCTCGCGCACGTCGACGACCGCATCATGTCGGGACGACAGGGACCCAAACTGTGAGGCAGCGGTTTCTGCTTGCGAATCGAGAACTATACGCGCTGGACACTGAGTAAGCGTAGCCGCGAGCTCTCCGCATATTAGAGGTCTGACTCTCGTGCAGGTGGCGTGATGCTTGGCGTGTAGGGTTGGATATATAGTTTTATTTTCACCTGCCAATTCCTCTCTAGTGTGCGATATAAAGCTTCTTTTGTTCGCATCAATTGTTGATGTTAATCCTTTCTCGTCCGCTATCGACAAGCATAGTGACGAACGTCCTTAACCATCACAATATCTGGCGTCCGCGACAGGACGAAGCTCTCGCGTTACATCTGAGAGCCTCACGTTGTTATTGTGATGAGTGAAGAAAACGATGACAACGAGAGAAGTGCGGGGTAAGGCGCGTGAAATCTCGAGCCAACTGTGAGCGTGAGGTCAGCCAATCAGCTGATGACCTGTGGTGGCCCATAGAGGTGGCGTGCCATGATTGGGCCACGTGTGACCATTACGTGGTGGTAGGCTTTGTGGCTGGGGACGAGCCGGAGCAGCGGCAGACGGAAGAGAGCGGGCCGAAGCGTCGGACGCAGGCGATCTAGGTTCCGGCCAGGGAACACGGCCGTCCACGCTGCTGCCGTCCAACCACCAGCTGGGGTGGCGTTGCCGGCACGAGTACTGCATCTCAGGGCGCGCCCTGGCCTGCTGTTCTTTTCCTTGCCGATGGCATCGCGGATCTCGGTGAGGAGTCTCCACGATCAGACGTTCAGCACAGCGACGTACGTGGCCTGGCTAATGGTCACGGTTGCGCCGAGCATCGCGTATCGACGCAAGCTGTTCGCTGGCCAGGCTGGCCCATTACACGCATGGATCATCGCGTCTCCGATGCGGGTTGACTGCTCCGTAGTCGTACCCACGCCCCCACTCCGCCAAGCGTCACTGCCACCATAGCGTCGCACATCGAGACGCAACCCGCTTCCGATCGACTGTCACCGCCTCCTGCCCTGCACCTCGGCATTCGTCGGGGCCCGCATCTCATTGTGAGGTTTTGGAACTCTGCGCCTTGAACTCGCATTCGTTTCTTTTATCATTCGATCAGACAGTTTTGTTAATTATTCGGCTTCACGGTTTTTCTGGTTCTGTGTTCTATGTTTTTCTTTCGTGCTCTGTCATAAACGTGGTGTGTGTTGTTACCACGTCGTCTCAAAGTCCGTTTCTCCTCGCACGACACGCAAAACGAGCGTTGACAAACCTTGGCACCGATAAATGTAATATCGTTATTACAATATTATGGCGAGCCTGCCAGGATTAAGCTCTTGTTTTAAATATTTTTAAGAGCTTCACCTTGTTTGTGTGCCGTGTTTGAGGAATGAACCCGGAAAAATAAGCACCATTCTGTGTAGAACATAGTAGGATTTAGGCTGAAGAAGAAATAATTGGTTGTAGAAGCAGTTAGATGCAAGCTAACGCAAGGGCCAGGAGCATTGAGGCTGTTGTGTGATCATGAGGGTAGCGAGGTTGTTGTGCGGGAGGGCTTGACGCACTTGTGTACTAGCGGAATGGTCACGATTGAAGTGGCCGTTTTGGACTAACTCGAAACCGCCATGCGTCTTGGCTTTAGCACAGTTGAGAATGCAGGAGCCTTAGGTCGTGTGAAAGATCACACTGAGCTTGTGGTGAACGCGGCTTGGCGGGTGACGGCTACGGCAGTCTTAAGGACATTGTAAGTGAACAGCGCTTGACATTGTGAGTTGGCGTTTGGCGTAGGCGCCTTGCAGTTTCGGAAGACGTTAGGCTTGAGAGCTTGAAAGCACTGCTTAGTTTCATGCTACGCTTCCAGAAGAATATCAAGTAAGCTGGACTTGATAAACTCAGCCTCTGTGTAGACTAAGTGAAGGCCGCCTATACTATAAGACTGAGTTGCTGCTGTTTAAGAACTCTTGAGTGTATACCAAAAAGTTCTAGACTGTTTAGTACATAAGAAATTGAAATCTTGTGAAGTGATTGGCTTTTGTTGCCCGTATGCATGATTAATTTGAAAAGTTATCATTCTTCTGGACTGTCTCATTGTAAAGACAGATCGGCGTTTACATTAGTGTCATCTCCGGATATAGTTGGAAGTTGCATGTTTTTCTGTGCCTCATCAATTTGTTGTGTGAGAAAAGTTGTTTGTGGAAACAACTTTCTTCTGTGGGGGGTTATTGTGATGAGTGAAGAAAACGATGACAACGACAGAAGTGCGGGGCAAGGCGCGTGAAACTTCGAGCCAACTGTGAGCGTGAGGTCATCCAATCAGCTGATGACCTGTGGAGGCCCTAAGAGGTGGCGTGCCACGATTGGGCCACGTTTGACCATTACGTGGCGGTAGGCTTTGTGGCTGGGGACGAGCCGGAGCAGCGGCAGACAGAAGACAGCGGGCCGAAGCGTCGGACGCCGGCGATCCAGGTTCCGGCCAGGGAACGCGGCCGTCCACGCTGCTGCCGTCCAACCACCAGCTGGGGTGGCGTTGCCGGCACGAGTACTGCATCTCGGGGCGCGGCCTGGCCTGTTGTTCTCTTCCTTACCAAGGGCATCGCGGATCTCGGCGAGGCGTCTCCATGGTCAGCCGTTCGGCACAGCGATGAACGTGGCCTGGCTAATGGTCACGGTTGCGCCGAGCATCGCGTCTCGACGCAAGCTGTTCGCTGGACGGACTGGCCATTCCCCGGATGGAGCATCACGTCTCCGATGTGGGCTGACTGCTCCGTAGTCGCACCCATGCCATCAAGCACTGGTGTCACCAGAGCGTCGCACATCGGCAAGGGACGAGCAAGACGTTCTGCCGGGCGAGACGCGGGCGTGTGTACGGAAGACCATGGAGCCGGGCGAGGTTCAGGGTGGCCGAGGATCCAGGTGCCAGGGGAGTTCTGGCTGAATAAAGGATCGCCGAGCGGTGCCAAGCCGTACCGAGCGATGCGCCAGACTCGGACGTGGGCCGCGAGCTCATGAGCTGCAGTGTGCACCCGAGGTTACCTGGCGGTGCCCTGGCCAAGAAGAAGGAACGTTGGAAAAAGAGCTCGAGGGTTGAGGCCACGAAGGCAAACGAAGCGGTGCGCCGCTCGAGAGGACGAGTTCCTGGCAGCGTTCCTGAGCAGGACGTGGGACCCGTACGTGTCGGCCAGGTCGAACCCCGGTGTGTCTGTTCGAGGTCGAGTCCGTCGGCCTGTACAAGGTCCAAGGACGGGGCCTGCAGAACGGCTCCTGCCTGGGTGCAGTGGCCGGGAGCAGGTTCGTGGGCGATACCTACCGGGTGTGGTCCTCGTGAGCCGTGGCGTGATCCTGGACCTTCGGAGTTGTGACCCTGACTGCTGGGTTGGCCGTGACGTCCGACTAAACGGCACTGCACACGGTAGCGCATCCGTGTGCCGTCAGCCGTTCCAGCCGTGCCACCTTCGCCCTCGCGCACGTCGACGACCGCATCATGTCAGGACGACGGGAACCCAAACTGTGAGGCAGCGGTTTCTGCTTGCGAACCGAGAACTATACGCGCTGGACACTGAGTAAGCGTAGCCGCGAGCTCTCCGCATAATAGAGGTCTGACTCTCGTGCAGGTGGCGTGATGCTTGGCGCGTAGGGTTGGCTATATAGTTTTATTTTCACCTGCCATTTCCTCTCCAGTGTGCAATATAAAGCTTCTTTTGTTCGCATCAATTGTTGATGTTAATCCTTTCTCGTCCACTATCAACAAGCAAAGTGACGAACGTCCTTAACCATCACATCGACATACGCATATCTTCTGTCTTTTTTTAGGTTGGGTTCTGATCTAGGTTGTTATCTTCTACTAATACAAAAGCTTTAGAGTAGGTACAGATTAGTGATCATCACCATTTCAATTTAAAATTTGCAACGTTTTCACATTGTAGGTTTCTTTACTCTAAAATCGAATAATACTTTATAAGACCCCTCAACTATTGGCCGATTTCCCACAGTAGGTATCAACCACAAGTGAAGAAGGAGGAGGAAGGGAGGAAATGAAAGGCAGGGAGGTCAACCAGACGCACGTCCGGTTTGCTACTCTGCACTGTTGGAAGGGGTGAGGAGATTAAAGAAGAAGAGAGAGAGAGGTGAAGGGCAATGTGTGCGTAGATGTGACCTTGTACATTGCATGCTTATAAGCGGTGGCGTAGTACGGTCATCTTTAGAATACTTAGCAATGCCCGCGTCGCTTTGCTGTCCTGCGACGTGTAGAGCCATGAACCAAGGATTTTCTCTTCGGAAAAAGGTCTGCTGTCCAGTGTCTCAAACGTTTCGCGTAGCAAGTTGCGTTCGCTCGCAAAACGTTCACAGGAACATAGTAGATGTTCTATTGTCTCGTCTGTGTCACACGATTCACATCGGGACCTATTCACCATTCCTATGCGAAATGAGTACGCCTTCGTAAAAGCTACTCCTAACCACAGGCGGCACAGTAAAGTTGCATCCTGGCGGGAGAGATCCGACAGAAGTTGAAGTTTTCTCGACGGGTCCAATTTTCTTACTACTTGTGTGGCGTCTTTTACGAACGCAAATTGTTTCACGCGTCTTCTTTGACGGTCGAACTGTGGCATTAGTCCCCCTCCTAGCACGCATCACCCCGATGCGTAGAGCCCGCTGACAGTTTCTAAACAATAGGACTTGTCCTTGTTCGAGACGACGTGACTCAGTTCACTCGTTCAGTTCCTGTCGTAGTACGGTTTCATCCGTACTACATGTACAACTTCCGGGAGATTCCTGTGTCGTGTGGTGCATACTTGCCCTTCTGGGATCACTTCGTAGTTTAATGGGCCTAGCATACGAGGAACCCTGTAAGGGCCAAAATAGCGCCGCATAAGCTTTTCTGGTAGGCCATGTGCACGTGCAGGCGTCCAGACCCACGCTTGATCTCCAGGGGAGTACTGAACGTTCCTTTGTCTTAGATTGTAACGGTGCGCGTCGACGTCCTGCTGTTGAATGTTGCGGTTCTGCGCTAGTTGTCTTGCCTCTTCTGGCCTTTCTACATATTCGCTGATGTCAGCGTCCTTTTCATTCATGCTGTTGACAGACAGCATCACGTCTAATGTTGTTATTACTGTTCGACCATAAACAAGTTGAATGGCGTGAAGTGGGTTATCTCTTGTACTGCGGTATTGTATGCAAATGTAGCATACGGTCAATGGCGTCCCAAGTCCGATGCTCGACATCCACATACATCGCGATCATGTCAGCAAGCGTCCTGTTCAGCCTTTCAGTTAACCCGTTTGTTTGCGGATGGTACGCTGTAGTTCTTCTTTGGTCGGTGTGCGTTATTTGCATGACAGACAGTACTAGCCTGGCAGTGAACGCAGTTCTTTTGTCAGTTATAAGGAATTTAGGAGCGCCATGTCAAAGCACTATCTGGGTCAAAAAAAACTGAGCCACTTCATTTGCCGTTCCTTTTGTGAGAGATGACGTCTCGGCATACCTGGTCATGTAGTTGGTTGCTACAACTATCCAGCGCTTCCCGAACGATGACATAGGAAATTGTCCTAGCAAATCCATTCCGACCTGCTCAAATGGACTTTCGGTGGCTCTATCGGTTTCGAAAAACCTGCAGGCTTCAGGGGCAGTACTTTGCGCCTTTGGCATTCTCGGCATGATCTGACATAGTGCTGTACTAAATGCATCAATTTTGGCCAGTAATATCTCTGGCGGATTCTCACCGAAGTCCTACTAATACCCAAGTGACCTACCGATGGGTCATCATGACACGCTTCTAAAATTTCTGCTCGCAGTGACGATGGTATCAGCAGTAGAAATGTTTCGGCGGTTCGTTCAAAGTTTCTCTTGTAGAGAACGTTGTTGCGGAGGACGTAGGAACGTAGTCCACGAACGAAAACTCACGGTACTTCAACTTGCTGCCCCTCTAAGTATTGATTGAGCAGAATTAATTCTAGGTTCCTTCGCTGATCATGAGCAATCTCCGACACATTCACAGCTCTAACAAATGCCGAATCTTGTTCATGCTGAGGAGATGAGGGCTGGATTGGTGCTCGTGACAAGCAATCCGCGTCATTGTGCTTGTTGCCAGACTTGTAGACTACGTTGATGTCATATTCTTGTAGACGCCGGCTCCATCTAGCAAGTCTTCCGGAAGGATCCTTTAGGTTCGCAAGCCAACGCAATGAATGACGGTCACTGATGGCTCCAGATGGTCTACCGTACAAATATGGACGGAACTTACTGATGGCGCATATTATAACTGCAAGACATTCCTTTTCTGTAGCTGAATAATTATACTCAGCTTTAGACAGAGTGGGGCTTGCGTAAGCAATAACTCTTTCTTCCCCGTTCTGCCACTGAAAAAGAATAGCACCGAGGCCAACGTTGCTAGCGTCCGTATGAATGTCTGTTTTGGCGTCTTCATCAAAATGAGTGAGTATGGGAGGTGACTGCAAACGCCATCGTAACTCAGAGAAGGCGTCTTCTTGCTCTTGGTGCCACATGAATGGTACACTTTCCTTCGTAAGCCGTGTCAGTGGTTCCGCAATCTTGGAGAAGTTTTCAACGAAGTGCCTATTGTAAGCACAAAGCCCCAGAAAACATCGCATGGCCTTTTTGTCTCTTGGCCTTGGGAAATTTTCAACTGCAGTGATCTTATCCGGGTCCGGGCGGACACAGTTTGAACTGAAAATGTGCCTGTGGAACCGAATCTCCCGGAACCTAAAGTGGCACTTTTCGGGTTTGATCGTAAGTGCAGCCGTGTGAATAGCGTCCAGCACCGTTCTCAATTTATGTACGTGCTGCTGGAACGCAGTGAAAAAAATTACTACGTCATCAAGATAGACAAGGCATGACTGCCATTGGAGGTCGGAGAGTAAAGTGTCCACCATCCTCTGGAAGGTAGCGGGAGCAGAACACAAACCAAAGGGGAGTACTTTGAACTCGTGGAGTCCGTCGGGTGTCACAAACGCCGTCTTCTCACGATCTCGTTCGTCGACTTCTATTTGCCAGTACCCACTCTTTAGGTCCAACGATGAAAAAAAGTGAGCATTGCGCAGTTTATCCAACGTATCGTCGACTCGTGGGAGTGGGTACACGTCCCGTTTCGTGACGAGGTTGAGTTTTCTGTAGTCAACACAGAACCGCATGATGTTGTCCTTATTCTTCACAAGTACAACCGCCGATGCCCATGGGCTTTTGGAGCGCTGTATGACATCGTCGTCGAGCATCTCCTGTACATGCTTCTTTATCGCCTCCCTTTCTTTCAGAGCTACTTGGTATGGATGCTGACATTCTGGTCTAACATGTCCTTCGATTACAATGCGGCACTTTGCTACAGGAGTACGTCCGACTTTCGATGAAGAGGAAAAACACTCTGCGAATTCTTTGATCAACTCCACAATCTGGTCTTTCTGCAGAGATGAAAGCTCTCGGTCAATATCTATTTTCTCGAGGACACTGTCCACTGTTGACGTTGTTGGTGATTTTTCTATGGTGCAAACATCTGAAACTTGTACGTAGTCATGAACTGATGCTATAGCTGCTCCCTTCGCCATATGCTGTACCTCGTGGGTAAAGTTAGTCAATAGCACATATATATCCGTTCCGCAGGTTCACTAACCTCTCGCCACTCGTATCCCCTCTGTGAGTAGCAGTTTGATATTTCCATCAGCTTGTCCGGCATATTCACAAAAAACGTCGCTTTTCACAGAAACTGTCACGATGCTACGTGGCGGCACTGTCACACCCTCATCCTCAATACGAAGATACGAAACAATTGGTTGCTTCACATGACACGGCAACAGCGTTCTCTGTAGAGAAAGAAACTTGGGATTTCTGCAAGTCAATGATGGCACCGTTTGCTTGCAGGAAGTCCTAGCCCAGAATTGCCTCACGGGAACATTCGGGGAGAACAATAAAACTACAGACGTACACATGGCCTCTTATTCCCCACTCTCGCTGTGCACAATCCTACGAGGCTGACTAAGTGCCCTCCTGCGGTGCCTATCTGCGGTCCGTTCCAATGAGTGAGCACTTTCTTCAGCTTTTTTGAGAGCCTGCTACTTATTACTGAGTAGTCTTCACCAGTGTCTACTAACGCTATGGTTTTGACGTCGTCGATTCTGACTTGTAGCTCGGATGTCACGTCACCATTACTGCGCTTGTCCATCTTATCCGTTATTGTGTCTGTGTCCTCGTCTGATCCGGTTAACGATGGAGGGTTTTTAGTTTTCTGAAAATCAGTAGCCCTGCCTCCACAGGTCACTGGTTCTAGTTTTCCTGTCGCGTGCTTGGTGAACGACGCTGCGGGAAAGTAGATAATGGGCGTGGACTCTGCAACCTATTGCGCATTGGTGCGATCGACCGCGATTCATGTCGCTGAGTGTTTGGAGAGGCATAGCGCGAAGATAAAAATTCTTCGATTTTGTAAGGGCGCTCACCGTTACGAGGGCAGGGTGCATTCACTGGGAAGCCATGTAGCCCGACCCGACGGTAGTGGCATGTCCGATGAAGATGACCTGCCTCCCCACAGTGGCAGCAGAGGGGCTGCCGGTCTGCAGTGCGCCATGCATCACTTTTGCGGGGTCTCGTTTCTGGCATCGGCGGTGGCGTACTGCGAGGAAAGGTCGGTGGCATAACGGGGGTTTGTGCAAAGTTCGGACGTCTGATGTATTGCCGTACGACTTGTGCGTACGACAGCTGTGGCTGATGTTCCGGTTGCGTGGGGTGGGGCACCTGAGGCTGTGGCTGAAGAACTGCTTGCCGCACTTCTTCACGTACAACATCCGCGATTGAGGGCATCGCTGAAGGACTTTGGGTGAGTTGCAGTTTCTGGAGCTCCTCCTTAACGATAGCCCTCACCATTTCCCGGAGGAGGTCAACGTTGGTCAGGAGGGTTGTTGACTCCGCCCTGACTGAAGAGACGCCGAAGTCTGTTATACAGTCGCGCACGTTGTTGTAGTGTCCTTTCCATGGTTGTTGCCTCGGACTAGAACTCCACCACAGTTCGCGGTGGATTACACACCAGGCCTCTATAATTTCTTCTTTTACTCCGCGCGTTAGGTGCCGCAACTTCTTCTCCTCGGCCATGTTTCGGTCGGCTCGGTGGAAAAGCCGCGACATGTCTTCTGTGTACATGGCCACGCTCTTGCAGGCATTAACCGCAGAGCCAAACCACGAGATTGAAGTAACTAGAAGAATAACAATGGGGTGGAGCACATTCGGCAAGCACTCTCGAATTGTGACAGGTAGATTGCCACTATCCCTCAAGAGGAAGGTATATAACAGCTGTATCTTACCGGTACTTAGCTACGGAGCAGAAACCTGGAGACTTACAAAGAGGGTTCAGCTTAAATTGAGGACGACGCAGCGAGCAATGGAAAGAAAAATGGTAGGTGTAACCTCAAGAGACAAGAAGAGAGCAGAGTGGATTAGGGGACAAATGGGGGTTAAGGATATCATAGTTGAAATGAAGAAGAAGAAATGGACATGGGCCGTGCATGAAGCGCGTAGACAGGATAACCGCTGGTCATTAAGGGTAACTAAGTGGATTCCCAGAGAAGGGAAGCTGGTTAGGGGTAGACAGAAGGTTAGGTGGGCAGATGAGATTAAGAAGTTTGCGGGTATAAATTGGCAGCAGCAAGCACAGGACTGGGTTAACTGGCGGAACATGGGAGAGGCCTTTGTCCTGCAGTGGACGTAGTCAGGCTGATGATTATGATGAGATGACGACGCTCTCGTTATCCCGTTCGTTCCTCACCTGAAGAGCAGCCTCTTCCTTTTTTTGTGGTCCGTTTCGGATAGGTAGCGATTAGCTCTCGTCGGAAGTCGTCCCAGGACAGCAAGGACGCTTCGTGGTTCTCAAACCACGTACGTGCCGAATTTCGCAGCGCGATGTAAACGTAACGAAGTTTCTGGGCGTCGTCCCAACCATTCAAAAGTGCAACGTGCTCGAAGCCTTCAAGCCAGTCCTCGGCGTCTTCAAAGGTGTCACCGTGGAAGACCTCTGGTGTACGTGGTGAATCCACGATGAGGTGAGATGGAGATGGCAGCGACTGTGTGGCCATCGCAGTTACGCTTGTGCTTGAGGTCTCGACAGGTTTTGATGGGTCACTTAGGGGGCCAAACTCTGGCTGCTCACCACGTAGTCGGCGACTCGTGCGTTGGTGCACAGGTGTTAATTCAGCTGGCTCCAATCTTCTGGGATCTGGACTTCTCTCCCTTGCCTGTGGTGGGCTTGAAATCATACCCAGCACGTCCACCAGAATGTTACCAATAAATATAGCACCTGGTACTATATAAACTATTTATTTAGGTTGAACCTCTGCCCGAAAATTGAAAACTAAAAATAATAAGCCAAAAATATCCCTTGCTCGCTGACTGTAACTTCGTCGGTCTCTTTCTCTGCCCCTCGAGTCTCGTGCCGGTCCCATAACGTAGCATCGTGGCGCGTGCGGGACAGCGTTTCATGGCGCGGCTTTTACGAACGCGAATTGTGGCACGCGTCTGCTGCGATGGTCAAACTGTGGATATATATATATATATATATATATATATATATATATATATATATATATATATATATATATATATATATATATATATATATCCTCAAGTACACACACTTAGGTCACACGTCACCGCGCAAATAGCAATATCTATGCAATGCCCCTTTGTACAGCTACTCATTTTGGGTGGTGCCTTCCTCGTCCGACTACGTTAGACTTGAACTAGTTTTAGGACGTCATACTGTCGAAAAGGTGAAAGTTACACTGCGCATTTGTACAGCGACACGCTATATTCAGCTTCGCCAACTCTAAACCTTCGGCGCCAGGCTATAGCTCCCAGAATGTTTTTTGAGGGGAGGATGCAGCAGAACGACTAACTGGCAATTGGTGGTCGCTGTGAATGCATGTAAAAAATTTAGTATACCCTGAAAAGTTAATTTAAGAAAACATTTCGTGGTGCAGAGGGATTGGAACCCTTTTTCTCCGCTCTCTACTAACGGTCTCCTGGTCCTGCATGCGTTCGAAACGGTTTTTTTTTTATCTCAAAGCTTTCTGAGCGCAGCTAACTTCCAAAAAATTGGCTCAGTTATTTTGTATATTGTAGACGCCTAATTAACGAAGAAAGAGTTAAGACAGACGAAATCAGTGTAAGACACGCCCTTTCTGAATTATTTTCGATCTCTCACAAAGGCTTTTATGAAGCTCAAATTGAGTAGATTGTCATGCCGTACTTCAAGGGCTATGGCAACATGTGCTAGACAAGAATGATGGGCAGGTACGAAGAAATCTTGATCAAGAAAGTGCCACGGAGGAACCGAAGAGCATAGCAGTTCCTGCACGCGGGGCGCGGCTCTCTCAGTACTATTCGACTGCAGCGCCGCTACTGGCAACGAGGAAGGGATCAGGCGGCGAGGCGCAGTCACGCCACTCAACATTTCTAGTAGATTCTAGCAGCATGTCACAAATGCTGAGAAGCTGTGAGAGCCACATCATCTCATTGTAACGGCTTGTTATTTTTAGAAAATCACCGCATTACACGGAATTACTTATGATGCGCGGGGCTAAGCGTCCATCAATCCGTCTATGGTTCCATCCGTACACACGAACGAACGCACGTACGGACGGACGCATTCGTCCGTCCGTACGTGCGTTCGTTCGTGTGTACGTCCATGCATCCGTCCGTGCGTCAGTCCATTCGTACGGGCGCCCGTTTATGCATCCGTCCATGCGTTCGTCTGTGCGTGCATCTGTTCGTTCGTCCGTCCGTGTGTTTGTATGTCCGTCTGCTTCTCTCAATGTCCATCCATGCGTCCATCCGTCCATATGGGGAACACTTCAAGTACCGCCATCTTGCTTCTTTTTACCATATATCCGTCATATACAAGTACCACCATCCAGCGGACAATTCAAGGACTAAACAAGCGTACATGCCACAATTATGGTGTCAGCACTTCGCTAACACCGAGTACGTGATAATGACGCCGTGCTACGTTTTTCGTAACATGTGGACATGCGGATATGTGGCCGAGGGCGGGTATGTTCCACTGGTGTGCGGATGACTTCCTACTACTATTACAATTACATACCTCGAGGATGTACAGACCCACTCCTTCGCACCTAATATTGTTGTACAGTGCAGAATGAATGGAGTTAAGCATAGTTCCAGGAACTCTTGTGTATTAGGAACAACAACAGCATGCACAAGTCACCAGAAAGGCTACACCGGCATCGCTATCGATTCTCAGCGTTGCTGTATGAAAGCACATATCCGTGTTCAGAGCCCTTCAGATCGTAAAATTCTGCTTATAAAAGGCCTACGTGCTTTTGGGATTAACTACTGCGTCGGCGAACACTACAAAGGATACGCTTTCTGTTGTGCCAAAAAAAAACTGGGTCGAAAACAATCAGTTGTTAGTCCCTTTAGAGTTACCCATGTGTGCTCTTGCCATTCTTGGGTAGATAATATATAAATAAATCACAGAATATCCACAGAGTTAATGATGACGCATTCATCGCCGTAATCAAACTGAAAGTTTAGTGTCACCTAGCCAAGTGCGAAGGCCACAGCATCTTCGCCGAAACCGAACACACCGTGCTCTTTCAAACGTCAGGAGCGACCTACCCGCAGATTGACTTCACCCAATACGGCCTCTACCCCGTCTGTGATCAAAACATCATTGTAATAAACACTCCACCCATGTATCTCATACACAGGATACTGCAGATTACAATTCATGTCTTTCCAGACAAGCCAGTTCTAGTTCACAGTTACATGCAACATCATGGAGTCATAGAGAAAGCCATGCTGCTTCGCTCAACAGAATATTTAGAGGAACAACACTTACTGCCTGACATCACGTTTGGCTTTCACCAGCACTTTTCGGCTCAAGACATTCTACTACAGATTAAACATGCATGAGGTAATCTGCCTACCCAACCAAGGTGCCCGACAACAAGAACGGGCCGTCCTAGGAATGAATAAAAAAAGCCTTCGATAACTTAAGGCCTCAAACCATAGAATATTGTGGCAATTTACAACACAGCCAACAGAGAGGGCTCATAAGGGGGTCCACTGGCGATCCAAGAGTGAGTAGCTGCGGCAGTCATAGCCGAAGGTGTAAAGGAAGAAGCGCCTGAGGGTTCGTCCTGGGACATGCTGGTGGACACGTACCCCAAACGCCGACCTGAGCGAAGCTCCAGGAGGTAAAGCGGGGGAGCAGGGACAGGGAATCGAGGAGCAACCTGCAGCACTTGCGACGCAGTCTTTTACACACCTTTTTGGGGTCTGGAATATGTGGCCATAAACAGTCACCTCTGAGGCACAGTACAGACTCAAGGGCTATATCCACTAAGATGAAGATAAGGAACACGATGTGATTATGGTTTTGTAAAGGAAATGAAGAAGCGTGCTGTAAATGCCCACAATAAATGCATACGTCAAAGTTTTCCTAGAAAGACGAACGGCCACAATACATATAGGTGATCTACCTTCACAACATATCACCTATGGGTGACCACGGCACTCCCCAAGGCGCAGTGATATGCCCACTCTTATTTATTATTATCCTCATTAAACCACCGCATAGCTTGCAACAAATCCCGGGAATCCACCATGCCCTGTACACAGTTGATGTGACCATATGGTCTTAGGGCTCACTACAAATCACAGAGAACAACCAACCTGAAGCAGCCTTGACAGTCCAATCAATCGGTAACGCAGCGGGCCTTAAATGCTCACCCTCTAAGAATTGCTCGTTTTCCGGCACGGATATTCAAAAACCATACCTTTCAATATCAGGTTAGAAGGCGCTTACGTTGAGGAAGTAGGAAACATCACAATCCTAGGAGCATATTTTAACAACAAGGAACACCACACGATCCCAATACAGAAACTTATAAACAGGTGCCTGCGCATGATTAGCCGGATTGCCCAACAAGCAAAAAAGGCTGAAAAAACATGACCTCCTGCGCCTCTTTCAAGCTTTTGTAGTCAACATGGTAACATGCAGCTATCTCTAGCTCCGAATATCAAGGACATATCAACAAACGATCGACACCATACTGCACGATACACTTAAAAAGGCACTGGACCTCCCTCGATCGACATCCACAAAATGACTCCAACAACTGGGACTTCATAACAGTTTAGCCGAGCTATTCATTGGCCACCTCGACAATCAAATATTCAGACTAGCCCTCTTCAGAAGTGGTACAACGGTGCTACCTAAACTAACCATCACACCACCAACGCATGTTAGGAACAAACATAGGCTGCCGGAGGCATAGTAGAAAAGCACCTTCATCAAGCCTCTTCCTCAGAATATGAACCCCACATGCCATGCAGACAGGCGCAGAGCCAGAGCCAAAGCTCATGATAAATACTCCAACGACAAAGGCGCCTTTTCCGTGGATGCCACCTGGTCACATACTGCAAAATACACGGGGGCAGTAGTAAACCTAGGGAAATGTGTTAACTGCGTATCTCTACAAGTACTATAAGTCATAGAGTTTCCTAAAGTCAACTTAAGGGGACTCTGTCGCTGCAATCGGTCAGCGACCATGGGAATGATGGATAGTACTACAGTGTATTACACTGTAGTAGTACATGCATTTGTCTAGTTTTCGTACTTACGGGCGACGAATCGAACTTGCGGCTTCGTTTATTGTTATGTTTCGGTTGTGTTTCGAAAGAAAGAACGAATTATTTTAACTTCGTGACCGGTTTTGTAAAGGTAAGTCTAAAAGAATAAGGTGGCGAAGCGCAACCGCTGAACATTTGGTGATTTTTGTTTCGTAAGAAAACAGCTCCAAGCCACACGAACACATACGGAGCGAAAAGCAAGCCAGAAACACGAAAAATAGACAATTGTGTGTACTACCCATCATTCCCACGCTCGCTGAAGCGTCGTGCGTTGCAGCTCCCATAGACACTAGCGCCAGAGTTCCCTCTAGTGTATATTAGGAAACTCTATGCTATGGGCAGCGGGAGATTGGCTTCTATGGAGAATTAGTAGGGTGTTGCACTACCCTCGACCTTGCGTACTTCCGCAGTTATTGCTGATCAATACGTGCAGCAATTGTGTGGTTTAGTTCCTGATATAGAACGCACAGTTTTAAAAATTATCTCCTACAGGTCGAACGCTAATGACTAGGGGGTAATTCTTGGTCCCTAACATACAACATACAGTTATAAAATTTATTTTTAGTGGTAGAACGCTAATGACTAGGGGATGGTTCTTGGCTGATAGCATGGAACGCACAGTTTTAAAAATTATCTCCCCGTTGTGAAATTGTATTGGCAAGGACTTTTTTTTTCCTCTCAGGTATCAGCACCGACGCTTGCTTCTGGCAATTCACGAGAGCGGTCTGGCGGTCCCTCACCGCAGGCGAGGAAGGCCAGTAATGCATCACCAACAGGAAGCGATGGAGCCATTTCACGTCTACTTCGTCATCTGCCTCTGTGGCCACTGTGTCGCCTGCATCGCACTTGCAGTGGAGCTATGCAAGGCCTTCATTTCTAATCGGAGACGGCGCTTGCTGTTGCTTCAGAGGGTTACTAAGCAACACTGTCGTGTTGACTAAAACTGCAGGGGTCATTCACCAAGAACCACTGCGTGGGTGGTTGGTAGCGCATGACACAGATGCTATTTGGAACTAGGGCCAGAGTGGCACGCAGTAAAAAAGAAGTAGGATCGCACACACAGAGACGCGTGCACACATGCACGTAGCCACAAGAATTATTTTGAGGACATGTCGTCCAACCTAAACAATAAAAAACTAAAATTCTTTTGTTTGCTCAGTCATTCTTGGTTTTTCGATGAAAAACTCGTGTTTACCAGTATTCTCGGATTGTAAGTGTTTCTTCTATAGATTGCCCTAACGGTTTTTTTTAAGTACTGCAATGTTCCTTATCATTCAATTAGGGCGGATTTGGCATCATTCACATTTATTGACCTTTATTTCGAAAAAAATGAAAATTATATGCAATTCTTGTATGATTTGACAAAAATGTTAATGTAAATCATGCAAAGCCCAGTAAGTACGTGAATGTAGAACTTTCTTAGGTGAACTGGCGACAGCAGCAAAGAAACAGCCACCGTAACGTGATGACGCGCTGAGCTCGATAATATAATAGGTGCTGGAACTTTGCTCCAAAAAACTTCAATATGATTCTCAGAGATGGCGCATTGAATATTTTCGAAAATTTCTACCACCCACTGTTATTTCACGTTCTCCTTGATCTAAAGGTGCACGACCTCAAGAGTTCTGCCGCCATTGAAAAGCGGTGGCCACAGCCTGAATTTGATGTTGCAACCTGTAGGTCTGCAGTCGAGCCCCCTATCCGCTTGGTGATGATGACGAGTGACATAGTAATTTGAGCACGCTGATGATCTTATCGATGAAACAGGACTGCGCTGAAACACGACTGCATTTACAAATGCGTCACTGTTTTCTACAGCGTTAACACCTGAGCTCGCGTATAATCGGGAAGGAGATCTGCCTCACGCACCGCGCATGATATTTGTTTACATATTCCGGAACTCTTGGAATAACTTCAACACGTTGAGCTACGGGCAGCACCGAACTACGAGACATCTAACAGTTTTAATCAGTGTATCCTTAAGTCGATATAAAAATAA
The DNA here is from genome assembly GCF_043290135.1 of Rhipicephalus microplus. NCBI lineage: Eukaryota > Metazoa > Arthropoda > Arachnida > Ixodida > Ixodidae > Rhipicephalus > Rhipicephalus microplus. The sequence goes on from NC_134706.1 coordinate 87,969,468, forward strand.
GTGCGCGTCTTCCGGTAGTATCGTAACAGCTGTTATAACGAAGAAAAGGCCAGCTCGCGCACCTGATTGAAATTCAACCATCTCTTATGTGCAGATACACAGGTACAATCAGCACAGCCTGTAGAGCAAATTAAAGTACGGCTACTTTGCTTTGAGGGAATGTGTTCCGGCAGGCTCGACCAACGTTTGTCTCTACATGCTACACCATTCAGTCAGCGTCACAAACTTTTGCAGCGAGAATTTCTTAGTTTTGTAGCAAGTGAACTGTGCTAACATCAAACATAACTTCAAGTGTGGATTTTTTTATAGAAACGTGCATCACAACTCTAAAGACATAAAAATAAATGAAAAGTACACCCAAATCGCTACAACTTTTTATGTAAACAAATTTGAAGGTGTCGACTTAAAACTCTTTACCTAGCCTTCAGAAATTCAATTCATAACAACCAAAATATTTCCCTCACGATCAGCCTTGCTGAAGACACCTAGTATTTTACGTTCATAGAGTATTTGATGACGTCCGTAATAGTATAACAAACACGGTCAAGATCAGGTTTAAAGGGGCCTTGCAATACTTTTTCCGAAGTAATCTTCAAATGGCTTCATTAGTGGCGTTTATTGCGTCACGAACCGGCGACCGCAGGCAGTTTTGAATCCATAGAATTCCACTGAAGCTGCACGGATTTGCCGAGCGCTTTAAGCGCTTTCTCTCCCCTTTCGTCTTTGCAAGTGGGTTTAAACAATGACTTAAAACATCAAACGCCGAAGGTGCATCGGGCGTGCTGCGGGAACTGTGCAGCTCGCGATCCTCAAATCAGCCAATGGCCTTGAACTTGGGTTCATGGCACGGTCATGAGTTTATGGCTCCATTTGTCGAGGAAAGGGGCAAGCGACGTCGAGCTGTCTCTGAAAATTGGTGGCGAATTCCAGGCTCAGGTGTTCTCTGGAGGCTCGACTACATTGCATCCGCATCACCTCCTTCATTTCTTTCAATGACACGGAAAGCGAGTGGTCCTCAACAGGATTGACTGATTGATTCAAGGCCTTATTGGACGAAATGTGCTTACTGGCTTCAGCACCACGGTATATGTATATATATATATATATATATATATATATATATATATATATATATATATATATATATATATATATATATATATATATATATATATATATATATATATATATATATATATATATATATATAAAGACGGGCGGTTTCTTTCTCAAACTGCATAGCTTGTTACAGCGAATGGTCGTCGTGCGCAAGGCAGTTCACCCCATATTCAGCCTGGCTCTCACGAGTGGTCGAGCATCCAGTGGGTAGTCTCCTCCATCTCTTGCTCTGAGTGAGGCAGGTTACATGGTTTTTTTTAATAAAAACAGGTCGGCTTGATTAGTGAACTTGGCATTCGCAGAGGATATGTTCTCTTCGTTGCTAGCGCATGGCGCGATTTCCGACGACAGCGCAGCTCTGGCTGACAGGGCTCCCCCTACACCATCTCCTGACGCTGGCAAGAGCTCTCGCCGAGTGGTGCCCCGTCCTTGGACTTCTGCAACAGGGTCCACTTTTCCTATCTCCTCTTCAATTACTTCCGTCGTTTTCTGTCGTTCGCTGTCCCTGCGCCTTGATCTCCTTCCTCTATCTATTTACCTTTTAATCATATCCTTTTAATCCCTCCTTACCCCCCTCCCTCGTGAGCTACAGTTGAGGCGTCGTATTCTGATGCAGACAGTTACGGGGCTCACTTTACTCTTCTTTTCTTTTTAGGAATCACATAAACCAGTAGCAGTTGGGGTCAGAGTACTTTGTCGGGTATATCTTGTGTGAAGGATCGGGATTATTCCAAAGCTTCGTGTTTACAATCTTCTGAGTGTTACCTCGAAGAGGCGGGTGGATTTTCGTAGTGGGGCATCGTGTTTTGTAGCTTCTTCTAATTTAGACCAAAGTTGTCACTGGTGCTGAACTTTCACTCAGTAGTTGCCTTCGTGGGTCTCATCTTGCATCATCGTTGCGCCCTGCTTCGAGAGAGAGAGAGAATAAACTTTATTGGGTTCCAGCATGCGGGATTCCCTCCGGCCGCGCAGGGCGTGGGGTTCACCCTATCTCACGTTACACTAGAAGTCCTAATGTCACGCGGGCCTAGACCTCAAGGCCTTCGTGCCCCGTCGCCGCTCGGGTTACTGAGGGTGTCCCCCTTTCGCCTTTGCAGCGCCAGTGCGACCTCGAGCTGCCGGACGGCCCTTCGCTGGTCTTCTGGGTCCGTAGACCCCACACGCTGTTCTACTTGCGGCGGTAACACCGGACCGTCCGCGCTGTCTGCGTCACATCCCCAGAGTATGTGAGCCAGGGTGGCTCTCGCGCTCGCGCACACACTGCACATTTCACTCACGTAGAGTTCGGGGCACACGTGTCGCGCTAGCGATGGGGTCAGCACAGTCTCGGTTTGGAGCTGGCGCAACCTCACCGCCTCCCACCGGGTAAGATCCCTGTGCGGAGGCGGGAAGCCACGCCGTTGCTCCCTGTACCACGCGAGGATGTCGCCGTAATCGAGCAGCTGCTCCTCGCCTTCTTCTTTGGTCGCCGTCGTGTCTTCGGAGGCGGGCGCGGCCGCGGTCCGGCACGTGGCGAGACCACGGGCCGCGGCATCCGCCTCCTCGTTGCGGTTCGGAGATCCTGGTATCAGGTCCCTACCCATGTGAGCCGGGAACCATTTTAGCGTCAGCCTCGACTTGGACTCGTCGCTTGCCAACGCCCTAGCAGCCGCCCCGCACACGGCTCCGCGCGAGAAGCTACGGATGGCCGTCTTGCTGTCACTGAGTATTGTCCGCACGCCCGGGGAGCGCGCCGCCAAGGCTATCGCCATCTCCTCGGCCTGGCTCGCGCTCCGCGTACGCACGCTGCATGACGTGACGATCTTGCCCGTCGTTGCGGCGACCGCCGCCGCCACGTAGGCGTCCTTGTTCTTGACTTTGGCCACGTCCACGTAGACGGCGCCCTCGTCGTTCTGATGTTGCAGCAGCAGCGCCCTGGCTCGCGCCGCTCGTCGTCCCTCGCTTTCGCCGGGACCCATGTTCTTTGGCAGCGGATACACCACCAGTCTTCGCATGGTTGACTCCGTGAGTGGAGACGTTTCGTGGTCTTGTTCCTCGGGGGAGGACAGGCCCACTCGTTCCAGCAGCCGCCTGCCGACCGCGGTGCGGCCCAGGCGCGTCAATTGAGCAGTACGAGCTGTCATCTACCAGGCGTCTTTTCCTGTTATCCTGCAAGGCTAGTTGATGAACCAGCGATCGTGTACCGGCATATGATCTGGTACCCAGATTGATCGTTCTTGAAGTTGGACGGCATGGTGTAGGATGTGCCTGACGTACGCTAGTCGCTTTCTTCAAGTTTGAAGGGTTTGAATGACTTGCTGCTAATCTGCAAACGTGTGAACAGCTTTTGGCGATGCTCTGTTTGAGTGCGCCTGGATAGAGCTTCCGAAATAGCGCACACTTCAGCTGCTGCGGGCAGCAAGCAAGGTCGCGTAAAAAAGAATGTGGGTGCTTCCCCTGTTTTTCACTTAGCCGTTGGTCTGCCTTAGTTCAGAGATCGAGTGGTCACGATGCGACGCCACATGTAGGTTATGTCTGTTTTCGTCCCACGTGCATCCGAGCGCTTTCCCACGGAGATGCGATAGACGTGTTTCCTTCTCCAAAATTATACGTCTGTAAGATTTGTTCCTTCATGCTCTTTCTTTGTGGCTCGAAGCAATGCTGCCGCCACCTCAGAGCGCTTGTGATGCAGCAACGTCGCAGTGACGCATCCACATTGGTTGCCCACATAGCGCCACGAACGAAGACGCGCTATCTGAAAACACCGTGTCTCTTACAGAGCCAGCGCAACCGCTAACATAGTGAACACGACGAATGCAAGACGCCGCCCCATGAATCTCTACATAATTGAACAAAAACAATTACTTCGTATGATTCCCGTCGTGAGACACTGCACATGGTGGTTTCTCTCCCCCATGACTGCAAAGCACAACGAAGACTAGGTGATGTGGGAGAGCAGGAAACGGCTAGAGGAGAGGGTGGTGAATGGCTAGATTTGGCGCATCTGGCTGGCATTTATGAAATAGAAGAGGTGACCCCCTGCTGAACAAACTAGTAGGGGCAATTTAAGAAGGTTCCTTGTCTTGCATCAAACCTTTAACGGAGAAAGCCCTCAGTTGCAAAGAATTTGACTAACATTTAGCAAGAGTTAAATAAAAACTAAAAATAAAAAAGTGTGTGTTATCCGAGAAGCACACAACTAATTCTGTACATGCCAAAAACTTATGCACTCTAATGAAAGATGACAGCATTTTCACTGAAAATTGAAAATGAAGTGAGAAATACCACAACTACCAAATTCTTATTGCAGACTATTTACTATTTACTGTCATGTAAAATTGAACAAATGTCTATATTAGGCTGTGCCATGGCTCACTGAAGCACACTGTATGTGTTCGAATAGCTCTCGCCCACAGCTAAAAGTGAATATATGTGTACCTAATATATAATGTAGTAATATATATGAGTGAGCTGCTTATTTTCGGTTATTAGCTAATTATTTTTGTAAACAACTATTGTAACAACACCTGTGTACATTAAAAAAACCTCGTCTGTTTTAGCACTATGCAATGATAGTGCTAAATCAGCAGCGATGGCGTAGTGATTAGAGCATCCGCCTCGCATGCAAAAGGTCCGTGGTTCAAATCCTGGTGCCGCGCAGTTCCCAACCGGACAAAAAAAAAATCCGCATGCCGATGGAACTGCATTACGAGGCCTGGGGTGCGGCCTCACCGGTAACCACCACCGGAAACGCCCTCCCTCACCAGAGAAGGATTGGCCACCCTGGTGCAGAATCTGGCCGCTACCTCCCACATGCAAACGTCAATAACTCACGGCCCTCAGTCCCCAGCAGCTGCGAAGCAACTCACCACGGCGGCGGTCAGATCTGCAACGCAGCAGAGGGTGCTAAGAATCTCTGGATCCGGAGAGGCTGCCATTGGAACCTGAACTTGGCAATGTTTAACGCTAGAACCTTATCTAGTGAGGGAAGTCTAGCTGTACCATTCGAGGAGCTAGAGGGTGTTAAATGGGATATAATAGGGCTCAGTGAGGTTAGGAGGACAGATGAGGCCTATACGGTGCTACAAAATGGGCACGTCCTTTGCTATCGGGGCTTGGCTGACAGAAGAGAACTGGGAGTGGGGTTCCTAATTCACAGAAACATAGCTGGCAACATAGAGGAATACTATAGCATTAATGAAAGGATGGTAGGTATCGTAATTAAACTGAATAATAGATACAAGATGAAGGTGGTACAGGCCTACGCGCCTACATCCAGCCATGATGACGCTTCAGTTGAAAGCTTCTATGAAGATGTGGAATCGGCAATCAGTAAGGTAAAAACACAGTATACAATACTGATGAGAGACTTTAATGCAAAGGTAGGGAAGAAGCAGGCTGGAGACCAGGCAGTAGGAGATTATGGCATCGGTACTAGAAACGCCAGAGGAGAGCTACTAGTAGAATTCGCAGAATGCAATAATTTACGGATTTTAAATACCTTCTACCGAAAACGAGGAAACCGCAAGTGGACATGGAGGAGTCCTAATGGCGAAAATAAGAACGAAATAGACTTTATAATGAGTGCACACACAGGCATGCTGCAGGATGTGGAAGTGGTTGGCAAGGTACGATGCAGTGACCATAGAATGGTACGGTCTCGAATTCGCCTAGACTTGAGAAAGGAACGACAGAAACTAATACGCAAGAAGCCAATCAATGAGCTAGCACTGAGAGGGAAAGCACAGGAATTCAGAGTCTCGCTTCAGAACAGGTACTCGGCTCTTAGTGAGGAAACCAACCTTAGCATAGATGCAATGAATAATAATCTGACGAGTATCATTACGGAGTGTGCAGTGGAAGTTGGAGGCAGGGTAGTTAGACAGGACACTGGTAAGCTTTCCCAGGAAACGAAGAATCTCATTAAGAAGCGCCAAATCATGAAAGTCTCAAGTACAACAGACAAAATAGAACTGGCAGAGCTTTCGAAGTTGATTAATAGGCGTAAGGTATCCGATGTAAGAAGGTATAACATGGAGAGAATTGAACACGCTCTGAAAAACGGAGGAAGTGTCAAAGCAGCGAAGAGGAAACTTCGGATAGGCAAAAATCGGATGTATGCACTAAGGGACAAAGAGGGCAAAATAACTACCAATATGGATAGGATAGTTGAAATAGCGGAGGAGTTTTACAGAGATCTGTACAGTAGCAGAGACGATCACGACTTTAATACTATAAAAACTAGCAGTAACCCAGATGACACCCCACCAGTAATCATAGAAGAAGTCAGAAAAGCTTTGGAGAGCATGCAAAGAGGCAAAGCTGCTGGTGAGGATCAGGTAACATCAGATCTGCTGAAAGATGGAGGACAGATTGTGTTAGAAAAACTAGCCACCCTGTTTACGAGGTGTCTCCTGACGGGAAGAGTACCAGAGTCTTGGAAGAACGCTAACATCATCTTAATACATAAGAAAGGAGATGACAAGGACTTGAAGAATTACAGGCCGATTAGCTTGCTCTCTGTAGTACACAAGCTATTTACAAAGGTAATTGCTAACAGAGTAAAGAAAACATTAGAATTCAATCAACCAAAGGAACAAGCAGGATTTCGAACAGGCTACTCAACAATCGACCACATTCATACTATCAATCAGGTAATAGAGAAATGCTCAGAATATAACCAACCACTATACATAGCCTTCATAGATTACGAGAAGGCGTTTGATTCAGTAGAAATATCAGCCGTCATACAGACACTGTGGAATCAGGGTGTAGATGAAGTATATATAAACATACTGGAAGAAATCTACAGGGGATCAACTGCTGACATAGTGCTTCATAAAGAAAGCAACAGAATACCAATCAAGAAGGGTGTAAGGCAGGGGGACACAATCTCCCCAATGCTATTTACCGCGTGCTTACAGGAGGTTTTCAGAAGCCTAGGATGGGAACAGCTAGGGATAAGAGTTAATGGAGAGTACCTTAGTAACCTGCGCTTCGCCGATGACATTGCATTGCTGAGTAACTCAGGGGACGAATTGCAACTCATGATTATGGAGTTCGACAAGGACAGCAGAAAGGTGGGTCTTAAAATGAATCTGCAGAAAACGAAAGTAATATACAACAACCTCGGAAAAGAGCAGCGCTTCGAGATAGGTATTAGTGCACTTCAAGTTGTAAAAGACTATGTCTACTTAAGGCAGGTCATAACCGCAGAGCCGAACCACGATATTGAAGTAACTGGAAGAATAAGAATGGGGTGGAGCACATTTAGCAAGCACTTTCAAATTATGACAGGTAAATTGCCACTATCCCTCAAGAGAAAGGTATATAACAGCTGTATCTTGACGGTACTTAGCTAGGGAGCAGAAACCTGGGGACTTACAAAGAGGGTTCAGCTTAAATTGAGGACGACGCAGCGAGCAATGGAAAGAAAAACGGTAGGTGTAAACTTAAGAGACAAGAAGAGAGCAGAGAGGATTAGGGAACAAACGGGGGTTAAGAATATCATAGCTGAAATCAAGAAGAAATGGACATGGGCTGGGCATGTAGCGCGTAGACAGGATAACCGCTGGTCGTTAAGGGTAACTAACTGGATTCCCAGAGAAGGCAAGTGGGTTAGGGGGAGACAGAAAATTAGGTGGGCAGATGAGATTAAGAAGTTTGCGGGTATAAATTGGCAGCACAGGACCGGGTTAACTGGCGGAACATGGGAGAGGCCTTTGTCCTGCAGTGGACGTAGTCAGGCTAATGATGATGATGATGATGAAATAAAAACAATATAAATATATATTTATTATTTATCACTCACAAGAAAAAGCCACAGCCCGCTTCTACATCCACATAACTTCATAGTCTCGTTATTTTTGATGCCACACTCTGCTATGAACATTGTGCAATAATGTCACCAACTACTGATGAAACTAGCATGCTAAAAAAAGTAGCTGGTCGTCACACACCATCTGCATTAAAAAAGCTGGTCGGTGCTATTCCGGCTATGCGTAGTTACATCCTTTCTGTACACTGTTAGAATCCGTGGTGCCCACACATAATGTGAGCTCAATCTGTTTTCTACTCAATATAATTGCATTCTCCTAGAGTATCTATCGTTCTATTGTACTCGGCACCTGTATGCGTATATTGATGATTTGATTTGTGGGGTTTAACGTCCCAAAACCACCATATGATTATGAGAGACGCCGTAGTGGAGGGCTCCGGAAATTTTGACCACCTGGGGTTCTTTAACGTGCGCCCAAATCTGAGCACACCGGCCTACAACATTTCCGCCTCCATCGGAAATGCAGCCGTCGCAGCCGGGAATCGAACCCGCGACCTGCGGGTCAGCAGCCGAGTACCTTAGCCACTAGACCACCGCGGCGGGGCACCTGTATGCGTATAGTTTGCGCTGTAATGACTAGTGTGTATGGCTGCTGTTTATGACAGAAAGGTTTTAATGAGTGCTGCACTTTGATAGCGACTTTTTTTGCATCCTTACTAACTACAATATTGATGGATCCTATTGTAACAAGTATGAACGAGAAGGCAGCACGCAAACTGTCTGAGAACAAGGGTACTCAACCTTGCATTAATCATTGCCACTGTTTCCTTTTGATTTATGCAGGCTAATTGGAAAGCAAGTTGAACTTTTTGATGTTGTGTGAATGCCCCCCCCCCCTTTTTTTATCATTTCGAGTGGGTCTGTTTTCATGTGTTGCGAATTCGTCGTCGTGCATCCAGGACTTCTGTCACCCTGGGGCATGGTGATTGATACTGTGCCGGCTGAGTAAGTACTGCCTAATTGATTAACATGTTAAATTTGTAATAGAAGTTGTTGTTCTGAGTGTGAATATTGATTTTATTCCGTAACGTTCATGAACTTCTAACGTCATGGTTTAGAAACACAGGGCGTCTTACTGGCTCCTAATGCGAGCTTGACACTGTGTCACTTTTGGGTGTATACGTACTTTTTTTGCACATGTTAGATGCGGAAGCATCTTATACTCGCGCCTTGTAGTGCGCCGTCCGCGCCGTCCGCACCGCTTCTCGAACATTCGACAGCTGACGCGCGCGCATGCGCCGTCGCGCCGTCGCCCACTCTTCCACCATCTGTGCATCCCTTCCTCCTCTACACACCGCGCGCGCTTCACTCCTCCACCATCTGTGCACCCTTCCTCCTCTACACACCGCGTTCGACATCTACAATTCTCCTGATTCTCCAGTGGACGCGCATGTGGCGTCGCGCTTCGAGAACATTCAACAGCTGACAGTGCATGCGCAGTCGTGCTGTATATATACTCAAGGTCGGCGCTCGCTCGCTCAGTTGCCGCTCGTCGGTTGGTTTGTACGGCGCGTCGACGTCCAAGGTCGCGGTGAAATGAATTCCAACGAATCCACAAACACAATGATCGACGTCCCTTCGACCAGCGCCGCCCTTTCGCATACGTGTGTACGTGTTCACTCAATTAACACACTCTCCTACAACCACGTTAACCAATTTAGCCATCGACCCAAGTAAGTCGCAATTTAACACCCCATTTCACAACCACGTTAACCAATTTAGCCATCGACCTAAGTAAGTCGCACTTTAACACCCCGTTAACCAATTATATGCTCCGCATCCTCCTCAGTGTTCCCCCGAGGGAAGCTGCGGGCAATTTTTTTTTTGAAGTACTTAATTTACTGGAAAGACGTCATTTTTTAAGTATATCTATTAGCAATCACATCAGAGTCTTGCTTCTGTCCGCAAAGGAGCGCACCTGAATCACTGCAGTGAATGTGTGAATGATGATAAATGCCTCTTACGAGTGAAAACGTCCAAACATAGACATATGAGAAAATGGTAGCTTAGATTTGCATAAGACTTTAACTTTGTGGCTCCTCTTGACAGACTAGCTGTGCACAAGCTACGTTTTCATGTTTACTTGCAGTTATGGGGCTCGAAATAGAAATCCTCCTCGTTTTAGTGCTCCCTTTAATAATGCTCGATACTATGCAAGAATGCTGTGAATAGAAAAAAAAAGTGTGGGAAAAGACATAATCTCCAGCGGGATGTTACACTTGTAACTATAAACAAATTCATCAACTGGTCAAAATTAAATAGCATTTAACGCCCAGGTTTGCGTTATTTGCAGCAGAGGTTCCAGGTACTTTGCGCTAGTTTGGCTACTGGCACATCGATTGCGGCAGAAGGAAGAAGTTTCGGCTACTTCAAACTACTATTTCAACCAAATTACTCGATCGAACGCGCAGGACATCACAGTCCCGCGTGTTCAAGTAATCCGTGTCAAGACATAGCAACCAAGGCATGTTTCTAGCTCCAAAACTTGAATTTGGCGCATGCATTACCGAACATAACATACTAAATTACACCCTCTCCCACTGAAGGGAACTATGATTAGCCTGCAAAGCAGCGCATGAGTTGACTCAAAGTTCCAACCATCGTGGGCATCTTGCCCGATGTTAACACGTCCTTGCAAGTGGAGCATACCATGAATGCACTGTAGTTCCTGTTGCTGTGACTCGTCCCCAACTCTTGTTGGAGCACGCTACGTGGGTTCCTCGGCATGCCACGCGGGAGCGGGTGGGTTCATCGCGCGTCTGCAGAATCTACTTCCATGACGCCATCACGTTATTTCTGAGAAAGTGTAAAGGAAAGAGGCCGTAGCCTTTTAGACAGCCCCATAGACAGGCAGGAACGCGATAGCGCGTTCTCGCAGTGCTTCGGCCAGCTGTAGAGCGTTACCAGTAGGGGTGGTCATGCTGCACACCGGATTCAACTTCGCCATAAGCTGCTTCGCATCTAAAAACAATGTTTGGATATGTGGCTTTGACTCGGGCAGAATTGTTTTGTATAATAGGAAAGAAAAACCGCAAAAAACTACACGAAGACAAGAACAACCCCACAGGTCAAGCGCTGCAGTTAACTTCAGCACTTGTCTTGTGTGGTTGTTTTTCTTCGCTGTCTTCAAGTGGTTTTTCACTGGTTTCTTATTTCTATTTATATAAACCAACCCCCCCAAAAAGCTACGTTACTGTTGAATATAAGTTTTCTTTCTGGAAACCACACATTGCTACATGCTGCCTCAAAGTGAGAGTGCAAGTGAACAGGACAATCGAAAGTATTCCACATACAGGGCACTCTGCACTGTTCTGCACTCATCAGCATTAGGAACATTATATGTGAGGAACTATGCACATCCTTCGAGAAAATCAGGTATGGATTGCTGCTCAGTAATATTAACTGCTCGGATTTTCTTATACTACAAGGAATGGTTGCCAGTCTTTGAATTTCAGTCGGGGTACAGTCTCAGCAATCGTGATTTTCAGCACACTTATGCAGTCCTCACATTTATTGTCGCTCAAGACTGGTTTTTCAGGTCATCTCAAGAAAAGTCACGCAAGACCCATGAAGTGTGTGTTATTTGCAAGACATTTTGTCAGCATACGTGAAATAATTGCTTAAGACAACAATTTAAGCTAGAATCTGAGCAATTACTATTTTAATGGTTTTGTGAAATAATCACTTGCATGTCCACCAAGATGATCTCGAATTTAGCCGTCCAAACATAAGCATTGTATATGTCTTCATGCCCACATGACTATTCTGAAGACTTAAGTGCTTTTGACTCGTTTTAGCAACTTTTTAGCTTAGTTTCTTTTTTTCATGGCTGCTTTTTGTCGTTGGTATTCCTGAAGGCACGCAAGATTACTAGTAATAGTCCTTGTGAGCTGCTAATAATTAGACGGGATCACTCCAATAGCGGCTATTTCAGCTAGAAGTGCACCTGTTTATCAATGTACAGTTAAACGCACTAAAAAAAGTTTCTTCAATGCACATTTCAAATTGCCGTTGTGTGTCAATAAGGGACCTGAAATAAAGTGGCCCATCCATGTAAGACACCATTTCATTATCTTCTGTCACAGTTTTATTGGTGGAACTTGAGATTTGCAAAATTTTGCAAGTAATGAAAAGAGACAACAATATGAAAAGTTAGCACTTTATAGCTTGGCACAGCGATGCATGGCTCGGTCACCGCTCGGAGTCCCCGTCAGCCAACTCGTCTAGCTTCTAGATGTCCGGCTTCCTCCTCAGGAGTATGCAGCCCGCCTCTGTAGTATTTGCAACTCCAGAAAATGCTCCATGTGCTCATCTAGAACCACATTTACACGAGCTTATATTTTATTGAAGAACCAGAAAGACGCTGCACACACATCTAGGCCTGACATTATACCCCTCATGCCTAAAACAAGAAGATGCTGCAGGAGGCTCTAAATCATTGTGTGAGCGCTGCACATCGGCTACACTGCGCCTAGCTATAGCAGATGACCTTCGTTTGCTTGGCGCAACGTTCGACTGCAGTGCCGCGGTGGCAAGAACTGCAGCCGGTCGCCTGCTCCCCGTAGGTGAAGTGGGAAGTTCGGAAATGAAAAAAGAATCTATAAACGTTGCCCGTACAGTAAAAGCTAATGAATTCTACCCTTATTATTTCGAAAATTTGGATAACTCAGACATGTTCTCTTGTTTCGACGAGCATATGCATAGTTTATTGCCATCAAACTCTCGTTGTTGCGGTGATATTTGGCAGCAACCCGGTTAATTCAGATGATTCTCCAAGCGTGTCAACTGCGAAGCATTGAAAAAGTCCTGTGCAGTACAGTGAAAGCAGCATTCCCAGACAACCAAAAACGAAAGGCTGCGCTGCTTGCATCGCTATGTTGATCACTTGGCGGCCACAGTTTTGTCCACATGTGGATACTGCACTCTCCAGCTTTGTTTTAATTTGAGGCAATGTATGTGAATTGTCTTAAAACTCAGACATAGTGAAAAATGTTGAAGAGCTTTTAGAAATGGTTGCCATGCTAGAATAAAAATAGTCAGCTACATCATGATAAACAAATTATCAGTTGACGGCCATTTTACCTGCGAAAGAATACCACCACTTGTACGTGGTGGTGGTATATAATAAGGGAGGAGTACCAAGCAGGTTCAAACTAATTAAACATGAGAGTCTGTTCACTATGTAACCACATTGGCAAAGTCCTAGGATGACGAATATTGTGGCTTTTAAACGGCACTTTAACAAAATGTAGAGAACATATGTACTTATAAAGAAAATGAAGGGTGTAAGTGCAACAGACATTTATTTACTGTTTGCTTAATACTGTAAATGAGGCGTTATGCAGCATACAGTTAATTCATACTTGCTTATTCTCTCCGGTGAAGTCCTCAATTAACGAGATTTGACTGTTATATTGTAAGATATTTAGTGCAACCTTGATTCTCGCAAATGCACCAACACTGCCACATCCACCCGAGTAACACACACGACACTCAGGTGGATGTGTGAGTGTTTGTGGGAGTGTTTGCGAGAGTCAAGGTTGCGCTAATTATTTTACAATACGATGAATAACCAACTAGCTCAACAACAAGCTTTATTGAGCTTTGACTGTACCACATAACGTAGGAGTGCGTGCTACACAACATGGAACACCACAATATGAACACCACAAGTTAGCAATGGGAGGAACTGCTGTCCAGCTCGGCCCGCGACGACCAAATGAGGCTGCTCGGGATGGCAGAGAGAAAAGTGCGCTGGAGTAGGGTCCCCAACCATCAGCAAAGCACCTTGGGGGCAATCCACACAAGCTCTGCCTATCTTTGAATAAAGTTTGTCATCATCATCATCACATAACTTTCACTCAGCCCTTGGTCACAGACCTTTTTCTGCCTACCCCAGTGTAATCGTACCACATGAAAAACACGTTGCAATCAACGAGCCACAATTCAGAAACAATTACCCATTGATTTAGATTAAATTACAGTAAATTTGCTACACACGCAATTTTTTTTAACAGAACACCTAACAGTAAACTCACCAGTGGACTGCAGAGACAAGTGAAATAGAAATCCTTGCAATTACTACAAATACGGCAGTTGACAATCGACAAAATTTACAGAGGAAATTGACGTATATGCCACTGTAAAACAATCACACACTTCCAGGGCACTCGCGCGCAGCATCCGGAGAGAGCAGGAACTGGCGGAGCGCCTCCGCTGCCCTGTGCCGGTGAGAGATGGCGTTCTTCTCAGCACTGCTCATCTCGGCGTACGTACGGCTAAACCCTTCCGGTTGGAAACATGTGTCCCATCCGAAGTTGTTGCTACCTCGTGGTGCCACTATAATGCCCCGCGTGCGCCCATGGAACAGGCGCACTGGCTTTTCGGGGCCTGCGCTAAAGCCTAATGTGCACACTGCCTCGGCACGCTTGTCTTCGAAGCCCTGCAAAGCGAAAAATGCATCGATGATTACAATGCTGCCTAATGTGAATTCTCAGTGCAGCGCAATTTCGGAGCAAGGCCAAATGTGTTTGAAGTTGTGACTTTCTGCAAGGTATTCATTATGCGTTCAATCATAGCTTTCGTGAAGTAGGAACTACTACATTCCCTTTTTGATCAGCTGAACCTCTCGTGTGAAAAATGTGTCTTCATTTAACTTCATTTAGCAGTCTCCCATTGTTGAACATATACCGTCACTTTGCTACAGACACTACCACATTCAACAAATGCAACTTGCCGCTTCCCACAAGAAGTATAATTGTTGTTCTTGCTTGGAATTAACACTGCGAAAAATTGATTTGCACCATGTTTCTCGCCTGAGAATGAATTATATCTATGCAAAAATAGAGCATGAATGATATAAGAATAGAAATATATTTATTATAGTTTACTTGAAAATAACAAGAACACAAAAATTAATGTTTTATGATATTTTTACTAAAATAAAGTATCAAAAGCCTTGAAATATTTTGTGTCGATTTCATGCATCTATAGATTATTTTTAATAGGTGGCGTCTAAAAAGGTTAAACTGAGAGCCGACATCAAGCAAAATTTCGCTGAACTGTGGAGAATCAGTCATGTCATTTCAATTGAACAAGTTATGCCTTGATCACAGGACCGTACAGAGCTTGCCAGATTACACTGTTCTGCCCCAAGTCATATTGTTAAGTGTTCGACACAGGTACACATGTGCCAGTCAAATATATTTGCATTAAAGTTACTTTATATGGCTACCAATCGTAATTATTGTCATATTTTAACCACATGGGAACGAACATTAGAATGAGAACGGGACACAACATGTGTGCCGATGCTCTCACTAACCGCGAGCATGCGATGGAGTCCCTCGGAGCCAATATTGTCAAGGAACCACTTGACGTAGGGCCCAGGTAGGCCGCCCAGGGCGTCGAAGCACAGCGATGTGTCCTCCACCAGCACCGGACCACCCACCAGGCGTGCAGCTTCCTCACACTTGGTTCGACAGACGGTGTCACTATCGCCCTGAGGCTCCATCAAATCCACCGCACGGTTGTCTAACTGCGCAGCACAGCAGATAAGAGGAGGGGTGCAAGGAGTCATTATCGCATGAGCTTAGCGCTATGTCAGTGTATTAAAGCCAGTCTCGAACCACCTCTGAGACAGTGGCCTGGACTAATGGGTGTGGAGGCCTAGTGAACCTTAACTATGTGCTGCCTTCTCCCCTCCTAATTCACACTGTAAAACAAGAAGACTCCATTCTACGATACACCTGGCGTCAGGTGCGATGGAGAACAACACACCTCAGGAGCTCACAGCAGTGCATCGCAACGCTGCCATTTTTTCAGCAACAAGACAAAATAAAAAAGACAGGTCAGATAGCATTTTAATGCTTTTATTATAAAATAAAATAAAGTATTACTGAGTGCACAGTGCCATGACACAACTGTCGTAGTGGACGCGTGTACTCATACAACCAGTACAACAATACAACATTGCTAAACTCACAATGGGACGTCATGCCGCCAATAGGATTGCAATGGGCACGGCAAAAACTGGGAATGAGCCACAACTGCACTCAACTCAAACAACAGTGTCACTAGGTACCTACACTCACACAACTGAAGCCACACGTGGGCACATGGCCTAGCATAACCGATGCACTAGATTGTATTGAATTAGCTCTGCATAAAGGTAGCACAAGAGATGAAGGCAGCAAACAGCCCGTCTGCCAGCTGGTATTTACTGAAAAATCCACTTGGTGACGGCCTCCGAGATTAAGCAGCACAATGTCAGGTGATCACAGAGGCTATGCTAAGCAGCTTTAGAGCGATTTCGCTCATTCGCAACACAGATGTAGCAGCTTTCATGAAATGAAGCACGTCGCAGCTATTTTGCTCATTTGTAGCGTCGTTCCCATCGCTTCAAGAGGGTAGGAGAGGGAAGTGGCAGTAAGGATAAGAGATCTGTGGATGCCATTTCTATCACAAAACACCAACAGAAGGTACTTGTAAAACCATGTGGAACCCCAGCGAAGCTAAAGAAGCTTCCGACTTGAGCGGGATACATTGCTGTCTTCCCATGCTAGCAGGCAGCGCCTCCAACTGTCACATTAAGTCTTGACATAGTGGATGTTGCTCAAGGTGGCACCTCTAGACAGGGGAAATGCCATGAATATTTTCACATACCTCCATTGTAGCCACACTAGTCTGCATAAAATTTTCTGAAACTAAGTAGAGAGAACTCTGGCACTGTAATCGTTCAGCGACCATGGGAATGACGGGTATTACACGGATTCGCCTAGTCATTGTGCTTGTGGGTTACGACCACACTTGTGACTTTTGTTTATTCCTGTGTTTTAGCTTTGTTCCGTATCAAACAACGAACGGTTTTAAACTCCATGACCCAATTTCGATTGGTGAGCCTAAAAGATTAAAGTAGTGAAGGGCAACTGCTAAAATTTTACTGATTTTTGTTTAGTAAGAAAGCAGCTCTAAGCCACGTGAAGTCAAGCTGAGATGAAAGTATGAAGATTAGACAAATCCATGCACTACCCATCATACCTATGCTTGCTTAAAGGAGCACTGACATCAAATTTCAAGATCGGAATGTGCCCATCATTCTGTCGCTTGGTATGCATAAGTCTTCTTGACCAAATTTGAACGGCATATGTCACGTGGAAGTTACTTTAATTCGATGTCAAATAGAGTAGAAAAGCTAAGGAGAAAAAAAGAAAAATAGGCTGCCCTGCGACATCGAAACTAGTGCTAGGTGTTCGGTGTGATACATTCCACAAATACCATTCTGAGTGACGAGGCCCTAGCAGCAATGACGTGTACGATCCGAGTGTTCTTATCATGGCGCCGAAGTGCAGAAACGCATTCGCTCGTCCACGGACGAGCTAGCGCGCGCAGATGCAGTCTAGCCCAACCGTGGCTCGTCGTGTCTGATCTTCATCGCACCGGTTTGAATGATTTCATAAAATTATCAAGATAAAAACTACCTTTAAAAGAATGGCAAGAGCATGCTTAAACGTGTGCTTGTTGGTCAGCATGTCGGAGAATCTTAGTGAGTTTCAGGTGAGTTGCAGTCGTCTAGTTCGAAGCACGGAAAAAGCGCAATGAGGGTGTCTTTTCATATCACGTATACGTTACACATCAACACGACCACAAGCTATCAAAAGTGGAAGAGCGTGTAGTCAGATATCATCGCTAACAAGTAATTACACGCAGGTATGGTTGAATTTTCGTTCATCTGTAGACTTTGCGTCCACGTAAAAGTGGTAACACCATGTTAACCGCGAGAGACTGCATAGGTGGAGCCATCTGGAAGCGCAAAAAGGAGCCTGACAAGCAAGAAACGTATTCTATTTCTCCGCTGATGCTCATTCGTGATAGCTCTATAGCATTGACCCCTCTGCGTACACCTGAATGCTTTGCACGCCAAAACACACGAAAATAGCTGAGACACACGAGCGAACATGGTTGAAGCGTGCATCCTCGGCCACCTCTGCAGTGCTGCTTGGAACGGCGTCCATTTCGAAATCACTGTTCTGTAAAAGGTCGATCGAAGCAAAAATAATGCGCGACGTAGCCAATCGCGGGGATTCCAAGCTCCAGACTATCTTATTGAACACGAGTCGACAAGTAGTACGGCGACGACAGCAATGCAGGTGACAAGGCATGACTGAATGAGTCCACCTAGCAGACGAAATGTTTGTGGAGCGGCTGAGCCTGACATCACTCTTTTCTGCGGAGAAGTGGTAAGCTGTGGCGTGATCTGGAGGTGACCGTGAGGTTGTGCCACTGCTGGTGCTCCTAGCGCTAAAAATAGCGGGATCGCCGGCCGTTTTTTGACTGTGCTAGATCCCAGTAATATAAATCAATAAAAGAGATAGTTATTCATCCCTCAGTTGCGTTTTAGGTCGGGAATCGTTTCTTCAGGGTCTATAACTACTCGCTGACACAAAATCTTGGCATGAGTAAATTTGACGTCAGTGCTCCTTTAACCGCTATGCGTTGCAGCTCCCATAGACACTAGCGCCAGAGTTCTCTCACGTGCATTTATAAAATACTCTATGCTAGTCTGGTGTTGCATAAATTCGTTGCCAGACTTGGCGATCAGTGCTGCCAAACTGTTGGCACATCTGGTGGCTAAATTTACTCCTACAACTCCAGCTTTCCCATACGGTTCCTGTTTAGTCCACTGTGTATTTTGGGAAGTGCCTGAGTGTTGTGTTGAGTTTGGCCATTTTAATTAGGCCTGCCACGTTGTGACGGCAGTCGCTACAGCCAATCAGAAAAGAATGCCGGTATTTTGCTGTTCTCATATTGTGCCGGCTACAGTTGCTGAAGTGTCGGCCAGCATGTTATCCCATCAATCAGCTCTCACTAGCTTGGTTTTTCCAGTGTCCATGGCGTGCTGGTGTCACAAAAGTGCCAGTAACCCATGTGCCGCTTCGCCATTCTCAGTATTTTGCCAGCCTCCATGGTGTGCCCAAGCCACTAGGGTGCCATATCGAGTGTGGAAGAGCGCCACGTTTTTTAAGATGCTAGCTTTCCTAGCGAACGTGCCGCTGTGCATTGTTGATGCCACGGAGATATGCCATACTTCAGCAACGATTCAAAAGTATCGCAGCACTACCCACACAATGCCTGGTCTTCTGCGCCGCCATTAAGTTTCACGAGTAAACCCGTCGTGTACTTTAGAGTCACAATCCAGTCCGAACGCTTAAATTCCCAACTTCCTGGACATGATTGATTTCAATCTGTCAATCATAGGATGAAATGTACAGTACGAAAAATATGCCATCTCCCACTAAAGGTACCAGGTGAGGATCGATGTGAAGCAGCGCTGGTGTTCACTTGTGTTTGCATCTGTTTTTTCTATTTGTATGTTTCCGTGTATGTTTCATTTGTGTGTGGAGCTGTGTATATGTTGTACACCACTTATGTTACCAACCCCCCCCCCCCCCCCCCCCAATTTGTGTGTATCACCGTGTGAGTGCCGCAAAGTGAACACCCAGCGCTGCTAGCAGTGTGCAACAGAGCAAGCACACATATCATTATATACGAGCGCACAGCTGTGGCGGCGAGATAAACGGGAGAGAAGAAACGAAGAGAATGCAGCCCTCAGCCAAAGCTCTGCCGCCTCTTCGCACTCACGCGAGGAGAGGGGTGAGAGTTGGCGCACGCGCAAGTAGTGGGGTCACGCCGCACATCGGCTTGAACTCTGCCATAAGGTGCTTCGCATCTAAAAAAAGGTTCCGATTTCTGCAACACACAGAGGTCATTACGCCGCACAGGCGCTTGCGAGATGCACAGCGAATTACACAAGAATCTTATGAGAAAGCTGGAACTGCAGGCGCAAATACCCCCAAGCGTGGCAACAAGCTTAAGCGACACCGTACAACCCCAAACGGAACTAGAGTGTCCTATTCGAGGTCAGTCTAACGGATCTGTGCCACTTTGCATACGTAACGACGTTTCAGTCATAGGTGTCAACAACGTTGACAGATGTACACCACTGAATCTGGCACGGGCCAGTGCGCAATTCAAAATTGGCGCGGGCATCAACGGGAACACACACACAAATGGTGGTTAGGATATCTCAGAGCTGCGTGCCTCGTTATTGCCGGCAGCCTTTCTCAATTCGCCAGTGTGCCAGTATGTCATGCTCCACTATTGGCAAGTTCCGATTCACGCGCAAGGCCGCAAGATTTCGAGCTATGATCGTCCCATTCAAAACGAAACAATTCCGCCGGCGTGTGAACTTGCTGGCGCTCAAGCTTACTTACCTCGAAACCAGGAATCTTGCCCAGAATAGTCACGACTTCCCGCAGCTTGTTTTTGTTGCCGGTAACGAATATGATACGCGAGATGTTCTTCGAAGCCATTAGTACGAGAATCAGCGTGCCGCTGGCGAGGATGGGGCGGCTGGACCAGAGAACACGAACATTGGTGGTTCCTAAGGTAGCGTCAACTGGCGGACCACCGGCAAATCTTGTTTTGGTTTAATCTCCGAGTCTGTCCTCATCGACGAAACAGCCATCTCGAAGGCTTAACAATGCCAACTGCGTGACCTTTTTGACGTTCGGGCGCGCCGGCCTTGCATCGCAGTCAGCTGTTGACGGTGGTCACGTTGTTTCGTTTGTATCGCGGTTGCTGTTCACGTGCGACAACTGTCAGTGCGCTGTTCGGTAGTGTGTCAACAGTGCAGCGCCGGACCGGAGACCAGAAACGTTCCGGCAAGTTAGGAGGAAGTGTTTCGTCGTAACATCATGGCTGGTTTGAAAACAACGTTCGGTCCCGACGTGCGCAAGCGAGCACTCTACGGCAAACGTGCGCTCTTCGTTTTGTTGTTTATAATTGCAGTGACTATCATTTCACTGCTAATTACTGTCCTGGTGCGTGCATTGCTCATCGAGACTCCAGATATGCCGTGCGCGTGGCCGGACAACGAACAGGTATGTGGCCTATCTGCGCGTATCACTTGGCATTCCGTATCACACAGCTGCTAGCATCTGCATGCGGAAGCAGTTTCCGTGTTTTTTTTTTTTTTTCCTACGCTGGCAGTTAAAACGAGGAGTGCGTAGATAGTTATAAGGTCTGATTGTGAAATCGCGGCGATGAGCGTTTCGCTTTCTCGATGTCAACCTTTGAAGCTAGTGCTCGTCACCAAAGCCTCCTATTTATTGCAACGATAGTGTGCTTGTCACTTTTGTGACTAGCCATTTGCATGTCAACAATTTATTATTTATAGCCTCCTCCCCCATGTCTGCCCTCGTTGAGTACTTACTTCGACAGGCCATTTGTTACACACGATGCAAAGCTAGCCAAACAGAACCTTGCCAAGCTAGTTGTGGTTATCGGCTACCTCAGAAGGTCTGCATGTACATCCATTACGAAGCATTTGATTAGTGTAACAGTAGAGGAGAAAAGGAAGAACTTCTGCAACAAAGCTGTAATCTGAAGTCATCAAGAAGAGTGAGTTACAGAAGGAAGAGAAATATTGTTATTGTTCTTTTTTTTTACTGCAGTCTAACCTTAAGATAGACGCTATGAATTGTTCAGTGTGTCTCTGCAAGAACAATTCTTCTAGCGTGTTGACTCAGTGTTGCTCATGTCTGTAATGCTCAGTTTATTGCATTTTCAGCTACATGTTAAATTTCATAGGACACGAGCATTTTGATCACATTGAACTGGGAAGTTTGTGCAATGTATGACAAGCTAACCAGTGATAAAGAAAAACACGAGCACATTGAACCAGTTATTGTGCATGTGCACTGATAAACACTGTGCACACGTAGGTTAGCAGTGAATCACCAAAGGCTGCGGCACTTTACTTGATGCTTTGTCGGGCCACCATGTGGTCCATACAAGAAAGAAAAGTGAGTCTGAAATGAAGG
The DNA here is from genome assembly GCF_043290135.1 of Rhipicephalus microplus. NCBI lineage: Eukaryota > Metazoa > Arthropoda > Arachnida > Ixodida > Ixodidae > Rhipicephalus > Rhipicephalus microplus. The sequence goes on from NC_134706.1 coordinate 87,991,287, forward strand.
ATTAAAGAGACATGCATGACGGAAAACTTTCTGTCCTTAATATTGTAAAAAGGGTCAGTGCGAACATTCTGAAGCCATGCCGAGCTTGTAATCAGAAGACACGGGCTTCATTCTCTATTTATTCTCTTTTTTTGTTTGATATTGTAATGAAGGTCACTAGAAGTTTTATAGCCAGAGTTCTAAAGTAAGAGCAACTTGCCTCATCCTCACTGGCAGTGGGTGATAAGAAGCTGCAGCAAATGTTGCAAGACGGGCAGTTTAATAGGCTACAGCTGAGTTATCTTGGAGGTAAGAAGTGTTATCTTCCATCATTTCAGTGTTGGTGCATGTAGTAAGGGCAGCCCATTTGTGTTCTTTGCAATCGTACGTGTGGGGTTGTCTGCTCATGTAAAGTACTAAAGCCAGACCCATGAGTTATATTACGCGGGCCCCAAAGTAAAACTGAGCACATGACCTCTGGTCAAACTGGACAGAACTGCATGCTGTATCAGCAGATACCCTGCAGATAATGTGTGTTGGCATACCCTGCTGAGCTATTCTGATATTCTGATGCTTATCACTAGCTTAAGTGAAGCCACGCTGCAACCGTTACTGTTTGTGAAGGGCACCCTAATGCGTTATGCATTCGTTATTGCCCCTCATCTTTAGGAGAACTTGAGCAGCGTTCACTGTCTGGTTCACCAGGAAAGTTGTCACTTTCACCCCTGACAAGCAAGAATGGTATTGGCATGGATTTCGCAATGGGTATCGCAATTTATCAGCGAAATGTGCTGCTGCAGTCTTGCTATCTACAGCATATCTGCTGATAAAGTGCACTTGAATGAGTTTTGGCTTTGTTTGGAAAATGCTTGTGTGGTCAGTGTTATGGCGCTTTTCACTAAGAGATCCCGAGTAGCTGCCGAAATCCTGAAGCAAGCAGTCGGATTGCACCAAGCCCAATCTGCCAGTGAAACACCTGAATGCCCCAGGGGAGGTCGTTCCAGAAGTTGTTTGCGTATACGCCACTAAACCTATTCCGGAAATGATTCCTTTTTCCACTCTCTACGTTTCCATGGCAAATTTGCCGCCAGTGCAAATATGGACAAGCACATGGAAGTCTCTCGGGCTATGTGTGTCAGCTGCTGCTGGGGGTGCTCATCGCTGGACAGCAGTTCTTCTACAGCAGTGAATGCAGCCATTTTGCAAAGCTGAGCCCACGCACAACGACGGAAGTGATGTATGCTGCTCGTCATACTTTCACCCGAATTTGCGACTTGGCGGTGGAGCAGTGAGAGCAATCCACCTCGGAGCGAGTTGCCCTGAAGCTACCAGTGAAAAGCGCGGACCCACTCCAAATCTATCAATGAAAGGCAGATTCGTCGCCGCAGAGCAAAAAAAAAACCTGCTCCGGTTCTACCCGTGAAAAATGCCTGTTACTTCTGGTGCACTTGTACTCCTGACCTGCCCAGCAAGCAGAACACCAGCATGCTTATGCTAGGCTCTTTTTTTCTGACGTTTAAGGTTTTTTTTTTTTTTTCACCACAGTTTTGGCTCTACTAGCTTCCCAAACAACACAGCTCCCCTGCGGTTGTCTGCTCACGCAGGGTCAAGATGATTGTGTAGACATGTACTCCTTAAAGAAACTAACGAAAAATTCAGCAGAAGTCTATTGATTCAGTAAAATCACCAATGGGCCACATAGTTTCCAATGTGTGAGAAAAGGATCGAGCCAATTTTTTTTTATAGGTGAGGCTACTCCTAATTAGTTGTTTATCATAAACACACAAAACTGTTGGCATGCACACCTGCTATACTACATATAATAAGATGGACTCGTATGTTCACTTCTGTTCAGCCACGTTTCTTCTATTTGTTCACCCACAGATAGGTGATTTTTATTTGCATAAGCAACAGAGGAGACAAATTCATTACTAATAGTCCAGAAGATGGTTCGCCAGCGTTGGGGCATTTGGTGCTTTTGTAAACATACACTCAAAAGTTGGCTGAAGTGTCTGGTGAAAATTTTCACTGTCACAAGCATGGCAGGGATTTGAAAATACACCCAAATTTACTGGTACAACGAACAAGGGCAATCTGAAAGAAGGCACATGATGATGTGCACCCTCTTATCTGTAAAAGCTCTGTTGACGTAACAGGAGGAGCTAATTGTGGAATAAGAACAAATATGTTGTGATGCAGTAGCTTGGAAAATGTGAGTACAGCAGACAAACCAGCGCCGCATCACATATGCATGACCATGTGCACGATAGCACGCCATGGTGCAGTATTGTGCACCCATGTATGGTGCCATGTTGTGCACTTGTGTATCTACCAAACCTCTGTTGGTGTAACAGAAGCAGCTGATCCTGGAACAAGAGCAAATATGTGCAGCATAGCATTCCACCATGCACATGGCACCATGGAACGTCGTCACGTGGGCAGGTCAGGAGTATAGTACGTTGGGGTCAGACTATTACGGCACATGCTAAAGGAACCGAAAGATGGTCAGAATGTGTGATTAAATAGATCTTGGCGAACATGAAAAGACCATGAATTGTAGTGACAGATTTAAGCAACTTTTCCACAACATAAGCAGGATTTACATTTTTTAAAATTGAATTTAAAAGCGATTGAAAACTAATATGTCACTTAACCCAGCAAAAGAGCCTTGGTACTGCATGTGGCCCAATAATTTTATGTCCATGATAGTTAGGGCTCAGTATTATAGTAAGTATATTAATATTGGTTCCTGCTCTAATACGGGCTTCTTTCCTTGATTTGACACAGAACAGTAAGCTTTCATTGCCCCCTCCTCCCCCTCCCCCCAAAATAAGAAAACAGTTACCATAAGAACTGGTTTTTGATCTGTTAAAGCACGAGGCCATGATTTAAAAAAAAAAATTTCTTCCCAAAAGCAATTGGAAATCATTAGTCTGCAAGATAAAGCACACCTTTATAGGCACATGTGAGCGTTATAAAGCAAGTCATAATTTTTGGTCGCTTTTCATGATTATAAGTTTTTCTAAAAGTATGCCTTGTGTGGACACTCCTAACTCAAGTTCCGCTCCTTGAAAAATTTTCATTTTTTGTAGGCACACACAAAAAAGTTTTGGCCTGTGCAATCAATCAAAACATGTAACATCTGATGGATAGTAAAGACATAGTTATGAGGTGACCAATAAAAGTATGCGGTATCACTAGGGGCACTTCTGTATAACAGGCAGCCATATTAAATGTTGTGGTACGATTTTGTTCTTTGAGGTTCTTTGCATGCCTATTAATGTGATAAAGAAGTGTGCCAAGTTTTAATGAAAAATGTTAATTAGCAGAAGAGCTCCGACTGTTTGTGTATGGAAAAATATAAGAAATGCATGTCTTGAGAAAATCGACTAATATGATTTGAAAAGGTGCAGTGCTTACACAAGGTATTCAGAAGGGCTAATATTCTCAACATTTGTAGCCAGTTCCAACCTAGACCTTACTATTGTGTGCCTTTTTTCTAACGGCAACTCAAAATTTTTTTCGAGCTTGTTTTGCAACATGATGGGAAGTTTGGCACTACGATGCTGATTGTTTGTGAGGCACGTTTTTCCTGTGGAGGGGCCAGGTTCAATCCCAATTTTCTTAAAAATATCAAATGTGCTTCTGTTGACATTAATAAAATGACACATATCATGAAACAAAGCAAATTAGATCGTTTCCAGACTCACATATGTGTTCTTGAGTGTGAGCAACACATGGACCGCTTAACATGTTCACTTAGTGAGAAGTTTGACATTTCTAATGTCTTTACAATGTTTTCAGAGGATTATGATATGTTCCCATGTGATATAAATGCTAAATAGTCAACTAAATACCACATATCATGCTAATCTTATGATGTACACAAAACTGGCACTTTCAGCTTCGCTTTCGTAGGTGATGGGTGGTCTAACATTTTTGCTTATATCTTTTGAAAGAAACCTGCGTAAATGGAAACACTATGCAACAAAATCACGGGTAATAAATTGCGCATTTAACATAACAAAAACAGAAAAACAACGTTTTGAGAAAAAAATTGCTTTTTCCACTACGTCTCGTATCTTAAAGTGCTCATTGATTTATTTCAAATATTCTCACTTTCTGACAGTTTTATAGGGATGAGCTCTTATGTATATACATATCGTGCAATAATAAATAAAGCTACTTGAAAAGACACTTAATCAGCATTGTTGATAACCAAAATGGAAAAGTGAACATTCCATTTGGCTGCTGTCTTTGACAGAAATGAACAGAAGATTAAGTTTATCTGGCAACTTGTTTCATGTAGCATAATGCTTTAGTCGATTTGTGGTGACTTATAAAGTGTAGATATGAGACAGTCATTTTGCATTGCGAGTTAGCAAATAAGTTTTATAACAGAAAAATAACTGGGCAAACTTTCTCGATGAAAGGTCTGGCAGATTGAAGGCTAGTTTCGATGGTGGATGTAATCACTGTGGAAATAGTGGTGTACAATAAGACATATGAAATAATGAATACCTTCAGACCCAAAGAAACAAGGGGGGGTATAAATAGCTTACAAACTCACTTATGTAAATTTGCAAACTATTGATAGATTGATTGATATGTGAGGTTTGACGTCCCAGACCCACCATATGATTATGAGAGACGCCGTAGTGTAAGGCTTCGAAAATTTCGACCACCTGGAGTTCTTTAACGTACACGTAGATCTGAGCACACAGGCCTACAGCATTTTCGCCTCCATCGAAAATGCAGCTGCCTCAGCCGGGATTCAATCTCAGGGCCTGCGGGACAGCAGCGGAGTACCTTAGCCACTGGACCACTGCAGCAGGGCAATTCGCAAATTAATAGGACTCTTAAAAGAAACAATAAATTGGATGGCATGGATGAATTATACTCTGAAAACTACGTATACCTCACTGATATAGGTTTATTTTAGAGAATAGAATCAAGGTGGAAGTTTCATTTTTTAAATTTTGTGCCAAAATCTTCTCACGCGATACCGCTGATTACAAATTTCCTAATTTTGGGGACATTGGCTCAAAAAAGTTTCCTAGAGCTAAATTAATTACATCCATGACCTCCTCAAAAGATTTCTGACCTCCTAGAGAATAAGTTTAAGAAAAAAAATCTGTGATCTCGTGGCATTTGGCATGGAAACTTTGAAGTGATGCCACTGTGTCAGTGCATGCATTTTCTTTTCGTGCATTTTCTCGTGTGCTAAGTATCATCTCGTGGCAAACATGGCAGTTTCGGAATTGTGAAAGAATTTGATATGTGGGGTTTAACGTCCCAAAACCGTAATATGATTATGAGAGACGCATTGTGAAAGAATAATTTACTAATACATACTAGAAGAACTGTTTCTTTCTTCACCACCTTCAACCTTTTGTATCTTTGTGTCCACATATGTGGGCAGATCATATTAGCAAATTTAGGTTGGGCTAGCCAATTTCTCGCCTTAGAGCAGATTTATAGTTTTGGCATTACATTATGCAAGAGTAATTCCACCATTTGAAATCGATTTCAAAGTAAGGCATTGGCTAGCCTAAACAAAATACGTTCCACCCACATATGTGGGCTCTGAGATACGAAGAGCTAAGGCAGTTTCATGTGCAGTGTTTTCATGAAAAAGAACATTGAAGATAGGGTTACCATTGTTCATTCTAGGAGCTGGCTATTAATGAAAGTGACCGCCATCTCTCTGAGAGGCTAGCATCTGCCCTGCGATTCCCCACTGTCAGCACAGGTCCACACGAGTACAATCGGGAGGCCCTGGTGGATTTTAGACTGTTTCTTGAGAAAGGTAAGTGGCTGGGTCTTGTTTGTTTTTTTAACCCGACGAAGTGATCAATAAAAAGTAGAATCCCTTCAAGAACGAATTATGATTCACTGTCTGCAAGTGCATCAAATTCGCATGGCATGATTCTAAGGCACTCAGTATATTATATTAAAAGAAAAAAATAACAATGAAAGAATGCATTGTTTTGTGCAAGTTTCACTAATTGATGTTAAATGGCATGTAATGAAATCTCTAATTATTTTGCAGTCAAGCAGCTTTAGTCTTGCATACAAAGAATAAAATATTAGGTCCTGAGTGCATGCCCTTGTTTTTTGCCTGTATTAATGTCAAACAAAGAAAAGTTGACGGCATATCCACAGAGTGAATGATGATGAGTGGGGCGAAGCTTCGCGGGCTCTGAGCTCGAGATCCGCCTGCCTTTGTGCACGTTTTGCAGCCGTTGCGAGAGCCCTCGCCATCTCTGGATCCTCTTGCCGGCACTTTCTGGCAGCTTTGGGTTCGCGGGCCCTCATCTCCGGGTCTTGACGGCGAGCACGTACTGCAGCTGCTTTGAGAGCCCTCTGATTCACCGCCTTGTCCTCATCGCTCGTTGCGAGGCATGCAAGCGCAGTGACTGCCAGTGAAAGAGAAAGCATGCCAAGTACACGTTAGAGCACTGCAAGGGTCTGCGCCGGCCTGAAAGCCCAGGCCCGACCCAGCCTGCGGGTCGGGTCGGGCCGGGTAAGGCATTGTTGTGTCGGGCTCTGGCCGGGCTCTGGCGCATGAGCTTCGGGCCCGGGCCTGAGGCAGGCCCATATTAGGCCCAGGTCTCATTCAGCTGGTGTTTGAAGCAATTGCAGAAAGGAGGCATCCGCGTGCTGCCTGCGGCACTCCCTTTACTCTGGCAGAAGGCATCCTCAAGTGTGTACAAACAATATTTACGGCATTATTTATAGTAAACAGCTAACTTTTTAAACAATTAATTATCGTTAACTTATTATCGAGGCTGTTTTCGAAGTGAATGGCAGACAGGCTGCTTGATGCGCCGGTTTCGGTTTCGCCAGCTAAATCACCCAGATTTCATCGCTCCACGGTGATTACCATTGACCGCCTTTGGAAAATTTCAAAGTGCCTACGGACTATTCGTGGGAAGAACTTTAATCTGCCCATTTGACTCGACCGGCTATTTCCAGTGGTTAAAATGTTGATTGTTTTAATTTTTGTAATTATTGTCGTAATTAGTGCAGAGAAAAGCTGGCACCATTCTTTTCATTTGCAGTGACATCATTGAATCTTCAGACGAATAATCTTCACAAAGTCATCATTGCAGAGCATCAATCATTGGCAGTTACAATTGTTTTCCCAAGCAACAGCGACACCTGTAAACCCGGTGTATGTCTTTTTAATGTATCGGACTGATTGTGAAAAGTAATGCCAAATAACAGCAGAGTGCGTTGGGTATCGAATAACAGAGCATTATTAATCATTTGACTCTCCAAGGACCATCATTCGTCGAGGAGAAAGTTGGACATCATGCGAGCAGTCATATCTACGTCCTGCGAAGAGATGTTTATGAGAGGAGGATTCCACTTACTTGTCACAATGGGTTTATGAGCCCAATACCAGTGGTATTATTGGGAAGACATTCCCACAGCAGGACATCGACATAAGAGGGTTCAACGAAGCGATCGTTTTCCGAAATGGTCATGAAGAAGCTGTGCTACTAATGACATCTGCGAAGGATCATGGCGGTGTTGTCATTTAGTTGAAGAAAGGAACAGTTCAATCTTGCACCACCTATGAAAAAATAATTACACCATGTCCGGCTAAAGGGAACCATGTGAAGATGCGATGCAGTGGGGCTAACGCTTACACTGGCGCTCAGCGTGGCGTTGCGCAGGAGAGATACCCGACCGGGAGGCACAAAGCACGCATTCGTCGACCAGTGCTTTCTACTGGAACATGCTAATCGCTGCAAATGAGCGATGAAAGACAGAATAATCCGAACAGGCACAGAGACCCGCAGTCCCCTTTTAGATAACGCGCATGTTGCGAATATTTATTGTTAACAGCGGACAGAAGAAACCTCCCACCGGCATTACCTTAGAGGTCAAGATCCAGCGCCTATATATACGGTGTGGCCAGTTAACGATTGTGCAGCGCGATCAGTCGGTCTTTTTTTAATCCACAAACTCGCTAGCAGACGGTGTCTACATCGGCATTTTGAGGTGAAACAGAGGGAGCGGACAACCATGCGTCATAAGGGGGTTCACGCCGCACACCGGATTGTGCGCTACCCTAAGCTTCTTCGCATCTGAAGGGGACATGTGGAGAAGATTGCCACTGATAAAATATCAGAACCTCCCTGTCTTTCCGCTTAAACTTTCTTCCTCAGAAGTATTGCGCCGAACATGCACGACGGAAACCCCGGTTGTGTTTGTGGCATCTTCGAACGAAGCAGAAAAGTACCTCTCAATGTCCAACTTTAACAGGGAGCTGAAGACAAAGAGGCTCGTGGTATCAGCTCTCCCTTCAACAACGCGACAACTTCCGAAGACAGCAACTGGCCTGAATGGCTGCTGCCATATCAGCATTGTGCACACCTAAATATGAGAGTCCTGCGTCAATTCCGTCGTCATGGTGGCTTTAATGGCAGTCTCGCTGAGCTATGTGAGTGGTTGTGGTCACTAAAACGACACATACATGCTAAACAAGTGTGCAGTAATTTTGATGCATGGGCGCAAATTTCCCTTAATGCTCGCTCAACAGCTAGTGCAAATGAGTTCTGCGGAAACCCGCAAGGTGGCGGAAGGGTTAAGAAAGGAAGACAACCACCCGTTTGTCCCACAAAGCGACAAGGAAATTCATACGGATTTCTCAGAAAGAAAAGACTCTTAGTAGTCGAAAAATTCGTCCTACTCTGAGCTCCTGACCAGACCAAAACGACCCCTTTCTGATCGCGGACCAGGATAAATTTTTCAGCAACTAAAAGGCTTTTCTTTCTGAGAAATCCGTACGGATTTCCTCGTGGCTTTCTTATCAGAAATTCTTTATTGCAATATGGAACTTTGTGCGATGAAAGGACGGAAAGCCTTCGGAGCTGCGCTAACTTGCGCACGTTTAAGGATGACAATATACCCTTTCATGCAGGTAGTCTTCCCCGGAGCCGCTGGCACAAACGCTGTAGACTCAAACTATAAGTGTCTGCCATTTTTCCCACCCTATGTGGGTATATTTTGTAGTGGTTTTTTGAAATGCAAAAATAGGATTGTGTGATTAGTGCTGCGTATATGAGACAGCCAGCTATGACTACAGACATATTATACATTAGCTTGCAATTCTTTTCCAAAACTTTTACGGGTGTAAGTAACTGAAATTACACAAAGTGCGCCAGATAAAGTCGTGACTTTGAAAGAAGTTCCAAAACACTGACTAGAATATCTTTTGTGTGAGGAAGATACCTTCACAATAACCGAAGAGTGGCTGGGCCTCGTTTGTGTTCAAGGCAAAACTGGCTGAAACGGGCTAGCCCGTACTCGGCCCGAGCCCGAATGGCCGGGGCCGGGTACGGGCCGTATTTAAAAACCCTGGGCCAAGCTAGGGGGGGGCTGGACATGAAGTTTTTGGGCTGGGCCAAGGTGCAGTGCTCAAGCACTCATCTCAAACGCATCAAAGGGGAGCGAGCGCCCCCTAGTTCCATGTGATGAGTGATTCGAGTGCTAGCGGAGTGAGGGCCACAGTGCCATCTAGTGAGCACTCCCCGTAATAGGGGTGGCTACTAGAACGGCGAGGGACTAGCCTATGCCCTAAGGAGTATCGCCCCTTAAACAAACTCTTCACCTTGGTTTCGAACATGCTAGTGTCTCAAGCAAAGTGATCCTATGCAGCAATAAGTAGCACGATAAATTTAAATGGCTGCTTGTTGTCCGCTCAGGAAGTCCGCACGAATCTGCATGGTGCATTTCAATCTATTCATTGAAACTTGTGGTTCGTGACGAGCACCTGTAGTTGATGTGTACAATTTTATACATTGTTGCTGAAAGCGTTATAGATCTCTTTGAAAGAAAACTTCCATGTCAAGAGAGAAAGTGTTCCCGGTTGAGAATTTAAAACCAAGACCAACAACTTTTCAGGGCTAAGCCTACCACGCAAGTTATTTAGTGCACAGGCAGGTTGCAGTATGCAGTGGATTCCCTTACTTCTTAATAGTAACTTCAAGCATAGACACATTAAATATAGCAAAAAAAAAAAAAACATCTGTAATGTGCAGCTAATAATAAAAAACTATTCTTTCGTATCCTCTTGCTGAAAATGGCTTGCCGGCAATTTTTAATTTCATAAATCTTGCATCACTTTTCGAGCTTTCAAAGTACTGCTTAGCCAAATCGGTTCATTTTTATTTCTCGACAGTGCTGTTTAAATGACCACATATGAAGTACCTGAAGTTGGCTTCATAATTCATTTAGAGTTAATTTTGCATTGCATTTAATGTTTTTAGTGAGATCTAATCAACAATAATGCCAAGGAAAATATAGGGGATGTTTTTAGTAGTAATTGTAATGTAAATCTGAAAAGAAATCTAACGAGAAAAAATTAGCTCTTGAATTAGACAGTGTGACACTAATGTAGTGTTTGGCCTCTTGCTCAAGTTTTCTCTGAGTACCCTTTGTGCAGTCACTGGTGGCATTTGGCACTACCGGCTGATTGCCACCACCAACTGCCTAAATAAAATGATTTATTGATGAAAGTTCACACTGTAATCTTCGATCTTGCAGCCTTTCCTCATGTCCACTCATCTCCCTTGGTCAAACGCCATGTGGTGGCCAACTATAGCCTCCTGTACGAGGTCCAAGGTTCGGATCCCGACCTGATGCCCTACATGCTCTGCGCGCACATGGACGTTGTTCCTGTCAATGCCGCTAAGTGGCACCACCCGCCATTCGCCGGGCAGGTGGTGGACGGGGAAATCTGGGGCAGGGGTGCCATTGACGCCAAGGACATCCTCATGGTGAGAATGTCTGTCTCCAATCTCGTATTACGTAAATACAGTAATGAGAATAAGCGAAGCCTAGGAATGTTTGCATTGTCTCTTGTGACTATATTGTGATAATTAAGATTAAAATGCAAAGACAGTAAAGTGCACGAAAAGGCAACTTGCCACTAGCGGGGATCAAACATGTAAACTTGCGGTTAATGCGCCCAGTGTTCCTCCAATTTAGCTGCAGTGGCACAATATAGGGCACACTGTTCTACGGTTTCAGGCTTGGTCCTTGCTGGCGGCAACTTGTTACTATGTCCGCATTGCTTTTTTCACATTCATATGATGATTGCTTGATACCGCTATGCAGTTACAACAGTAAAATAGACGCCCATTAAACGTAACTCGGTTAAACGGAAAAACCTTGGAAATGAAACTATCTAAACACATTTGGTTGGTCTCCTTTATATTTAATGATAAAAGTTTTCAGGTAATCAAGACATTCTTTTTTAGCTTACATCGGGTAAATAAAACTAAAACCGGCAAAATCTTTGAACAGGTGAAGTGGCCATGGCAGTCTATCAACCATGAAACAAATGCCAATGCTAGTCTAGTCAAGCCAATCCAGCGATTGCACATGTCCATGCACGCCGAGCAGCAATCTATGAAACTATGAAACACTTGATGCAAACATCGCCACATGCTGCGAGGACAGTCTTGAGGAACTTATAGCTGAAGTTCAAGATGAGGACCTGTGCTCAAGTAGTAATGAGACGGTGTGTGATCCCGAGCCCGTTTCAGTGGCCGAAAGTGCAGCAAGAAATGCTGTGATCCTATTGCAGTGATACTTTGAGCACAATGATGGCACAGAGTTCCTGCCCAACCTTTCAGCAATGCACTCCTACTACGTGAGAAAGTGCTTGAACAAGGCTAAGCAAATTGTTATCACCTTCTTTTTTCCGAGTCAGCAATGATAGCAACATTTTTTTTTATTAATCAACTATAGTAGTATTGTGTACTTCAACATGTTTTTGTCCAGTCAGCTACAGTTAATCCTTTTGAAATAATGTCATGTTTCATTCATTTAGTGGGCTTTGCTTAAATGAAACTTCTCATAAATGGAACAAACGTTCTTGCCCCTTTGAGTTCCGTTTAAGAGAAGACCACTGTACAATTAACACACTATGCTTTCCCTAGCTTCATTATTTCTGAGTTTTCATTAAGGTTGAATAAAAAAATGAGCCCTTAATGTTTTTGTTTTTTTATTCAGGATTGTAGGAAGTAAAGGGATCAATGTTTTCGAATTTGCCTCATTCACACCAACCTGCAGGACAATTCAATAAAGTTAAAAACCAACCAAGGCAGTCAACAGAAATCGAGGGGCCACTGTTGTTTATTCAATATGGTTGCATGTCTTGACAAAAAAATAAACTGGCCGCATATCTTTTACTCTACTGCAAATGTCATCGAAAGATATTAGTCTTCTGCCAGACCTTGTGCGGAACCTAGGGCCACTGCCAGGTGGCAGCACCGTATCATTGGCAGAAAGCTTTTTCGTGCATATCATCGCATTTTCAGCACAGCGTAAGAAACACTAGGATCTTTAGAATTGCAATCAACTGCCGATTTTTTAGACCCTCTAGGGAGCGAAAAACCGTCCAAAAATTCAGGCAGTCCAAAAAAATGAATGCAAGTAAAAAAAACCCATTATTTTACTGATTATTTTCAATGCAAGCAAAAAAAATGCACCATTTTGCTAATATTTCTCAGTGCAATCAAAAACAGACCATTTTTTTTATATTTCTCGGATCGAAGCGCGATCCGAGAAATTTGGTGTCGCTTTTCGGATCGAAGTGCGACACCGGATTTCGATATTTCTCCATTCGAAGCGCGAGAGTTCCTGCTTTTTGTTTCATGATGCCGCCCGAGTCTGGCAACCGCTTGGCAATCATTGAATTAAGCCACACGACGAGAGCGTCCTCAAGCTTTGGATGAACACCTTGGCTTGCATTCATCTTTTGGGCACCAGACGGTTTTTCGGCCGCTTCCAAGATCTTGTCTTTGTTCCTCAAAAAATCGGAAAGTGTTTGCTTGGAAATGCCGAACTCTTTGCTCACTTCAGCCTGAGATCGGCCACTCTTCACTAACTTAATGGCGGCTTTCTTCTCCATCGTTAACCGACGGTACTGTTTTCCGCGCTTCGATGCCATCGGCGAGGACGACGGAGGTGGAGTGGGGGCCATCGCAGGCAAGCGAAATCCTCACAATGTGAACAAAGGAGTTTGCTGACAAGCATCGAAGCACTTAGGCTTAGCTTTGCAGAGCACACTTCACACGATCGCACAACCACACACTAGGCTAGCCAAACACCATGTGGGCTGCGTAAAAAAAACAGCACGACAACAGGTGACGGTGCCCTCAGGTACTCCTAAGGTGGCGCTGGTAAACATGCAAGATAGCCAGCGTGGCCAGCCCAAATCGGCGTGTGACGGTTAGTTCTAGTTCGAAGTGGTGAAACGCTTCGCGAAAGCGCTGCGCAGGAAGCAAGGGTGGCACGCACGAGCACAAGCGCTAAAGCGAAAAGAACTTTATTGGCGGCAAAAAATTTTCGGGTGGATAGTTTCGATTGTCAGCGAAGCACCCTTGCACAATAAATACGGCCAGTGTTAGGAATCTCAAAGGCCGTGTGTGTTTCTCCGCTAACAATCAATGAGTCCAAGCAACAGATGCCGCCACAGTACACCGGAAAGCTCATTTATGCGATCGTAATCGCGTGTGACGCAGTTGTGGTGGTTTCCACTGGAGGTCAGTGGTGGTTTCCGACCTTCCGTCGCTTCAAAAAGTCCGGAAAATTGGACACCGGGGGGTTCGAGTGTCCGAAATTTCAGACTTCCTTATACATTGATTCTATGGGCCTCATGGCGGGGCCGCGAAGATGTCCAAATTTACAGGCATGTCCAAAAATTTGGGTGTCTGAAAAATCGGCAGTTGACTGTATGTATGTGTTTTATAGTGAAGGTACGCACCACCTAATGCTTACGTATTGATGTTGGGCTTTGAGTAAGAATACTAGTTGTTTTTTGATTGACAATATTCACTAGTATTAATGCACCACCAGTTCAATATGGCTGGGCATGCAGCAAGTTCTGAAACGTTGGTGAAGTGGCTGAATCATGTGACAGACAGACGGAAAGACCAATATTTCTGCATTCAAGTATCCAAAGAAATACTATCATCTCTAATAGTGTTCAGCGATCTGAAAACCATTCATTACACCCCTTGCTTCATTGTAGAATTCACTCACTAAAAGAATTGGAATATAGCTAGGACACATTAAAGGGGCCGTGCAGCACTTCTTGAGCATGGTCAGGAAACGCTGCCGATCGGTAGTAAAGGCTCCCAACAACACGCAAGCCAAGTATTATAGTGCAGCGCGTGGCCTGCAATTCACAACAAATTATCAAAGTCGGCTAAAAATTTCTTTCTCTTCTCTCGACAAATGACGGAGGAAGCTGAAAATTCACTCCTAGAAGGCCTTCTACCAGCCGTTAGCTGATTTGAACATGGCATGCTCGGTCGTTGCAGGCATCGCCGCGGGAGGCAGCGGCTTGTCCATCTGTGGGCTCTCAAGCGCACTCAAAAATCCGCGTATTTGATGAAAAACAAAGAAAAAACTGCTCAAGGTCACGAAGCACGTGTGATGCATTTTCTTTGCCCGTGCCATCTCCCCTGCTTAGATTCCAGCGTTTTCATCGGGACGAGAGAAGAAAGAATGCAATTGCAGCGTGAGAAAAATTTTTGTAACTCCACTCGCACTGGACTTAAAATTTTTGCCGGGTTGAATTCGTGAGGTGATAAGCTCTTTTAGTTAATCCATTTCATGGTTACTTGACAAATTGTTTCAGCACTCCTTTAAAAGGTTGAGTGTTGAAGGGCTCTCGCTTTTTCCCAAACTGTTTCCGCTGCATGCAGGGCATCATGGAGGCACTCGAGTTCCGTCTGGAGCAGAGGGACCTGCCTCAACGCAGTCTCTTTCTGGCCTTTGGCCACGACGAAGAGGTCGAAGGTCGGGACGGTGCGGCTGCCATCGGACGTTTTCTGCGCGAAAAGGGCGTCAAGCAACTGGAATTCATTCTGGATGAGGGCATGATGGTCTTGGAGAGAATGCTGCAGGGACTGAAGAAGCCCGTCGCTTTGTGAGTTGATAATAGTCTTCATGAAGTCCTCGCCATTGCAGAATTCCGCTAAGTGGCGAAACTGTTACCAAAGAAGTAATTGACGACAAGCACAAAGCCACAAGCAAATTCATAGAGATTTCTTGGAAAGGAAAGCCTCTTAGTGGAAGGAAAAATTGTCTCAGTTTGGCAGTTGAAGACGTGTAGCTTTGTGCAACAAGAGGACAGTTGTCATTTGTTCGTTTCAAAGCCCTTCCCAGTGCTGGTACAAGCCCAATGGCCAATGTACCCCACAATGCTTTGTATGATCATACTTATCTGTGTAGTTCGTGCAGAATGATTTGGAAAGAAAGATGGTTCTATTCAGAAAAAGAAAGCCCATATACATTCAGGTATGTGCGTACCAATCTCACAACAGGCACTCGGAGGCTGACAAACGACAAGCTGGAGTTGACCAGTTATTGCATATACAGGTGCCCAAATCAATAAGTTGGGTCTTTGTAGATACGAACGCTTAAGTACAACATCAGCGTTTCTGGTGTGACGTTTTGCGGCAACATGCAGCTCAAGCCGCACATGCTGTCACTAGCCACTACGCCTATTTCTGGGCTACTCCTCATACCCGTAAGAAAGTGTGAGTGTTGTTGCTTGTAATTGAACTTCACAAGCTCGCGCACTATAAAATAACCACAAGGTACGTCTTGTTCAACTCACAAGCATACTCAAATTGCTGAGTTGGTAGTGAAAGAGAACCGGCAAGCAAGTCTTTGTGTGCACTGTACAATTTGTTATCAACCTGGACTAAGCAAGTTGAATATGTCGCAGCAAGATCCTGCAGAATGTTAAACTTTGTTAAACAGAACTTATGGTTAGCTCCTCCCAAAATCGGAGAACTACTCTACTTTTCGAATGTCCGACCTATCTTAGAGTACGCCTGTGTGGCGTGGGATCCACAAACAAAAACTCTGTCTAACATGCTCGAGATCGTACAAAACTGCGCAGCTCGTTTTGTGACTAGCAACTATGACCACGGTGTCAATGTCACTGCGCCTAAGGATAGGTTAGGGTGGGATCTGTTAGTATCACGTAGGAAACACTTGAGATTAGAAATGCTGTTCAAAATATTTCATGGGATGATCAAAATAGATGAAGAATATTACCTTTTAACTCCCAATTTTTTTATCTATGAGAACTGACCACCCCCTAAAATTAGGAGAAGTTTTTGCAGGACAAACATTTACCAATACTCCTTTTTTCCGCTCACAATCTTCCAGTTGAATCGTCTTCCACAGGAGGCTGCAGACTGCCGCACTGAAACATCTTTCAGGAACATATTGCTACTGGCATAGCTGCATTTTTGTTATGATCTGTTTTTGTGTTCATCTTGTTTTTGAATAGTTCTTTTTGTGTAAGCGTATTTTACGTTGTGTATTTTTCACCTGCAATATTGTACTCGGGCATTGCAGGTATTTTTAAATAAATAAATAATAAATAAAATAACATGCCACCATACAACATGGGCTGTTTGCACTATTAAGTGATAGTACAAGTGATATCAGCAAGGGGTTCAAGCGTCTGCTACAAGAACTTTGAGCTTGTTGTTAGATTGAGTACAACCTACGGTAACAGAATGTAAATGGCGTGTACAGAGAGGGCAGGACCAATTAATTAGAACCAAATGCTGATTGAATTTTACAGCAAAAGCTGTTATGAGATCACAACTCGGGTCACGTGCAATTGCCCGCCGCCTCTGCCATCGCCGGTGTCCGTAAGCACATTGCCCGAAATTAGAAAAAAAAAAAAAACCTACCACCAATGACACCGTGGAGCTCGAGCCTGGATTCGCTGGGTGCCAGCCCAGTATTCTACCACTGAGCCATACCAGTGCTTGGGACTTGTTGGCAAACTAGCCTTAGGCATGCTTGATATCAAGAAAGCAATCACGTTAATACGACTTATGAAGCGTTCTAAAATGGCAAAAGAACAACCAGTCGTCACACAATCCGAATAGCTCAACGAATGGGTCGTCCAATTCTCTAACTCATTACAAAAGCTTTTTCTTGTTCTTCTAATAACTGTGGCGCACACCCACTTCAGCCATAATTCCTCATCGACGTCAGCCTCTGCATGAACAATGGGCGCGAAGTTCCTTGCAAGTGTTTAGCGGATACCACGCCTCTCAGAAGAAATATGAAAAATAGTACAGCGAATGCCAGCCTACTACCCAAAAATTTTTATTAATAATGCTCTAGTGCAGTGGTTCTCACCTATGGGTGTGTTGGGGACACCTTGTGGACTGGTGGAAGTGATAAGGGACCCCTTCTAGTGGATAGGAGGGGAGAGAGAGGGGTAAGTAGGTAAATTAACTCAGCTAGAGCGTGAAACAGGTGGCTTTTATTGCTACCGAAATCATCGAACAAACGTGTCACATCACTTCATTTTGCACAGTTCATCAATACATGGCACAATGACGCTTAAAGAATAATGCGCGTGAGGGTTTCGCGGATCATAAAAATGGCTTTGCGGACCCTTATTTGAGAATCACTGCTCTAGTGGGTATCAAGCAAGTGTGCTTGCAGTAGTTACCCAATGAGTGTTTTGAAAAGACTCTGAAAAGCCGCTATTCAAGCTTTCGCTGTGACTGTGTTGCGCCTTCCCCGCAGGCCTGGAGTTTTTTTGGTGGATGTGTGTGCCAATCTGAATGTACAGTTAGTTCAGCTTCAGAAAAAAATTCAATGCTATTCTTTCCTGTTTTACAGCCAGATAATGATAGTGGTGCTCTTGGGAGGTTAGATAATGACCCTTGAGTATGATAGCTCAATCTCAAGGTACCGGGAAACAACCAGATAAAAGCCCAGATAAGCAGTGTGTCTATATTTTAGATTGCAGCCTAGATGTTTAGTGTGGCTATCTTATGATGAAGCCTCTCTAAAGCCTTCCCGTGCAACTTTGTTACAAGAGCGTGGTGCCACGTCAAAAAAGCTTGCCTTTTTTATTCCGACATGATGATGACGTTCTAGTGTTGTATATACAAATTTTCTTAAAGTTGAGAGCTTTGGGTATGCTACATCATCTGAGGATTTGCCTAGAAAGAAAAAATTAACATACTAGAAAGTCTTGTGTTTCATGTTGCATATTGAAAACTTTCATGGTAACATGAAGGCTTGCATGTGAAGTCAACTCTAATTCCTTTTCTGTGAGGTTTTTCTTAACAGCGTTAGAGAACTCAAGCATTTGAGTTTGATCTTGGAGGGAAACAGAAAGACAAAGGCTAAGTAAAAATGGGAAGGTTAATCACAGGAAATCTCTAGGGATATTTGAGCGCTTCAAATATTTGAATTAATAATAGAGTACTCGTATATGCCTCGACACGAATCGTATTGCTTGAAATTTTGAAGTATTCGACACTAATGAATACAAGCATATTTGAATGCACAAACCAGTGTTGCCGATTGTCGAAGAAAAAAATATAGTAGCTATATTGCAGCAAAAACGTAGTTAGAAATAGCTAAAAAATCCACGAAAAAGCTAAAAAATTTGCTAAAGTATTTTTCAAGCATTTCTAGACATTCTATGCGCGCCGTGAGTCTACTGGTAGTTATGTTGCTTTAGGAAGGGCGGAAGGAAAGTAGGAGGAAAAGAATGGCAGGGAGGTTAACCAGTATATAAGCAGCTGGTTTGCTACCCTGCACATGGGAGGGGGAGGGGGAGATGAAAGATAGAGAGGAGAGAGGAAAGAGAGATAAACACAGCCCATTAAGCAGCACTAGTGCGCAGTTTAAACAAAGCAATCAAATAACGCTTTCTTGTACTCAACTACGCAGAACATGTACAAACTTAGAGAAAAGTGTTCCTGCTTTGATTCCAATTACAATTATAATAAGCTTCTTTATTATTATAAGCTTCATTACAATTATAAATATACAAAGAAAAGACAGGTGAGGCTCCCAGTTGGACTTTTTTTATACCAACATTCATATCGTGATTGCTGAAGACACTAAGTCTGCTCGTAACACTAATTATGCTCCTAACCGTGAGCTATCTGTTATTATTATCAGTATTCATGAGTTTCTTGTCATTCTTTGCTGGAAAAGTGTGTTGCTAAAATTTAATATAATTATAATTTTGTAAGGTTGAGTTTTATTGAACAAACTTGGATGTCGGGCCCTATGAAAACATTTTTGCAGTTTTATTTTATCACCAGTATGTCAGTTTGAGGCCATGAATTTCAAGCTATTTTCTTGCATTTCGAACCTTTTGACTTAAAGATACGTTTCAAGAGGAACTGTTGGAAGTTCATGATGGGCTAGATTTGTAGCAGTATTTTTTTCATAATCTTGTCCAGGATTAGTGATAAGGAATTTAGAACTGCCTGTAAAAACTGTATCACTAATTATCACTGTGCTCTGTTGAATATTTGAGTGTGTGGAAAGGTGCTACGCCTGCCCTTAGTTTTGTATATTTCTAACCGCACTGTCCCGTGCTTCTCCTTGTGCAGAATAGCAGTGACTGAGAAAGGCTCCATTATGGCTCGCGTGTCGGCGCATGGAACCAGTGGCCACTCTGCAGCCCCGCCTGTCAACAATGCAATCGTTGCACTGTCCAAGGCATTATCCGGGTGAGTATGATATGCAATAAACGTGTGGGCCTTGCCCGTATTTCAACTCAGAATGGAATGATTAACTTGCGACTAACTTCAGGGAAGGTTAGACATAGAGGCTTTGGAAGTAGTAATAGTTTGCCAGTGTAGACCCACTTCGTGCGATGACACACCAAATTGGCAAAAAGTATGACACAGTTAATATGTAGGGCATTCACAAAAAATAGTTTGCCCATTTTACAAAAGTAGCGGCCTCCAGTCCCTCCTAGCTACTGAAAAGTGTAGCAAGGCGAGGCACTCGGGACAGGGTTGGTGCTTACAGGCAGCAATTAGGAATGTTGGTAAGACTCTCTTGAGTGTGCAAGAGGCTGGCAACAATTACAACAGGCTGGCAACCCAATTCCTTCTTATGAAACTCGAATTGTATTGGTGTATGGCCGTACAACCATATCTTGGTGGAGACGGAATGCTGGAGGCTCATTTGCTTGGGTTTATTTGCCTATTAAAGATCTACTGGCAGTCGAAGTTTTTGATTGGCCTCAACTACAGCGTCTCCCAAAATCATATTGGGGCTTCAGGACGTGAAAACTCGACAATTATGGTCATTATATTCCACGACATTGACTAAAGGCCGGCAAATCTTTTTATGTGCTATAGTCGTAGCATGTTTCCTCCACACCTAACAATAGAAGAAAGTTCGGAGGACTTGGGCCCTACCACATACTCAATGCTTGCATACCACTACAAAAATCTGGGATGACGATACTGTCGAACAACTTTAGCCTCGTGTTTGCATAATCAATTTAGTAACCCTTCAAGTTGTTAGTACTTCATAATGTGCCTTTTCTCCTATTTCGTTGTGGTTCTTCCCGTCGTTCTAGCCTTGTTGCCTTTTAAGCCGTCCTTGTATCAGTTTCATTTCAATGGACGCCCCTGTGCTGTGCAGCTTCCATGGCCAGTGCCAGCCTGCCCAGCTTAGTCGTTCCGTGGTGGCCGAGATGCTGACTGCTTTGGCTCCTGAGGTGGGTTCTTCCCAACGTTTAGAAGTCGCTTGAAGCTGTCACACGCAGTCTGAACCTGAAGTGGCGTACATTACAGGGAAGGACAATCGAGCAAATACCCGGCACTGTCTTAACCAGTGATGAAAAATGTGTAAACTTGTGCTCCAGCACGTCCTTGCTTTACAAATTTTCATCAGAACAT
This sequence comes from Rhipicephalus microplus, assembly GCF_043290135.1. Classification (NCBI taxonomy): domain Eukaryota; kingdom Metazoa; phylum Arthropoda; class Arachnida; order Ixodida; family Ixodidae; genus Rhipicephalus; species Rhipicephalus microplus. Next base: position 88,012,007 of record NC_134706.1, read on the forward strand.
GCCATCTTCCCCTGACTGCGGCCCTTTTTTTTTATCTCTTAGCCTGTGTTATTTTAACATTTATTAATAAATAATAAGATCTCAAGTATGAAATTAACTATGAGAATGGGTGCAATTTGTGCTGTACTAGTACAATATTAAGTAACTGTTACCGTAGCTTTGAACTGTGCTGAAGTTTTTGTAAAGTTTACGTGTTTTCACATGTTACGTACAAGACTCATGTTATGACTTTTTCATACTCCTATGATGCTTATGAGCTTTTTGATATCACCAAGGTGAGATCTGCAATCTACAGGCATTGTCATTGTCATTGGACAGGAAAATATTGAAGCGAAACATTGCAGCAGTAGTTTGGGAAGCTGGAAGTTAAACGGTGATAGAGAAGAACTTAGGATCTGTGTAGGTGACTGCAAAATAAACCGTGAAAGGTTAACAACCTGAGACAATATGATTACAGCATGGTATAGGTAACAGTAGTCTCCTATTCACTAGTCTTCAGCATTACTATCACCGTCAATTTGGCTTATGTTTGTATTCAAGTCTTTTCACAGATATGTCAACGATGCGCTGCATCATACTCATATTTATTGATCCAAGGCTGGAGTTAAGGGAAAGAGGGTGGAGAAGTGCCGCGACCTTCCTCTGCAAACTTTCTCAGGGGAAGTCCTCGATTAAGATATCTCCTGCGAGTCGCGTATTTCATTAAAATGTCCTTACTAGATTGAAACCATTGATAACTGATATTTGCAGGAGCAAGATATAACGGTGTACTGTGGGGCATCGATTATGGGAGGTATTGGCGTTGAAGAGCATTGATAGCAATACTAAAGAAGCTAATTTTATGCTAACTGTCTGATCAGCCACTTCACTGAGACTCGGACCGGGCCGTGAGTCTGAGCCTGAGTGAGTCCGGGTGAGTAATGTTTTGACGAGTCTAAGTCTAAGTGGGTACAGTTGAGGAAAATTTTCACGAGTCTGAGTTCAAGTGAGTTCGGTTGAGATGATTAATGGTGAGTCTAAGTTCGAGGAAGTCCTAAGTGCAAAAGATACTTCATCAGTGAGTCGTTTGAGTGAGCTCCACCTTTGATTGCCGAGCTATGAACAGGACTGATATGTGGTCTAGTTTCATTATTAAGGCTGCACTAGCGGGCAATATTATGAACAAAATCGAGCCAATCACTCGCAGCCTCCCACAGTAGCAGAATAGGTGTCTGGCTGTACAAAGCATCATCAATAATGGCAAGTTACTCTGCACGTTACGGAGAGAATTTGCATTCTCTGCGCGCTTTCGGTTATTGTGAGCTCACTGGGAGAGGCATTAATGTATCATTGTAGAAACGATTGCAGCAGCTATGAAAATGTAAGACAGTGCGAACTCATCATAGTAAAGTAGTATCGGAACGCAAGTTACCGTATTTACTCGATTCTACCGCGCCCTCGATTGTAACGCGCACCCGATTTCCACCGCGAAAAAAAAAAAAAAAAACGTAAGACATCGATTGCAACGCGCACCCATTTTTTCTCGCTGGCCCGCATGATCACACCACTCGAAAAAACGACTTTTTTCGGGAGCGTCTTCCATTTAAATATGAGGTACGGGCGAAGCTTTTGCCCATCTGACGTGTAACAGAGCATTGCCGTCACTGTAGTTTTACCGTGGACCGATGTCGGCACACGAACTTGCTTCTCCCCCTTCTTCTCGACGGTTGTGGTGCCAGGCATGTCGAAGTTAAGAGGCGTCTGATCGGCATTCCCGATTTGCCCAAGCAGGTAGTCGTTGTTGCGCCGCAAGTTTAGGACGAACCTCTGAAAACTGTGAAGCTTTTCATCGTACTCCTCCGCAAAACTTTTCGAATATGCATGTTCCCCTTCGGAGGGAAAAGCCTTTCCTCTTCATAAAGTTAGTTAGCCAGCACCTGCTCGCTTTAAACTGGCTCCGCATTAGACCTTTTTCTAAGACTAATTGCATAGCCCGCACTTGGAGCAGTTCTGCCGTCACGGGCCGCTGTGCTGCTCGCTGCTAAAGCACATACTCGCCGAGCAGCTCTTTAATTTGCGGAAACCGACCCTGCTGTGGTCCACTGAAGCCTTTGCGTAAAGCTTTACTGTCGAAAATCTTCTGCTTTTGTTTCCGCCGGTCCCGCACGCACGTTTCAGGAACTCCGAACGACCGCGATGCGGCCCGATTTCCGTCCGTTTCTGCACACGCCATGACTTTTCTTTTATTAAAAGCGGCATCGTGGTGCACTCGAGTTTTTGGAGTCGGCCATTCCACGCCGTCGATGCTAATGCACTACTAGATGACGAACTCCTCAGCACACGTACGAAGTGCCGCACATGAGAAACACATAGGCAGAAATGGACGATGCGCCGTGCCGACGCACGTAGGGGGCGGCTATTTTAGATTTGCCGATGGCAATAGATTGGCCGTAATTTTTTTGTTCGTACTCGATTCTAACGCGCATGCGATTTATGAACTCGCTTAACCGGAAAAAAGGTGCGTGTTAGATTCGAGTAATTACGGTAGTTTGTTATATGCTTTTCGTGGTAACCGAAAGGGTGAGCTTCAACTTTAGCAAGTGAGCAATCAGGCTTGCAAAAATTTTTAGATACAAAAGCACTTTATTAGGCTTTGTATGCACTACAAATGGCATAATTCTTACCTGTCTCCTTACGACATTTCAAACGTCTGCTCATTCAGTTAAATGAAGTGTGATAATTAATTCTCTCTCTTGTTTATTTTGTCTTTAGTGCTACATTACAAGTTTTCAACTAGTTCCAAACCAAATACTGTATTAGCTTGAATGTAACCTGAGTGTTTTCCTGGATTTAGGGGACCTGAAGTCAACCCTCACATTACAATCGAATACTGAAAATTGAAGTCGTCTAGAAAGTGATATGATGAACATGAATATTTTATTTTTCTTCTGTCTAGACATAATGAACAATCACCCCTCGCAATGCAGTTGTGGTTGCGTGCATTACAATTAAGTGAATACAGTATTGCTTTGTTTGGCGGGTGCATGGCTGGTGCAAAAGCCTGGCTGTGGTATCTCCCACACACAGTCGTACAGTGCATGAGTGACGTCCCCTACTGGTAGTATGAGTAATTGCTGCTATGACAGGTTTAGGCGAATCAGGTGTCAGGCTAGATGAACAAAGGATGCTTTCTTACTATGTAAGCAATAATGCATAAAAGTCACATAGAGGAACAGTCTGCTCTGTGTAGAAAGCAAATAGTGAGACCTAATCTTTTCGTCGATTGCCGGCTGAGGGGTTCCTTGAGGTGACGGTGACGGCTGGCGCAAGAGAGGCAGTCTTGCTGTCCGGTCGGCTGTTTCGTTCACTTCTCACGTTTCCGTTCCGACCCCTCCGGTAAGGGCTGTTTCCCTAGCTGGGGAAGTGTACCCATTCTCTAGAGCAGGGAAGTGGGAAGTAGCATGAATTGACTACGGTGTTGAAGGTGTTCTCAGAAAAGGGGCTGCGGTGTCTATTTGAGAGACCGGTTTGTTTACGTGGCCAGGCTGTAATTGCAATGTTGTTAAGGAAAGGAACAAATGAATACATGTGCTCTCCCACATGTTGCAGCCAATTTCATCCTAAAAAAGAATAAATGTCTCTGAAATAAAGCATGACCAGGCAAAGTTCATAGTTAGTTTGTTATCGCCGATAATTCGCCGCACCGGTGTTTGTGATAACGAGGTTCAACTGTACATCAGCACATGCTTCTTGTGCTGGATTGCAAGGGAGTCGAAGTGCGTAGTTTATGTCTTGTAACGAAACTTTCTTCTCTACAAGAAGTACAAACAGATATTTCATTCTACGATTGGCAATCTAAATAGCATCGGCATTCTTTTTTTTTTTAATGTGTGTAGCGCAACCCAGCTTTGCTCTATGGCTCTTGAGGTCAGCTGGTTCTTTGCAGGTGCCGTTCCACTTCCGACTAGCTCTGGCCAACATCTGGCTCCTTGGACCTGCCATTGGCTGGTGAGCTCTTGACTGACCTCATCATAGGGGGCTAACCAGCATTTAAAAACATATTCAGTGCTATGAATGAATGAACGAATGAATGATCTTTATTGCACTCATACGAGGGGGTAAGACAAATGACACCACAGTGCGATAACTTCAACAATTTAATTTTTCAGAAGACATCAACCTTCGAAGTGTGGTTGCACACCATTGTATGATGCATGCAATGTTCTACTGAAGCACAAAGATTAAGACGTGCAGTAGACTAATAAAGTTCAAACTATCTGTTGCAATGAGGACATGTGTGTTAGTGCCCCATCAGTTGGTCTTTTAGATAAGGATATAGCTTTTCTCATTGGCATGTGATTGGACTCGTGTGGTGCCACTGCGCATGGATAACTAGGTTCATGTTTCCTGAAAATGAGGTTGTTGTAGTTAGCGCATTGAGGTGTTGTCTCTCCTGCATGCATCCTGGTCTTCTAGTGCCCACTATGTTTTCGATTACAGTTTACCAACATGCCCTAGAAATGGCACGACTTACGGGTACCGCCTCTTTTATAACAGAACGAGAACAGTCAGTGCCTCTGTAATAGACGATGCACGACTCGACTGCTGCTACCATTAAATTGTAGAAGGTTAATGTCTGCATCATGAATACTTATTCAACGAGTTAATAGAAAGGGTAAAGAATAACATTTGATGTTCTAAGAGGACTTGAAGCAAATAAGTCATTTGGTCAAATAGTTTTGTATTGAATGGCTTGAGTAGTGTATATCGTATGTTATGTGGAAAAATTAGCATTTTTCTCATGACCCAACTAACTTGCATTATAGTTTGAAAGCATGGGGGAAGGTGTGTGCTAACATCACTTTTTTGCTTCAAAATGAAGGGGAAGCAACTTTGTACTATCGTAGTAGTGAAGTTTGAATAGCAGTATAAGCTGGTTTTTATTAGCAATGAAATGCAGTAGGCTTTAAAATTGAGTACCGTATTTACTCGATTCTACCGCGCCCTCGATTGTAACGCGCACCCGATTTCCACAGCAAAAAAAAAAAAAAAAAGTAAGACATCGATTGCAACGCGCACCCATTTTTCTCGCTGGCCCGCACGATCACACCACTCGAAAAAACGACTCCTTTCGGGAGCGTCTTCCATTTAAATCTGATGTACGCGCGAAGCTTGTGCCCATCTGACGTGTAACAGAGCATTGCCGTCACTGTAATTTTACCGTGGACCGATGTAAGCACGCGAACTTGCTTCGCCCCCTTCTCGACGGTTGTGGTGCCAGGCATGTCGAAGTAAAGAGGCGTCTGATCGGCATTCCTGATTTGCCCAAGCAGGTAGCCGTTGTTGCGCCGCAAGTTTAGGACGAACCTCTGAAAACTGTGAAGCTTTTCATCGTACTCCTCCGGAAACTTTTCGCATATGCACGTTCCCCTTCGGAGGGAAAAGCCTTTCCTCTTCATAAAGCTAGTTAGCCAGCACCTGCTCGCTGAAAGCTGGCTCCGCATTAGACCTTTTTCTAAGACTAATTGCATAGCCCGCACTTGGAGCAGTTCTGTCGTCACGGGCCGCTGTGCCGCTCGCTGCTCAAGCACATACTCGCCGAGCAGCTCTTTAATTTGCGGAAACCGACCCTGCTGTGGTCCACTAAAACCTTTGCGTGAAGCTTTGCTGTCGACAATCTTCTGCTTTTGTTTCCGCCGGTCCCGCACGCACGTTTCGGGAACTCCGAACGACCGCGATGCGGCCCGATTTCCGTCCGTTTCTGCACACGTGATCACTTTTCTTTTAAAAGCGGCATCGTGGTGCACTCGAGTTTTTGGAGTCGGCCCTTACACGCCGTCGATGCTAATGCACTACTAGATGACGAACTCCTCAGCACACGTACGAAGTGCCGCACATGAGAAGCACATAGGCAGAAATGGCCAACGCGTCATGCCGACGCACGTAGGAGGCGGCCATTTTGGATTTGCCGATGGCAATAGATTTACCGTAATTTTTTCGTTCGTACTCGATTCTAACGCGCATGCGATTTATGAACTCGCTTAACCGGAAAAAAGGTGCGCGTTAGATTCGAGTAATTACGGTATACTTAGTGCATATGTGTCTACATAGCAAGCTTATAACTTAAATAACTTATTTATTATGGTGAAGGCATTTGTGAATTTACTTTAACATGTCGCTTTGCGCCTCTGCAGATTTCGTCTGTGTAGGTGATTTTGCACCATAGTACTCTCATGGTGCAGCGAAATGACCCTTGCAGGGGGGCTACATGCTGTTTATCAGATCAGTTCATTTTCAAAACCTTGAAATTTCAAACGATTTGAATTCACATTGAAGTGAATTTGCAGACTTGTATTTGTTTGAATATTTGAAGCACTAGAATATTCGCCTGCACCTACGAATGATCTATTATAAAAATTTTCATTTATTATGATTTCTTGCATATACTAATGCAGGTATTTTCGTATAAAATGCAACTTCATCATGAGGTCTGGCTGCGTGTACTTTCAGACAGAGGTGTGAAAGCAATAAAACTTGTTACATTACTATGGAAGTCCAGGACTAGGCTTTCCGCACACTGTTTTATAGAAACTGGACCTAATCGTAGACTCTCAGTAAACGTAAATCTGTTAATGGAACTACTGCTTAATCAGAACTATTGCCTCGGCAACGCTTCGTTTTGGGCTTGCATTCTGAACCCACGTTCACCTGTCTCTAAATGGAATTCCTGTTAAATGGAACATATTTTCCTGGCCCCTTCAGGATTCGTTTACTGAGAGTCTAATGTAAATAAATAGGACCTGGTATGTGATGCATAGTGCAACTAACTAGAGTTACTTTCTTTGTAAAACATTGCAAGTGCTTCGAAAGCAGAGCGCAAACATTTTTTCCTGGCGGAACAGCCTATGGTATTTCAGAATCATGAAATGCTCGAATGGCTAACACGAATTTGCCCAAGGACAAGTGCCGAAGAGCTATGAAAAGAAAAAGAGTGTATTTTTTGCCGGTATCTTTTCTTCTTTCTATATCACTGCAGCAACCATCTCTTCGTACAAATCTGTGGTGTATCCAGAGGTCCGTGATTGCAATAGCGTATTCTTTAAGGACGAGGTGTGCATTTGCCTTTTTAAGGGGCCATAATTGTTTCTGAGCTAAACCGCGGTCAAGTTCTTTACAGTGCCGCATTGCTTTGCTGGAAGCATTGCTGAAACCGATTAATTTTTTGTATGCCACTGTCTAGCATGTGTATTGTTTAGGGTGTGCCAAAGCAGGATTGCTTGCCTATGGTGGTTAAGCAGATATTCTCTGGGGAACACCATATTACAGTGATGGTAATAAAAAGCAATTTAATGTGCAGGTTCATGTCTCAGAGCCAGCAGATGGACCCCATGATTCGCACCACTACCACAGTCACTCGCATCATGGGCGGTGTCAAGGTAGATTTCAAACCAAATTTTCAAAGTGATGCTGTTGTACAGAGTAAATACAGTCGAACCCACTTATAGCGATCCCAGCTGTAACAACCTATTAGTGATAAAGACCATATTTTGGTGCACCTATGATTTTCCCATGCTACCCATAAAAACTGTGTCCACATATAGCGAACATTTTCAAAGCCTCTTGTCTAGTGGCTAAGGTACTCGGCTGCTGAACCGCAAGCCGCAGGATAGAATCCCGAGTGTGGTGACTGCATTTTCAAAGGAGGCGAAAATGCTGTAGGCCCGTGTGCTCAAATTTGGGTGCACGATAAAAAACCCCAGGAGGTCTGAATTTTTAGAGTCCTCCACCACGGTGTCTCTTATAATCATATGGTGGTTTTGGGACATTAAACCCCACATATCAATCAATCAAATCATTTCAAAGCCTCCAAATGTAACAACAACACTCACAACACTTCCGACATTGTTGAGGTAAAAATATGGCAGATACAAACCGAAAAAAGGTTAAAAAATGTATTCTAAATTATCTGAGAGGCGTGCACTCACGCGTGCCAAACTGCAGTTTACTTGCTACTTGCAGAGAGCACCGCAAGCAGATATTTGATGCTGCGAGCGAGGTCGCTCACTTTCCGGCATTTCTTCACCGGCAGAGTGGTAGTGAGGGAAAAAAGAAAAAGGAGAGAAGATAAAGACTTGTGGTCAGTTTTCACATGAAAAACTTTTGCGACGCCGTTCTCCATAGCTACGACCACCGCCGGCTAATTGAAACAATGCCTTCAAATGCAAAAAGCCACTAAATGCAAAAAGTGATAGCTTTTTGTTGTTGAAAAGTTCTCTGTGACGCTTAACTCGCCGCCTTCACCATGTGCAGGGAAGGGTGTTCTGCCTTTCGGTAATGGCAGTGACTGGTTGATGAGTGATAACAACTACCGCCAAGTTATGAAGGCAAAGGTGAAGAAATTTACCTAGAAATGGACATAAAATTCTGTTGCAGAGAAAGCTGGCTCGATAGTTTCAGAAAAAGGACCATAAAATCCGAAGACTTCTATTGTAGATAACAGGACTTGAAGGACAAATACAGTAAAATCTCGGAATAACGAACTTCAGGTGTCTGCGGCAATTCGTTCATTACTTTGAAAGTTCGTTATAGTGAAACCCTAAACATTAACCATAAATACTTATTTTCCGCCGACCAAAATTGCTTACCTTGACAAGGGTGGTTCCTTGAACTCGTTTTTCATAATAAAAAACAAATACGCAAGTGAGGACCAATATATACACGTTTCCTTTAAGAAGTATATGTTTCTTTTTTTTTTTGATGCGTGCAGCACAAACTTTGCAACGCAAAGGCCTCCAGCTCATCCACATTCTACACTTTTTCCGTAGCAAAAGCTGCTTCCACTTTTTTGTCGCTAGCAGAGATGAACTCATCGTAGTAGCACTGCAGCGCGAGCGCCGGCTTGCTTTGCGGGCGCTATAAGTAATCACCAAAAAGATGAACATGACCGACAAGGTCTCCTCAGAGCACCTATACCCCTTTAGCCTCCTAGACCACATGTAGAAGTGACAAAGATAAGAAAAACCTGAAGCGTCGCGGCTATCATCGCCTGCTCTGAAGAAAAGAAAGTGCTAAAAAAGGAAATTTCTCGCCTTTTGTTTTCTGCTGCCTCGCTGTCTCAGGTTTTCTGCGCCCATGCTTCCTGCTTCGCAACTCCCACTCTGCCTCTGCTTCGCTGACCTTGCCTCTGCGCTTGTAAACATGCAGCGTCGGCATTTCAATGGCATTGTTAGTATAATGCAGAAATAAATTAGCACTCGTTATTTTTAAAAGTTTGGTATTCTGAAATAGGTAGTAGTGAAATAACTTTACATTGCAACTATTAGCAGTCGGTGGAGGATTTTTCAAACGTTTGTTAATCTGAAAAGTTCATTAAAGTGGTGTTCGTTCTACCGAGATTTTACTGTACACCTGGAGATGAATCCCGACACTGCTGTTTATTGCAGGGCAGAAAACAACCTCGCATGCCACGTGCCATTCCTCACTCTTCTCTTCCTCTAGCGCATGCAATGTCCACTGTTTTCAACTAAGGCATTAACCCATTTTTCAATCTGTCATTGCTGAGGCTGCTGTCCTAGACAAAACAACTTGCAGCAATAAGAGACTGACTAACCTAAAACATATTCTCCCAGGCAACATATACTGCTTCCACAAAAGCTGGTGTCGCCTGCACATGTGGCAAGCATAGTGGAGTGAGAGTCACTATACTTGTTAGTGTGAATATGTCGGTAAACTGAATCTGCTAGTCATTGGTCAATCAAAATCACTGCACTGTTTCAAGCATGCTAAAACTAGGCTTGTGTAAATAGGGAATTTTAGGATCGAAGCAAGTTCGAAAGGAATAGTGATATTGATTGAATAATTTTGAATCGAATTCGAAGAGTATAATGGACATATAAAGAAAAATGGGCATATTTATTATGACCCTACTAACCTGCACAATTTTGGCAGTTTTATTTCAATTCTTACAAAATTTAAACCAGCCCTCTATGCAAATGCTTTTTTTTTCTCGTTCAAAAAAAATCGAAAGAACTGTTTGTAGTAGCAAGATTTTACTTTTGGTAGGATGTGTATGATAGTAACATGTAAAATACGTAACATTTAAAATTTATTATACTTAGAGCATATAAGCCATCGCTACTAGCTTTTAAGCTTTAAAAAAAATGAATCGATTTGAGAGTAATGTGTTCATTTCAAGGGGTCCTGCAATACTTTTTCAAGTAGTCGTGGAATGGATTCACTAAAAAAGCTTATTGCCTCATGAATTTGCCGCAAAAATGGTTAGAATCTGTCTAGAACGTACAAGGAGAGTTGCAAAGATTTGTCGCACGCTGCTATTGCATTCTTTCTTCTTGTCTCGACGAAAGCGCTGGTAGAGAGACACGGTGTGGGAAAAAAAAGAACATCATGCGTGCCTCTTTCTTAGTGCGCTTTTTAAACTTTTTTTTCTTTTCTTCGAATAATCGGCTTTTCAGGGCGATCTACACGTACGCGTGGACTAGTGGCGGCTTCCCGCGACGTCTCCAGAAAAGACTGAGCGTGCCATGCTCAAATCACCCAATGGCTGATACAACAGCTGTAATGAGTGATTTTTGAGCTTGTGGGGTCATTTCCGAAGAAAGCAATTTTTGTATGACTTAGAGAAGTTATTGCGAATCGTAGGCCGCGTGCTGCACTATGATATTTGGCTCGTGTTTTCTCGGCAGCCACAAGCACTCATCGGCAGCGTTTTCTGCCCGTGCTCCGTAAGTGTTGCGGGGCCCCTTCAAACTTGAAGGAAGCCTTCGCGGCAGAGGGTATTTCCCCAGGAACATTGTTTTCACGCTTTAGCACTTCTGCCATGCAGTTAAGCCACCTTTACAAGCATTTACAGTAAAACTTTGATACTACGTTCCCCGGTTTCGCGACAACCTGCATTTTGCAATGAATCAGTTTGGTCCCAGCAAAATCCCTAGAAAAACAATGTATTAAAAACCTTCGTTATACGATGCAGTTTTACGCCGACCCTGCATCTTAGAACGACTTTCAGATTTTGTTGGAAAGAAAAACCGTCTTTACTCGAATCACATGTCACCCAAATATTCACGAGGGCAAAATATGAACTTCGCGCCCCAAAGAGGATTACAAGAAAAGTAGTCATCTTCATCGAATGAAAAATTTATTCTCCCAGAAGTTCATGCACTTCTACATACACCTTAATCACATGCATACGTATCCAGGGTCATTACCTAGTCAAGCTCTATCAACATAGAATAGGTTTAGCTGACCAAAAAGCTGATATTTTCACATTTTCAGTCCGCGCAAACATTTCCTGGTCGACTTACGTCCGATCTCCTGGCTGTGTCACACTCGCAGTTTTTGGTTTGCGCACGCATGAGGGCACGAGCACCTGCTTTTGCCGTGCAAAGTTACAGTCGACTCTCATTAAACGAAACCTGAAGGGACCGGGAAAATGTGTTCCATTTTAACAGGAGTTCTGTTTACTGAGAGGTGAAGTGGATTGCAGCATTCAAGTATGAAACCAATCATATCAGAGGAAGTTGTTCCATTTAAGCGGCAGTTCTGTTTAACAGATTTTCATTCACTGGGAGTCTACTGTACTTTCACTTGATGTCAACGCTCATAAAAACAGCAGGGCACCACTAGGTAGTTGTGCTTCACAAGGCAACAAATTACAACGCATACAGCTCAGTCGCGCACGAATGCATCGTACATAAACTCATTGTCCATCGCCATAATGCGATAGCGATGACACTGCGTCTCACTCTTCTGATGAGAAACTCACAGCACCACAATTTCGGTTTCGTTTTCACGCGCAGGCAATTTTCGGACCCTATTTATCGATAGAAAGATGCGCGTTGGATTTGATTTTTTTTAAGGCGGAGAATGAAGATTCGCTCGAACCTCCTTCAAGTGATTATTGCTGTCATTAGCTATCACTGGCAACAATAACTTAATCTACCCTCATTGCAGAGGCAGAAGGTCGTGCCGTGGGCTTGTTCAGGCAGTCTGTACCCGTCTTTCGGGCAAATCGGAGTGTCGAGGTCTATATTCTTAGTTTTTCAATTATACAACACCCGAGTTATACGATGGTTTTGCGTGGTCCCCTAAAGGTTGTAGAATCGGGGTTCCACTGTACATGCGAACTAATATACATCTATTCACTGAATGCGAATACTTCAAAATTTTTAATAGTTTAAATTCAAATCAAAGCGAAATATTCGTTAAAATATTCAAAGCACTCGAATATTCGCACAAGCCTACAATGTCAGCCTGTGCCAGTGATAATTAGTGCAGCAGATGCTTACATAAGGTTTTTATTAAGGAACTATCTTTAGCAGCCTAAATGAACTGAAGTATTTTTGAGATTATCAGGTTAAATGGCATCATTTGTGGCTGCTCGCCAATGTGTACAAGAGCTACATCTAATATGGACCATATTAAGCTAGCCTAGAGCACCTGAGCCCAGTTGCCTATCAATTACTTTCTCAAATAAATTAAATTTGTCTTTTTTCTTCATTGTAAGCGTATTGATTCATTTTTGAACTAACACATTTACATGCACCTCGGCATGGTGCCAATTCTTCTTTGTGGGTGCTTCTGATAGGACAAACTTCTGATAAGCCAAACAGTTAGTCTCTCTTCGAGTTCTTAAAAGGAGTCTACTGTAGTAAACACTGAGGGTTGTGAACATGCACAAAATAATCATTTGTACTTTATTTTGTGTGTGTAGTAAGTGCATTCATTCGGATAGATGTGAAAGTTGCTCTAGTGTAAAAGTCAGCATTGTTGCCTATGGTGTTGATGGCCGAAAGTTTAGACAGTTAGCATCTAAATGTTTAAATAATTTAGAGTTGGAATTATCTAATGAACACAAAAACCAATGGTGTTGTTCTCATGAGTGAAAAATGAAGCTTAACATATGCAACCTGCCTGCCACCTTCATTCGGTGAATGATGATTGCACCTGCAATCTGGTTTGTCTGTATTTTTGGCTACCATCAGGCTGTGACCGCTGATAAATTAAATATGTACCCTGCATGCACATGATTTGCATAGTTTTTTTATTGGAAAAGAACTTAGACTGCAGTGCATTTAGCCGAGCTTTAACAGGGTCCTTCACAATAATCAGTATTGTTCATTTCTGTAGGTTAATCACCACCCTCTATTACTGATACATCAAAGATTGTGTTGGTGCACAGACAGACAAAAATTCACTATTTCAACAAAAAAAATTACACTTTGGGCAATACCGCTAGTGCTTTTGAGGTGCCCTGGGTTCTTTGACTTAAAAATTAGTTCTGTGGAAACCTGCAAGGTGGCGGAAGGGATGAGAAACGGAAAGAAGACAACCGCTCGTTCGTAGCACGAAGCCACAAGGAAAGTTTTGATTTCTCAGAAAGAAAAGCTTCTTGGTTGCTGGAAAATTTTAGACCAAGAGAAATGTTTTGGCAACTAAGAGGCTTTTCTTTCTGAGAAATTCATATGGATTTTCTTGTGGCTTTGTACTACGAACGTAAGGTTGTCTTCTTTCCCTTTCTTATCCTTGACTTAACCCAGGTTCATTCTTTGAAACTTGGCAACTTTACTCAGCTCAATTAACTGTAATTTGCTAGTTTTACTTCCTAAATATGTTGGCAAGCAACCAACAATGCACACTGGCGACATATCCCAAATTATGAGTGTTGTCATTGAGGCATTCTAAAGCTTGTGCCTGTACATTGCTTTTTTTTTTTTTCCAGGTAGCTTTTTGCATGTGAATGCCACCTGACGTGCTGTGCTTTTCTATTCAATGCGCGTAAGCATTATTTTCTCTCGGCATATTGTTGCATTGCTTAGTTCTGCTATTGTTCATCATCGTCAAATATTTGCTATACCCCAGTTTTCTGCCCCGTACTTTATTACTGTGAGTAGGAATGACATCAAGTGAATAATTTTTTGTTTAAGGATGTGACTCGTGAGTGAGCTGCCTGCCTTATTGTTGCACTTCCGTTATTTGCAAAAAATTATGACTCGAGTGCCACGAGGCCTTGCAAGAATATTAGAAAGCCGTAAAACGTAGAACATAATTGTGAGTACATGTAACTGGCTCATGTTCTGGCATGAACAAATGCTATGGTTAAGCCTTTTTTTTTTTCTTTGAGATGTCAGAAATATATATAGACCCCTTCACTGTTTACAAACACGGATCTTTGATGACATCCGGTTTTGTCCACTGATGTGCCTAATGGCATCTGAATGCAAGAAAAGCTTTAGACAATAGCCCACTTATATTCTACACTTTCCTTCCCTTATTCGACAAAGTATATTCAAATAAATGTTTTTTTGAGCTACATAAAACTATGAGATTCCGTTTAACTATTCACACGTTTCTTTTATCAGAAAAACTAAAGAAAGGCTTTTGTTACCCTTGAAAAAAAAAACTTGAGAACGTGCTTTCAGTTTCGAAGTTAGTTAGGAGTAGCTAAATGAGGATACTAGAAGGTTTTTGAGGTACAACACCTGCTATCTTCAAACAGAGTATACGCAGTCTGTGAGTAAATCCTCCTAGTCACGCACAACAGTTCATCGGCTAAATTTTCATTACTTGAGTGCTTGAAGCGTGTTTCTGTAGTTCTCTTCTGTCTCCGCAGGACAACGTGGTTCCAGCGGAAGCGTATGCCTACATCAACCACCGAGTGCATCCGTCCCAGACGGTGGCTGAGGTGAGAGCATTTACCTGCCTGCTTTAGCATTATAGTACTAATGCAGAAATTATAGGTAGCGGTGTTCCATTCAGCTGCACAGATGTGATAGGACAGAATCATCATCCACTCTCCTATTAGCAAGAAGCTGTGAATGAAATTTATATATATTTTTCTCATTAAGGTAGAATCTATAAAAAACTCAATTTAATTGAACTAGGAACACTCTTCTAATAAAAAAAAATTTCCGGATTTCAGTCATAGAAAGGAAGCTTTTTACTTGACAAAATCATCCCAATTCAACAAATCTTCTTTCATTTTGCACGCTTCCACAGAATTTATTTACCGTATTTAGTGGTACCAACGTATCTGATGGCTAACAGGCGTGCTTGTTGTGCTGTAGCAACAACTCAATCAACAAATTTACCTTTTTTTCTTATGATTAGTGTACTGTAGGAATCCAAAGAAGTAATTTCATATTAACAAAACACATAGATACCTTCTGTTGTTACGAGCAAGTTTGCTGTATCGTGGTTTCGTAGGATATTTAACCACAAAAAAAAAAGTGGACTCATACCTCCATGATTTCACATATGTTGTGTATTACTGACATCTTGAGGAGAATATGATGATTTGGCATATTTTTACATTAGCATTATTGTTCTTTGCTTATTATAAAAAGCAAAGGATGTGACCAAAGGCCTGACTGACGCAGCACTGGATCACCCCAGTCCTGCATCACTGTACTCTAACCTATGGCCAAAGATTTTGTAATTGCATTGCAGTACCTGAACTGGTGACATCTTTAATGACCTTTTTGTTCCTTAACCTTTTTATGATACCGGTAAATATAGCACCGTGGTTACCGATTGCAGCACACACTTAAAAAGGTATTTACTAAAGAAATTTCAGTGGTAGTTCGTTTAGTTCCTTTCCATCAACAGAAAGAGCCTAGAAATGTATTGGTATGTGGGTGTGCACCATGAAAAAGTACAGTATTTACTCAAACTTAGGCCGATTCCAGTTCCAAGCTGACCGCCTTAAGTCCGAAGTTCAAGGGGGGCAAAAAAACAACTAACCTCGAATGTAGGCTAGAACGAAATAGCGAAGACAGCGTTCACAAAGAGAAAGCAGTTATGGAACATGAGATGTAAAAACAAAGCAGTCTGTTCGCTCGAGAAACATACAGCCGCTGGTCCTGTAGTGTGTGTTTCTTGTCGTTTTTTTTTTCGCACTGAATGTAGTTATTTCCATCATAATGATGCCGCGCTTGTCCGTGCAGTGCTCATTCCGAGTTGATACTTCCCTCATCACTGACTTCTTTGTCGCCGTCTTCAAATAGTGTGCAATCATCGGTGTCATTAAGCGCATCGGATATACCACACTTCTTAAAAAGCGCACGATCGAAGTTCTTGGGTTGTCATACCACGCTGCAGCTATTCGGCACATAAATTTTTTTTCGTCTACTTCGAAGTCCCACCCATCTCCAACGTTAGGCGACGACTCCGCACCTAGGACAACTTAGATTTCTTTCTATAAGCAGCGCTATAATGACACCGCCTATTTGATTCCATTGAGCTATATTAACCACAGACCATTCAAAGCACGACTCCAAATGACAAATGGCTCGCCTCAACATTCGCCACAAAGATCGAAATGGGAGCTTAAGTGTGTACTTAAGCCAGCTGTTTGCTTGGCTACTAATGGCTATAATACCATCTAGGTGGCACTAGTTGTGCACCACTTTTCTCAATGAAAAATGACACATTTTTCGAAATCCTGGAATCTAAGCCGACCCTGAATATTGATGCAAAGAAATTTGAAAAAAAAAAAAAGAAAAGAATATCGGCCTAGATGTGAATAAATACGATAATTACACTGTGGATATACAACATGGTTTTCATTCCTCCTGTGCGCTTGCAACACAATGCGGTATAGGCTTCTGTTTACGTATGTGAGCAAGATGTTATGACGTTTCTAAGGCCACTCTGCTATAGGGTTTGTTGGTGAGGAAAGAGCCAGTATTTTTAATGTTTTTAGTGGCCCACAACTGGTCATTCTGACTGTTCTGGCGCCTGACTTTATCACAACTAGTCATACTCGTACGTGAAGTAGCCAGAATGGGCCCTGTTGCTTGTCTAAAGGTGCGCCATATGTCGAAAGGTCCACCATCTGACAATACATTATTCTCAAGATAAAACATCTGATGAGTGTTTACTAAGCTTCACACTTATGCACAGCCATTTCTGTGTGCAGCAAAATTTGTATGGCCGAGTAAACTCTTTGAGAAGAGGGATCTGCACCCACTTAGTACATGTTTATTATGAACATAAAGTATAGTGATGCATATTGAAGTGTCATATGTCGTATGTCGGTTCATAATAATTAGGGCTATATGTTATTTAATTTTTTCAATTCAGGGGGTGTTTTTCGGTGTTCTTACTTGAGAGAAAGTTTGGCATTTATCCGTGCTAATTTCATGTCTATAGGCGATCCTCCCAAATTCACTGTATATTTGTTTATTATTAGTTGTTCGACGTGCTCTTATTTATGATGCTTAGCAGTGTTGCTGACAATCCTGTTTTTCTATTCTTCCATTTCTTTCATTTGTGCTTCACTTATCTTGTTGATAAGGCTGCACTGCACTGATGTAAAACTGCATTGCCCTGCTGTGAAATCAACAAAGTGTACTTTGGGGTGCAGGAGCTTGGCAAGCTTTTTATCTTCTTGGTGAAAAATAAATGACTTGATATTATCGTTATTCTGAATACTGTTATATCTTGGATGACATCATAACTTAGCACACAAACATGTAAACACATTTAATGCATTTTAGTTGTTTCAAAGGTGTGAACACACAGACACATATGCATATGAACAGAAACACTTAAATACAATTATGTTAGTGTAACAATCTTAAAGCTCCTTTCAATAGATGCAAATATACTCTACACGAACTTGTTGCCACTGATAAATGTTTGCTCTATTCAATTAATCAGCCTCAGCTTCAACAATATGCTTTGACTGTTGAAAAGTCTGTTTTTAAAATTGGGGTTCGTAAATCTGAATTTTCAAAAATTTTACCGGCGGGTCTTTATTAGATTTTTTCAGATTAATATGAAAACGAGGAGCCCTAATTATAGTGTAATGAGGAAGGGAAATGCTAGGTTTTGCTGCAATGTGTTGGCGCCTCACGAGAGATATTACATGCACGACTAGGTTCTAGCGATTGATCAGCAGCTGCTAAGTGGACTTCCGAACGTGTCGATGGAGGTTCTCTACGCCATGGAGGCGCACCCGGTGTCACCACACAGTCAGGACGTCCTGGGTTATCGTGCCATTGCCTGCAGCGTGCGCAAGATCTTCCCTGAGGCTATTCCCGTTCCCGGTAAGTGAACCTCCTTTTCACCTGATGGCCGACTGATCGGTCCATTGTTACGGCTGTTATTGGGATGGCAACTATATTGACACTAGTGGCGGGTTTTCACTATTGTCATCATGTTTCGTGTAAAGTTCGAACCAATGAAGTTGCCCTGTGCATCATACACTCCGCGCACAAGTAAAAGCACGCAAGCGCTAGGAACAAACTCTTTTGGTGTCCTTTTGTGTCTTTTGATTTTTCTTTTGTGGTTTAAAGGAGCATGAAGTTCAGTGTGGAGGGGGGGAGCTGCATTACTGAAGGAGTAAGTGCTAACTTTCACCAAACCGGAATGGTTGCAAGTGCATGTAGGTGTGCGATGTTAACAGACGTCAGCGTACAGCTCGTATAGCCTTGTACGTACTGTGATCTCACTGCTTATGTTGCGTTGAGATGACGGACACCATGAAAACCACTTCGCTCTCTGGAGTCCCTGTATTCCTTTACACTTGTGTTTTCAAGAGTAGCGTGAAATCAGATCCAAAATGAGTTAGCTAGCCTTACATCATATATAACATTACTATTGGTCGCTATCGCGTGCATTGCTATTTTCGTTGTGGGGAAATTGTGCTTTGTGTTTTCTTTTGCTGGCACACCACCTCTGGAGGATTTAATAGAGTATGGCTCCTCCTGTTCCCCAAAATGTTTTGAGTTGTAGTGAGTACAGGGCTACGCAGTACAAGGGTAGTAAGTGCTCTAATAGCAGTGGCTTCTATGAAGTGCTGGGTACAGTGAGCCTGCTGATTATGGTACCCCATGAAAGCAACAACTAGAGTGTCCTGCATTGTGACAGCATGTAACCCATGGCAGAAATATGGGCCAACCACCATTGTGTTTATATTGGTTTATATTGGTATGTGCGGGCAGACAAGTGCTCAGTCGCTCCCTCCATTTGACACTGCTATCATTGCTGGCCACGCAAAGTTATACATTGGTGCCCAGAGCTCTGCTTTAATGTCACATGCCTGAAATCACGATATAGTCGCCTACCGTTTATTCAGACGTCGAAAGTTTGGACATGATTGTTACTTCGGGCACCTTCGAGGCACTGCCACTGGTCCCGTCGAAGTAATGTAGATTCAAGATTGCAAATTCGGTTGCCCCAAAGTGTGCTGTTCGATTCCTTGGATTCCGGCAGGCTGATCGAGTGCTACGTCAAATGGCACGACCAGCTGTCCGTGATGATTACAATATTTTTGCTAGATTGCCAGCCCTGGAAGTAAGGCAGAAATTATAATTGCTGATCTTGTAGGCTGTGTTCTGGCTCCAAGTATGGTGACCTTTTGACTTGATCTAGCCGATTACCTATTCATTGAGTGGCTACCACGATCATACAGCTAGCCAAGCCAAGCCACGCTCAGAGTCTGCTTGGTGTAGCATGAAATGGACATTAAACGCACGACAAATAGACAAAAAAAGAGCTAAACTGCAGGCACTGCAGCACGAGCTATGGTAGACTCTCGTTTAACGGAACCTGAAGGGACCAGGAAAATGTTTTCTTTTATCAGGAGTTCAGTTTACTGAGAGATGAACAAGGGCAGGGAATCCAAGTATGAAATCAATCGTGCTGGAGGCAATTGTTCCGTTTGACAGGTTTCTGTTTGCTGATAGTCTACTGTTCAGATGTCGTTCCATTTTGGCGTCCAAGTGTTTGCATAGTCAGCTGTTTATGCAGCTAGACCTTACTTGTGCCCGCTCTCTTTCTTGCTTGGCGTGCCAATCTGCTGAAATAGCTTTGATGCCATGTGTTTTATTTGTGCCGGGGCTAGTAGTGATAAAACGCGAAAACTGCAGGGCACTTTGGGAATACATGATAAAAAAAAAAAAAAAACGCAGCATATTCTTCTTTTTCTTATGATTAGTGTACTGTAGGAATAAAAAGAAGTAATCTCATATTAACAATACACATAGATACCTTCTGTTGTTACGGCCAAGTTTGCTGTATCGTGGTTTCGTAGGATATTTAAGCACAAAAAAAAAGTGGACTCATACCTCCATGATTTCACATATGTTGTGTACCACTGACATATTAAGGAGAATATGATGATTTTGGCATATTTTTACGTTAGCATTATTGTCATTTGCTTATTAAAAATGCGCGCTGCAGAGCAAATGATGTGACCAAAGGCCTGACTGACGCAGCGCTGGATCACCCCAGTCCTGCATCACTGTACTCTAACCTATGGCTAAAAATTTTGTAGTTGCATTGCAGTATCTGAACTGGTGACATATTTAATGACGTTTTTGTTCCTTCACCTTTTTATGATACCTGTAAATATAGCATTGTGGTTACCGATGCAAGCGCGCAGTTGAAGAGGTACTTACTGACAAATTTTCAAAAGTAGTTTGTTTAGTTGAATGATTATTAGGGGGGAAACAGTGGAATCGTACAGTGTTACCATCAATTACTTGTCATATTGACCACTCACACTTGTAAATGAGGGACAAAGTGGTGTACATTTGTCTTAACTGGTATGTTGTGTTGAGTTGTGAATTTCGTTTGGCCTTCATTATTATTGGTTTTTCGTAATGAATCTAGCCTGAAGTAGACAAATACGAGGTCTGTGCATGTTTCCCTGGTGGTTTTTGGTTGTTTCCAGTCATACAAAATGTATCGTAGAGCATTTCAAGATGTCATATGCTGCACTAGCCAGTTTTTGCCTGTGATCATCATTGTCATCGGCGCCATCATCATCGCGGCTACGGTGCACACCAACAAAGGAAAAGTTTTGTCATTAAGGAGCTTTTGCGCTAAAAAGTCATGATTATTTTCTGGATCAAAAGCAGCGAACTGCAGTCCGATGTTGCTCGGGATTTTATCGCAAGGTGCACAGTGATAGTCTGTCAGGACCTTCAACCAGCGCAGGTGGACTGCAGCTTAGATGAAGTGCTGACTGCACCACTCTTATCAAATGTAGATTTAGCGCAGGTTGTAACAGTGATATTGGCAACCTACAGCGATGGCCAAACGCTGGCTAAAGTAGGTGCCAATTTGGTTGCTTGTGGCTGCGCTTGTGTGCAGACATGCATTGATGAGTGTTGTTGGTTCTTGCCGAGTCCGAATAAACGGTCGGCGACTTGTCTGCACAAACATTGTCACATCTTGCTTTAAAAAAAATGGGATTGAAAAAAAAAAAAGAAGTTCAGAAATACAGCTTGCAGATTATTGACATGCCGAAACTTCGGTTTGGCAGGACGTCAGAAGTATGCACCTTGATAGCTCGAAGGCTGAGAGTAGACTGTTGGTTTTGTTTTTTATATAAATAAAAGGCGTACATCGAGTTACGGTGCAGATATCTCTGTGGGGCTTAGCAGAACCAGTCTGTCGAGCAGTCTGTTAACAGAACCAGTCTGTCGAGAGCCATTATAAATTGCCAAGGGAATGCAGGTCGCAGTTATGGTGAAAGGCACCTTAGGAAGTTTCAAAGGACTGCCTCATTCCAAAGGGCTCCCCACCTCTGTAGTGATGCAAAAGGATGATGGGCTTTCTGCAGCTGGAGAGATGAAAACACGAATGAAAGAAAGAGTTGCACTATTGTTGAGATTCCATATTGGCTGCACAGTGTTCTTGGTGCACAAGAGTGTGTGGGAGTCGGTCGCATTTTGGTACTACCGTATTTACTCGCATAATCCTCACACTTTTTTGTCAGAAAACTGATGCAAAGTGGTGGTGTGAAAATTATGCAGGGAAAACTTTCCACGAAAACCTACAGAGTAAAAAGAAAACGAAGTGGCCATGAATCGGGATTATCATGCCAGCAAGTAACTGCAATCTTTCAGAAGTATTAATTAAGACTTATATCAACTATAAAAGCACAAGTTCAACACAAAACAAGATTTATTTGGGACACAAAGGGCGCAAGCAAATAGTCAAGAATTAGATTGTGGGTGTTGCGGGTGTAGCGTTAGTGTTCGTCACTCAACAGGAACCGGCAAAAGGTTAACGTATGACATCAGTATTGGGCTAGTAGCCATTTAAAACAGAGTCATCTGCAGTTGCCTTCTGACGAAATAAAGTTTACTATCTATCCCAGTCTAAGGCACATGTATCGCCCGAGGAGTATTGATGGCTTTCAGCTGCCGTCACCGGTAGCGAATACAAAACAAAACTCGTTGACTCCGAAGGCCAACCGGCAGCTCTGTTACCATTATTTAGTGCATAATCAATCACTTTCAACTTGAAAACAACCGTGTAGCTTCCATATCGCCCCATTATGTAACAACATTACGGACACAACATACAAAACACAATGCAGCGTGCACTAGGCACTTTGGCTTGACTTAGACTGGATTAAATCTTTGTGCAATAATAGTATGCTTGATGCTTAACAGCGCCAGATGGCGTGCGCTATCATCAGCGGCTAGAACAGGCAGACCAAATTATTGTGGCGATTTCTGGGGGTGCGATAATTACTCACGAAAAAAAAAAATCTTATTTTTGTTGGGCGGTTCGAGGGGGGGGGTGCAAGAATTATGCAAGTGTGAAGATTACATGAGTAAATACGGTATTTAAGCCTCTAAGGGTTGTTGCCATGCATGTATAGTGGCAGTTTTATGTCCTTAAGGGTTTTTGCCATTCTGGTACCTTTTCGAACCTCCATTTGAACTTTCCTGCCAAAATGACAATGGATTCTCAATGAGATGGTGCCATCTTTTAGGAGCTATTAGAAGCACTTGAAACTGGGTTTAGCCGGCTTCTTGTAAAAATAAACAGAATTGATTTCTAGCTCCAGTGTGTTGTTTTACACCAAAGTACATAGGCAGTGTCGTTTCATGGTTCCAGTTTCTCTGCCTGATCCTAATGGAAGCGTGTGTAATTTGATTTTGATCTTCATCGGGCCTTCCTTGCAGAAAGGGCGAAACTTGATTTCCATCTTTATTGACCCTGGTTTTAGATTGCTTATCACTGACAATCGCGAGATATCCTCACTCTCCTTGTTTACAGACTTCACTCTGCCTAAAGCAGCCGCACACAAAGAAGATGCCGTGCATTTGTCAACACAGCTGTGTTGTGTTGTTTGCTAATACAACACGTGTATGGCCTTAGTACAACGACCATGTGAGGGTTGTTTTTTGAACGTTCATATTTCAACGCTGATAGATGTCTGGAGCCAGTATTCAAACCGGCCGTGTTACTTTAGTGAGACACTTCCAGCAAATACTGTGATAATCATGATTGCTAATATATCAAAGTGCTGTACTTTATACATCATGTTTAGCTTTTGTACTGTGATATAGTGGCTGAACAGTTAAGCCAGATGCCTCCGTATAATAATTAAGGTGATGAGCACTCGAGATATGTCTAGCACAGAGATGTGTTCTGTTTGTTTTTAACTTCCGTTATCATGCACACTTGATTGCACCAGTCAATTCTCACCCGTGCCCAAGTCAATTTGATGACCTCATGCGCATCTTACTTGTTCTATGCAGCCTTGTCGATAGGCAACACAGACACACGGCACTACCTGGACCTCACCCGCAATGTGTACCGGTTCTCACCAGCACTTCTCACACCGCAAGAAGCCTCTCGGCGTTTCCACGGTGATAATGAACGTATTTCGCGGCCAAACTATGAGCGGCTCGTCAACTTTTATCGCCTCGTCATGCGCTACGCCGATCACACCAACGTCTCCTCACAGTCCCGTGATGAACTCTAGCGGGCTGCCAAGCCTGCCCTAGCACCTTGGTGGGCAAAGTTATGCAATATTGTGTTGTGTTTGTTGGTGTCAGAGTAAGATAGAAATTGAGTGAAGTGTGACTACCTTAGCATGCGACATTCAGGTAACAAAGCATACAATGTAACATTTTGCTGGGAAACCCATCAGCAAATTTTTGCTGATGGGTTTGAGAGTTCATCTGCCATTTCTTTTTACTCTTTCACGAAGCGCATATGGAAAGCACTCATATTTGCGGTGTATTTATGATTGCATTTTACTTGTTGATTGTAATGGACTGTAGCGACAAACTGTGGCCTAGTATAGACAAGTCACTTGTAATGACTGTATGTTTCCTTGCAAGTGTATTTTATTCTACTTGACTAATTTTATTATACAGATATGTCACAAGAAAGATATGCAGCTGCACTATTAGTAAATGGTCACCAATTTTTTTGCAGTGAAGTAGTTTTATGTGATATTTTCACAACCACACATCAGTGGATTTCAAGAAGGAGGCAGCAGGATGTGACAGCGTCTAGATATCTTATGCATGTGTAGTTTGTCTCTTGCAACATCACAAACAGTGCCGACCGGCCTGTTCATTTTTAGTTGTGCAATACATTTCAGTGACTGCAACGGTGCACATTTACTCACCCATGCACTTAGAGTGCAACGAGACATAGAGCACGCAGTCGTGTTTTAGGCGTATATAAATTTATTCACAGCATAGAGACTACTTTTAAGTCACAGCGCCAAGTTTTTAATATTTTTAACTTGTGCGCTTTTTTCGTTTTGGTTCATCTAGTACCGAATAGGGCAAATGTGCCAAAATGGAGCTAGCTTAGGCAGCTAGCATTTATTCTGCTGTGAGGAAATGCGGAAGTGGTGTGCAGAGACAGTGTGCAGTTGCATTTATTGATTCCCATATAAACGATGCTAATAAAAATAAGTAGGTCGATTTAAACTTTAAGGGCATTTCCAGAACCTATTGTAGTTTTTTTAATGAGATGTTTTGTTTGTAAATTGAAAAACAAATGCGAGTATTTTCTTTAATTTTATGCTTAAGCTCCGAAGCTGTTCACGAGAGCGCTATACTGCTGACCTCATTACAATTTTTTAGTGTGACGTTACTTAAACGTTTTAAAGTTTGAAAAAAACAACCTTAGGTTACAGTATATATTTTCTTTGGCATGACAAATGGCGATTCTTAAGTAGGCACTTGCGCAATTTGTGGTTTTATGCAGTTACTTGTACAACTAAGTAGACTAACAAATTACCGAAAGTGGCATTGTCATTCTTCTTTCTTTTTTTTTTTTCTTCTTTCTCGACTTGCCAAACATCCACTTGGGATAAGCATGCCTGGTTATGCCATTACGGAGGTTAAGCCTGCTCATGTAGCTCATCTCTTTTTCTTCCTTAGCGTCTCTCTAATGGGACTGAAAGGCTGCTTGTGTGTCTATCGTGATATTGTGGGATTAAGAACAATAGGTCCTCTTAAGCATTACAGCTATGGCATTAGAATTTTGTCACAGATGTTTTATCAAAGTTTATTGCATGCCACAGTTTTAAAGCGCTTTACTGCTCTGTACTTGCTGCATCTTTACCACTGCCAACGAAGCCTGCCAGCCAGATAATTGGTTCCTATGTAAGCCACTCCTGAGGCATTATCTTGTGCACAGTCTTCTTCTTTTTTTTTGTTTCCGTTCACATGCTTGGCCAGAAGCGATGTGTCATCATTCAACAGCCAACTTGTGAGCAACGGAATGAGCTGAAATCGAGACATTTGCTTACTGAACAATGGCTGAACTTGTACAAAATTGCAGCACAGATGCGTGTGAAGTATGGGATGGCTAGCACTTGGAAAAACTAGCACGTGGCATAGAGAGAATCGTTGTAGTGGGAGTGGTACACTAATCTCTCTAGAGGCGGCAGATAGGAAAGGCTTTTATGAGCTTAACTGTTCTCAGCAACACTGATATGAGATCAGATTGTGCTGTCTGTGCAATTTTCAGAAATGCTAAGCGTATGTCAGCAAAAAAAAAAGTAGAGCTCACTCAGACTTATTCAAGAAGTGTCTCTTGCACCTTGGACTCGCTCAGACTTGGACTCGCACTCACAAAAATTTTCTTCGAACGAAGTTACTCGAACTTAGACTGATGAAAATATTACTCACTCGGACTCAGACTCAAACGCAAGCTTTATCTGAGTTTGTGAGTCCAAGCGAGTCGACTCATCGTGAGTTCGTCGACCTATGGTGCTGCGGGAAAATCCTGAATACTGGAGCAAGCTCATTGACTGCACTTGATAGTCATCCTGTGCAGTGATGTGCAGAGAATCTTACAACTAAAGGTCATTGCTCTCTTGTATTTGTTATGTTTTGCATGTGGCGCACTCATCTGGTCGTAATTTTTACGAACTCTTACTGTAGAAAAATTGTGTTCCTCATTTGTCCAGCCATACTTTTTAAGTCTTGCACGAAATGTAATTTTTGTTTTTGCAAGTGAATACTTTATAAAAAAAGAGGCATGTTAAATCAGAGTTACGTCCAGTACTGTATCAATGCAGCTGCCATTTATGGTTGTATGTATGTGCATATGTGTTTGTGTTTGTACATGCACAATTTTATACCCACATGGGACATTTGAAAGTGTAAACTAGCTACCCTGCATAACATGATTTTATTTTCTTTTTGATGTTCTGCTATGCTCTGTTGTCCATTTTTCATGTTCGCTTTTTAGTAGTTGTCTCCACAACAAAGCAAGTCACAAGGCGTAAAAATGGCACATATTAGTTAATCTTACCTCTGCCAAATGGCTTTATCATGGCCCCATTTGATAAGTGTATTGTTTTCTCAAATGTGCTGTGTGCAATGCAAAAGGCTTGAAGTTGGCTGCACTAGTCAGTGGAAAGTCTCACCCAATTATAACAACCATACATATAAACATGTCTGTCATTTCTGACTGCATTTTCAGTGTATCTACAGTATTCCAAGTGTGCCTGCTGACTACATTCAGATACTTACTGAGCATGTTTATTGATAATTGCTAAGGTCTGACTTGCAAAAGCAGAGATATTATTATGAGGCATGTTGGAGACAGGGGTTCTCTAACAGGCATGTAATTCTCTGTACAAAACTGTTCTTCGCATTTTACTCCATTGTAATGTGTGTCAGCTGTGACTACAAGCGGTCCTCTTCTGTGACTATAATGCCCTCTTCATGGCATTATAATTATAATGCCCAATACCATGAGATTTGGATACCTTCAAGAGAATGTAATGAACTAGGTTGACATTTTCAGAGTTGCTGAATGCAGTTTACACTTCTAATGTTTGATCCAATGATTGTAATGTACAGTCGAATCTTGATAATTCAACTCGAAGGGACTTGAAAATTTGTTCAAATTAAAAGAAGTTCGAAATAATGAAAGCTAAATGTACGGAGAGCTCACCATGCAGTGGCGCATGTGCATTGAGCCAACACAGGAGAGAAAAGCTTCAGAAGACTTAAATTTATTCACAAATCGCAGGACATTCGTCATCAATTGAAGTAATCGGTGATGTGCATCTGCACATGTTTGCCTTGCAGCGAATCAATCAATTTTGCATGCAGTTTCCAAAGCGTTTCAATTTCGGCTTTAGCATTTACCTGGCAAGAGAAGTCCAGTGCCAACACTCTCTCAAGACGATAGCAACGACTGCGTAATGATAGCCACCCTCTGCGCCCATAGGCACTGTGCCGTGCTCTTTACTGGGCTGCAGAAATTAAGTGCCTTTTCCTCTTCTAACCACTACCACCACCTCTGCGCCGCAGCCGCAGCGTGGCCTGCACTTGACGAGAAAGGAGGAGCGTCTCCACCCGGAGAGAAGCAGATCGGCATTTGAGATAGAACCATCGCTGTGCGACAGCTTCTGCTTCTTTTTTTTTTTTCTTTCCATGGGGCATTTAAAGGAAAAGAGTCTCTTCGTAGCAGGGACAGAAAAGAGAGAAAGAAGCATAGTACAGGCCTGTCGCAGAGCGCATATGAGAGAGAGAAAACATTTCGTCGCAGCCTTTTTTTTCTTGCTTTTCTTTTTTTCATTCTTCGCGTGCAGCGTTCAGGTATTGGAGGTGCCGCCGCGAGATTGGGCACGGTGCCAAGAGCATTTTCGGAGTACGGTATGTTCGAATTATCAGTCGCAAGTGCTCGCACACTCGAAATACAGGGCGTTTTCGCCCATTGGAATACACATAGCTTTGACAGCGTGAGTTCGAATTAACCGGAAGTTCAAATTAACCTTGTTTGAATTAATGAGATTTGACTGTATATACAACGACAATATCCGAAAGAGAAACTTTGTGTTAAATCACACTGATAGAAACAAGATGAAGCAAAAGGATAAGCCTGTGCTAATCGTTACAATGTAAAGCTGTGTTGCATGCTCTCATGCCTAATCGGCATTTTGTTTACAGTAGCCTTTGTGGCTCGCATTTATTTCGCAATGCTCTTGGCCACAATTTTTATAGTTTCTCAGTTTCGTGCAGTGTGCGAAATGCATCATGACGAGACCTAATGCGTTTCACTGGGCACAGTCAACTGGCAGAGTTGTCAAACACATAAGATTGTTCCTAATTTTTACACTGAACTTAACGTCCTGGAAACATTTGAAGGTTTAAATTTTTTTACCCAGTCGTGCCTATTTCTGCCTGGACAATCATGGATGCCATCGCAAGTTAGTGCAACTCTGTTCGTCACATCTGTGAAGAACTTGGGTGTATTTGTAAAATGTGGGTCTCGCATGCAGTCCTCTTTTTCTTGCGATCTTTGATGATAACCACACATCGCTTAAGTTGATTTAGTCAACGTAATGCTTCTGTGTTGCTCACCCGATTTGTTTGTTACAAAAGAAAAGTTTAACCCGTTAGTTTCATATGCTTGATTTTATTTGTTTATGTCTCGTAAGGTGTGCACCTTTGTGTCACAACATACTCTGGTGGTCAGACGTAGCTGTGATTTCATTACACTGCTGAAACGAAACTCGGGTGCGGAAAACTGGTAGCATTTTGTTTGCGCTGATTTCACACCTGTGAAAATCATTCACATCACACCCCTTGTGCTCAACAACATTTGCTCGTCATCTTAACCTAATTTCTTACAAGGTATTCCTGATGCCGCTAGAGTGTATTATGTTACTTTGTCATACATTTCTGCCGGGCCTCTCAGGTTTGTGTAAACCACGTTACTGAGTACCTGTTTTGCGCTGTACTCTATGTGGCTGGCAGCTCTGTTCTGTTTATATGTTGCGTGGAGATATGTTGGCAGCTTAAGCAGTTGAATTTCATTTTCCTGGCACACATTGCACACATCGTGCAAGCTACACCCAAGTACAAATAAATACAGTTCCTATGCAGTTGGTTGTATGACAAGTTGTGCCCATTCAATGAATTTTTAACAGAAGGTTTCACAAGCAAGTTTGATAATTTTTCATAAACAATAAGAGTTCCAACGACCTTTCTGTCTAATGATGTGGGTTGACGAATTAAGATTGAAAGCATGATGTCAGTCAGCACCAATCAGATAGCAACACCAAGCACTTAGTGAACCTAGCAGAAATCATAGATTTGGCGTATCATCCTTGTCTAAAATTGGTAACAAAGTAGCTTCTCTAGAAAATATGTGATCAATACTCAAGAAAACTGGACCAATATAATTCCTATGCATGTTACAACTAGTTTATAGATGTTATGTTGCAACTGACGCAATACAAAGGTTTCCGCGAGTGTGTGTGTGCCTTGAGCACCAACTTTCCTTCTTTCTGTATATCACATTTTTTACGTTCGAAATAAAACATTACAGATACCTCTTGGTTTTTGAGGTGTATTGCATTCAGGAGAGGGTCGCTCACATTAGTCGTTAGGCCATGCTTCTGTAAATTCGATTTGTTTGCTGCTTCAGGAGTGGCAAATTATATAGAAATTTAGAACGTTATATCAACCTGAAAAAAAAAAAAAGATAACTCCCAAGAATTAAAGTGAAGAACAGAAGCATGGTGCTGTATGCATTTGGATAATGCGACTCGGTCAAGATATTCAGCAAAGGCGAAATGGCCTCATTGAATCACACTGGGTCTTCTCCTAGTGGCATCACAATTGTAGGCGTCTCATTTGAGGGCATGGATTAAGGAGTTGTCTAATGCATTGAGTATTAACCTAATGGGACTGTCTACTATCCTTAATTGCTGTTTTGTGATGTTAAACTCCACATATCAATCAATCGATCAGTCCTTCATTGCTTTTCTGTTTCGTGTCAAAATAAAAAGCGTGCCAGCTGAAGTGTCTAACCTTGCAGTAGTTTTCCTGGAAATTGTATGGAAACTTTTTAAACGAAGTTTTTGGCTCTGCCTTTGGTCTCTTTTCATTGATGGGATGAATATCCACAATGCTGGTTGGCGGAGGCGATGACAGTTCTAAGGCTGGTTAAGTTCGAAAACTGAAACCGCATGTGGTTTTTGCAGACTTCGTCAAGTTTTTTATAATAATAAAACAAATACCTTAGTTTTTATTTAAGGCATGCTCACACTTTTTAAATGCAAAGCATATTATTCGCACGTTTGGAATTCAGCCGAGAGCGTCTTTACTTGGCATTCCCTTGACTTTGAAGGCAACACTCCTCCTTCATTCAATAAGTAACAATAATAAAGAATAAATAATAATTAAGAATTCCCAAACTGTACGCAATTAGGCAACATTCACGCAATACCCCATCACTCTGCGACACATTACTCGAGTTCCCCCTGTGGGAAGATGCAGGTGGCAGTGTTTGTTCTTATGAGCGGCGACAGATGCATGATCACGTTTCTCCGCCGTTTGCAGGCAGGCATGCTGCCTGCGGCATCACCATTCGCCTCTTTTAACGCGTCAGAAAAAAAAGCAAAACTTCGTCTCTGGTGCAGCCTGAAGCTACCTGAAGTGTGTAAAATATAATTTCAAGTTATACACAGTTGTTTTTAAGCCAATTAAGTCTACTTGCGAGCATTTCTTGTCCTACCAGTAGACTGACCATGGCAGAAAAGGGTGAAGAGAGCGCTTGCCGGATCATCAGGATGACAGTTTTTATGTTGCACCTCATGGAGAAACGTTTAGCACAACAGTTATGCTTTATAAAAGAACAGCATGGCTTTTGGCTCTCGGCCAGCTTGAATGCTACGGCCGCAGCCACTTTCTCCAGTAATATAGCCAACACCCTCCCCCCTTCTCCAAACGAAAATTTTCCTGCATTGGCATATAGGCGACAAAATGACTCTTCACGACCACGCTTGCCTGCCTGGCCCCCATTTGAGGTTAAAAAAATGTCCCCCACTCCCCCAAAATAAATGTCTGACAGTGCCTCAAACTTTGACGTCTAAAAATCTTTAGTGGCCAGCGAAAAGAACTAATGGATGTCTTGGTTAAAGCATTCTGTAGACAACTACGAAGGGCTATCCGACCGTCTCATGGCCATGCTGATGTCATGCTAAGTGTAGGCTGGAAAAGGGCTTGACAAGGCCAAGTGAAGACGTTCTGTAGATGTTTTTCTAAGGCGTTTTCGGAATTTTGTAGTACCTAATGGCTTCAGAAACATAAAACAAGCTAGTATAGCTGTTTTTGCAGCACACTTGGTTGGCAGCCCGTCAGTTACCATAGGACCTTAAGGACTGAAAGGAACTTTCGCTAGAGCTCTTGCCTGTTTTTCTCCCACTTCCTATGTCAGTCGCGGTGAACGTGACCAAACCATCAAGCAACGTCGCTAGCGTATATTTGTTCACCCATGCATTTCTTCACTGTGCACATCTACAAGTTTTTGACGTTAAGTTTACTTGCATCTATAGTGGACCGAATAAAACTTTTGCACTTCTTAATGCTCCAGTTCTATGTTCCACAATAATAATGGCTAGTTTAGCATACCACATTGATCCCATTTTTATTTAGAACACATCGGTTTATAATAAATCTGAACACGCAGACGATTAACATGTATTTGATAAATGATGTTTAGTGTAGGACGCAGGTGTACGAATAATCATGCTTATCAGCAGCAATAAATTGTTCCGTGATGTAGAAGCAGTTTTATTAAAAGAATGAAGAAACGAATGTAACACAGTATACAACAGAATGGGACCACACAAGGTGAGCTGATTAGTCTATTACAGCTGATTAGTCTATTCAACAACTCCAGCACAGCCTGATTTGCCAAACAAGTTCATAATGTTTAGACAATTTATTGCCAGCCTTCAACGATGGCACCGATATGTTGGAACGTTGTGTGGAAAAGTGCCGAAATTCCCAAACGTCATGTGATAAGAGCTGTGACCGTTGGTTTTCGCAACAGAAGACGCAACCAACAACCTCCCTAAAAATAATTTCCTTGGCACTGCAACCTCGAGTGTACAGTCTTCTTTTTTTTTTACCTCAACGCGCGAGCGCCGACTGCCGAGTCACAAGCCCCTATTTCCGGCCTGCCGTTGTTCGAATCGTAGGGGAAGACAGCTGAAGGCTTTTAATAGTGTCACGGTGCGATATAGACATGATCCAGGGTAGTGGTAGCCGAAGATGCAAACGACAAGTAAACGTAGAGCTAGGGCGTAGTACTCTTCGGCCGTATCGTCTGGCTGACGATCAGCTGAATAAACCTTGATCTCGCCCCGCCGCGGTGGTCTAGTGGCTAAGGTACTCGGCTGCTGACCCACAGGGCGCGGGTTCGAATCCCGGCTGCGGCGGCTGCATTTCCGATGGAGGCGGAAATGTTGTAGGCCCGTGTGCTCAGATTTGGGTGCACGTTAAAGAACCCCAGGTGGTCTAAATTTCCGGAGCCCTCCACTACGGCGTCTCTCATAATCATATAGTGGTTTTGGGACGTTAAACCCCACATATCAATCAATCAACCTTGATCTCGCCTCCGTCACACTTGGTGGACGTGCTGGGTAACCGCGGTGCCTAGCTCGCGACGGAACTTCGCAGCGGTCGTCGTTTGATGGGTAACTCTGCAACTATGACGGAAAATACGGCGTCTGCATCTGCACTCGGTGTTCCTGTGGCTGGAGATGATGCGGTGACTACATCTGCTCCGGCGACTACAACTTTCATGCTTGGACCCCCACGGGATTCTGACAGGTTTAGCGGTTCCGGCGATCCAGATGAAGTGGACGTTGAGGATTGGC
Organism: Rhipicephalus microplus; assembly: GCF_043290135.1. Taxonomy (NCBI): domain Eukaryota; kingdom Metazoa; phylum Arthropoda; class Arachnida; order Ixodida; family Ixodidae; genus Rhipicephalus; species Rhipicephalus microplus. The sequence goes on from NC_134706.1 coordinate 88,044,915, forward strand.
TGGCAGAGTACGACCGTGTCAGTACTCGATACCGATGGGATCTAACTCTTACGCTGGTGAACCTGTTGTTCTACTTAAGGAACCACCAAAGTGTGGTATAAAAACCATGAAGCAGAACTTGGGAGCTGGGAAACGTGCAGGCAGAAAACGTTCGACTTGTTCGGGGAAGCCCGTTGGACGAAAGATGGCTGCAAGCAAAATGCTCGCGTCTCGGGCGCAAACGTCCATAGAATCGTACATCTCATACATTGAGGATGTGAATTATTTGTGTCGGAAAGTCAATGCCGAGATGTTGGAGGCCAACAAAGTTGGGCATATTCTTAAACAGATTGCTGACGACGCCTTCAATCTTCTAATATATAAGACCGTGGACGCCATTATAAAGGAGTGCAGGCGCTTTAAACAAGCTAAGAGCCGGCGCACCAGCGCCACGCTTTTGCCCGGCTTCCCAACACGGCTGCAACGTCGTCGCGCGAAGATCGCGTGAGATGCAATCAACGGCTTCCGTTTCGCCAGACCACGTGACTAGAATCGTAAGGCGTGAGATTGAAGCCATGGCTCCTGCTCCAGCTTACACTGCTCCTGCTCCAGCTTACATGGCTCCTGCTCCAGCTTACAGCTGATACGACACCGGTTACTGCTCCCATGGTTCAGGCCATCTTTTGTCAGGAGCTCGCCAGTATCGGCATCCACTCGGTGTTCGTTGTGACCAGTCCACAGCTAGCCAACCTCATGGCGTCCAGCCTCGTCCTATAACCCGAGCAGCGCTTTCCTGCTGCCCGCTCTCGTGACCCTGCAGCTTGGAGGACTGCGGACAACCTGCCGATTTGTTTCCATTGCGATCGTATCGGCCACGTAGTCTGTTACTGCGATGCCCGCTGGTCCTCGCTACCTTGGGTATCGTCTGCCCCATACCGCTGACAGGGTGACTGCGCTGTCCATCCAGTTCCCTTCCCCCATCGTATACACAAGGTTCAACAGCCACTCCCCGTCGCCCCGTGGTCATCAGCCACGCTCATCTCCACGTTGTCGCCAGTCGTCTCGCTCACCGCTGACTCACCGGCCGTCCTCCCCGTCTAATCCTGCTCCTTCCTACCCGGAAAACTAAACAGTGCAGCACCCGGAGGTGACGCTGCCTTGTCGACTTCGCCCCAAAATGCTTTTTGGACGCTTTTGATGAGACGATGTTTGCTGGACGTTGCATAACGCTGATGGTGTACCTATTTCGGCGCTTATTGACACGGGAGCGCACATTTCAGTTATGAGCGCGAGCATTCGCCGCCGTCTGAACGAAGTCCTCACACTTGCCGCTTCCCGCACACTCCAAGTCGCCAATAGAGGAACTGCTTTCGTTCACAGAATATGCACTGCCCGTATTTGTATAGCCGGTCATTCTACCTCTGTTTAATTCGCCGTTATTGACCAGTGTCCCCACGATCTAATCCTTGGCTTGGATTTTCTGTCCAGTCATTCCGAACTGATTTATTGTGTGGCAGGCGCTCTTCAGCTTGAGTTGCCGCAGCTTGCCGATTTTGCGGCCGACCTGCCTCCACGCTTTCGCTCTCACCGTCATGCCCACTTACCACCGCAAGCTGCTACCTACGTCGTTTCGTCTTGTTCACGTGATATGCCCAACGGTGACTGTTTCGTCTTGTTCACGTGATATGCCCAACGGTGATCACAGACGATATGGCGGATGAGTACAACGCGCCAGCTCTACGTTTTCTCGTCGTATTCATCTTCTGCGACCACCTCCCTGGTTCATCTCTAAGTTGCACCGTAACATCATCCTCGCGTAGCGGAAGCGTCGTCGTGGTGCTTTCTAAGGCGATGAAGAGCTAGCAGGGCAATATGGTTTTAGTATACAAACGTGTACGCTGTCTGTCTGGGGCAACGTGGTCGAAGAAACTGAGTCCAGAGGTGCGATCTCATAATTGACGTCGCTTAGTCGGTGGAGTATTCTATATGGGCCGTTGTAACGGCAGAGAATCTTCTCGGATAAGCTTACTTGACGGCAGGGGGACCAAAGGAGTACCTGCAGAGATCCCTGTGTGAAGTGGAAGCTTCGATGGCGACTGTCGTAAAGACCTTTTTGCTGTGCTTGCGACAAAGATAGTCGGTCTTGGGCGACTTGTCGAGCTGTATGCGCTCGAACAATGACGTCGCTGACGTATGTAGTATACAAGAGTCTGGTCAAAGGAAGGAGGGTATCAAATGGTAACGCTGGGTGCCGACCAAATAGCAAATAGAATGGTGAACAACCCGCCGCATCATGTCGTGAAGAATTATAAGGAAAGGTGACAAATGGTAGTGCCCTGTCCCAGTGAAGGTGCTCGGACGAAACGTACATTGACAGCGTCTGAGTAAGCGTTCGATTGAGACGCTCAGTCAATCCATTCGTCTGGGGATGATAGGCTGTGGTAAGCTTGTGCTGAGTGGAGCAGGTACGGAGAATGTCGTCGACGATACGTGAAAGGAAGTACTTTCCTGGATCGGTAAGCAGCAGTCGAGGGGCACCGTGATGTAGATTGACGTCGTACAAGGAGAAGTCAGGGATGTCGGTGGCGCTACTCGTCGGCAGTGCTTGAGTGACGGCAAAGCGTGTGCTATAATCCGTGGCCACAGCGACCCATTTGTTACCCAAAGTGGACGTAAGAAAAGGGCCTAGCAGGTCAAGTCCAACGCAGAAGAATGGCTCCATGGGTATGTCGAATGGGTGTAAGTGGCCAGAAGGCAGTGCCAAGGGGCACTTTCGTCGTTGGCAGTGGTCACATGAAGCGACATAACGAACTACAGTATGCTACATGGCGGGCCAGAAAAAGTGACGTCGCACTCGATCGTATGTGCGAGAGACACCAAGGTGACCGGCACTTGGTACATCATGAAGTTGTCCCAGGACACTGTTGCGTAGATGGCGGGGCAGCACAAAAAGTAGTTCCAGGCCATCAGCATTGAAGCTGCGACGGTACATGACGTTCTCATGCAGCTCGAACAGATGGACAGACGGGTCGGGTGACGGGCATGCTAGACGGTCGATAATGGCCAGTAACGATGGGTCCCGTCGCTGTTCACTGGCGAATAGTGAACAGCGACGGGACCTGAGTCAAGGTCTTATGGTTTGTGCTTTTCATCTGCATGACGTGACAAACAGTCTGCGTATGTGTGAAGTCACCCCGACTTGTAGTGTACCTCAAACAAATATTCCTGAAGACGTAGTGCCCAGCGACCGAGTGTCACAGGTCCCGTTAATTCAGGAGGCGATCACCGGGCTAATTCCAAGGGCCGAAGTATCGGTCCCCCGAACCGCACCACGAAAGCGTGGACAATTTAGAAGTGGTCCTATTTGGCGCGCCAGCGGACGCCGGGTGTGGCCCAAAGAACAAGTCACAGCCGAGAGTTGATAAACAAAACAAAATTGTATTCTCAATTATGGCAGATCAAAACGATACACATGTATGCACACTCGACAATAGTTGAATACAATATATCACCAATCAAACAACGTACTACGCAGTACAATCAGCCACACTCGAAACAACGGACACAGACAACAATACGCACTACAATGCAGTCATATGCATCAAACAACCAAGACACCTAAAGACTAAAGAGTTAAAAAACTCATTCAGTCCAAAGTTCTTGGAACAAAAGTCTGGAATATACTCTTCCGAGAATCACTCACTCAAAGTCCAGCGTTGTTGTCGTTCCACTGCCCCCGAAGTTTCTCTTCCAGGAAACCTCGCGTCTTCAATTGGCCGCTCTCCAGGCTCCAAACTTTTTCGCCGGAAACACGTCGGCTTCACACACGCAGCTGTTGCCACGCGTCTTCGCTCGATAGCGGTAGACACACACTCTTGTCTGTAGCTCGAGTCTTGACCCCTAAGGTGGAAATCCTCTTCTTCTCCTCCTTTGTCACGGAAGACAAAAGGCTTCGCCAAAAAGGCGGAACACCCTACGCACTCTGGCGCATACTTTCTTCTTCTCCTGCTTTGTCACTAAGGGCAAAACCTTCACCGACAGACGCGGCGGAATAACCCCACGCACACTGGCGCTAACTTCCTTCTTCTCCTGATCTCCCATCTCTGTTGCTCGGTTAAATACCTTCCGTGCGAGATTCCAGAAAATTCTCATAATTTCGTCGGCGCGATGCGCAGGGAAGGCTGGGGGAAAGCGCGAGGCGGTTCGACGGCCGTCCGCGACAGATGACGCAACCCGGCATCACCACGCCCCTTTTCATCGAGAAATTTCCAGGGCTTGCTCGGCCGCGATGTGAGGAGGTTCGTCAGCGAACCTACGCTTCCGAGAGGGGAGGCACGGCGCACCCGGGGAGGCTTTGGATGCTTGTTTTCTTTTTTTTTATCCGTGACCTCGAGGCATCTTTCCGGCGCTTTGTCGCGAGAATTTGGCGGCGCGCCCTTTTTGAGCGCACGTTTTGTGACACCGAGACCTTCAGACGGCTCCTTTAGTGATGAGAGCCCGCAGAGAGTGTGATGGTCCGTGAATACGGAAACCGTTCGGCCATATAGGTAGGGCCTGAATTAGGTCATTGCCCACACTAGCGCTAGGCGTTCACGCTCAGTGATGGAGAATTTCTGCTCGGTGGGCGAAAGGAGACGACTGGCGTAAGGAATTACTCGATCTTTGCCGTGCGGTCAGTGACCGAGAACCGCCCCAATTTCGTCCGAAGCTATGTATGTGAAGCAGGTTGAAATGGGCCAGTATGGGTGGCATAGTCAGCAGATGAATAAGGGTAGAAAAAGAGTCAACTTTCTTGGTACCCCAAGTGAAAGGAGCGTCCTTTTTTAGGAGATCAGTAAGAGGTTGGGCAATGTGAGCGAAGTTGCGTACGAAGCGACAAAAATAGAAACATAATCCTACAAAACTGGGGACGTCCTTGGTTGAACACGGTAAAGGGATTTCTCGCACTGCCCGCACCTTACCAGGGTCCGGTTGAACGCCGGCTGCACCTGCAAGGTGACCGAATATAGTGATTTCGCGCTGTCAAAAACGGCACTTTTCCGAGTTCACTTGAAGACTTGCTCTGCGAAAAATATCCAAAACTGCAGACAGACGTGTGAGATGGCCATCAAACGTAGGGGAATAGATGATGACATCGTAGAGGTAACATAAACAAAAGGACCATTTATATCCACGGAGCTGGGAGGTGATCATGCGTTCGGAAATTGCAAAGTGCAAACGGCATGTCGTTGAATCGGTAGAGAACATCGGGCGTCACAGAGACAGTTTTTTTTGCGGTCCATGGTATCGACTTAAATTTGCCAATAACCGGACTGGAGGTTGATCGGTGAAAAGTATTGTGCACCGTGAAGGCAGTGGAGAGCGTCATCAATCCGAGGCAAAGGGTAGACGTCTTTATGAGTTACTTTGTTTAAGTGGCGATAGTCAACACAAAAGCGCCAGCTTCCATTCTTTTTTTTCACGAGCCCGACGGGAGAGGCTCACAGGCTGGACGACGGCTCTATAACGTCCTTAGTGATCATTTTGTCAACTTCGCGCTGAATTACTTGGCGTTCCGGATGAGATACGCGATACAGACGCCGGCGTATAGTAGTGGCGCCACCAGTGTTGATGAGAGATGAAACTTTATCTATATACAGGGAGTATGTCGGTGGTGGCCCGGTGAGAGCCACCCCTCACAAACGCTAGGTGGGCTCCTCATTACAAAAATCCATTGGCGTCCAAAACGACTCGGGCTCGGTTGACCAGGGCCTTCTGGCTCGCTAGGTCAGAGCAGCCGAGCAGGGCCGCCTCCCAGTTCTCTCGGGTGGAGTTCGGTTTTGGGGGGAGGTGAGGGCTGTCTGGCATGCCCACACCATGTAGATGTCTCAAGACTTCTCCGCACAGTGCGGGAATTTTCCTGTACAGGGAAGTTCGAGATATTTAAAAACATGGCAGCATATCTACGGAGTGAATGATGGAGAGTGGGGCGAAGCATCCGTCCGTTTATTCGTTCTTGCTTCCGTCCGTTCATGCGTCCGTCTGTGTGACCGTCCGTGCGTCCATTGGCCCGTTCGTGCGTGCGTCTGTTCGTGCGTGCGTCTGTTCGTGCGTCCGCACGTCCATCTGTGCGTCCGTCCCTGCGTTCGTCCATGCATCCGCCCCTGCGTCCGTCCATGCGTCCATCCGTCGGTGCAGCCATTCGTGAGTCCGTCCATGCATCTGCCTTTGTGTCCGTTCGTCCACCTATTCAACACTCCAAGTACCACCATCTCACATCTTTTCATCATATATTCCCGATATAGAAGCACCGACATCCAGTGGTCATTCCAAGGACTAAACGAGAGGTGGCACCCGCACACTTTCTTACGGCTTGCGCTTCGTGTCTACTTCCCAACTTTAACCACCTCGACTTCATGGTATATACTAGTTCACTGTATTCATGGAACTGCGGCCAAACGCTCACTAAACCTTTCTAAAACCAAGGAGGTTACGCCCAGCGAGCATAACGTAGCAACCCTTTCTTTTCAGATAGTGCTCAATGTACATGCCAATGGCTGCTAATGGGGAATGAGAGACAGGCGAATTCGGCTTTTAGTTAACGCGCACGTTACGAATTATTTATTGTTCAACAATGCACGGGAGAAATCTCCCACCGGCGCCACCTTGCAGGTCAGAACGTAAGATTTGTTACACACTACGACTACGACTACTACTACGAGGGACAAACGGGTGCCGCTATAAGGAGCTTCGCCCCTAAAACTGCCGGGCACAGCAGTGACTTGGTGGCGGAGGAGTGAACACTCCTCCGCCTTTGTAAGATTCTTACAGGATTTAGGATAAATTGAATGGCGAAATCGGTAGACTTCAATAAGTTCTCGAAATGTTAAGGCCGGATTGGGTTCGAGATTCATTTCTGAAGGGTCTGAAGGCACTACCCGGAGAGTGAGTGCGCGCGCGGTGGCGTCAGCCGTTTCATTGCTTTCGAGGCCCATGCGAGCTGGAGCCTATATTATCCTTCAGGACGCGGGGGCCCCGATGTAATTACTGTTTTGTAAGATGCGGTACGCCAGGTGTGGGACATACCGGCAATGATTATTTTGGCAGGCCCCTCTCGAGGCTGTAATAAAGACGCGTGAGTCCAGGTCTGTGGCAGCTAGTGCGATGGCGACTTCCTCTGCATATGTTATGTTCTGTGCTTTGAATGTGAGGCCATTCACCGCGTCATTTGGTGGACGACTGCAGCCATGTAATACCCCCCATAGTGAGGGCCGAAGGCGTCCATGTAAAATATGCCATGTTTGTTCCCATAGTGGCGAGCTAATGCCCCCGCCCCTTCAAGGCTCCTGCCACGTGGTCATCGAGTGTCATGTTGGCCGGAACAGGGTGCACATGCAGGGCGCATCTCCAGACTTCTGGAATGCGTACGCGCTCCTCGGTTTCTGTTGGATGGTGGATGTGTAGTCGGGCTAATAGGCGGCGAACCGACGGAGTCTACGAAAGTCTCGTGTATTGATTGGTCAAGTGTGCCTCCCGGAGCTCTGCAAAAGTGTTTACCATCCCCAGGCCCATAAGACGCGGATTGGACGTGGTTATATGGATATCGAGGGCACGCTTGTACATTTTCTTGAGAATCACCTCAAGGGCGTTCTCGCCGAACTTGCGAAAGCAGAGGTAAGGAGCCCAGTAGAGGACTCGACTGGTGACGAATGCATTACCTAACCGCAAGGCGTCTCTGCAACGTAACCCCTGCGCTTGTTGGAAACCTTGTGGGCATACGGCCCACCTAGTCTTCCACCTCACGCAGTTTTGTCGATGTTGTATCGACTGAGCGATGTTTGTGAATAAACAGACCCAGTACTCTCATCTCATCGTCTTCTGGGATGGGTCCGATTTTTCGAAGGGCAGTTCAATTTCGGTAGTGCACTTTGGCGAGTAGCGAATGTGCGCAAATTCCTATTTGGTCGGGGAGCCTTGAAGGCCGCTGCGGTGGGCGTAGGTATCTACGATAACCGCCACTTGCTGCAGGTTGGCTTCTATGTCTCTTACCGATCCGTGTTTAGCCCATATGGCAATGTCGCCGGCATAAAGTGCATGTTGTATGCCTTCAACACTCTCCAGCTTAGCCGGTAGGTTCATAATAGCTAGAATAAACAGTAGGGGTGAGAGCACCGTGCCCTGTGGGGTACCTCTCATTCCTAATTTGTAGGGGCCGTGTTCCTCATTTTGTATTCGGATGTATGGCTGTCGGTGAGAGAGAAATTGCATAATGTATCGAAACTTGTGTCCACAGTTGGTTTGGGAAAGGTGCGTCAGAATGATGTCATTGTGACGTTGTCGAAAGCTCCTTTCAAGATGAGGGCGAGTACTGCCATGTTATTAAGGGGGTAATCAACGGGATCTGAATTTCGTGGTCTAACTGAAGCAAGACAACCTGTGTGGACCGGTGCGGGCGGAACCCGAACATGGTGTCAACAAATACGTGTTGATTTTCCAGAAACTCGGATAGCCGATCTCGCACCATAGTCTCCGTCAGCTTTACCGCACAAGACGTGAGAGAGATTGGATGAAGGTTATCCGTGTTCATGGCTTTGCCGGCTTTTGGAATGAAAGTGACCAGGGCAGTCTTCAATTCGATTGGGAGGGGTGTCCCACCAAGCCAGATAGTGTTTATGTACGCGAGGAGTGCGTCGTACACCTGGTCGGGGAGATTGGCAAGTAATTTCACTGTTACTTTGTCTCTCCCCGGTGCCGTTCCTCGCTTCATTTTAGCCAAGGCCGCCTTCAGGTCGTGAAGCAGGAACGGCTGATCCAGCTCTGCGTTTTCGGAACCTGCGTACGAGTACGCTGGCCTTTGTACGTCACGTAGGACACAGAGGCAATGATTGCGTAGTTTGCATGCTAATTTTGAAGTGTCTCCATCGAAGGCATGGAGAGCCCGTTGGAGATGTTTTTGTGTCTCGGCTTTGTTTTGGGTCGGATCAATCAAGGCACGAAAGAGACGCCAAGTGTTCCGGCTGAAGATTTGTCTAGCAGCCGTGTTGCATCGTTCCACCGGATTCAAGTCGGCGAGCTGGGCCGCGTACTCAGCCACTTGTTGGGTGAGCTCGGCAATGCGAATTTTGAGCTCCCGATTGTGTTTTTGGCGGTGCCATCTCTGGACGACGCCTCCCAGAGATGAAGAAGGTGGTTTTCCACCCTTGGCGTAGCCTTTGAGAGTTGAACTTGAGTTTTCGTCAAACGAAGGTGGGTAACCAATTCTTGTGACCACGCGTCGTAACCTGTTTTCTGAATCGGGGCCAGATTGGTGTAATTTTTCCGGAACTTTGTCCAGTTGGAAAGGCGGGCTTGGGGTCTAGCCAGTGGTGTGGTTGTGGCAGTTGTTGAGTATACAGTGGTTCCTGCCGAGGGTTTCCTCGGTGTTGGCCCAGTCTGCGTGTCTAATATTTTTGGTGAAGGTAAGGTCCGGACACGTGTCCCGAGTCATGGAGTTACCCACTCGCGTTAGATATGCAGGGTCAGTGTGAAGAGTGCGGCCCAGCTGGACGCAAGTTCCGCTAGCTTGCGCCCATCCTTCTCATCACACACATACCTCCAGAGTGTGCTGTGAGCGTTGAAATCGTCCACGATCACAGGGCTTCCTTGCTCACAGCCTATATGGCGCGACTGAAGAGTGTTGCGGAAGAAACTTTCTTAAGTTTTGGAGAACAGTAGATGTTGAATATGTGTAATGGTGCATCTCGTTTCTCGAGCAGAAGGAGGGTGACCATCGCATAGGGATATTCAGTAATAAATTCAAAATCCACGTGGTTGGCTGCATAAATTTTGTGCGCGAATATAAAGGAAGAGGGGTCCTGCTGAAACGTGGAATAATTTGGAAGGCTAGCGCCACTCCCTGGCTCCTGTAGGGCAACCACTGCGGGAAGTGAAGCGAGATTTGATAGGGAAAGCCGGAGGTGAGCCCACTTGGCGCGGGAACTGAAATTTATCTGTTGAGTAACTACAGATGTTTGACCCAGAGGTTCGTCGTCGAAGTAAAAAATGTCGTGATAGGACGCAAGTTGGTGATGGAGATCTGTAGCTTTCGCCGGGGTTAAATCGGGAGTGATGATTTTCGCGATGGCGTTAGGAGGCAGAGTAGAACTAGCATGATGACATGGTGACGAAACATCGGCGCTCAAAGCGGCAATAATGCAATTGTCTAGCGAAGAAACGGTGGCCAATGACATGTCTTGAGGAATCACTTGAGTCAACAGACTGGCGTTGATAAGTGGAATGACCACTGTATTATCGACCACAGAAACAATGGTTTGAGCAAGGGCGACGTCTCGCGCCATCAGTACGTCGACAATAAGAGACACGAGGTAGTCATCGTCGGGCATATCTTGTGAAGAGGACAAAATGACGTAGGTAGCAGCTTGCAGTGGTAAGCGGGCGTGATGATGAGAGTGCAAGCGGGGAGGCAGGTTGTCGAAAAATCGGCAAGCTGCGGCAACTCAAGCTGAGGAGCGCCTGTCGCAAAATCAATCAGTGCGGAGTGATTGGACAGAAAATCCAAGCCAAGGATTAGGTCGTGGGGACACTGGTCAATGAAGGTGAATTGAACGGAAGTAGAATGACCGGCTACACAAATACGGGCAGTGCACATTCCGTGAACTACAGCAGTTTTTCAGGTGTGAGCACTTTATGCGGGCGGTGACGAAGGTTTGCGCTAATCACTGAAATGTGTGCTCCTGTGTCAATAAGCACAGAAATAGGTACACCATCAACGTCAACGTCCAGCGAACTTCGTCTCGTCAAAAGCGTCAAAAGAGGATTTTGAGAGAAAATCGACAATGCAGCGTGACCTCTAGGCGATGCATTGTTTAGTTTTCCGGATAGGAAGGAACAGGGTTCAATGAAGAGAAGGGTCGGTGAGTCTGCGGTGAGCGAGACGACTGGCGATGACCTTGAGGCGAGTGTGACTGACGACCACGGGCCGGGTGCGACTGTGTAACCTGGGTCGATGGCACAAAAAAGGTACTGGGTCGACGGCGCAAAGCAGGTGTTACCGTGTCGGCGGTATGGGGAAGACGACGTCTGAGGTGGCGAGCACCAGCGGGCATCGCAGTAACAGACTACATGTCCGATACGATGGCAGTGGAAACAAATCGGCCGATTGTCGGCAGTCCTTGAAGCTGCAGGGTCGCGAAAGTGGGCGGCCGGAAAGCGCTGTTCGGGACAGGACGAGGCTGGACGCCATGAGGTTGGCTGTGGACTTCATAGCGCACACCTAGTGGAGGCCGATGCTGGCGAGTTTTTGACGAACGATGGCCTGAACCATGGCAGCAGTAACTGGTGTTGTATCAGCTGTACCAGTGTAAACTGGCGCAGAAGCCATGGCTTCAATCTCATGCCTTACGATTCTGGTCACCTGGTCTGGCAAAACGGGTGCCGGTGATTGCGTTCTCGCGCGATGTTCGCACGACGACGTTGCAGCCGTGTTGGGAAGCCGGGCAAAAGCGTGGCGCCGACGCGCCGGCTCTTAGCTTGCTCAAAGCGCCTCCACGCCTTTATAATGGCGTGCATGGTTGACAGATTCTTGCATATTATGAGATTTAGGACGTAGTCGGCAATCCTGTTAAGAATATGCCCATCTTTGTCGGCCTCTGGCATCTCGGCACTGACATTCCGACACAAAGAAATCACATCTTCGATGTACGAGATGTACGATTCTGTGGACGTTTGCGCCCGAGACGCGAGCATTTTGTTGGCAGTCATCTTTTGTCCAACAAGCTACCCAGGACATGTGCAGCATTTCCTGCCTGCACGCTTCACAGCTCCCAAGTTCTGCTCTATGGTTTCCATACCACACTTTGGTGGCTCCCTTAAGACAGAACAACAGGTTCGTCAGCATAAGAGTCGGACGTCATCGGTATCGAGCACTCACACATTCGTACTCTGCCAGCCAATCTTCAACGTCCACTTCATCTGGATCGTCAGAACCACTAAAGGTGCCCGGATGCTGTGGGGGTTCAAGCACGAAAGTTGTAGTCGCCGGAGAAGATGTAGTCACCGCATCATCTCCAGCCACAGGAACACTGGGGGCAGATGCAGACGCCATATTTTCCGTCATAGTTGCAGATTTACTCCTCAAACGATGGCCGCTGCGAATTTTCGTTGCGAGGTGGTTACCCAGCACGTCCACCAACTGTCACGGAGGCGAGATCGAGGTTTATTCAAAGAGCTGATCGTCAGCCAGAATATATGGCGATTGAGTACCACGCGCCAGCTCTACGTTTTCTCGTCGTCTTCATCTTCGGTGACCATCACCCTGAATCATGTCTATGTTGCACCGCAACACTATATTTTGGCTGAAGAACTCTATCGCCAGTTTTCTGCAAGCACTTGGCCTTTGAAGTTGACATCAGTGCAGCTTTTCGACTACTCCAAGTCAAAGATAACAGTTCGAGGATGTTTTGTCGCTTCAGCTGCGTTTCAAGATAGATCTGCTTGCATTCTTATGTATGTTGCATCTGAAGGCCTCACTGTATTGGGCTTAGGTGCTATTGCGGCACTACAGATGAACATTGAAGGTAAATCACTTCAGTGTCTTGCATTGTCCTCCTGCACTTCTACATTGACAACTGAGTTGCGTTCAGAGTATGAAAATCTCTTTGACCAACAGCTCGGACTTTCCAAAAGATTCAAACACAAATATAAGGTTGGTGAGTCCATTTCACCCGTTGCCAGAAAATCACGATGGCTGCCGTTTTCCCTACGTGAGCAGGTGTCAGCTGAACTGCAGAAACTTGAAGCTCAAGACATAATCAAGCGCGTTGATGCCTCTCAGTGGGTTTCTCCTATAGTGGTTGCTAGAAAAAAGGATGGCTCACTACAAATGCCTGTTGATCTGCGAGAGTCTAATAAAGCTATAATTGTTGATAGCTTTCCACTACCACAGACAGATGAGCTGTTGCACAGCGTAGCTGGCGCCAAGCGATTCCCGAAGCTGGATTTGGCGTCTGCTTACCATGGCCTTCAACTAGATCCCGAAAGTCATGACCTGACTGCTTTCATTACGCACGACCGGCTTTTTCGCTTCAAAAGAGTATGCTTCACTTACGCTTCAGCGCCGTCGGCGTTTCAGAAAATGACTCATCCCATACTGAAAAGGTTGCTAATGTGTACTTTTTACATTGACGACATTATCGTCTATGGCCGTTCTCGAGAAAACCATCTTGCAAACCTTCGCGACGTTTTGCAGTGAATTTCCAAAGCAGGCCTGAAACCAAATCAGAAGTGCGTTTTCGACGTCATGAAACTTACGTTCTTGGAATATGTTGGGAATGGCAAAAAGCTCTTTCCACTAGCGTCATCTATCCAAGCAATGAAAAAAGCACGGTGCCTTCAAACGCAAATGAACTTCGTTTCCTGATTGGCTTGGCTGGATTTTACGCCAACCTCGTTCCGCATTTTTCGGATGTTGTGGAACCTGTACGGGCATTGCTTCGAGGCAACGAACCATTTGCTTGGACGTCAGCTGCCGAAGTGAGTTTCGTCCGTTTGAAAACGCTGCTGACAACTTGCAAGGTTCTACATTTCTTTGATCCGAACCTTCCCGTCATCGTCACGACCGATGCCTCTGGGTATGGGCTAGGCGCTGTGCTACAACAAGAGAGCAAGGGAATTCTACAGACGGTTGTCTTTGCTTCCCGCACATTGAGCCCACAAGAACGAAAATATTCGGCAGTTAAACGCGAAGCCTCAGCATGTGTTTGGGCTTGTGAACATTGGCACGTGTACCTTTGGGGTCGCCCCTTCGTTCTGCGAACTTACCGCAGTGCCCTTGTTACCTTGTTGTCTACTAAGGGTGTTGGACATCATCCATTGCACATTTCACGTTGGTCAGCGCAACGGCTCTGCTACAACAGTACTGTAGAGTACCACAAGGGAAGTGATGTGGTGGCTGATGCACTCTCTCGACTGCCTTTATGCGGAGAAACCGGTCAGGTCACTGACGATCAATTTATTTGCCTGCTTTCTCCGATGTAAACTCTGGCGGAATTACAAGCAATGAGTGCATCTGACAAGTTAATCACAAAATTCACGGACTTCGTTTCGTTATCCTGGCCTGAAAAAAATATCTGGAAACGGTGCTAATGCCCTATTTCCATGTGCGTGCCGAACTGTCCATTGCGCACAACGTGCTTTACCGTGGTAAAAGGATCGTAGTTCCATGTAGCCTTACTCGTCGTTTCATGGAAGTCGCACATGAATCGCATTCGGGGATCAGTCGTATGAAAAGTAGACTACGAGAGATGTACTGATTGCCTCGAATGGATGACCATGTTGAAGAACTGGTTAAAATATGTCTTGTTTGCCAGTCATGTGACAAATCTGCATGGCCTACTGCAGCCCATATGCAGCCAGTCACTTTCCCTGACAAGCCTTGAGAAAAAATTACCATTGATATTATTGGCCCCTTTGAGCAAGCTTCCACCAATCGCCGTCATGCGGTGACGCTTATTGATTATCACAGCAAATCGCCACAAGCTTTTTTTCGAGACAAGTTTCTACGGCGATGGTCAAGAACTTCTTGTTACAAGTGCTTGCTGCTTATGGCTACCCAAATGAAATAATTTCGAATCATAGACCACAATTCAGCTCAGCTGAACTTGAGTTCACTCGTGAACGCGGCAAACGCCATCGCGTCACTTCTGTCTACCACCCGCAACCAAACGGTCTTGTAAAAAGGTTCAACAGAGTCCTTAAGTCTGTTCTCCACATGGCAGTATACGAGTGGCATGATATCCATGTCGTTGTAACGGACTATTTGGGCGTTTGCTGCTGCAAACGCCATCGCGTCTCTTCTGTCTACCACCCGCAACCAAATGGTCTTGTAAAAAGGTTCAACAGAGTCCTTAAGTCTGTTCTCCACATGGCAGTATACGAGCGGCATGATATCTGTGTCGTTGTAACGGACTATTTGGGCGTTTGCTGCTGCAAACCTCATGTAACAACGGGAGTGGCACCCGCTGTTCTCCTGCACGGGCGACTGCCACGAACTCGCTTAAGCATTGTTAGATTACCGGATTCTTCATTTCAAGAAAATCCAGCAGAGTCGATGAAACGGCTGCGTCAGAGTGTCCAACAAAAACAAGCTTCTTCCAAACTTTACACTGACTGTCGTCGTGCAGCTCGGACCAGAAACTTTGCCGTCGGCTACTACGTCCAGGTGAGAAAGTCATCTGTTCACGATAAAGTATCCTCTCACTTTTCGGAACCAAAAAAAATCATTGAGCAACGACGGCCAGCCTCATTTTTTCGGAAGACAATCGCGTATGGAACTCTTCCAAATTTCATGCAGTACACCCAGAAACAGCAGGGAAGCTGAGAAGCAGTCGGCCTGGAATTCTCAATTGGAATCGGCGCTCATCGGACGAACCTTTTCAAGATAGCGCACCTGCGAGTGAACAACACGATGACTGTCCACCTACGCCTGGGCAAGGGACCGCACCCCAAACTAACAAACCATATTCACTGCAGTAAGATTCATCTTCACTGCAGTCGGTACCATCTTCACTGCAGAACGAAATGTCCGGCCAGCCATCACGGAAGGGTCAACGAGTGAAAAAACCCCATCGAAGCTCAGGGACTATACGCTACGCAAGCGATAGTTTTTTTTTATACAGCTGGTGAAATGATGTACATAAGAAACATGAGGATGAAAGTGTGAGATCGGAGAATAAAGAGAATGATGTTAAGGCATCGGATGCATCGTTTCTGTATGTTCTAAATACATCAACATGCGAGACATTGTTCTCGCCTGTCATGACCAGCCCACCTACCATCACTTCGTTTTGTAGCACCAGGCCAGTCTTAGCCAGCTGCCGCGCTAAAGAAGTGAGCCGCATGGTTCGTGATGCTTGAGCCACGAGGAATTTCAGAACAGCCTAGCTCCGGGCCTGGCTGGGACTCCGCCTACGCTCGTATCCCAAATATAAGCTGTGGCCTCGGCATGGGCTCATCGCCGCCGTCTCGTCTCCCGTACCTCAACATTTCGTGACCACCTACGTACGGAAAAGCGACCGGCGTAGCACTGCTGCCTCTGAGCGTGGCGGCCATGTTTCAGCCAGCTCAAGCCTTGCAGCCGCACTTCCACCCAGCTCTCCCTCCGTTCCGGACCTCCTGCATCGAGTCATGGTTCCAAGAGTTCGAGCAGCCTTGGAGCTCAACGGCATCTGGCTCCAAGAATTGATGTTTGAGGTATTTATTTACCACCTTCTGCGGTACCTCAAACGCCATCTCACGTACTTCGCGTGGAGCTCTCGTCCTTACGATCATCTGCGCGACGCCGTGCTCCAGTATTACGGCACCAAACATCGCCTTCCCAAAAGCGACACCGCAATGCCTGGCTCATCTTCATGTAAGCCTCCCGCACCACGCCATGTCCAGACTAACGCTCTGCCATCATCCCCAAGCTGTGCAGGTGACGGGGATCACCCTGCCGCTTCACGCGGCTCATCGACTGAATGGACTGCCACCCCGGTGTCTCCTGTTCCTGTCTCCGAGGTCTTGGCTTTCTCACTAGTGCCACTTGCACCCCTTTCTGTGGCAGAATAGACGCCGTTTACGACTTGACACACCATCGTATCAATCGCACAGTCCTGTCCTGCGGCACCGACTCCTGATTCGCCGATGAAAGACGAGCCAACTGATCCGCCTGGTGACTCCTCGGGCATAACCGCCGAGTCTACCACCAGGACGGTGACAACCACGTACAACGCACCAGGTCCGCAAGAATCGCTACTGCCCGCGTATGCTACGACAGCCACGCAAGCAGTCAATGAGCATGCTGCCCTGCGTGCGTGCTGCTCGTCACCGGACCTTCGACAGAATACCACGAACACTGGTTCAAGACCCAGCCCTACTGCGGAGCCTGCGCTTCCTCTGGGCACCATCCTCCTTAACGGCCCGGAAATGCAAGCGCCCCAACTCCGAATACGCCGACACCCGACTGCGGCCTCACATGTCTCCCGGCTGTGCCTCAAAGACGTCGATGTCATCGTACCCAGAGTCAAGCGCACGCGCAGCTTTCCATCCGTCCTTCCGAAGTACCCCAGAGTGCGGATATTCGCGGCAAGAAGGCGCAAGTACGGCGAAGACACCCCCTGACACGTTGTCAAATACAAAAGGCAGACAGGGGTTGGTGCTCCACACATCAGTGGTAGGCATTGCGCCTACCACATCAACGCCGCATTTGCAACGCCGCTCCGCCATTTGCTGTGCAGTTCACCACCTACGGTACGTGTAGCGGAAAAATTACTACGCCACATTCCAGCCAATGTCGGTTTGTGTCCGCATGCCTGCCGCATGGATGCATGCAACGGGCCATTTGGCGTCAAGTCGTCTCCGAAACTCACGCTTGCGTCGTGGGCACGCGACTTTCAACGCCCACCCAAACGGACGAATACCACTGCTTCTGCCAGCAGTGTCCGTCCCTCGCAACGCTCATCCACTGCCCTGCGCTCAGTGCCGCCCACCAGAGCTACGAAACAGACCCTATGCCTTTCACGATCACGACGCAGACTTCTTTACGAACATTTAAGTATGCCGTCCATGTACATAGTCTCGCTCTCACATGATGTTTCTTCTGTATATACTTTTGAAATCGAGCAAAGAGTTAGGGGGGGGGGGAACTATGTAGCGCCACGCTTGTCTTGGCCAGCTGCCGCGCTAAAGAAGAAGTGAGCCGCGTGGCTCGTGATGCGTGAGCCACGAGGAATTTAAGAACGGCCTGGCTTCTGGTCTGGCTCGATACACGAACCCTCGCCAGAGTTCACACACACACACACACACACACACACACACACACACACACACACACACACACACACACACACACACACACACACACACACACACACACACACACACACACACACACACACACACACACACACACACGCACGCACGCACACACACACGCACGCACACGCACACGCGCGCGCGCACATGCACACACACACACACACACACACACACACATACACACACACACACACACAGTAGATTGTACTAGCGTGCACGCGCGAATAGTACATACAGGTTTTTGAACTAAAGCGAGAGTCGCATGGCCCCCAAGATACACGCCGCACGCTTACCATTTCGGAGGCAATAAAGAGAGTCACAATGCCTCGCAGGCGGCAGCACATTATCTAGTGTTTGCTGTTTCTTTGATCAACGCCTCTGGAAAGGCATATATTTTTCCCGAGATAGACATAGTTGTCCATTTTTAAAGCTGTTAGAAAGTTCCTGTGTGGTGTTAGCTACAATGCCTGCACTATCCAGGCCTTTCTCGACGTAGTTTGATGGCCTCCCAAATGCTCCTACTAATTGCCAAATGGGCTCGTTTTCGTCGTGACCCGATATCCCGAAGGGAAGGCGTATGCGGCAGTGAGGATCAACCACGAGGGCAGTATCTATCACCAACTCGACAACGGTCCGGACGGTGGTGGCTGAAATAGCAGAGCAAGTGGTGATTGCGTTGGCCTTGCTAGATAACAGGAGGTCCACAATTTACAGCGACTCGAGATCGCTGGTCCGAGCATTTGCCAAGGGAACAATGCCGGAAGCGGGCTTGGGAGCGCGCGGCGTTGCGCGCCCAACCCATACCCAACCGGAATTCCTTTTAGTTTGCGCCACGGTGGCACGCACGCCAACGCAAGCCGCACGAAGGTCACACGCGCTCGCAGCGCCATAGGGTCTTGTTGCGTAAGTATTATTTAAGTATTTTTATGATTTAAAATGTTAAATTAAACATACATAGTGATCAAGACACTTTTTATTATGGAAACTATCCTGGTATACGCAAAGAAGTGAAAAGTACAAGGTTACTGTAACTTCAGCGTCAACATCTTGTGACACTTCGCGCAACCACAGTCATGAACATGTTAGCTTACGCATAATGTTTTTGAGGTGAAAATGAATAAAAAGGTGTCTTATTTGTAATATTGTCGCTGCGCCGGGGGAGACGCTCTAGGTGCCGACCAGTGCGGACGCGCGAAGATCGGCTCCTGCTTTCAAGAATGCTTTCCTGTGGTATTCACGAACTTGTCGCCGAGTTTCTACTCTCATCGTGTGCCTAAGTTCTCAAGAAATCAGCAGATACCACCTTTGTGCCGGTGAGTGGACTTTAAAACCGTTTTTTGGGACATTTTTACACGGCAACGCCACCGGGGGATTTAGGCCTAACCAAGGAGGTGATTGTCGCCGATGCGCCGGCCCGGCGCCAACGCGACTCAACGCTCTGCGCGTTCCAGTATCTGCAACTGAGAATGGAATACCAAGTAGATGGAGAGGACATCTCTCCAGAGGATTGCACGGAAGAAATGGGTTGGAAGGAAGCCGAAACGAGACGCTCAAGGAATAAGCAAGCCGCGGTTAGCGTTCCTGCTGCCAAGGGTTCGACCGAGGCCGGCGTTGCGGGAGACGCTCGAGCCAGTCGTAGTAGGTATGACACCAAGCATACAATCGTGCGAGCTGGACGCATGCCGCCACTACCTAAGGACTTCAGCAAAATTGTGCTACGACCACGTGGAGGATTAAATATCTCGAGAATTGGCACTGGAGCCGTGGCAGACGCGATAGTACTGGCGGCCGGCGTCAAAGAGGAAGAGGCCATGCAGGACATCATCTGTTCCAACTTGCAGCAGAACATTATGGTGGCAAGCACTCCGGACCAAGACAGAGCTTCAAGATACCTCAAGGTCAAGCAAATTGACATTGCAGGCAAAGTTTTCGAGGTTAGCGCGTACGCCGCGGCACCCCACGACAATTGTAAAGGAGTGATTCGCGGGATCCCCGTAAGCGATACTCAGAACATTTTGACCCGAAAGATTGTGAACGCGAACAATCCGCTCGCGCTGCAGGCGAAGAGAATCAAAGACACCGGGACAATCATGATAGCGTTCGAAGGACACAAGGTGCCCAGATTCGTGAGATATGGACCTTCACTTTTGCAGTGCTCCCTTTACCGCAAGAACATCGATATTTGTTACGTCTGTGGAAAGCTGGGACATCGGTCTGACGTCTGTCCGAACCCAGCTGAAACAATCTGCAGAGGCTGCGAGATCAAGAACCCAGATAGCCTGCACCAGTGCAATCCAAGATGCAGGCTGTGCGACGGTCACCATCCCACGGCAGACAAGGAGTGCAAGAACAGGTTCTTAGTGCCATACGTCGTCAGACGCAGACGTTGGGAAAGATCGCGAGCAGGCGCAGAATCCCGGGACGCATCAATCACATCGAGTCCAGACATCAATGACAAGCAGCTTATTCCAGCCTACGGGACCCAGAGCATCCCGACTACACAAGAACAGGAAAGGCGGCCCCACTCCAGGGGGAGGTCGCGTTCCAGAAGAGGTTCTAGACCCAAGGCCCGCTCCCAATCACGGGGGCGCTCGAGTTCTCAAGGTCACCATCAGGGTCGGGATCAGCCTGGGCGGCACACGAATGGCCAGCTGCCTGGCGTTCAGTTAGAGATCACGGCTTCACACCCGGGGAGGACGCCTGCAGTTACTTCGAAAGGCAGCTGGGCTGAGCGAGTGCGCAACGGCGGGGCAGAGGTGATGACATGTAAGCTGCCAGAGCATGATAGAACTGCACAGCTAGAGCAAGAAAACGCGAGACTTACAAAATCGAATGAGAGGCTATCAGCTGAGTTAAAGGAAATAAAAATTCTTCTCACTAAGCTAACCAGCGCGCAATCTTCACAGCCAATGCCTCAGCCAGTCAATGTCCCTGTGGCTGAAAACGTGGGGGACTCGAGAACCGCGAAAAAGAGGGCAGTCATGGCAGAACACGTGGAAGCCAACAAACGATCATGTCAGATATGAAAGAGGTGTTTGACACGCTCAGCAAAGTAGTAGCCAATCTTAGCGAGCAGATGGGTAGGCTACAATCAAGCGTGGCGGCACTGGAAGAGCATATGACTTTGCGCATTACAAAGCTCGAAGCAGATCTGCACAACACAGCAAGGCCTTCTCATGCACCAAGCTCACCCCTTCGGCCACCAATACTAGTGGTACCAAACCTGTCGACAGGTGCAGCATCAGGCTCTGGCCGCCCATGTAATGACCATGATGGCAGCGCTACGTGAAGCATTTCGTATCTGGCAATGGAACTGTAGAGGTTACCTTAAAAAGAAGGCAACCCTGCAGCAGTATATCAGGAGCAGCGAAGAAAAGCCTCATATTATATTATTACAAGAGACCCTTTCACCGCAAGCAACGTTGCCTGGATTCCGGCCTGTAATAGGGGATACTGAAGGGAGGGGAGTCTGCACCTTCGTATGCAACAAACTAACGCACGTAACCCACGACCTCAAGATAGACGCAGGCCGGTTAGAACACGTCTTGGTAAAGATCGTGCCGGGTACCAGCAGCCGTCAGAGCATTTTCATTGTGAATATATGCAGCAGTCCAAAGGAACAAAAGCAAGGGTTCAAGACGGTTCTAAAGAAAGCTGTTAATATCGCCGGGGAATGTCCACTCGTCATAGCAGGTGATTTCAACGCCCCTCATCATACATGGGGGTACAAGTACAACACTGGGAAAGGAAATCGACTTTGGCAAAGTGCCAGTGAACTTGATCTCACCCTAATCACAGACCCCAGCCTACCAACAAGGCTTGGTACATCTTGCTGCAGGGATTCTACCCCGGACCTTACATTTGTAAAGAACATCAAGAAGGCCCAGTGGATGAACCTTGCTGTAGACCTAGGGAGTGACCACTGCATTCTTGCCACTACCTTCTCCGTGGAGCGTAAAAAGCAGAGAGAATTTCACTTCACAGACTGGGATAAGTTCAGGAAGATAAGGATGGAAAGGGAACAAGATGGCCACAGACAAGGCTTGGAGCAGTGGGTCAAACAGATTAAAGATGACATCAAATCCGTCTCCTCCACCATTACCACAGATTTGCCGGTTGAAAGAATGGATAGCCGGCTCGCTCATCTTCTTGAGGCAAAGCAAGCACTACTGAACCGTTGGAAGGGTCAGCGCCTGAACCGAAGACTGAGGAAGAAGATAGCTGAGGTAAACAGACCAGTCGAGGAACATTGTCGCGCACTATCGAGGCAGCAATGGGACGAAATCTGCAACTCCGTCGATGGTCAGATGAGCAATGGCAAGACATGGAATATGTTAAAGCATCTCCTCAACGAAAACACTACCAAAACAAATCAAAAGCATGTTATCGCTCGAATTTTGCATAAAGAGATAGGGCGCACTACAGAACAGCAAGTTGTCCAGCAGCTCGTGCATAAGTACCTCCCAATCAAAAGAGGATTGGCACCGCCAAGTACACAGTACCAGGGCACGCCAAATCCAGGTCTTGAGGGCGACTTTAACATCGAGGAGATCAGAAGAGCCTTGCATGATCTCAACGGCAGGTCGGCCCCTGGCCCGGACGGTATATCAAACAAGGCCCTGCGTAACCTTGATGACGATTCAATTGAAACCCTGAGGGATATGATCAATTCAGCATGGAAAGAAGGCAGGGTGCCAGAGCAGTGGAAGCTGGCCAGCACGATCCTTATTCCTAAGCCAGGAAAGCCCCCTAACTTGGACAACATGAGGCCAATATCCTTGACATCATGTATCGGCAAGGTCGCAGAACATGCCATACTGCACAGGATAAACAAGTACTTGGAAGATAACAACATATATACACACAATATGGTTGGATTCAGGGCAGGGCTATCCACACAAGATGCATTGAAGCTTATCAAACACCATGTCATTGACAATGAAACCAGAGACGTGAGAGCCATTCTGTGCCTAGATCTAGAAAAAGCGTTTGACAACATCCACCACTCATTCATACTCGAAGCGATTTCCAAGCTTGGTCTAGGGAAAGCCTTCTATGACTACGTATGGTCCTTTCTTACAGATCGGAAAGCCGTGATGAAGATTGCAGATATCGAGACCGCAGCAATCGAACTAGAAGCAAGGGGCACGCCACAAGGGGCAGTGATTTCACCAATGCTGTTCAACATTGCCATGATTGGACTGTCAAAAAAATTATCCAGCATTGAAGGATTGAAGCACAGCATCTACGCAGATGACATTACCATCTGGTGCACAGGTGGAAGCGAGGGGCGAATTGAGAGCGCTCTGCAAGAGGCGATTGACACCGTAGAAGACTACCTTCGCCCTTCCGGGCTCAAGTGCTCCTCGAGTAAGTCAGAACTTTTGCTTTATCGGACTGCACGCCGGGGACCGAATCCCAGGGGATGGAAGCCGTCAAACCAGATAGACATCCATCTCCGTACAAATCAAGGGGATGCCATCCAAAGGGTCGACTCCATCAAAGTCCTGGGAATGCTGATAGAGTCTACCGGCGCCAACAGCAAATCTACAGCCAAGTTAACTCGGAAAACAGACAGTGCGGTGCACCTCATACGCAGAGTGGCCAACAAAAGAAATGGGATCAAGGAAGACAACCTCATCAGGTTGATGCATGCGTTTGTTCTAAGTCACTTCACATGCGAGGCAGCAATGCACAACTGGTCAAGAGCAGAGTCCGAGACACTGAATGTGCTCCTCAGGAAAGTTATCAAGAAGGTCCTGGGCCTACCCATACATACCAGCACCGAGCGTCTGCTTGAGCTTGGCATACACAACACGCTCGAAGAAATAGCAGAAGCCCAAGAGAGAGCACAGTTTGCAAGGTTATCTACTACAAGGTCGGGGAGAATGATCCTGCAGGAGCTGGGCCAACACCCAATAGCAATCAGACGCAATTACAATGATATCCCTGACAACATCAGGGAGACTATCACGGTATCTCCTATACCGAGAAACATGCATCCAGAACACAACGTCGGAAGAAGAGTAGCGAGGGCCGGGACTATACTTCGTCAAGTCTCAAACGAGGAACGAGGGGTCGTATTTGTTGACGCGGCTTCCTACGCCAATGGGAAAGCGTTTGTGGCAGTGGTAGTCGACGGGGCTGGCCATGTCGTCAACTCAGCGACGGTCAGGACGAAAGACCCAATCATTGCGGAACAAGTGGCCATCGCCTTAGCACTCAAGATGGATAACATTGAAGTCGTCTACAGTGATTCCATGGCAGCACTACGGGCGTTCGCCAAGGGGACGGTCTGTGAACAAACGCTGAAAATACTGCAAGGCAAGAACATAACACATCATCTTCTGAGTTGGTTCCCAGCTCACCTTGGACAAATCAACGATTCCCCTCCCAATCTCAACGAAGCAGCACACGAGGCGGCGTGAGAACTCTCCAACCGTGCCTCCCCGGGGATGCGTTCTACCGGTGAAGGGGATAACCGGGAAATTCTTACAACATATAACGAGCTCACTAAACATTTCTACCTGTCTAGAAGGATTTTCCCTCCACCTCACAAAAATCTAACCCGACCCCAAGCACTTACATTAAGGCTTTTGCAAACGCGGATGTACCCTACTTTGAAAATGTTACACATCATGTACCCTGACCTATATCCAAGTAATCTTTGTCCACATTGTGGGGAAATAGCTTCATTAGAACACATGCTCTGGCAGTGCACCAAATTCGCTCATTTATCGCACATCACCTCTGCCAGATGGGAGGCGGCAATCCGCAGCTCGTCCTTGGCAGATCAGCTCTGGGCTGTCCACCAAGCCCGCGAGGCGGCTGAGGAGCTTGGCATCTCAGTCCCCACGTGGGAGCTGCCCGCAACACAGTGATCTGTGTTTTGGAGGACCAAATAAAAGTTTATCCAATCCAATCCAATCGCTGCGCCGTTTTTGCTCTAGATGTACAATGCACATTGTTCCTGCAAAAACAAAGTTGTGGTTGTCTGTTTCACTATGGCCGCGCTAGATGGCGCCACCTATTGAGCTGGTCGGGGGGCTGGCATATTTTTAGTTTCTATGTTCCAGGCCATTCTAGCTTTGAAAATCTGGCTGAAACCGTGTAATCGCTATAAGTGCTCGCACTTTAGCTTACTTTAACTCGACGGCTAGAGTATCCACAGTGTGGATACCATAAGTTCTTGCGAAGGTGGACCTTACAAGGTGGCCGATCCATGCTGTCCGAGATTTCGCGCCTTTGTGCTATGCTATTTGTATAGGGGCTAGCCACTATAATATTTGCGCCTAAAACTCAAAGTGGTGGCTCTAGCCAGCCTCAGCTTTGCTCGCCGTGAAGGTAACATGATGCGCCAGCATGTGCGACGGAGCAGCTTATCTCCGCTAGGAGGCCAGTGGTGGCAGCGTTGTTTATGGCCGCGCGGACGCATGGCCCCATCGCCCCAGCGATCTTGCGACGCATCTGTTTGGGGTTTCGCGCATGCGCAATACCACCGCCCCAACGTCCTGGGTACACAAGCCGCTTGGGTACCCAGCACTAAAACTCCCTAATGCCTACTCCAGTAAAGGCCACACCGAGTTTCGCTTCAAAGCGTTCTTCCAGCACCCGTGTCTTCGCCCGTTTCAGCCGTGTCAACGGTGTGCGCACTGCTGCTTCGCATCCCATCCTGGTTCTCTTCCGGGAGATGACCCATAATTTTTTCGGCAAACCTTTTGTGTTCATAGTTCTTTATGACCACAACTGTGAATGAAGTTGAAATTTTTGTTCAGCTGTATAGATGCTGATACAACGCTAAG
The DNA here is from genome assembly GCF_043290135.1 of Rhipicephalus microplus. Lineage (NCBI taxonomy): Eukaryota > Metazoa > Arthropoda > Arachnida > Ixodida > Ixodidae > Rhipicephalus > Rhipicephalus microplus. Next base: position 88,070,528 of record NC_134706.1, read on the forward strand.
TTTTGCGAATAACCCCTGAAATTAGTCGTACCTCACTTCCAAAGCGGCTAGGGCACTCGTTAACTCGACGCTCGTGTTTTAAGGCAAGATATTTAAACACCACCTATAGCCCGATAAGTTACACTACTAACCCAGTCCATGAGCCTGACTACCATTGCCTGTTGATATATAGATCTAAGCAACGTCTAGAAGATACAATAGATGAAAACGTTTCTTAACAACGTGTATTGCTGGCAGTCATACATAGAACAAAGCCTAGCAGAAAATACAGCTTTATTATATTAGAGAAATGCCGGGATAGGTGAGCAAACGTTTATGAAAATGCAGCTGCCCTGTTCAGGAGCTCTAACAAACGTCAAAAGCCGAATCCCTCGCTTGCGTCTCCGTTCGCAGCTCCACCATCGGTGGCGCGCAAGGCGAATAGTGGGTATGAGCCATGCTATGAGGCGACAAGAAAAGCGACAACGACCGTGAGCTGGGGCTGGGGGGCTGTTCAGGGCACTGACGACGGCGGCCAAATTAAAGGTTAGTTGTTTAATACTGTCGCGTAAACTTCTTTGTCAATCAATAGTAGGGTACTTTTAAGAGCAACACGGTTCGCGATAGGAATATGTAACGGCTGTTTCTGTTCTTTGCTCAAGCCTCTTAAGAGCTGTGTCCCAAACCCGATGTCAATTAATCTGTTACACAGTCGACATCATTTGAACATGAAGGGCACTTTTGTAGCTGAAAAAAAGACAGTATTTCGGGTTGCTTTCCATTGCTCATCGGGAGCAGCTTTGCATATTGTTCTTTGACGTAGTGTCATCATTGGTGTACTTGTGTAAATATATTATGGGAGTTCTTCAAGAAAGAAGTTGCCCGAAAAGGTTCTAGGATACACTAGGGAAGTGCAAAAACGGGAGTTGGGGGCACGCCAGCCTTCCTTTCTCTGTGACCATTATTCCCGCACTTATCCTCCACGCCCCCCCCCCCCCTTTCGGCCTGCACTTTTCAAGTTCATCAGAAGTTCTGTGACTAATTCGCCGCTACATTCATTCTCCTCTTCAGCCGTGGCAGAATGGCGACACAGGGCGTGTACGAGGGTTTGCTGAAGTTCTCCTTGCGTCTGTACAAGCAGACCGCTTGTAAAGACGCCCAGGTCGATAACATCGTATGCTCACCGCTAGTGATCGCAGCCGGTATCTGCACGCTGCTCGTCGGTGCCCAAAACACCACTGCCAAGGAACTGCACAGCGTACTTCAAGTCAAGGCAAGTATCGACAGATTGCGTGATTATTTTACCGAACACATCACCGACCTGACCACGTACGCTCCCTACGCCTCCATGCGCGTGACAAGCCGCACGTACAGTGAGCAGGAGCTTCCGCTGAACGCCAACTACGCCCCACGCGTTAAAAGTTTTTTCGAGACGACCGTCAAATCCGTCGACTTCAGGCACAGCCACGAGGCGGCACGGCAAGAAGTGAACGCTTGGGTTTCGCAGCAAACGGCCTCCAAGATTCGCGACCTAATACCTCCGGGAATTGTCAATGCCGGCACTTCGTCGATACTGCTCAGTGCCGTCTGTGTGCAGGGTTTCTGGCGGTCTCCCTTCCAGTGGAGAAATACCAGACCTCAAGAGTTTCACGTTGACTCCAAGAACAGCGTCATGGTAAACATGCTCTACCAGGACGGGAGCTACAAGATGGCTCATTCGGAAGTTCTGAGGGTGAGGGCTCTGGAGATACCGTGCAAAGGTGATAAAGTGTCCATGGTCATTGTACTCCCAGACGCCCAGGATGGCCTCGCTCTTCTGCAGGAGAGACTAACTCCGACCAGGCTCTGCCGTCTTCTCTCAAACCTCCGCCTGGTTATGAACGTGGAGCTGAGCCTTCCTAAGTTTACAATAAACAGTAGCATTGCGCTGAAGGATATGCTCTGTGCGTTAGGTGCAAAGGAGTTGTTCAGTCCTTTCTGCGCTGACCTGTCCGGTATGTTCGAGTCTGACCGCCCGCCGCTCGCCGATGTGATACACCGAACTTTCTTGCAGGTCGACGAGGGAGGCATGGACGCGGCGCTCTGGTGCGCCATGACGACTTCGGCGGGTTGCGCGTCGTTGCCTTTTTACACCAAACGCTTCATTGTCGACCATCCGTTCATGTTCCTTATCAAGGCCAATGAACCGGACGTGGTACTTTGCTTAGGTTCTGTGCGGAAACCGCGAACATAAGCGACCGTGTGGTCCGTAGGTGCCGAATTCTTTTACAAAAATCAATCAACGCAATATGTGCCGTGTTATTTTCAACCGCGAATACAAATACTATCATGTTACGCGAAAATTAGAGAAACGAGCTCTTATAATTGCACAATCGCAATAATTGTGAAAAAGGACGAGAAATGTAAAAAAATGATAAAAATTTCGTAAGATTTTTAGCGATGTGACGTGAATACATGAGTAATTGCGCAGTCGCAGTGTCATTCAGAATGCTTCGATGTCTCCTTTTATTTCGTGAGCACAGTACATAGCAGAAAAAAAATCATTTCTTCGAAGATGGTGCAGTGCAGCGTGTCCGTCATATGCTAGTCGATTTCGGAGGTTATATACCACAACCCTGAAAGGAAGCATGGCAAGCTCTCTGCAGCTCGACGCAATGCTTTACGTCATTGTCAAGTACCGTTCGAAAAATGTCAAAAAACCATTGGGTGGTTGCCTTGTAATAACCAGTGGTATAATAATGACCACACTACGATACTGTAAGAACAATATTGTGATACATGAGAGCGTTCGTATGGAGTGCATTTAATTCAGTATACATTCAACATATTTCAGCTTGCATTTCTTGAAGTTGTGAGTGTTCGTTAAAGGTATGATTGCAGGTATAAGCCTACTTATTCCTAAGAAAGTGGAGGTGCAGCGAAGAAACAATGTAGGCCAATACGAATGTGCGGTACAGCTACAGTGTTCATCAGCCCAGATTTATAGTACACGTTACACGATAGACAGGAGCTTCTGCAGCCGCACGGCGTGGTCCCCTATGCACCCTATGCGACACTTCACGAACCTGCAAAAAAGAGCATATTAAAAAAAAGCTTTTTAGAGCACTGAGCGTATAAGTTCTTTTCGTCGTTGCTGTGCCGAGACGAGACCGAAAGCAGCTGACTATGCAAAGGAATCGCGATGCTGGAGAAGCTTCTAGTTTTGCAGCGCGGGCCTAAGCTAGAACAATAGCACATAAGAAAGGGGAAAATAATAGCACTTGCACATTAAGGAGAAAAAATGATTGTTATGGCGACGCAGAAGCCCTAATTTGTGTGGCCTATCCTGTATACCTATCAGGTACGTGCTACAGAAATTGGGCAAATCACTCTCTAACCACTACAGCCCACTAAAGCTAAACAGTGCGCCCAACAAACCCACAACTGACCGCTCGTCCTTTAGAAAGGAAGAGCTAGCCCAAAGGGCGCGAAAATCTTAGCCCATCCTTCACAGTGGGTATGCACCACAGTTATAGACCAACAAGTACTAGAAATTTGGCACATCTCACGTACCATGAGAATCGATAGTATGCGAAGCATGCACAAGAAATGTGACTGTGGTGCAATTTTTTTATCTACGAGTTATGAAATCGCGCTAAAGATGTGTATTAATGTTGTACGCACAGGCGTACATGCGTTCAACAGTCGCGTATGTCTTATACAATCAGCCGTTCACAGTGGCGTAATGATCCTAACGAGTAGCGTAGCTGATCGGATAACTGTTTTTTTCCCTTAAGTCAGAGTGGCACTGCTGGAAATTTTAGTTATTTCCCAAAATCTTGATGAAAATAACGTGGTGGGATAATCACAAGATGAACAAGTGAAGTGCCTCAGACTGGCTTGCCGACGTTTCGATAAGAGGACCTATCTTTTACCTTTGGAAAAGATAGGTCCTCCTATCGAACCGTAGGCCAGCCAGTCTGTGGCACTACTTCACCTGTTCATCTTATGAGTATCCCACTAGTTTTTCCCCACGTAATACCAAAAACCAAGTGTGCATGCAGCGCCTTAAAAAAGGCATCATCGTTTCCTACATGCAGCTTGTCAACTATAAGCATGCAAGAACTATATATGAAATTGGTGTAAAGCTGGGAACGCTGTTCGATGTGGTTGTTGGCGAGCTTTTGCCAGCCCTGACGTTTCCCGATCATGCGCGTTGCGACATAAAAGTACCCGTTGGTCAAACATGTCGTTATTCGTTTGGGACATTTATGTATAGCTGTAACTCCAAGGGTGTGTCAAATAAGTTGCCACTCAGCCTTAGCAGCAAGACATTCATATAACGCATGCTTAGTGGACTCTGACAGTCCACAATTCGCGCACTTATCGCTTGGCGTCACGTACCACCTTTTTAGCCGCTATAGCGCGTAGGCACCACGCTTCATGTTCTCGGCCAGTGAAATTCATGAACCTCTTTGGCAACTTTGCCATTCTTTAATGTCTTCCATCGGCTTTGTTTCGTTTTTTATGTTTGTCTTATATATATATATATATATATATTATATATATATATAATGATATTAAATAGTGGGGCTCAGGCAAGGGCGCAGGCAGGGTTACGGAAGCGGAGGAAGAGGAAGCAGAATAAGAACAGCCGGCCTGCAGCAAAGGCGTTGTCTCTTATTTCTCGTCGTTACAATATATATATATATATATATATTTATATATATATATATATATATATATATATATATATATATATATATATATATATATATATATATATATATATATATATATATATATATATATATATATATATATATATATATATATACATATAAAGCATACACGCGCGTCTACGTCTTTTCCACAGCTTCCTTCGCAGCGAACAACACCTTTTATGAGCCAATAGCGCTTGGTTATTTTTGTGTTTAGAACAAATCTTAGACGATTTAGAATATGATGCACTCTACCATGGGAGAGCTTTGAGCGTCGTATACACTTAACGTTTATTATGTTACTCTATGGTATAAACTTGGCATGACAAAAACGCTACAATATAATGAAGAAGCCACTTTTTTTAAATGCGAAGCATTTCTTAGCGAACTTCGGTAACTTAGAGGGTATCTATCTATCTATCTAGCCACCTACGACTATTAGCTCTTTTGGTCGTTTCAATAATAGTATCGATACCACACTTGGTATGGCATAACATTACTGTATGAAAAACATATTTGAGTAGTCATCATATGGAAGTCATGACATGTGTGTCATGAATGACATAATTTACATTTCATGGTCCTGCAGCTCTTGTGGTGGTTGCGTTCACATTACATGTTTCAAAACTGGTATGGTAGGACGCGATTGCATGGCGAACACAAGCCACAGACACTAACATGAAAATCATGACATGCGTGTCATGTAACAACATGACTACAATCCTACGCTCATGATGCGCTCGCGGCCGTTTTGCTAGCGTCACATATACCAAATTTGGTACTACGGTACGTGAATGGATGACGAAGGTATGTGACTGGCGCAAACATGACAATCATCAGGTGCGTGTCATGTAACAATTTGACTACATGCCGCTAATAATGCGCTGGCGGCCGTTTCGCTAGCTTCACTTATACCAAGTTTGGTGTTACGGAACGTGAATGGATGACGAAGGTATGATACTGGTGCAAACATGATAAACATGAGGTGTGTGTCATGTAACAACATGACTACATGCTACGCTCATGACGTGCTCGAGGCCGTTTCACTAGCTTCACATGTACCAAACTCTGTATTACATGACGCGAACAGACGACATAGATGCTTGACATATACAAACATGATAATCATGACAAGCGTGTCTTGCAACAACATGACTGCATGCCACACTCATGATACGCTCGCGGCCGTTTCGCCAGCTTCACACATGCTAAATCTGGTGTTACGGTACGTGAATGGAGGACGACGGTATGCGACTGGTGCATACATGATAATCATGAGATGCGTGTCATGTGAGAACATGACTACATGCCACAGTCAAGGCGCCAATACTTTTCGACGCCGGCGTTGCCACGCCAGGCGACGGTCCTGCCATATACTAGCATGCGCGCGTCGTGCTTCGTTGCTTTGACGCATGCGCGTTTCAGGGCATCCGGCGTCCTTCCGTCACGGAAAGAGGACTATGCAGTGTTTTCTAGGGAACGCATCGGCGCGAAAGGCAGCATGTCGCATTTCGCGCTAGTTGCCATCGGGCCATGCCGACGAACGCTGGTCGCGCCAGCGTTCGTCGGTGCGACCAGTGTAGCGTTGCTGTGCCCAGCGTGTGCGCGCGTCAACGCTACAAGGGAGTATATTGGGCCCTTCATGATGAGCTCACGGCCGTTTTGCTAGCACCGCATATACAAAATTTGGGGTTAATGACATCAATAAATTGCGAAAGTACATGACTTGTGCAAACATGATAACCCTGACAAGCGTGTCATTCGAGAACATGACAACGTACCACGCTCATAGCGTGCTCGCGGCCGTTTCGCTAGCTCCAGATATACTAAATTGGTTATCACGTGACGCGAATAGATGACGAATGCAAACGACACATCCGAACATGCATGATAATCGTGACACGTAAGTCATGTACAGCATCTTTTACTTCAACCTCGTAACATTGTGCTGATTATAAAGTGACATATCGACCTTACTCATTCGCGCTTCGCATATTACCGATTCTCACTGTATACGTGGGATCTGGCAATTTGTAGAGTTGGGTTTAGAAAAAAATGCGACGATTTAGAGTGCGCTGTACAATACTATGGGAGAGCAATTACCTGTCCCGGTAAAGAAGTAAGAAATATCGTCGAGCTGTCCGAGGTCAACAATGCATATTTTATGTCGGCAAGACCTGGCCGAATAATTCAGTGTGCAGACACACGTTTGTTCCACTGGTTGTTCGTCAGAATCTTGAACGTCCTGGTGAATTTCATCAGAAAATCTGGCGTCGCTCCTCAGCCAAATCAATGCTTTCGGCTGTAACGTCAAAGCTTTAACCCTCAATGTGCCTATAGTACTTACATGAGATGAGAAAAAAAAGTACTTCAGACTTGATCGTAGACCGACTAGCACAACTCTCACAGGTGGAGGGCAGGCATGTCACGATTACAATGTGCTATAATAGAAGAATTCTACTGCACTGTACCACAATTCTGTGAGCGGGCAGCTGCCATTTCGTCGCGTTAGCTACACTGGCAGAGGCAAAACGGTCTCGCGTGTACATTTAAGATTCATGCTCCACATGCGCGAGGAGCATGCAGTGACTGCGCGCTCCTTGCCGGTTCTCGCATTCCAGAGGAGTGACGTCATAGCCTCGGCAGACGAATTCTGTTCATACCGCGTGAATTTGTGCACTTCGAGCCATGCCGCGCTACTAAAGCTGCTGCTTGGGCGAGTATTTCTTAATATTTTTGTCTTACTGCACTGACAAATCTATTCTAATAACGCTGCTCTCTTTGGTGGCGTCTGCCGAGGAGCGGGGCGTTTACTAGTATATATGGTATAGACATGGAGAAGAAGTAGGGCGAAATCGCTGCTCAGTGACGCAGAAGAGCGGAGAAGCTTAGCGTCGCTCAAGCTGTATTCACACGACAGATGTAGGTGCAGACAAATCAGTCACGTGACATGTCACGTGACTAGGATTCCTCCGCAGCCAGCATTCATACGACAGGAGATAAATTCACGCTGCGAAGCGACGATTTTGACTTTGCTTCCCGAGGATCTCAACAGCGATTTGGGCTTCCGTTGTTTCGTGAATCGGTCCGCGTGGACCGAAGAGAGAACGCGGGAACGGCTGATGTATAGTGACGTAGAACGCAATCCGCAGACTCGAAACGCAATTTGGTCTACCGTGCGAATACAGCTTTACCCGGAAAGGGCAGGTAACGCAGTGAACAATGCGACTGACGTCGCGGGTGCCCATTCAAGCTGTCGTGCTGACAGAGACGCTCAGTTTAGGAAAGTTCCTAATTGATCAAATGCCGACGTAGTTGCCTGTCAATTAGCGGTTGAGCGTAGGAAGAGCAATCAGAAGAAGACTAAACGTGCCGCCGAGACAATGGGGCAAAGGGAAGAACGTTCGTCTGGCAAAGTGGTGTCGCCAGAAGGCCGATTCACTGACTATATGGTAAAACTTGGCGAAAGTGCCAGTGCCACTCGGACCTCCGAGGCAGACTACGTAAACAATCGGTTTGGATATTTCTGCCACGTTTGTGAAACATTGTGGCACACGAAAGAATTGACGCTGGTAATTAGTGTCATGCGTTAAACGTTGAGCTTAGCGGCAACTTCACCATCATCATCATTATCATCATCATCATCATCATCATCATCATCTGCCTGACTACGTCCGCTGCAGGACAAAGGCCTCTCCCATGTTCCGCCAGTTAACCCTTCTTAGCTCACGCTTCCTCCATGGGAAATAATAGGATACAAATTAGGCAGTCCATAGAGGCCCCGCCCAAGTGACCAAAGCACGGCATGCGATTGCCTCCGCGACTAAAGTAGTCCCTCTAAGAAACTTGGCGATGTTCTAGTGGTTACGGGCAGCCCATCTTGTGACGTCTGTCCGAAGAGCGCAATGATTGGTGCTGGCTTGTGTGCATCCACCTTTGAATAGGATATATGCCGCGGACGTCTAAAGTTTTGCCCGATTCTATATTGAAACGATCAATTGGTTTGAAATGTTTATCTGCACTCTGAAAAATCCAGTGGCGTTATTTCTGTCATCGTAAGTTTATTAGGGAAGAAAAAGAAGAAATCCAAGGCAAACTTTCATTTTCGAATTTCACGGCGTAAATTCCACGTGGGTCGTCATGATGTTGAATGTGCATTTTTCCTAATTTGGCAACAATGGTTCAACTGATTTTTCTGTACCTCGGTTCGCTAAGTTTCTGGCCGCCTCAGAAGACAGCGTACTTGATTTTCCTTGCTAGGTACTACGTAGGTGCCAGAGAAGGCTCTGAAGTCTATGACGTCACGGTGTTTGCTGGGTCACGGAGATTTATTTATTTATTTATTAGAATACCCTCAGGGCCCGTAGGGCATTACAGAGAGGGTGGGTACAACATATATAACACACAAGAAAAAAAGACAAAATAAAGAAACAAGTATCAGATGCGCAAATCAGGAAGGCAACATAAGTCAACTAAAAATGTTTAAGAATTCAAGCACATACAAGACAAAGATAGATAATGGAAACTGCGTATAGTTACAAGCATTGCTGAGAAATTGCAGTCTTGAATAACAAAGGGTCTGTTATTGATACAACGGAAGAGGGAAGGTGGTTCCAATCGGCGGCTGTTTTCGGTAAGAAGGCTGCTGAAAAGAATTTGGTGCGGCAAAACGGAATGGCAACCTTATGCTGATGATCAATGCGCGATGAGTGGTATGACGGTTGTGAAAGGAGGTCTCGCTTCATTGATGGATTGTGAAAAAATATCTTATGAGATGACGTCATGATGATTGTTTCAGGCGGCATCACCACCGGCACTTTATTCTTGCGGGTTTTCTCGCTTTTCGGTCGTCATCTCGTGAGAAGTAGGGTGATTTCGGTACTGATATCTTGCAGGTGACATCATAGACGCACTACATGGCTTCTACATGGCGGCTTAGATGAAGCCAAGGCAGCATAATGACGTGGCGTTAAATCTGCTTCAATTTAATGAGGATTCTACTGGAACGTTATTGTTTCTCTGTGCATAAACACCGAAGGAATCAGCATGCGATGTACTAGTAACACCAAAGCAACTCTCAAACTTCGCGGCCCACCATGTTGGGGCTAGATTCACTGTCCATGGCTGTTCCAGTGATAGGAGTGCTTTTCATCTATTTCACCAATGCAAAAAAAATGTTTCTTGCTCTCTTTAGTGCACGTTAGAGTTGTAACCGAATGTAGTGGTGTTCCGCAAGTGCTTCGCAAAAGGCCCGGCTGCTCACCCGGATTCTTCGTTCAGCACAAGGCTTCGCCAACTATGAAACTGCCCGTCTGCAGTATCTAATCTGCACTGCTCGCATGATTAGTATATCAGTTAAAATAGCACAATACCCCTCTTTTATACCAGATTTCACTCACCACGCGTTGGGTTGCAAACTGATCAGAGTTTACCACTTTGCCTTTCCATCACTACCCCCCTGGAGTTATGGGTTTTATAAATGTAATCAGAAGATGAAAGTCCGCCTCTCATTCATACTGCTTACGCATATCAAGGACTGATGTATGTATGTATGTATGTATGTATGTATGTATGTATGTATGTATGTATGTATGTATGTATGTATGTATGTATGTATGTATGTATGTATGTATGTATGTATGTATGTATGTATGTATGTATGTATGTATGTATGTATGTATGTATGTATGTATGTATGTATGTATGTATGTATGTATGTATGTATGTATGTATGTATGTATGAGATTCAGTACGCATCAAGTACAGTACAGAACAGTTTCGCGACACTTGCGCACGCAATCTATAGATAAATCGGCTCGGAGTAACCCACCCGATGCCACGCTCATTGAGGGGGGGGGGGGAGAAGTGATTCTAGAATGAAAAAAAGGTTAAAGTGAGCCCCGTTACTGTCTCTCAGGAGGAGGACACCTAAACAGTAGCTCACGAGGGATGGCGGTTAGGAGGGATTAAAAGAAAATGGAGGAATTAAAGGTATATAGATAGGGAGAAGGGCAGGCACAGCCACATACGGAAGTAAGGAGAAGATAGGAAAGATGGACACGGTCGCAAGAGGCCGAGGACGGGGCACCACTCAGCGAGAGCTCTTGTCGGCGTCAGGAGATGGCATAGGACGAGCCAGTCGGCCGGAGCTACAGTGTCGTCGGAGATCGCGGGGGCACAACCGGTCGGCACGAAATCCAGCGAGCGAGTCTGCTCGTTGGTCGCGGGCCCCGTATACAGTATACGCGTATTATTTGCCCACTTTTCGCAAAAAGCACGTCACAGTTTTAGTTGCATGAGCCTCGAGTTGAATGGCAGCGGAATCTATTCTACTAAGTTCAAAGTATTGTTTATGTTGCGTGCTGTTAAAGCGTATCAACAGACTTACGCTGTTTAACCATTTAGCTCTGGCGATATGTTATGCTCCAAGGGAAGGCCTTTCTGACGATGCTGCTAGGTATGATGTCTAAATGACTTACTGCTTTTACTAAAATCACCAACGCGCTGTAAAAAAATGTGTTTAGAGAATAAACGCAGTAGACTTGTATGAATAACGAGCTCTAGAGAACGCGCATAACGTTTCCCCGGATTACGTTCTTATGACCGATATCCTTTTGTTCTTCCAAGGAGTCATGGAAGAGCTTGCGTTCAAAATAGGGCAAATCAGTCCACCTTTTGATTCGAAGTACGCTTTCGGAGCAAGCGTTTTAGCCCACGAACTACCAGATTAAATCAGCCAAAAGTAAAACTTGGAGTTGGCCTGCGTTTCACTTAGGCTGCGGGTAACAAAAGTCGCAAAGCTGTTCTTCGAGCGTGGCAGCTTTGCCTGTTTACGTTTTGGCATGTACGGAAATACCGTAACATCGTTGTTGGCACGCTGTTTTATTTGAACTTTCATCCGCACCAATATCTCATTGAGCACAGGGACGACATGACTTGACCAAAATGACTAACAGAGGTCTTTCAGGCTAAAAAAAGAACTATGTGTGGACCACGATGGCTTGCTATTTTCGTTGTTGCCGTAAAGTGAACCGACACTGCTGAAGGACCATATATTGACATAGACTGACATTTAGAGCCTAAAGGTACACCATTAGCACGGTCAACGTGGCGTACTGTAGATAAACGTGCGATAGAGAAACAAATGACCAGCACGCAGTTCGTTATCGACAGTGTTAGTGCACTAAGGTGCACTTACACGTGATGACGGTGCTGGCGAGGGTAGTGAGAGTACCCAGTGTGACTTGAGTCAACAGGCCACCACTAGAGGCAGCACTCTCCAGCAAAGTGACAACTGTGCAGGACAAGGCAGTCGCGACCTCGGAGCCGGCGTCGGTGTCCATCAGCTCTCCAACCAGGCACTGCGGGTCGAGAGTTAAGGTTACGTGTTGAGAGGGCGAATGACACACATAGCATATGATGACTAATCTAAGAACTAGTGAAGTTTATTCGCTGTTGAGCACACATACAGAAAATAGACATTCAACCTACAGAAAAATATCCCATGTTGTTAGCACTGCAGGGGGATCACTAGTCTCTTCGTAGTTCGTTGGTGTGAATCGCGGACTGACTACTGGAGACCAGCAGGGCGACACATAAATCAACCACCTCCGACCACTGAGAACACCATGCCCATTTATTTGGATCCCTGTGCGTGTGTGATGGTGCACGTGAAACGTACACATCGAAGTGATTCCGCAAGCATAAGAACAGCATTAGGTACAGGGTTTGGAACCTTTTCAGTCAGCCTGAAGGCGGAGTTGCGTGAAACCAACACAGTAGTGGTTGCATGGCAAAGCGAAAGTGAGGGTAGGGGGGGGGGGTGCAGGCAAGCAGTAAAGAAGAATCCGCTGATTGATAGTGATAATGCACAAAACCGCCATAAGAATCGTGTTTATCATCAGCAACAATGTCACAAGACTTTTAAAAAAAGCTCTTTGAATGTGAATGTTGGTGCTGAACATTCTGAGTCGCATCGCAATCAGGGTTGCACAGACGCAGTAAGTCTTAAAAGTGTTGATCGGTTAGTTATGGGGAGGGGGCGGGTAGGGGTATGTTGTAACTTTTTGTCGGGGGCTGCATAACAGAGCCTCCCAGGCCTCAAGTGGCTGGTCCAGGCTCTAACTCTGATTGGTATTAAGGTCAGTGAAGTTTCTGTACCACAGGCCGCGTTTTTCCGAGCCAACATATAATGAGGCACTTGAAGGTCCTCGCCTGTATAGACACCAGCTAACCACAATAGAACACAAGTTATCAAGATTGTAAAAAGCGTTTAACAAGAAGTCCTCGGGAAGGGGAACCATTACGCAATTGGCCACAAATTTGGTGTAATGCCAAAGCTGTACATTCTCCAATGTTCTTGCAGTGTTTGGGCGGTATAGGTGATGGAGGTGTTCATGTTTTGGTAGACAAACGTCTTTTAGCCTCACTGGCTAAACATGTCCACAGTAATAATAATAATTGTTGGGGTAAAATTTCCCAAATGAACCGTATGATTATGAGAGACGCCGTAGTGGAGGGCTGTGGAAATTTGGACCACTTGTGGCTCTTTAACGTGCGCCTAAATCTAAGCATACGTGCCTTAGCCACTAGACCACCGTGGCGGGTCAACGTGGCTGCGTTGGCTTTATTTAAAGCAGTATGCAAACTTCGTCTTCGAGTCACCTCTATAGTTTCGCGTTGCGTGCCTTACACAATTCAATATTGGCGTAAGTGGTGGGAGTTTCCTCTGAACTGCGACCTGTATTTTTCAAATAATTTTTTGTCATAACGTACTCACCACTACTGCATTCACCAGTTTCATAAGGGCTTCATCCTAAGAAGTTAAAAACACAACGTTGTTAAGCACTGCACACCCTGTATTATAGGACACCACAAAGCAACTCCACTGGAACACACTCCTTCCTACGAGGTAACGCTGGTTTCTCTCATGACAGAGTAAATGTAGACAGAGATAACAAAAACTCATTCGTTTTCGAGTGACATGGTTTCATTTATTTTATCTATCTATCTATCTATCTATCTATCTATCTATCTATCTATCTATCTATCTATCTATCTATCTATCTATCTATCTATCTATCTATCTATCTATCTATCTATCTATCTATCTATCTATCTATCTATCTATCTATCTATCTATCTATCTATCTATCTATCTATCTATCTATCTATCTATCTATCTATCTATCTATCTATCTATCTATCTATCTATCTATCTATCTATCTATCTATCTATCTATCTATCTATCTATCTATCTATCTATCTATCTATTTGAGGTACTAGTGAAGAAAACACGCAAGATGATTAACTGGAACTAAATTGAAATGTCTGGTTTTAAGCGGAAAGAAAGATGGAACTGAGAGAGGAGAGAAAAAGTAGGCGTGACAAAAAAAAATGTACAGGATAGTTATGTATCAGAAGTATTCTGATGTTTTTAACAGATACTGCCTCGTCTAAAGTTTAATAACGCCTTGATGCACTTGCAGTCCAAAGGAAAGAAATAGCTTACCGTAGCAACCTGGCCTGCTTCGCACACGTCCACAGCGTTTTCAAGGCACTGAAAGCATCAGTGTAGGCGTTGTCAGCTCAATTCAATTCATTACGAAAGCGCCATTAAAAATTTACAATTAAAGACTTCAATACGTATGTTAGGATTTGTTGTTGCGTTTTCAAAATTGATGCCTTGAAACCGAGGATGAGTATTTTAAAGGTCGTTCTTGAACAGAATTAGGATACAGTGGAAACTGGTCGTGAGCACACCAAATTCACTTTGCGCTGGTGCGTTATTCTTGGTTTTATGCTTGATTTTAAAATTTCTGTAGATAATCTGACTTTGCCAAGTTCCCGAAGCAAAAGTACTGTCCGCCAAGAAGTGGACAAATATGATAACATCGGTTATGATCAAAAAAGAAACACATTGCGACTGTTGCGTTGCTTTTAGTCCAAGGCTCAGCTGGTGCGGATGAAAGTTATGATTACAAAAAAAAAGAAAATAGCAGCGTACAAAATTGGCTCAAGTTTGGAACCAACAGTGGTGCAAGTCTTCGACATAGCTTCTTTAAACTTTTTTTTTGGTGATGGCTAGCATTTTTTTATGTTGAGTTTTTGCTAGTAGTATACTAATATGTTTAGACTTAGCTATCCTACTCTGGTTTCGGTATCACGTGCTTTGGAGCTAGCCTGTCAAGCTGTTACGTGGCTCTCTGCGGGAATACGTAACGTCACAAGTTGCTATCGTGATTTTAGTCCCACGGAGAGTTGATGCGCGGTTTTGGCGGTAAGATGTGACGCGTCTGATTGTCAAGTGGGGTTATACGTGTTATTGAGCCACTTAAATAGTTAGCTGTCCTACTGCGGGAGCCCGTCATCTGACTAGCCATAACGGGATGATATTCGATTTGAGTCACGTGACTAATTGTTACGCCTTTTTAGTCCCGCGACTAGACGTTACGTTATGTGATACACATGACAGAGACGAAGACGAGAGGACCAGTACAGGCTCTTGTACTTTGTTTGAGCCTAATAGAATATGGCACATTCCCATTCCGGGGGATTGGTCAAGGTTTCGTAGTTTTATATTTAGTATAGATAACTGGAATACTGTTGAATGACAAAGAACAATTAAATGAATAAACGAGAATACTGCGTACTATATCAAATAAATGCTGCTTTCGCTCGGTGATAGCGGTAGTAGACCAGACCTGATCACAACAATTTCGCATATACTTGCTGGATTCTAAAGCATGTTTCCTTATTTTCGTCTTTGTCTTGTTGGTGCCACTTCCCTCTGGTATAACTATTTAAACTAGCCCAGCAACAAGTTTTACTTCTTGTTACGTGGTTTTTGGTCACGTAACATACTGCCCAATCATAGTTATTGCAATCAAGGGCCGGACCAATTGGCGCGTGCGGGTCGATTTCTGTACGCACTACCGGCGTAACGAGATGCTTTAACGGCATTTTCACACCGATGTCGGCGTGGCGAAGCGAGCAAGAGGGCTTTTCGAAGCGGTGAGGCAGCGAGTGCGTGCACCTGTTCAGACCGCAAGCCACCTTTTTCTGGCCTGGCCGGCAGATCAATTGGGGGGGGGGGGGGGGGCTTTCGCGCTTTTGGGCACGTGTTCCTATCACGTGACAGTGCTTCTCCCGAAGATCCACCACCATGTCATCACCGCGCCTCCGCCACGTGGCGTTCTGATTGGCTGCGGCAAATCGGCGAACCTCGGCGGGCGGCGAAAGAATTGCCCCGGTAGGGTTTGCCCCGGTAGCGATCGCACTTGATAACTCGCTTTCTGCCAACTTTCGCCGCCTGGAGCAGGTTTCCCCCGCTCTCCGCTTTGCCGACCCCACCTTTGATGTGAATGAACAGAAGGCCCAAAAACCACATCCGGCATTTTTTTCTCCTTCAAACATTTCAAGTAAACACGCGCATCGTGCGCAGAATGCCATCGCGATCAACGATTCCGCACATGGCCGAGCTGTGAGCCGCCGTTGCACCACAAATTCCAAGAAACAGTTCCTCTTTCTTTCCGGGCCTTTCGGGCCTCCGCTAGACGCGCCGTACGAATATGTCTTACGCGCCGCTGAAATATGCTGTGAATGGTAGATCAAGGGCTTACGACTTGCGGTTAGTCGGCAAGCATGACAGCCGCGGTTCCCCTGCAACCACACAGTTGACAGGTTGATAGAAGGATGAAGTCACGGCAACTGGAAGTATAGATGGTGTTTCACGCAATGCGTCAGCTATGACGTATGTCACGCGAGACAAGGAGGGGCATGGGAGGGGCACTCGGTGAGAGGGCGAAGCGACTTTGGGAGAGGATACTAAGAAAGTTGCGCAGGAGAAAGCGAAAGAAGGTGTTGTCATGGTTTCGATAATCAAACACGTCTAACATTCTCACGGCTACGTGTTCATGATAATAAGGGCTGCAGCGCGAGCATGAAGGTGCTAGAAGAAAAGTGAAACGAAAGGCGAGGCAATGAAAACAAAAAGGACAACACGAGTGCCTGTTTGCTTTCCTTGCCTCGCCTTTCGTTTCACTTTTCTTCTAACACCTTCGTGCTCGCGCTGCAGCCCTCATTATCATGAATTCCAACCAACTAGCCCAAATAGCTGTTCTTCTTCAAGGCTACGTGTTCATCGTACACTCGTGCACAGTTTCTTCATGGCAACTGAATATCCACTTCTAGGTGGTTAACAGCTCTTCTACTTAAACGTCGTTTACCACACAGCGGTAGTTTGAGTCACCTTTACAGAAATTTTTTGTAGGGAGGCTTATAAGAGTCAATATTAACGAGCCTGAGCTGTCGGAGAAACACCACGCCTACCCCTCCAGCGTCCAGATATCCAGGAAGGAATACTGGAATTGGCCTGTAGCAAAGGTCGCTTCCGGAGAGCATTGAGATGCATCCGGGCCCATCGACCACGGCACACAGAGGCGTCAGTACGTTGGTGACCGAGTCGAGTTCTGTACACACGGAAAAAAGGAAACATTTACATCAAGGCTGGGACAATCGTATAGATGGTGTCCAAATAATCACGCAGCAAGATTTAAAAAAAAAAGTTAGATGGGGTAATTGGAGTGATGTGGAGTCTCGCGGGGAGCTTCAACAGTCTTTTTAACGGCTTCTGTACCTCGTCTCCAGTGTCATTTTCTGTCTAGTTCTGCAATTCAGCGGTCGTGATTAAGAGCGTTGATTGCCGAAGGAAACTGCGAAAACACGACGAATTCAGTGAGACGTGTGCAGACTGTGTGTGAGGGAGATGGCTACCGTAGAGTAAATCCTAGAGATGCCATTAAGAAGACGACGATCACGCCTCAGCTGGAGGCTTCAACGAGGACCAACGATCAATATACACAGCTCAAGGCCGCACAGCATAGTCCCAGCAGTTCTAGAGAGGCAGCGACTGAGTGACACCGAGGAGAAGAGGCGCAGAGTCTCCAGCAAGGAGAAGGCAGCCCTCTCGAACGCATGGAAGTAGTGAGGGAAAAAGACTTCGAGGAGCAACAAGCACGAGACTGGCGTCGCGTGCAGGAAGCCTAATCTGCTCTGAAAGACTTTCGTTGAATGAAGTTGTTCTCGGTCTCTCTGCATTTTCTCCTTGATATTGGGTATACCTCACAGTGGACCTGTTTGAAGGCGCTGCTTCCCGATGCGCACTGCAGCCTAGACTCGTGTCACTTTTCAGATTTCGTGGTCTTTATTTACCGGCTTAGAAAGATCAGCGCACTATTAGTATATTTTTCAAAGTAGCGTAGTTAGATGTTGTTTGAACATGTCTAGATATGCCCCATTCACATCTTTCTACTTAGGTGACTAGCCACCGAGTTGCATAATTATGTCTGATTAACTAGACCTCATTAAAGATAAAGCTTAGTAGTGGCTGCTCCAGTGTTAACAGAGCACACCAGGCCAGCCTCGCGTAACACCGTTCTTTCCAAGCTTTCAAAAGGGTGTTTTGCTTGCGTGAAATCCCCTTTCGCACTGCAAAAAATCTTACAGTGTAGACGCATGCATGAAAATGTTCAAGAAGAGCGATATTCGCGTGCAAGCGACAGGTTGCGCATCGAAACTACAGACGGCCCCTCAGGCTGGCGAACTCGTGAACTGATCGGGGAGTGACCGCTATTGAAGGCCTTTGTAGAGATTGGATTATGCCTGTCATGGCCGAAGCACTTATTTGAACGCAGAACAGCGAGGACTGCAGTCAGTATAAGGTTACATAAAAAGATGAGCTCTAGATGGTTTATTTAGAATATGCGCGTCTCTTATAATCATACGGTGGTTTTTTGGCACGTTAAACTCCACATATCTATCAATCAATGAAATATGCAAACAACTGACATATTTCGCATAGCAGGAGTTTCATTCCAGCGCATCGGGCAGTTATTGTCAGCAGGAATAATTCTCTCATGGCTGCCCTGCCGTATCTTTGGAAGACAATGTCCTTGTAGTAATTGTTCACCAATATTTTGTTACGGTGCACGGTGTTCTATAAATACAGCAAGTTATAAGTAGCAAGAATAGCTACAAAGTAAACGAGAAATGACTAGTTAAACGATAAAAATAAAATTTAAGATGTAAATACGATAAAGAAGACGTTCAATATTTCAAAAATACAAAACTACAACTTTTATCCACTCTTTCTGAATTGATGGATTGTAATGTGAGCAACTGTTTCTGTTTCTCTGTTTGCTTTGACGTTTATTTCCTAGTGATTAGTTGAACGCGTCGATCTCTGCAGAACGGCAAACTTACCAATGCCGAGGACACCGAGGCTGCCAAGCACCAGTCCAACGAGATCGATCAAAGCAGCCAGGGCGCCTATGGGGCTAATGTCCACCAGCCTAGACGCCACGCACTATGTTAAAAAAAATGGGGAGAAAAGAAAGACAAAAGATGAAAACGAGAAGAAAACGTCTCACACATAAAAAAATGCAATGCCACAATACGATGCTTCATGGATTGTTGGCGGGCCAGTAGGTTCCTACTGAACGTGGAACATCGCGCTTAGACGAACAGAAAACCACAGGAAGCATGCATACAGAGCACTGACTAACAAGCGAGATCATTTTCACGAGACATGGAATAAATAACAAGAACCATAAGTGACGTCAACGCAACAGCAATGTGAAAAGCCCCCACTTTCAGGTTCTTCATCGATACAGCTGCAGAAAGCCATCAAGAAAATTCTTTTTTGTGTGATTTCATTTGTGAAAATGCTGTGTATGTGCTCTTCCTTTCCCTTTATGTCCCGTCTGGATGCGCTGTTTCGCTTTCAATACGCTGCTTGTATGATGCCATGAGAAGTGCGATTCAAACTTTTTTCAAACGTTTTATTATTTTCACTGAACGCCTGCTTCATGTTGACAAGCTTGACAGTTCTCGCTAGCCGTTAAAGCGCTGCCATAAGTCACTGTGCGGTTGTCTTAAACAGGCGACAGCACGAGCTGCGTAACTGAGGGGGGGGGGGGATAAACAACAAGAGAGAAGGCAGGGAGGTTAACCAGGCACATGCCGGGTTCGCTACCCTACGCTGGGGGAATGGGAAGGGGCATGGAGATGAGAGAGAGGAGAAAGAGAAGAGAATGAGAGAGAGAAAATCTGTAGTGTAATGCAATGAAGCGGCGCATTCGATTTAAATTGAATAGGGAAAAGTCACAAAATCTACCGAAAAATGATTTCAACACTTAAACCTCTCTGAACCTTTGACGAACTCCTGTAATGCGTCAACAATCTTCCCGTCGCTGTGGCCAAGAGACAAAGTTCCAAAAGAAAGCACATTTTGCGCACTTAAATCTATTCCGAGAAGGGGGCAAACGGTATCTAAAGTGTTTTTGCGTAATGCAGATAGTCTATTACAGGAAATGAGATAATGTTCAGTTGACTCATTTACTCCACAAACAGGGCAACGATGGCAGGCTGCCAGACCAGCTCTGTGTGAATATAAATTTGGCTTCAGAATTTGACGGCGCAGTCTAGTGATTGCGACTTTCATTATTCGCATTTGACATATTTTACTATTCCAATCTTAGAATAAGTGCTTGAATTCTGTGTGGCTGTTAGTGAGGTGCAGAAGATTTCTCTAATCGCAGTTTCCGTCTTAATCTACTGCCTGTTAAGAATTTCGATGCCGGTAATACCTCAATAACAGGCCCATATGAAGATGACTTTGCCAGCGCATCTGCCATTTCATTCATATATATGCCCTAATGTCCTGGAGCCCAGACCAATTTGATCAGACTCAGATGCGAGGGAACTAATACTTTAAAAGCACTCTGAGCACGCCAGTTCTCAAGTAGCTCGTCGATTTGTACTGCATCTTCATCTTTTAGAGGTTTAGGAATAAAGTATGCTGATAATTGTTTCTCCTGGCCCATCACCATCATCCCTAGACACAGTGGCTGCTCCTGGCAGTTATCTTTTCACCGCAATACCGACGCTGATGCGGCCTCAGCTGCTCTAAAATAGGCAGATCGTGCCCTTTAGAGCGCCTTTTTAGCTAGTATACGGGCTAGCATACGTATATAAGAGAATGTTGGCTTTCTATGTAAATTGGTCCACTCTCATCATTGGAATATCCGATTAAAAAAAAACGTGCCTGATCCCCCATATATAAGAATCGCTATAACCAGAAAAAGAAGCGTGCCTTTACAGAGGTAGAGTTGAGCGTATTTGTGGCTTGTTTCAGCAACACCAATGAATTGCAAAGTCACGCTAGGAACAGCAATCAGCTTGAAACTTGCAGCGCACACCTCAAGCAGAAAGCCCGCACGAAATCAGCATGTATAAGACGAGCGCGGACTTAGCAAATGACACAGGTCGAGACTTAAAGCGCGTTGTTCGAACTGAAAGAAACACGCATGAAACGAGTGCACAAGTATACACAGGATAGCCACCAACGCCTGTCACATTTTTTTCTGCGTCATTTGTCAGCAGCGCGCTCCTTTTGTAAACGCGGCCGTGGCAGCAAGAGAAGTGATCTTCAGGCTCTCCCCAATCACGAGTCTGATAAGCGCGCGCAGGAGAGACCGTGCTGCGTGAAGGCGGCACTTCGTGGAGGCGACGGCATTTGGAGCATGCCCAACGTCAGCCCGTCGTGCCATCTCTTCAGTGATAACAAAAACGCGCAAACGTTTCGAAGCTCTGTGGACTGACAAACGGTGTTTGGTGTATGTAAATGGCTTGCCGTTAGCAGCCCAGACAAGGTACGATGCGTGGCGTAGTGTTTAGCGCCTTGCGCCGAGAATCGAGAGGTCGCTAATTCTATTGCATGCGACAAATGCTTGCCGTCTGGTTGTTTTCTTTGCAATATCTTAGTATATATCTTCCAACTTCACTTCTGTGACGGAAGTACGTCAGCGGAGTCATGGTGGACCCCGGTATAGAACACGTTCCTGTTAAAGAAAATTTGATCGTACAAAGCACTTGAAAATGCATTACATATATGGACGTAGGCCAGGAATAAATAGGAAAACCCTATCTGACCGAAAAACGTATAATGCGAATTTTTATCAACGAGCTTTCCGCTGTATGTAACTTTTTGGAGATCTTCATACTCTCTTGGGACTGTTGCGGGAAATGTGACTGTTCAAGAAAAAGGGAACGTGTATTTCTAAGTATATTTAGGTACCAGTAAGACTCACTTTTTCTAGAGTGTTGCTGCACGATGCCGTAGCACTTAGCTTCCCGTGTTTTCGCCTCCCAATTCCTGATCTCCCGTAAACTGCGTCATTTCCCAACGAGGCGTTCTTACCGCTGTTCTTCGCTATGCTAATACGCGCGTTCTTCTCGAATGGCCAACCTTGCATTTTCTGACGTGGGCTCTCCATTTTTACGAGCGTTGAGAAGCTGCTGATGGTGATTGAGACGTTGCGCATCCTTCTGTATGTGTTAAACTCGTTCAACTCTCTGTACCTGAAATTTTGCGTGGTGGGTATCTATACAGAACTTTGAACCGTACTTTTGAGTTTATTTCCACAAGGCATACTTGTGGTTGTGAACACCTTGTGCAAAACAGTGTTCTCATGCCGACCAGCTTGCTTCAAACAGTCTTGGTGCGCTCTGAGTTATTGAAACCCTTTTGCTGCTTCAAAACAGTCTTCACTGTGGAGCTGTATTTGGCTTGTTTTACATTGCCGGGTACCTTTTCCCACCAACACATCTTCGGCCTTTCATCTTTTTAAACATATTTCCGACGATGACACCAAATAATTTCTTTCATTTCCTTTTTTTTCAGCGAGTCAATCGGCTTACACTATAAGGGTCCAAATAAGTGACGAAAAAAAGCGCTAATTGTGCCTCCACTTCACGAACCGCTTCTTTAGCTGCAGCCACAGAACTTTATCACAGACTGCTCCCGTTGCGCGGCCGTAGCCCTCTGTGGGCTGTGATAAATCAAGTTTACCCTCTAATAATTCACTGCCGAGGCTGTGACGTCGGCCTATGTACTGCTGTGCCTCAGTTCGAAATAGAGGATTTCCTTCATGCGGTGATACCTGGTGAAAAAGCCTATTGATAGTTGGTCTGACGAGTGCGTGCTATAGTGCTAGAGCCACCTGTTCACGACAGATGTCACGAGCGTGATACCATCACGCATCGTCGCAACAAAAGCTACTCTATCGAATGTATACCAGAGGTGTAGCCTCGCTGCGTAAAAACCTCAGTCGGGATGATCGTGGGTGGAACGCTTGCCGTAGTCTCCTGGAAATATTTCTGTATCAAAATAGCGAACTGAAGGGTACACATACCTCGACCATGGTCACAACGGCTTCAACGACTTCTTGCTGCATATCAGGGAGGAGGAAGAGAATAGGACAATTACTTAACGGGGGTGTTCAACCATGCACCTATAAGCACGTGTCATTTACCTTCGTCGTTCGTTCGCGCCAAGTAATACTAAATATGGTGTATGTGAAGCTAGCGAAATGACCGTGAGCGCATCATGAGTGTGGCATGTAGTAATGTTCTTACATCACACGCATGCCCCGCCGTGGTGGTCTAGTATCCTAGGTAATCGCCTGCTGGTCCGCAGTTCGCGGGATTCAATGCCGACTGTGGCAGCTGCATTTTCGATGGGGGCTAATATGCTGTATGCCCGTGTGTTCAAACTTGGTAGCACGTTAAAGAATCCCAGGTGGTCAAAATTTTCATGGCCCTTCACTACGGCGTCTCTCATAATCATATGGTGGTCTTGAGGCGTTAAACCTCACATGTCAATCTCGTACGCAAGCAGCTTGGGGCCCCGGCACATAAAGCTCTATTGTGAAGCTTCATAACCTCATGCATGTCCGATGAACGTCCGTTAATTTCAACGTCCAGTGCGCGCACTGAAAGGCCTAGCAGCATGTTCGTCATTTGTTTTAGCGTGCAGTTTTTGGCACCCATCGAACTTTCAACGGATCGCCATTTTTTTATGCAGAAGGGTCAGACGACCAGAGTATGGCTGGCAGATTTCTGGTGATTTCTATCGGACATATGTATGTCCAAACCTGGCATATACTAATGGATGCCCATCGAACTTTCAATGCTCATTGTGTTCTTCACGCTTGGTGACAGACGTGCCACGCTGCTTCTCATAAATTTTGTTAATGAGCCACGACAACTTTTTTGTCGCACAGACATCGCTTTTCCGTACCCCATCGAAGACGTCGCAGAGTGTTTTGCCGTTACATCAGTAAGCAGTGGGCTCCAGTATCTATACAAGCGTCTATACGGCTTTCGAAAGGGTGAACGTGAACTAGAGCCTCCGGAAGCAAAAAAGAGGAGCGCTGCAGGAATTGCTGCTTAAATTCCCAGGGCGCTTCGCTTCGTCATCGGAAGTGCGTCAAACACCCCGCACATAATACCGGATTATTGCACGCACCGATGCCCCGCCCATAAAGCAGCAGCCGTACCGAGTTCCAGTCAAATAACGTGATGCGATAAATGCGCAAGTCGAAGAAATGCTCAATGATGATGGCCCCGCTGCGGTGGCCTAGTGGCTAAGGTACTCGGCTGCTGACCCGCAGGTCGCGGGATGGAATCCCGGCTACGGCGGCTGCATTTCCGATGGAGGCGGAAATGTCGTAGGCCCGTGTGCTCAGATTTGGGTGCACGTTAAAGAACCCCAGGAGGTCAAAATTTCCGGAGCCCTCCACTACGGCGTCTCTCATAATCATATGGTGGTTTTGGGACGTTAAACCCCACAAATCAATCAATCAATCGATGATGATGTACTATCGGCATCAAATGAAACGCAAACAGCGGAGCGTGTGGCACAAGCCTTATCAATGGCATAGTGCGTGCCGTCGACCAGTCATTGGCACAGACAGGCCCACACATCCGGTGTGGCAGCACTGCGCGATTCCCCTATAGTGCAATATTTCTGCTTGTGTTCCAGGTATGGTATTTGAAAGGAACAAAATAAAAAAACAAAGGGTAAACTACTGCAGCCGAAGACAAGTATTGTAGCACGGTTTGTCATCGTGGAGTCCATCATCATGGAATTCTCGTTAATTCTATTTATAGTCGACAAAAGTCGGTTCATAATGTTGGCAATTCCACGCTGTTTCACTTAGTGCCGGTAAAGCGAAACAATTTGCGTTCTCTCTTCCGGAGAAACGCTCGGCATTCCCAGTTAAAGTGATTCGTTTTCGAGTCGGTCTCTGCAAAAAGGATGCAGGTGAAGCAGCGCTGGCAAACGAGATGCGACGATCGTTTGAAAATAAACCGCAAACCAATATTTTTTTCTTTTTGTTTTATCGTGCCAAGTCACCGATTGCACTGCGACGCTGAAGTAAAAGCAAGGAATTGCGAGTGATACGAGCAAAAGCGCTTGGCACGCCGACGATGGCCACCTTTACCACCATACAAAAACAAGAGCAGAAACGGAGATAACGCATTGTAGGGGATCGCGCAGTGCTGCCAAACCGTATGTGCACGCCTGTCTATGGTGATGGCTGTACGGCCAGCACTATACTGTTTCCAATGCTTGAAACACGTGATCCGCTGTTCGGGTTTCATTTGACAGCGATAGCACACTGTTGTCTCCGAAAGGAAACACGCGAACGCGTGGCCTGCACTCTGCGGCGGCTGCCTCCACCATCGTCAACCGACAAGTGAAGAAAGCACGTTCGCTTTTCGCGTCATCTATGGCCAAGCAAGATAACAAGTTGTGGCCGGTAGACAAGCGCTGCTGCTTTACGTTCCCTGATCCCTCGCGCGGCGAGTGAAATCGGGTGATTACTACAGCTTGCGCCGTGGTGGTGAACAACGTCTGATATGTTGGCAAGGGACAACGCACTGCAGGCGTGAGCAGAGAAAGAGTGCAATCCAGCAGCGCTTGTCTACCGGCCATAACCCATTAATATTTTTTCGGCAACAGATGATGCTGAAAGCGAACGTGTTTCTTTTAGCTGTCGGTTGGTGGGGCTGTATAGGCAGCCGCCGCAGAGTGCCGGCCTCGCGTTTGCGTGTTCCCTTTCATAAAGGACGACAGAGTACAACCGTCCGTGGTCCTTGGTCATCCCCAGCCGTTTTAGTTAAGTGGACGTAACGTTGCATTTCTGCGTTGACTGGAAACTGAATGGTGTGATTAAAAAGACGTGTGGCATCTGCCGCGCGTCGATGATTCACCTGACTGTTGTGCGATGGCCAAGACATTTAAATGCGAAGCATTCCTTAGCGAACTTCGGCGACTTTGCGCACATCTATCTATCTATCTATCTATCTATCTATCTATCTATCTATCTATCTATCTATCTATCTATCTATCTATCTATCTATCTATCTATCTATCTATCTATCTATCTATCTATCTATCTATCTATCTATCTATCTATCTATCTATCTATCTATCTATCTATCTATCTATCTATCTATCTATCTATCTATCTATCTATCTATCTATCTATCTATCTATCTATCTATCTATCTATCTATCTATCTATCCGCCTACTACTTTTAGCTCTCCTGGCTGTTTCAATCGTGGTATCAATACTAAACTTCGTACTGCATAACAAGACTGTATGAAAAACATATTTGACTAGTCATAACATAAAAATCATGATATGGGTGTCATGAATATCATGATTCACATTTCATGGTCCTGCAGCTCTTGCGGTGGTTTTGTTCACATGGCATGTTGCAAAACTGGTATGGTATGGCATGATTGCATGGCGAGTGCAAGCGAGAGACCCTAACATGTAAATTCATGACATGCGTGTCATGTAACAACATGACTACATTTCATGCTCGAGATATGCGCGGCTGTTTAGCTAGCGTCAGATAAACCAAATTTGGTATTACGGTACATGAATGGATGACGAAGGTATGTGACTGGTGCAAGCATGATAATCATGAGATGCGTGTCATGTAACAACATGACTACATGTACGCTCATGATGTGCTGGCGGCTGTTTCGCTAGCATCACTTATACCAAATTCGGTACTACCGGACGTGAATGGATGACGAAGGCAGGACACTGGTGCCAACATGATAAAAATGAGATGCGTGTCATGTAGCAACAAGACTACGTGCTACGCTCATGATGCGCTGACCGCATATTATGATTATCTTGTTAGCACCAGCCATATACCTTCGTAATCCAGATACGTCACGTACACCACATTTGATATATGTGAAGCTAGCGAAACGACCGCGAGCACTCTATGAGCGTAACGTGAAGTCATGACTCACATGACATGCATGTCATGATTTCTCCGTTAGGGTCGTTCACCTACGTTCGCAGTCATGTCATGTCGTACCAGTTTTGCATTACGTCATGCGAACGAAACCACCACAAGAGCAGCAAGACCATGAAATGTAAATCGTGACATTCATGACATGCATATCATTATTGTCAAGTTACAACTAGTGATAAACTCATGTTACGTCTTACTAATCTCAGTGTCGATACCAATAACGAAACTGCCAGGACAGCTAAAAGTCGTGGGCGGCTAGATAGATAGATAGATAGATAGATAGATAGATAGATAGATAGATAGATAGACAGACAGACAGGCAGATAGATAGATAGATAGATAGATAGATAGATAGATAGATAGATAGATAGATAGATAGATAAATAGATATATAGATAGATAGACAGATAGATAGATAGATAGATAGATAGACAGACAGACAGGCAGATAGATAGATAGATAGATAGATAGATAGATAGATAGATAGATAGATAGATAGATAGATAGATAGATAGATAGATAGATAGATAGATAGATAGATAAATAGATAGATAGATAGATAGATAGATAGATAGATTCGAAGTCACGAAAGTTTGCTAAGAAATGCTTCGCATCTAAAAGAACACGCCAGGCCTGCGCGGAAGGCGCAGCACAGTCACAGCGAAAGCTAGAATAGCGGCCTTTCAGAGCCTTTCAAAGCACTCATTCGGTAACTATATTACAAGCACACTTGCTTCATACCCACTAAGCCATATTAAATTTTTTTGGTATAGTAGGCCGGCATTCGCTATGCTTTTTTTCGTCATTCTTCTGAGAAGCGTGCTATCCGCTAAACACTTGCAAGGAATTTGGGCCAATTGTTCATGCAGTGGCTGGCTACGATGAGGAATTGTGGCTGAAGTGCGTATGCGCCAGAATTAATAGAAGAACAAGAAGAAGCTTTTGTAATGTGTTGGAGCATAGGACGACGCATTCGTTACGCTGTTCGCATTCTGCGGTGACAGGTTCTTTTTCCGCTATTTCAAAATGCGTTTATAAGTTGTATTGACGTGATTGCTTTCCAGTCATCAAGCCTGCCTAAGGCAAATTTGCCAAGGAGTCCCGAGCACTGGTGTGGCTCAGTGGCTGAATATGGGGCTGGGACCCGGTGGACCCGGTTTCAAGCTGCACTGTGTCATAAGTGCTAGTTCTTTTTTTTATATTGCGCGATGTATTACGGACACCGGCGGCTGTGGCGTCGGACAACTGCGCGTGACTCGAGTTGTGATCTTATAACAGCCTTCGTGGAAGGCGCAGCACAGTTACAGCGAAAGCATGAAGAGCTGCCTTTCAGAGGCATTTCTAAACACTCTTTGGGTAAATGCTGTGCGAGCACAGTTGCTGGGTACCTACTATGCCATAAAAATAATAGTTTCTGCATTGTAGGCCATCCACTATGCCATCCTTCGTCATTCTTCGGAGAAGCGTTATTCGCTAAACACTTGTAACAAATTTAGTGTTGCATTCAGTGGCTGTTCACCTGGGTTGACGCAGTTGACCCAGGTTCATGTCTCACTACGCCACCACATGTCCTTGGTGTTTTTTATTAGAGTTTCATGTGATAGTCCTCACGCATACCAGTGGCGGTCACTGCGGCGGTGGACATCTACGGCTGATGCGCGTGACCCATGTTGTGATCTCATAACAGCTTCTACGCTGTAAAAAATGTGTAAATTGCATTGCAACCTCGACACAAGGCCACTGTACTGGATAAGATGGCTGATAAGAACTTACCTCAGTTCCCTCACAAATATCCAGAGAAGTTCCAAGGCACTGGAAATGATCGATAAATATCAATTGTCAGCACAGAATACAGCAGTTAGTAGAATCATGCTGCATATGGAAGACCCAATAGTCAAGAAAAAAAGGAGTGCCCTTGGGGCAAAATAATTAACTGTGTGGTTAGGCCATGCAGAACGAAGAGACGAACATTTGGCATTCCGTGAGGAAGCCATGCAGTGTTGCAAAACAATCCACTGAGTACGCAGCGTATGAAATGTTTCCCCACCCGGAACCGTATACCGTGAATTGCGCGAAAGGCCGCGTAATTGAGAGAGTGGGCCTGAAACTGCGAAGTGGTTTACACGTGCGGCACAGCCAGTAATGGGTGAAGGGCTGGAAGTGCGCAAACCTACAACACCCTTTATGAGGAGAAAATGCGTAAACAGGGTTACTTGCTCCAGCTGTTATTTGCCGTCTACAAAGCTATGACTAGAGATCTAGTCTTGAAGAAGAGGAGCCCACTTGTCGAAACGTTGGCGTAAGCACACATCCCCAGGCCTGGTTATGGGTTTTGCATAGCACGCTTCTATTTTCTCTTTCCCGCCATATTTTTTTGCGTTACTCTTCACGTAGCTTCTTAGTCTGTTTGTATTTGCGCACGTTCATATTCACCTCCATGTTCAAAAAAAAAGTCGACAAGTCGAAGCAGCCATGTCACGTGGTTTGAAGCAGAATTGAATGTCATGTTTTTTTTTTGAAAGATATTATCGTTACCTAAGTGGAAAGCATAGGAGCAATATCGAAATAATATCAGCAAGTAGTCTGTTTTTACAGACGTTGTTTGGTATAACTATGGCAATAAGTAATGTGAAACGATTGAGGAGAAAAAAAAGTTATTTCGTAATTTATGTACACGTACTCAGACGTGCTCCGCCCTGTTATTCTTGAAGTAATTTATCGTCACTCAATCAACTTTTAGTTTTTTTTTAAAGAAAAGGTGAAAGTTTTGGTGCTATCGAGGCCCATGATATAAACCTTGAGTACGCACCTCTTCGAGGTTGATAGGGTTTGGCAGGGTAACGTCGATGCAGTGAGCTACAAAAAAATAAATAAATAAAAGTAATACAGCGCACAGTTTTGTGATGGTAAAGCTACTTGATGAGCTCAAAGAGTCTTTTTGTGCTACTGGCCTCCAAAACGAAGCACAGTTAGCGGAGTGGTTGCATTACTTCAGAATGTAGCATCGAGGCAGTATTTTACTAGAGCACAAAACTACCCTCGATATCGTGCTCGCTTGGAAAGAGCCGCTTTACAAGAGAGCCGATCGTCGGTTCAAAACGGTAATGATATCCATAGGAGTCGTATTAATAGGCGCCGCTGGCAAGACGCCATGAAAACGTCTTTCAAATATAGATGAGGTGTCATTTTATCTACTGCAGTACAGCTGCCGGAATAATCGTTTTTTTTCTCCATCCTAGACATCTGTTTCGATAATGCACTGTTAAACCTATACGGGTGCAATCACTTCGGCTGTACCAATCAATTCCTTGTTCTTTTTTCCACCTAACATATAATAATTACCCAACTAAGCAAATCTAGAAAACTGAACACGAAATTTAAAACGGCAGTAACTCTGTTAGAACGACTGTGTAAAATCAGCACAGATGGACATTATAAACAACTCCAAGCATGCAGGTAACACTATGTGTACTTAGCCAAGACACAAGAACACGTGCAGGATTAAAAGTGGGACTAATCTTACTGCTGCATTCCGCAATGTGTGCTGATACTAGGAAACCGAGAACCAGTGCGAATGCATACATGATGAGTGAGGTCGTGGTCGGGTCGAAATAGCGTCCTAGTATACGATACCAGTTCGGTACTCTCGATAATTTTCTAGCAACCTTAAATACTGCAAGTGTGTTTAGAATGTTTTAAAGCATTTATTAAACAAGAAACTAATGCGAATAAAACCGCAGAGTATAAATTGGCGCTCATCACGCTCATCATCATCATACCTCTCCTGTTTCAACCTTGATTTTCGGCATCCTCGAGCATGCAAGTATACTACTCTCTGCCACATATATTGAGACGTTCACTGGCTGTGCATCTTATTTTTTTCGGTTATTGATCACCTGCCATTAAAACAGTACCACTTGTATGAAATTTAGCTGTTGATATTGACGACAGCCTATTGTTGACCTCGAGATTCCACAACAAGCCCACTTGTTTCACAAAGCTTCAAAGCGAAGGTGATATGCATGATTGCCTTGAAAACCCGGCTGCTACCATGTCGTAGTATTTTTCGTGTGTCTTTTACAAAAAAAAATACAGGCGTGTTTTGTTTGTATGCGCAATAACTTGTCGAGGTCGTTCATCACCTCCTATGCGCCCGTCTCCACTGATAGTGTGCAACACAAACAAGCTCAGTATCCCAGGTGTGTAAAGCGCCGAATGTTATGCATTAATGAGATGCGTTCGCGTATAAATTTCATGCATACAATCATGAAAAAAACAAAGAAACTACCTTTTTGTTGCACCAATGACAGGGCAAAGCTTCAGGCATTTATTTTGCTTTCCACGTTCGCAGCGTCAGAGAATCCAGAATTGCCTTCAAGTGCGTCAGTATGTGACGATATCATTTTGGCACTTGGAATTGCTTGCGAAAGCCTCAATTTTGTTATGACTTCTCCAAGAGAAGCGTTTAGTGTGCTCTCGCGATCACAAATTTCGCTGCTTACGGCAGTGACACCGCCTGCTGGGCGGAATAGGTCAGAATACAGTTTCCTACACCATTTACTACAGGAACTTGAAGGGCCGCTATTGATTAGACAACGCGGAAATCATGGGTACTACATGAATTTTCCAAGTTTTCGTGCCTGCGGCGTCGAACGCGCTAGTTGCTTTGTTTATCGTGGTGCTTCGAATTTCGTTTCGTATAAGATATCACCTCGCTGTAAACCCTGTGAGCTGATTTGAATCTGTCACTATTAAAGGGTTACAGCGGTGAAGTAAGGCTACTGATCTTTTGCTGAACTTCAGTTTGCGGCGAAGCAGCGGCAGGCAACTCAGGGGAGCACGGAGCCCAACGAACGAAGGTTGGGGAAACTCGTGTCTTACTCATTTTTTATATGCTGGCCGAAGTATCATGCAGAGCACTTTTTTATGGTCACTACCGTCAGACTTCCTTCTTTGGTACGATTATGAAAATGTATGATGCCATTAATAATACCAGCATCATTCGCGTGCACTTCGAAGTTGTCACAAGAAAGAAGAACACTAGGGAATAACTGGCATACCGAGTGCCGAATCTCCCGGATCCAGTACCGATAGCGTTACTAGTGTGGACGGCACGTTCCCCAATACAATGCCTTAATCACCACAGCTGCTTCAACTCCGGATGTCTTGCTGCACTAGCACTATCCGAATTGAACAACTTTGCAATTGCGCCTGACTTAATATTACACAGTTTCACCAAAGATAGTCGATCATTTTTAACACGATAGTGCTTTATGTCGTCGTCCACCCAGACTTGTATAACTTTTTTCCGTCACGGAAATACGTCACCGAAACGAACGTGACTAGGTGGCGAAATAAAACGCGAGGAAAAATGTTCCCGGAAGTCAAATCCACCACCTGTCGCTCCATGACGGTGGCTTGCGGGCGTTCAAACCACGGGGCCACCATAAAGGAATCATGGCATTATCACGAAGTGAATGACGATGAGTGAGCGAAGTAGTGCGATCGTACGATGCCGCTGTAAACCTACCGTGACATTGGCTACCTGCACATGCTAATGAGTGACAAAGCGCTGTACAGTTGCATACATAATAAAACTTTTTGTTGGGATAGTTGGTACATGTTTACTGAAATACAAAAGGACTCGTATACGAGCAAGGAAGAATCTTTTTTTTTCTTTTTTGATGGCTCGCGTGTTTTTGTGTTTCTGTAAGTTGTATATAATGTTTGGGACAGGACGTTGGAAACACTAGAGCAACTGCGAGTTGAACTCGAAGGAGTTTCTAGGGCGCTAGACGAGCTGAACAGTTATATACAGTGTTATTGGTCGTCAGTGTTATGTGGTGTAGAGTTTCGGACAAGGAGGCACTGGCTCGGCGCTTTGGTCGTTTTGCCGCCGCATCCCGCACCCTCGCCTCCAGAGTGGTTGATCTTCGGCGTTGCCGTTGAGCCGCCAATTCCCGCACCTTACGTGCGTTTTCATGCACGGCAAAAAGATGTAAATCCTCAATTTTTGGCTCACACCCATCGTGGAAAATTGGCCAAGAATCGGGTAGTTTTAAAAAGGAATATATATGCCTAAATCCTCACGAACAGAATACTGTCTCGTTTAGTACAGCAAAATTACGAATTTTTTGTAAATTATTCTTGACAAAAATTAGCCAACTTAGGTCGTACTAAAATTTCAAAAAATCATTCGTATTACAGAAAAGTTGCCTGTATCCCTGTATCCTATACATTTAGTTAAATGAGAACCTTTGGTATTGAGGTTATTGAGTAAATTTTTTCGACTGTTCAATAAAAGCTTGCACGGCTTCGCATACTTTCCCCTTGCTGTGCCCAAAAATATGCGCACCTAAGGAGAATAAATTTAACGTTACCAAATCTAATCCAAAGATTTGTAACTACGTTCTTTCGCAAGTGTTTTGAGGGAATATGCGTGCGATTTATCAGGTTGAGAGTTTCGCTTCGAGCGAAGAAGGAAGGTTCATTTTTACAGCAGCGTGTGTGCGCTCGAACGATGGACAGCAGCGCATATGTGTTTCACGGCATTTTGAGTGTTTTGTTTTCGCCGGAAATAAAACACATGGATGCGACCAGAAGCTGCATATGCAGCATTCATTCACCAAGGACGAAACTGGCG
The DNA here is from genome assembly GCF_043290135.1 of Rhipicephalus microplus. Classification (NCBI taxonomy): domain Eukaryota; kingdom Metazoa; phylum Arthropoda; class Arachnida; order Ixodida; family Ixodidae; genus Rhipicephalus; species Rhipicephalus microplus. The sequence continues at coordinate 88,104,039 of NC_134706.1, forward strand.
GCGCGTCCTTTTGAATGAATTGAACAAAAGTTACGAAAATGCTAAAACAAACGTGACACGAATGCAGAAATAAGAGCACGAAACACTATTGAGGTCAATATTATTGCCTATAGTGGCAACGAACTAAAGCGTCTATGAAGTTTGGCCATGAATCTTGCTCCTTGCGCATTCTTTAGGTGTCCCTGTCATTTTGACAATTTTATGCAAGCTTTTTAAGATGTATACGTCCTCTGAGCTTTCCTACAAGCATTTTTCATTCGGGTCAGAGGAGAAACAATACCGTTGCTCTGGACTTTTATTAGATATATCAGCGCGAAAAAGCAGAACGAAAGGAAGCACATTACGTGCTAGTTCTGCTGAAAACAATCCATTCGTTTCTTTCACCGAGTAGTATAGAAGAAACCTTTCTTGCACGACATGTGACGCGAAATTTAGTTTGGGTAGGTAACCGAAACTAAAATTGAGGATGTCAACAATTAGCAAATATTAAAACAATGCACAATAATTGAAAGGCCAGGACAGAACGCTTCGGTACGCATGTATTTGAAGATAAATAAAAAAACACCAGCGTACAGCCGCGTTCATATTTTACGCGGTTTGTTTTCAGCATGGATTCACTAACGTTCCCCTCAGCTACTCGACATGTACATTTTTTTTACATACTGCCAGTCCTAAAGGGGACTATTGCAGGAAGGCAACCAAAATGCACAAGAAACACTTATACATTCTTATACACAATAGATACACTGGCACACTTGCCAAAATGCATGACTACAGATGTTGTATAATATTACATGAAGAGTATGAAATCACGCCCTATGACGGAGTAATATACATGAAGATAATATGCTACGTATTCCACTGATAACATTGACATATTCAGAAAGCAACTAATAACTGTACAAGTGAGAAAAAAGCACAGGAAGAAAAACGTCATGTCAGCTATGAGTGGCACGAAGTGTATAAGTACTTTGAGATATCTTGACAATGGCGTTTCGCTTGACTGTGCATCTCATTGTTTCGTCAAGATTAGCACATTGACAATATCTTTGTTCACATGTAATGACTGTTGAGATGCCAGAGTGTCAAATCATTAGAGTCCTGACAATTTTTTTCACGAATAAAATTTGGCCTGTTGGTGCTATGAACAAAGAGGCACTAGTTGAGTTTAACTTGAGATGTTCTAAGCTGCTCAAGAGGATGCATAATGCACCCTAACAACGATCGCACGGTGTCTTTGACACACTATGTGGACGCAAGGTGCAGACAGCAGCTACACCGCTGCAGTTAGCAAGGTATACTACACTTGTCATGGTTTCTTTAACCGCATAATTGCTCCTATATGAACGAATAGAAGACAAATGTGTCACTATTGCTAGATTTCCCACCTAAGATCTTAAGAAAAACTAAGCTTGTGGTCTCACCCAAAATCTACCAAGTGTGATACAAGCCCACCTGCCCCCCCCCCCATCCCCCCTGACTGACTCGTTATTCCTCAAAATGCAAACAACAAAACAGAAAATGCGGACGGTTTGCCTAAGTCGCGCCGAGCTTGGCACAGCGAAGCGCAGGTACGTCACCACTCGTACTCTCCCTTGAGCGACTCGCCGATATCTTCGACATGCTTGACTTCCTCATCAACTCTACGCACTTTTTCAGGACGCGCCCATGTGCCCTGAATCATTCTACGTGATCGGGTTCAGTCAGGATATGCGCAATGTCTCCGTCGCTGGGGTGGCTTAGCATATGCGCATGCGCGACTAGACCAGCTTTTGCGGTGTTTGGTGACTAGACGACGCAATGCTTCCTTACTCATTCCCTCTATGTTTTCTCTCTACATCCTTCTGTCTTTCGTCGATGTTCTCTCTGGCTGTCTTTTTCTTTCTGCGTTCCTCTCCATTTCTCTTTCTGATTCATACTGTGTGACGTTTTCCTCTCTCACCTCTTCCACTCCCACTTCCTTACGCTCCCTTCCATTTCTCTTCCCTCGCCACATCACACTACACCTCGCTATGCCATACACTGCTTGCGTGCACGGATAGCCGACTGGTTAAGATGGTTGTATTTGGCTAGAGGGTACGTGGGTGTAAATATTGCCCCTTGATAAATTTATTTCTTTTCGGCAAAAATAACATCAAAGCTGTTTAAGATAGCTGCGAATTTCTTAGCCATGAAAAAAAAAGTGAGTACGTGCACGTGCTGTCTATCAGACAGCTACTTTATTCAAAAGGAACTATATGTCACAGAAATCGGGTAAACCCCAACGCGCACTACTGGCCCGCTAAAAATGAGCGAGGCAGCAGTTAGCCCAACAAGTGGCTGTGGAGTGAGCGTGGCGAGTCGAGGACAGCGAGTACGTCTTGGGAGTGTGATAGACAATGGCAACTGCGAGAAGACACCGAAGCGACGCAAGGCCTACGCCAACGACGGCGAGCCCAAGAGGTGCGCATGCTTGGTTGCAGTACGAGTTTCGGGAGTCACGAGAGTTTGGACATTCCTGCCGTACATGCGACTGTCTGTACTTTGGCTCGAACCTCTCTGTGCTCGCCCCGCCACGGTTCATGGTCTAGTGGCTAAGGTACTCCGCTGCTGACCCGCAGGTCACGGGATTGAATCCCGGCTGCGGCGGTTGCACTTTCGGTGGAGGCGAAAATGCTGTAGACCCGTGTGCTCAGATAATGGGTGCACATTGAAGAACCCCAGGTAGTCAAATTTTTCGGAGCCCTCCACTACGGCGCCTCTCATAAACATCTGTGGTTTTGGGACGTGAAATCCCTCATTTATCTCAACCAACTTATCTTTGCTCAGAATGAATGAAAAAAAAAACAGAATGAATGCAAAAGGAATCTAGCCATCGCCTGCCCAAAAACTGCTGACGATTTAAAAGCAACCTAGGGCAATCTGTGTCACCTGGCTAAGTTCTATAGAGACAACCTAGTAGCAACCATATTATTCTTCAGGATCATCCAGTCTCGCGGTTTTAAGCGTCGCATGGTGTAGTGCAAGGTTCTGTAATTTTTCGCTATTTTTCTTTTTTATATACTTTTTTCTATTTATTTGTATGTTTCCCTCTTTCCTTATTTCTTTATTTCTCTCTCTCCATCTCGACTTGTTCTCTCACAATCAGGGTTATTACAGGCAGTGGTGAGCTGTGGCATTTGCCCTAATTTTGTGGTACATAATCTCTGTCAGGATGATGAGCTATCACGGTCATGCTAACTCCATTTGTGCCGAGCTACATAAGCTTTAATGTAAAAGGAACAGATACGCTAAACATTTGTTACCCCCCTCCCCCAACCCGAATAATGACTCGCCCACAGGTACTACTTCACTGCTTTTTTCCGTATTGGAACTCAAGGGTCCACATCTCTTTTGCTTTACTTTTTATGTGTGGCGCATCACTGTTAGCTCAGTATGTGTGCCTTACTGTGAAGAAGGATAAGGTTGCTTTCACGATTATCGGAGCTTACTTATCTCCATCAAGCCGCCTTGACTGCGAGCGCTTACGCGGTATTCTGACATTGACTCCAAGGCCATGGGTGATCACTGGCGACTTCAATGCCCACCATTTCCTATGGGGAAGCTCCAGAGACAACTCTAGAGGAAACAAATTGGTGTCCTTAGCCTCGGAGTACGAACTCTGCGTTTGTAACGATGGAAGCCCTACATATTTACGCGGATCAGCCTATAGCAGCTGCCTGGACCTTACATTGGTTTCTCGCTCACTTATCAGGAAAGTGCACTGGTTTTCGGATCTGGAAACGCGGGGCAGCGACCATATACCAACTTACCTGTGTATAGAAGGTTTCACCAGCTCCAAGTCCTCAAGAGGCCTCAAGTACACCGATTGGCCGAAATTCAAAATGTTAATGGAAGACTGCTGTACCGACGGCTCATCATATAACCTAGAGGACTCGATAAAGGATGTCCTGCAGAATACCACGCATACACATTTGACTAGTCACAAGCGCACCGATTTCGACATTGAGCTTGAGAAACTTCGCGCAATACGCCGTCGTGCAGAACGAAGGTACCGACGGACAAAGTGCATGGATGATTTGAGGCTGGCTAGACGCATTCAAAAGAAAATGCAGCGGCACATGGATAAACTGGCTAGGCGACGTTGGACATCCTTTTGCGAGTCGTTGGATCCACGAAAGCCCCTATCACTGATATGGCGAACTGTCCGGGGTCTTAGCCCAACCTTGGGTCAGCGACACCCGTTTACATCTCTGGTACTTCACCTTCGATGCAGAGAGATTGACGTCGCAGAATCTTTCTGTAGAAGAATTGTCGGTGATTCCAATTTCGCAGTATCAAGAACGGTAACTTTTGACAACCCACCGCCCTCACGTGATCCCCGTATGGAATGCCAGTTTTCTATGGATGAGCTAGAGGCGGCACTGGCTCTGTGCAGATGTTCTTCAGCACCCGGTCCTGACGGCATTACCTATCGTGCCCTTTGTAATCTTGGAGACGAAGCTTGGAAGGCACTCTTACGCCTATACAATGACTCCTGGCAGACTGGTACTGTTCCCCAGGCATGGAAGTCAAGTCGCCTCATTCCACTTCTAAAGGCTGGTAAATCTCCTTTGGATATTGCCTGATACCGTCCTATCGCACTTGCCAGTTGTGTGGAAAAAACGATGGAACGAATGATTCTAACACAAATGGAGTGGTATTTAGAGCACTACAAAATCTAACCAGTATCCATGACCGGATTCAGGCGCGGCCATTCGTCAATCGATAACGTTGTTGATCTGGTGACATATGTTCAACACCAGAAAGCCTGTAAGAGACTGTGCGCCGCCCTGTTTCTAGACGTTAAGGGGGCTTACGACAATGTCACCCATGAAGCCATCCTTTGTGCTTTGGAAACAGTAGGTCTTGGTGGCAAGATATATATGTGGGTGTACAGCTACTTACAGCTGAGATCATTTTACGTGATGACAGCGAATGGCCCAACACCTGATTATTACAGCAGCCGAGGAGTTCCTCAGGGAGGAGTGCTAAGCCCTACCCTTTTCAACCTAACTCTCATTGGTCTAGTCGAGCAGCTACCTAGCACTGTAGAACTTTCTGTCTATGCTGATGACATCTGCATTTGGACATCAGGTGTGACAAGGCCTCAGCTTCGCGCCCGCCTTCAGAAGGCTGCTACAACGGCGTCATGCTATCTTCGTAAACAAGGCCTCGAGGTGTCCTGCGGAAAATGTGCAGTGGTAGCATTCACGCGGAAACCAATGTCTGCTTACAGTATATCGATTAATGAAGAATACATATCGTTCACCAGAAGCCACAGGTTCTTGGGAGTCATAATAGATAGAAACCTGTCGTGGACTCCACACGTGAAGCGGCTGATCGCAACATGCCACATGCTCAAATTCCTTGCAGGAAAAAATTGGGGAGTGCCCATATCATCCATGCTACAACTGTACAGAGTGCTGTTTATCGGATTCTTACGGTACAGCTTACCTGCAATGTCTAACACCGGCAAGGCCAACCTGCGCGCAATTCAGAGCATTCAAGCCCAAGCACTTAAGATATGCCTTGGAATACCCCGCAGTGCTTCAACGACTGAAACCTTTGCCATCGCTCAAGATCACTCGATAAATACGCATATTAATACCGAGACGATGCGCATGCACCTCAGGCATTATGCCAGGACCCCTTCTCACCACCTGGCGAGCCTAGCTGCTGAAAGGCCCCGCACGACATACGGCACTATTGTCTCCAAGCATCGTTCATAGTTTGCTGAGACATACGCACCTGCATCAAAGCCACTGCTTCCTCCTTGGAGCTTGAGCCGGCCGCGAGTTCACTTAATGATTCCAGGAATGAGGAGAAAATCAGACTTACCGACACATGCCCTGAAACAACTGAGTCTATCCCTACTGGAAGAAAACTACAGTAACCACGTGCACATTTACACGGATGGCTCTACTACGCCGTCTAGTTCAGGTGGAGCAGTGGTTATACCATCACAAGGGATAACTCGGTGTTTTAAGACTTCACATGTGACAAGTTCGACGACGGCAGAACTCGAGGCTCTGCGCAATGCACTGGAACACATCAATTCAGAAGAAAGACCAGGTAAATGGGCTGTGTTTTCTGACTCAAAACCAGCGTTACAGTGCCTGATATCTGTTCTCCGACGCGGATGCCACGACCAGTTGACCTACCAAACCACGAAACTTCACCACCTGTTAATACAAAAAGGCCATGACATCGTCTTTCAGTGGTTACCTGGGCATAGTGGTATAGGCGGCAATGATTCTGCAGATCATGCTGCTCGCACGTCACATAAACAAGCGAACAGCGTTCCGATACCACTTTCAAGAGCGGATGCGGCGAGGCAGATTCGTCAACTGGCCCGCAGTCTCACACTGACTGAGTGGAACACACCAAGCATACGACGTACACGACTGCACGAGCTCGACCCTTCACTACAACTCCGGCCTCCACCCGGCCTACATCGACGTGAAGGTTCGCTTCTCTATCGCCTTTGGCTGGCAGTTGCTTTCACGAAAGCTTATACCACGTTAATCAGAATTACTGACAGTGCGGCGTGCGATGTTTGCGGCACCGACGAAAATATCGAACACCTGCTGTGTCATTGTCCTCGATTTGCCTCAGAGAGACAAGTACTTGCCAACGCAATGCGGCGACTGGATGATCGGCCTCTTTTTGTGCAGGTGCTATTACAGCAATGTACACATGCATCGACAGCCCACAAGGCAGTGAAAGCCCTGCTGCGTTTCCTGAGAAAGACAGGCTTGTGTGAACGCCTCTGACATGCGGTAGAGTTCTACACGCTGCAGTGAAATTACTGTCAGTCTCTCCCCCACCCCCTTTTTTCCCTCTCTTCTCTCTTTCTCGTCTTTCTTGTCCCCTTCCTTTATCCCCCAGTGTAGAGTAGCCAACCGGATGTCTTTCTGGTTAACCTCCCTGCCTTCTCCCTTTTTGTTGCTTCCTCCATCACTGTTACTCCGCTCGTTCAGCTACGCCTGCAACACTGATGCTTCCACGCAGTGCTTTGCTTGCAAGGTTCAGGGAGAGTATATTGCCTGGGAAGGTAAGTTTCATTGCCAAAATGCCATTGACTATTTCGGTGTTGAATAGGTGCAAATTAGCTACATGCTTTTAATAAACTTTTGTGTGATGCCGTAAGGTTCAGCTTTCAACATTGTTCAGCGCAATCAGACAACGGTAGAACACGAATGAATAGATAGAATCAGTAACTGCATTAACCAAAAGATAAGTCGCAGTACAGAAAATGTTGTGCGGACTCATTAAAAACAGAGGCCAGAGAATAGAGAGACAGTAATAGGGCCAGTCGATGCATTGGAGCTCGATGTAGAATAGAATAATATAATGGTATGAACTCGACCACTTTCACGGACAGCTGGTTGCTAAGACAGGTAACAGAAGATCCAGTAAAGCATAATTTAAACAATCAAGCACTACTTCTCTCTTGCCATATGTAATAAGTTCATAGACGCGAAATCTGATAACATTGTTGTAATTGATTTTGCATGTGTAACAAGCCATACTGTAAAACTCTTTTACAGTAAGAAATGAAATGCAACACATCTGGTACCGTTAGTGTTGGAAAAGTTTAGTAGAACAATAAGAATTGTTCTGGTGACTGCAACTGAGCGGCACTCGTTTCTGTTTTTCCTATAAAATGTAGACAAAAATGTTGCTACAGGGCTCAAACGAAACGCCGCATCTGTTAATTGGAAATGCCCATTTTTATGTCGTCTAAACATCAAAAAAGAAATACAATTTCTGTAGATGTCTGGCGCTTCTTGAGAGCTATGAAACAATATGTACCGGAACAAGTAGAGGTGAGTACAGACCACTTCTTCCACACCTCTAAGGCGTCATAAATATTATTGTATTGCATCTACCGTGTTAATTATAGGCAATATAAGGAAGCAAAAAAATTTTAAATGTACCTATAATGCATAAGTTTATCGTCTCAAATGAATTATTTTAAGCACTCTGTTTGAGTAATGGAGACACTGACAGTTTAGAGGAGTCTTATTGTTTTTCTGCGGGAATGGTGATCGCCATGAGTCATTTCTCTACCAAATTTCATACTAAAGGAATTAGAAATACGGGGTATTTTGCAGCTCCCCATCAAGCCAAAATGGAAGAAGTATGCATGTATAAAAACAATAGCCCTATGGACAAATAAATAGCGCGAAAGAAATTGTTTACAAGCAGAGGAACGATAAACGGTGCCACTGTCTTTCATCCCTCTGCTTGTCCTTGTTTTCTTTCGCGCTGCTAATACGTTCATGATGTAAGCACGCTAACTTGGCCACATTATGGAAGCAATACGAAAGTGGGAGAGCCCACACGTATATAGTTGTCGCTGTCCTTCATCAGCAGTATGTGGTTGGTCTTCATAGGTGTCATTACTGGTCGATAAAGCACCTATTTTTGTCAAGGGGACATGTGGGCAACAGCTGTGGCTGGTGGTCGTGACGCTGTTGAAGCAAGTAGTCGGGCATAAGTTTCGAAGATGATGACAACAGTATAAATAATTGCATAAGTGCCCCAAGAAGGTAGTTAACTGCGGGTAATTTTTTAAGCATGTGTTAGGTACCACGCTCCTCCGCGAATAGTCCACTCTGAATAATGCATTCCTTTCCCATATATATATATATATATATATAGATATATATATATATATATATATATATATATATATATATAGAAAGAAATTTGGGTGAAAAAATAACTTGCCGTGAGCAGGAATCGAACCTACGACATTTGAATACCGCGTTCGATGCTCTAACCACTAAGCTATCACGGCGGCTATCCTCCCAGCCACTTTATTGGGCTTATATGTGAATTTAAACGTGGGGGTGTCTGTCAACGCCATCTGCAGCCATGGCGGCGAGTGTGGAACACCCTTTCATAAGCCTGTGTGGTGTCACGTAGCACGTGAGCTTATTACGAGCGGCGAGCGGACAGCTGACCAATAGTCCCTCGTATACAACCTAACGGCACCAAGTCTGCCAGTACGACACCCTCGTTAATGAATAAGAAAAAGAAGTGTATACCTAAGGGGTCGTTTTTTCGTGCTTTGACACAACAATATTGAGATCTAACAGATAATAATGCCAAGGAATGTATAGGGGAAGTTATTAGAGCCAATGTAATGTAAATAGGAAAAAAGAAAATGGGTGAGGAAGTAACTTGCCGTGAGCAAAAACCAAACATACGACCTTCGAACAACGCGTTAGATGCTCTAACCACTGAGCTATCAAGGTGGTCATTTCCGCAGCCACTTTATTGGGTTTATATGTTAATTGAAACATGGGAGTGTCAGTCAGCAAAGAAAAGAAAAATGGTAGGTGTAACCTTAAGAGACAAGAAGAGAGCAGAGTGGATTAGGGAACAAACGGGGGTTAAGGATATCGTAGCTGAAATCGAGAACAAATGAACATGGGCCGGGCATGTAGCGCGTAGACAGGATAACCGCTGGTCGTTAAGGGTAACTAACTGGATTCCCAGAGAAGGCAAGTGGGTTAGGGGGAGACAGAAGGTTAGGTGGGCAGATGAGATTAAGTTTGCGGGTATAAATTGGCAGCAGCAATTATAACCATGATGCTATGCGGGACGGCTCAGTGCTATCCCATAGTTGAGTACGAAGTACTCGAAATCGTTAAACATTTTTGTCTAAACACAGGACCGGGTTAACTGGTGGAACATGGGGGAGGCCTTTGTCCTGCAGTGGACGTAGTCAGGCTGATGATGATGATGATGATGTGTTAGTCAGCGCCATCTGCAGGCTTGGCGTGTATATATATATATATATATATATATATATATATATATATATATATATATATATATATATATATATATATATATATATATATATATATATATATGTATATATATATATATATATATATATATATATATATATATATATATATATATATATATATATATATATATATATACGCCATTTTCCTGTGGCACATTCGCCTCTGGTGGGTTTTCAGTGCACAAGTTCTCGCACAGCTTAAAAATTTTTATAGGTCGAAGAGTGCACCTTCAGTCATCTTTTCTCTGTGCAAGGGAACAAGGCGTGGTAGTGCATAGCGGTGCATAGTGCACAGTGTTGTGTACGTCCCGTGCTTTTTCCCCTTCCACAGCCAAATGATAAAGGTCGATGGTTTTTGCTTTACTTAAACCGATCTGAAGAGCGTCATCAGCGCCGCTTCTTTTACATGAATATTGCGGGGAAGCGTTGTGTAGAAACGATAGCATCCCACGTTTCGAGCTAAGCGCTGGTCGTTGCATGCATTTAAGAATGTGTTTCCCAAAGAGAGTCCAATGATGACCTTACCTTTTGCCTTCTGTGTGTAGAAACGTGTGTAGAACCACTTGTAGTATTACGCATTCTATTTCATGCCCACGCATTGAAACTCAGTGACGTAAAGAAGTTAGACCTGCGCAGTCACGTAGCCTGAATTTTTTCCTGGTGGGGAGGGGGAGAGACACTTGCTGAATTTCTTCGCAATTCGCGAGAAAAACCTATTTTTAGAATTTTCAGTAAGACGCCCTTCCTCAAAATCTGGAGAAAGGGGAGGGGACAACGGCCCCGGTCCATATACAGGCCTTGAGAGCTGCCTTTTACTCGAAATAGTATTTTTAGTGGATGTAATCATTCTCAATTTATCTCAAACGATGAAGTCTTAGCTATTATTACTATACGTTTTATATTACGCTGTTACTGGCAAAACACCGCTGGAGATTTTTGTGTTTTTATTGCCAGTAGATGGGACTTTCATAATCACCGTCATGCTTTTCTGCTGCGTGTTTTGTTGCCATAACAATATATTCATGTGCTTATTTACTGCAATAAAAATTAAATATGCATTTTGAAAATGTATGTTATGATGACTAATCGTTTGTTTTCTAGGTATTCACTCCAAGTAGTTTGAGGAAAACAAAAATGAAATATCGAAATTTTCATTTGTGTGTGACTTGCACGTTGGTTTTCTTTTGCCTTGGAAGTGGTGAGTACTTATGATAGCGCTTCCTTAAAAATAGGTAGAGCAAGTAAGACAGACAATAGTCTAGCAGACTTGCGTATTGATCTGTTGCAGTGTGCAACAATTACAAAAGTGTTTATTCTGTTTTTTACACTGTGAGAAGAATAGCTCTGTAATGGTCTCCGACTATTTCTTTTGCACTGAAAATTTCACCATTAGGTATATTGAATGGGAATAAATAGTGCATTGAACCTGAGCATGCTAATTTTGGATGCTAGAACGTTATCTGGTGAGGCTAGTCATCTGGGCTCTCCGTGCAGCTACATGGTGTTAAATGGGATATAATAGGGCTCAGTTAGGTTAGGAGGACAGGCGAGGCTTAAACAGTGCTGCAGAATGGGCACGTTATTCACTATCGTGGCTTGACTGATAGAAGAAAACAGGGGCTGAGGTTCCTTTTCCACATAAATATAGCTGATAACATAGAGAAAGACTATAGTTATAATAAAAGAGTGGCAGGTATCGTTATTCAAATCAATAAGCGATACAATGTGAAGGTGCTACAGGCTTACGTGCCTACATCAAGCCATGGCAACGTATTATTAGTTGAAAGCTTCTATGAGGATGTAGAATCAGCAATGAGCAAAGTAAAACACATGAAAGTATATTAATGGGCGACTTCAAGGCCAATGTAGGGAAGAAGCAGGCTGGAGACCAGACAATGGAGGATTATGGCATCGGTACTAGAAATGCCAGAGAGGAGCCATTCGTAGAACTTGTAGAATGGACTCTTAACGATCTTGAATACTTTCATCGAAAACGAGTAAACCGCAAGTAGACATGAAGGAGCCATAATGGCCAAAAGTAAGAACGAAATAGAACTAATACTGAGTGCACATCCAGGCATCGTGCAAGATGTGGAAGTGCTGAGCAAAGTACAATGCAGTGACCTTAGAAGGATAAGGCCTCGAATTTGCCTAGACTAGAAGAAGGAACGAAAAAAACTAATATGCAAGAAGCCAATTAATGAGCTAGCACTGAGAGGGAAAGTACATGAATTCGTAGTCTCGTTTCAGAACAGATACTTGGCTCTTATCGAGGAAACCGGCCTTAGTGTTGACGCAATGAATGATAAACTGACGAGTATCATTACGGAATGTGCAGTGGCAGTTGGAGGTATGATAGTTAGGACACTAGAAAGCTGTCCCAGGAGACGAAGAACCTCAAATAAAAATGTCAAAGCATGAACAACTCAAACACAACAAACAAAGTAGAACTAGCTGAACTGTCGAAGTTAATTGATAAACGCAAGGTATCCGAAGTAAAAATTTAGAACAAGATAACCATTGAACATGCTCTAAAGAACGAAGGAAACGTCAAAGTAGTGATGAGGAAAGTCGGCATAGGCAAAAACCATATGTATACAATAAGGGACAAGGAAGTATTTATTTGGAAAGTATTTAATAGTATAGATAGGATGCTTAAAGTAGCGGAGGAGTTTTACAGAGATATGTACAGTAGCCGGGACAACCATGACCTCATTGTAAGAATCAGCAGTTACCCAGATCACCTCCCACCAGTAATGACAAAAGTCTGGAAAGCCTTGAAGGGAACGTAAAGAAGCAATATTACTGGTGAGGAACAAGTGACATCACATCTGCTGAAAGGCTGAGGACAGATTGTGTCAGAAAAAATGGCCACCCTGTTTACGAGGTGTCTCCTTATGGGGAAGGGGGGGGGGTCCAGATTCTTGGAAAAATGCTAGCATCATCTTCTTTCAAAAGAAAGAGACGACGAGGACTTGAAGAATTACAGGCCGATCAGCTTGCTATTTATCGTATATAAGCTATTTACAAAGGTTATTCCTAACAGAAATAAGAGAACAATAGGACTCATTAAACCAAAGAAACAAGCAGGATTTCGAACAGTCTACTTTCCAATCGACCACATTCATATCATCAATCAGGTGAGAGAGAAATGCTTAGAATACACCCAACCACTATAAATAGCCTTCACAGATTACGGGAAGGCATTTGATTCAGTAGAGATATCAGCAGTAAAGAAAACACTGCGGAATCAAGGCGCCGACAAAACATATGTGGACATCATAAAAAAAGTCAGCAGAGAATCAACTGCCACCATATAGCTCCATCAATAAAGCTACACAATGCTAACTAAGAAGGGTGTAAAACAAGGGGATACGATCTCACCATTGCTGTTTACCGCGTGCTTACAGGAGTTTTTCAGAGGCCTGAAATGCGAATAGTTAAAAATAAGAATTGATGGAGAGTACCTTAATAACCTGCACTTCGCTAATGACATCGCATTGTTAAGTAACTCAAGCAGCGAATTGAAATTCATGATTACTGAATTACACAAAAAGAGCAGAAGTGTAGGTCATAGAAGAATCTGCAGAAAACGAAAGTAATGCACCACAACTTCGAAAGAAAACAGCGCTTCGAGATAGGTAGCATTGCACTTGGAGTTAGTTCTAAATGAGTACGTCTACTTGGGACAGGAAGTAACCACGCTGCCGAACCAGGAGATTAAAGGAACTACCCCACACCTTCACCAAATATGTTACGGAAAAAAAAAGGCGCCGTATCGATGAGGTTGTGGATGAACTATATTTCGAACCACCACAAGCAGCTTAACCGGTAGACCAAGTCAAGTCAAGTCAAGATCCTTGACGATGTGGCGCCAGATACGGAGCGGAGACTCTTCATACTCTTCGTCAGGCAAACATGCGCAACGTCCCGCAAAATGTCAACATGCATGTAGCAATATTGTATTCAGAATTCTGGAAGTGATTTACTTCCAAAACTATGAAAACTGAATCAATATAATTTTAATACATTGAATCGATCAGAACGCCATATAATAACTTTGTGAGAAATCTAGAAGCCTGAAAGAGCTTTGAAGTGTAAGACTTGCCAATGGCATATATAAGTGCCTGGAGGTTCCGGTTGAGGTCCCCTTATACCTCCACAAAAAAAATTCTGACAACCGTGTTGGTTACAAACTGGGAATGCCAGCATTTGTGCCCGAAGTTCCACTCACTTCGGGCTATGTGCCCTGCAGGTGGCGCAGACCTGGCCGAGGGATCCTAGAGAAAAAGGGATGTCATTCTTGTATGCATTATCACAATACTACAAGCACCACTAGAATTAGCACTGAACAGGCTCGCTAAGTGAAAAAAATGCACAAAAGAAGGTCTCGTACCAATCACCTCGACGTCACGAATTTCAAGATATCTGCTCTTGACCACGTAATGATTTATCGCTAAAAGAATATACACTTTGTAGTAAGAGACAAAAAGTCGAAACTTGGCATGTATTAGAAAAGTTTTATTCAATGAATATCTACAAAATACAAAAAACGCCAATTTGTGTCTACACTTTAACGTTTTTGTACTGACGTTTCACCGCAGCATAGAGGTATGAAACTTGGAGCTTCATTTTCTCTTCTAATAAGCGACTTATGATGACTGAAATAATGACAATGAAGTGAAGAAAGAATATATTTCTGTCTAGATTGATTCGTTCCTTCACATCAAGGTATTCATAAAGGTAGTTCATAATATCCCTATTGAGCAAACATAACATAAATTAAAGATAGTAATTTCGAAGCAATACAGCAGTGATTACAGGAATTTGTGCGAAATTTAAGTTTACGTAGCCGTAGACTGTGGAGGATCAGCCTAGATTAGACTATGCTTGATGCTGAACTGCCGAGCCTTCGATACTTCCTCTGTGTTGAACAAGGAAAAATAGACAATCGCCTACTTTTCCACGAAACCAGAAGGTCTATTCTCTAACCCTTTCTCTACCTTGCGGGGTTTGCAATTTCTCTGTATTGGTAATGATCGCAACCGCAGCGCGACAACTAAGCGCTACTCTTGGTACACAAGTAAAAGCCCGTGTTTTGTTTCAATTGCAACGAAAACAAAGAACATCAAACACTGCAGGCTTTCGCAACTGACTTTTCTCGAGGAATAAAAAAATGTTATGAAATTATTAGTGACTGATTCGCGCAAGGCTGTGTCACAGCAGAGAGGGCGGGCCGCTCGCCTGTCTTGGATTGACTATGTTTTCATCTTCTCGCGTTTTCTTAAAATACGGTTCATGATTATGGACATTTTCTGTTTACGTCACACGACAGACCTGGAACATAACCGCTCCGCAGTAAAAAAAAAACACTCACACATACTCGTATCTGTGCTAACATTGAGTAAGAAAAGAAGCTTACTGTCATTGCTAAGACCAAATACTCCAGGACTTGCTATTTATACTTCGCCAAGTTGTAATATACATTTTCCAGTTGTGCCAGCATCATCTGCACTATCATTCGAATTCACCTCAATAAACTTGAATTGGGCAATAAAGCTTGCGCTTTGTGCCATAAAGCCTTATGCCATTGGTGTTCCACTTCGTCGTGTGTGCACTAAGAGGATGCCTAAAAATAAATCCTAGAGTTTTGAACTGTTACAAAAAAAAATTTGGGTGCATGTTAAAGAACCCCAGGTGGTCAAAATTTCCGGAGCTCTCCACTACGGCGTCTCTCATAATCATATGGTAGTTTTGGGACGTTAAACCCCACAAATCAATCAATCAACTATTACAAAAAAGACAGTATGAAATGGTCAGTAGAGTAACTTCGGAGATATGAAAAAAAAAAACTGAGCCAGGAAGCGACAATTTTTGATAAACAAAAATGGCTCCGTATCTGCATGTAATCTGCAAATGTCGTCGAAAGACGACAGTCTCGCGTGTGGAGAGAGTGAACAAAACATTTATTTGATGTTCTGTGCAAAAAAAAAATCGATGAATGGTATTCTGGAGGCACTGCGTTAGAGTGCCTCGAGCGTGCAGCGGAGGTGAACGAGCGCATGAAGTCACGTCACATGTGAAACATAAGTGCCATTTGGCAGTTTTTTTTTTGAAAACAAAGCACGTGGCCCTGAGACGGGTGGTTGCGCTCGTCTCAGAGGTGATAAGGTGTAGAACGCAAGGCGACGGGTAGGGGCCACCACCGTGTCTTCTCAGCAAAGCGCTGGAAACACTCGCCTTGCCGTGTAAGCATTGCATGGTCAGCACAGTGTGATAAGCGCTATGATCCTTAGAATTACTTATGTGTGCCTTTTCTAGTAAAAGACGAACATACAGAAGATATACGTGTTGTTATGGTGCCTCAGATATGCGCAATAATTGCTTTTTAATTGACAATTGCACACGTATGAACGCTGATTCTTGAGCAACATTAGTGGGCGCTGCAGGTGGGGTCGGTCGTTCAGGGTATCGGCATGTGCTGTTTAATGTACCCGGTTCCCGGTAACGGTGGACAAACAGACAAACAGACAGGCAGACAGACCAAATTTTTGCGTCGAAGGTACCCAAAGAAGACTATCATCTTTAAAAACGTCTTAATCACGCAATACAGAATACCAAACAAAACGCCTATATAACCCCCATGCGATCTGTACTGCAATATGCCTGCCCTTTACGACTCTAGTTTACCCAGTGACAGATCCTTAGAACAGGGAAAGGTCAAAGAAAATAGACAAGCTCTGTATAGACAAGTTTAGACTAGCAGACCAACCTCTCTGTTTAGTAATGATGGCATCATAAAATACAATACCACAATAAACCAACACTAATAAGACAGATGTTCCAACTACTTCACAACTTATTAAAAATTCACACTTCACCATATAATACATCATATTCACGTGGCCCACGAAACCATCATTTGCACACTCATACTGCAACCGAATGCTGCTCTAATAGTGGTCGCTACAAGTGTTTTTTTTCCTTCAGCCCGTATATACTTGAACTCACTCAAACTTACTGCGACCGATGAATCATCCTTAAAAATATTGTGGGCATTCCTTATGCGCTTTTTCTCATATATGCATTATCATAATCATCATCATACGCCTGGGTCCCTGTCCTCATCTTCACTGGGTGTCACCACAATCATGAACGGGTGTGTGCGCACTCGGTCTCAGACTGCCCGTTCACTGCTGAGCCCTTGGCTGAATAAACGCTGTCTCAACCCAGACGTCATACGTGGTGGAGGTGTATTTTCAGTCCTCGGTCCTCTCCCACTTTGCTCGACTCACTGGAGCTGCGTTCAGGCCGCCAATTGCCCCCACTGTCTGGCAGCATGTCACAGAACGAGCCTGCCGGCGCTGCTGCCATCACTGCTGCCATAACTGCTGCCATCTCTCCCCCACCGTGTTCAGCCGTGCCTCCTGTTTACGTACACAGCCACTAGCGTGATTACCCTCTCTTCGCCGGTCTTCGCGGGGAAGACAAGAAGGACTGGCATGATGAGTACAGCCGCGTGAGTGTTGCTAATCGTTGGGACGATAGCGCCAAGTTCCGTTGCGTCTCTTTCTACGTGACCGGTGTGGCGAAGACATGGTACTTTAACCACATCATCGACATACCCGACTGGGCGGCCTTCGAGCAGCAGCTCCGACATGGTTTCAGCACACCGGTCATTCAGTCCGCAGTCGTGAAGAGAACCCTCTACACTCGCCAATAACATTCTGGTGAGCCGTACACGTCCTACATCGAGGACGTTCTTGCGCTCTGCCGGCGGGCCAATTCATCTATGCCGGAGTCCGACAAAGTACGCCTCATTATGAAGAGTATAGGCCCTGTTGCCTTCAATGCCCTGGTTGCTCAGAACCCGGCTACCATAGCCGACGTCGTCACAACACGTCAGCGCCTCGATATTCTGGATTCGGTTTGTCTACAACCAGATATAGGCGAACAGTCTAACAGACCTCTCTGTGATCTCATAAGAGACATAATACGTGAAGAGTTGTAGAACATGGGTTTCCCACCTTCTTCACCGTGTTCTCCACACTCTACTGGAGCGGCATTACGCTACATTATCAGGGAGGAACTGACATCTCTGAACTCTCCGGCTCACGTTCAGTCACCCTTGTCTCGGCCCATACGAACCTACGCGGAGGTCGCTGCTATGCCTCCCAGTGAAGTAAACACGACGTTGCTGCTACCATCGTACGTGACGGCCGCTGCCACTTCTCCCCTCAGCTTTCGTTCGATCCCGCCTGACCCTTCCTCTGCACACTTGACCGCACTCTCTTCAGGTACTCCGCATGGTTTCTACCCTTCCCCCTGGCGCTAATCTCGCTCAGTTTGCTATTACTGTGGATGTCGCGGCCATATATCTCGTTTCTCCCGCAAGTGCCAGCAAGACGAGCGCCGCGGTTACGACTTGCGTGAACGAGATACTTTTTGCTATCAAGGTCAACGCCATTCATCACCTCCACACCGGTCTCCCTCTCCGCCCGCATCGAGTGCACCTCGGAACAGCCGGAACTCCAGACGCCGTTCACCTTCGCCCTTTCGCCGCTCCTCCTCCCCACTTCGGCCTGCCTCATTTGTCAATGCCAGTCATTCGGAAAACCAAGTGATGCAGTTTCTGGGGAAAAAACTGCATTCCCAATGAGGACTGATATTCTTCCACCAGGCCCGTGCAACATGATTTCGGTGGTAGTGGAAGGAGTGTACGTGGATGCTCTGGTGGACATGGATGCGGCATTTTCTGTTATGTGTGTTGATTTAGACCAGCGTCTGAAGAAAGTGATGACCCCTTACGATGGACCCACGTTGGTTACAGCCCAGGGGTATACAATTCGTCCTTCCGCTTTCTGTACAACCCGCGTGTTTATGTTAACGATATTTGACACCACATTCAGTTCACCGTTTTTCCGCACTTGTCCCCGCTGTGAATACAACATCCGAAAAAATTCTACTTCCTCAGAACACCACGGTGGCCTGCGTGACGGATCCCAAACCTGCGTGCGTCGTGCCAATCCGCGCCGTCTCCTCCAGCCCTAGGGGTGAGCTTGCTTCTTCTTCCGCCTTCACTGCAGCCATTAGCGACGACTTGACACCTTCACAGACGGAACAGCTGCTTGCTTTGTTAAAGAGACATGCAAGTTCCTTCGATGTTTACTCCTCGACGTTGGGCCGCACTACTACTACAACGCATAGAATCCACACAGTCGGAACATCTGTTGTACGCCACCGGACCTACTGCGTGTCTCCTGCTGAGAGAAAAATCATCGAAGAAAACGTATCTGACATGCTCAAACGAGAGGTAACTCGCCCTTGATGTAGCCTTTGGTCGTCGCCTTTGTTTCTGGTTCGCAAGAAGGATGGCTCCGGGTGCTTTTGCGTCGATTACAGGGCGCTCAACAAGATCACTCGCAAGGATCTGTACCCAATGCTTCGCATTGACGACGCCCTGGATTCTCTACAAGGCGCGAAATACTTTTCCAGCCTCGACCTGCGTTCCGGATACTGGCAAATTCCTATGCACGATGAGAATAAAGAGAAAACGGCATTCGCAACCTCCGACGGGCTATGCGAATAGGTTCCCGGGAAAATGGGCAATGGCCGGGAACTGTGGGATACGACGGCTTCCGGTTCGACGCACCACACGACTCAACATCGACACGCACGCATTTTTGTACTGCTCCGTTGAAAAAAGCACCTCGCTGTGCAATGTCAGTGGTTTCTTTATTTTTTTTCCAACCATGACCATGACAAGCTACGAAAGCCATGAACGGTCCGGAAACTTTTTTCGTCGCACTAAAATGATCTGCAATGTTTTTATGCTGCTCAGGTGTGCCGTCAGTTTGGCTAGCAAATCAATCGATACACAAAGCAGTTTTCCTTGTATGATACGGCACTTCAGATAAAAAGTCACCAATTTAAAGATCTCAGGGGATGGGGATGACTGTAGCAGTGTGCTAAGAGTTCCTTTCGGGATCGCTGCATCTGCCGACATCGTCAGTCGATCGGCATAAAGCGCAACACTTTTAAACGCGTTGAGATATTTTTTTCTAGCCTTTAGCGTGCTATAAGATGCATTTATTAGTCGAAGTCAGATGTTTATTTGAATGCTGATCTTGGTCAAGCTGCACGGCATGGCGGCACATAAACAATACAGTCAGACATAGACGGTACCGAATAATCGAAATCCTGCGCTTGTTTAACGCACTTCTTCCTTTGGGTGCCGTCTTGACAGACAGTTTGACCAAGATAAACGCAAACAAACTCGTCCAGCGCTTCGTGTAAACTTACTCTTGAGTGAAGATTTCGCGTTTTTTTTTGTCATATATATATATAAATGCAACGGCCGGCACTAATCTCGTATGGCAGGTAGATTTCCTCGCTCGTTCTCATAATATCTTTGCTAGGCGCGCCTGCGCGAAAATTTGTTTCTCAATATAAAATTCGCAGCAAATTGATGCGCAAGATTTTTTTTTAGTGTGGAATACACATGTACCTGTGATAAAATGGTTTTCGCACTTTCTGGCTTCAAAGTTCCGTACTCAAAGGCTACCTATCGCTGTGGCTCTCTTCACAGTCGCGTCCCACCTTGTTTTTGTCGTAATTACATGGCAATTGATACCTGCGTTTGCCTTGCACGCTAGAGTTGGAGCAGCCAACGGCTGAACAACCGACCATGGCTTATCAGGACGAAGATAAACGGTTGACCGAACGCGCAAATCCCGAATAGTCTGAGGCTTGCGGCGAAGTGGTTTGCCATCGTCTACTCTTCTCGAAGCGGAAGCCGGTAGCAGACGGTGCATCCCACAATCCCTCGCTCTTTTACTGGTCACCTATTCAACGTTATAGCTTTCGGGCTGTGCAACGCGCCCGCTACAATTGAGCGCACGATCGATACCGTGCTGCGTGGCCTCAAATAGTAGACCTTTCACTGCTACTTGGACGACATCGTCATATTTAAAGACTATAGTCCTTCTTGGGGACCTTCAACGCAAAAACTTTGGTCTGTCTGTCTGTCTGTCTGTCTGTCTGTCTATCTGTCTATCTGTCTGTCTGTCTGTCTGTATACATTTGTCTGTTTGTCTACTCCTAACGGCACCGGGTACTTGAAACGGCCGACCCCATTCGCAGCGCCCACCAATGTTGCTCAAATATCAGCGTTCATACGTGTGCGATTGTCAATTAAAAAGCAATTATTGCGCATATCTGAGGCGCCATAACAACACGTATATATTCTTAATGTGCGTCTTTTACTAGAAAAGGCATACACAAGTAACTTTGAGGACCGTAGCGCTTATTACGCTGCGCTGACCATGCAACGCTTGTACGAGAAGGTGAGTGTTTCAACGCTTTGCTAAGACGAGACGGTAGCGGCACGTACCCGTCGTCTTGCGTTCTACACCTTATCACCTCTGAGATCGGCGCGCACACCCGTCTCAGAGCCACGCACTTCGTTTTCCAAGGAAATTGCCAGATGGCGCTTATGTGTCATGTGTGGCGTGACTTGATGCGCTCCTTCGCCTCTGCAGCACGTTCGAGGCACACTAATGCAGCGCCTCCAGAATACCATTCACCAATTGTTTTCCGCAGTACATCAAATAAATGTTTTGTTCTCTTTCTCCACACGCAAGACTATCGTCTTTCGACGACATTTGCAGATTAACAGGCATATACGGGCCAATTTTTTCGTCAACGTTTCTTCAGCCCCTGCAACGTTTGGGTGACGTTCTGCCGTGCCCTGCTGCCGCTGGTCTCCAACTCAACACGAAAAAAATGCCGTTCCGCCACAAAAGCTATCAAGGTTTTGGGCCACATTGTAGCCAAAGACGGAATTCGGCTGGATCCGGACAAAATTGCTGTGGTTCTTCGCTTTCGGCTGCCCGAAAGGCCGAAGGAGTTGCGAAGTTTTCTTGATCTCACCTCCTAGTTTCGCCGTTTTATCAGAACTTCGCATCAATAGCGGCTCCACGGCTCCAGATTCTTGCTTCCGACGTGCCGTTTCTGTTGTCGGAAGAATGTCAAATGGCATTCGACCAGTTAAAGTGTGCCCTCACGTACAAACCTGTACTCCGCTACTTTGATGAAGCCGCACCAACCATCCTACATGGGGACGCTAGCGGCTGCGGTACAGGTGCCGTTCTGCTCCAACGCGACACCTCTTCACAAGAGAGAGTAGTTGCATATGCCAGGAGAGTACTAACCACGACCGAGAAGAACTACACTATAACTGAGCAGGAGTGCTTGGCTGTGGTAGGGTCAGTGCAGAAGCTCCGTTCCTATTTCCACGGCCGTCATTTCACGATTATTACGGACCACCACGCCCTAAGCTGGCTTTCCACGTTGAAGAACTTGTCTGGACGCTTGGGTCGGTGGATTCTACGTTTACAGGAGTATGACTTCAATATCATTTACAAGTCAGGTAGAAAACACCAAGACGCTGACACTCTTTCGCGCTGCCCACTACCAAATACCCAGCTAGCATCGGTCAAAGTTCGGGCATCACTTCTACTGCAGCGCCCGCGCTTGCCTCAATATACCAGCTATTCTCGGACGACAAGTGCACACTTCACTCCTGCCAGTAGGCTGATCCGTACTGTAGGCATATTATGGACCAGCTCTGACCACCTATTATGGACCAGCTATGATCCACCTAAAGCACGGCATTGTCGTCAGCTCTTGCGATTTAAGCTGGAGAAAGGAGCCCTGTACCATCACATCTACCACCCTAATGGTCAACGCTGGGTTCCCGTGTTACCACGCTCTCTTCAACTTCACGTGCTTAAAGCCTTCCACGATGACTATACTGCCAGACATCTTGGTATTAAAAAAACTCACGACCGCATTCGAAGTCGCTTCTACTGGCCTGGTATTTGTACTAGCATCGCGCGCTACGTTGGTTCCTGTGTCCCGTGCCAGTGTCGTAAAATCCAGACAACTGCACCGGTCAGGCCTCTGCAGTGAATTACGTGCACCACAACGCCTTTTGAGGTTGTAGGTATTGACCTTTACGGCCGTCTTCCCGTCACATCTACTGGCAAATGATAGATAGTGACCGCCGTAGACCACTTAACACGCTACGCAGAGACAACGTCTGTATCAACTGCCTCTGCTTCGGAAGTTGCCGACTTCGTTCTGCACGCCATCATTCTGCGTTACGGCGCCTCTCGTATAATCCCTTTCATGGTCTGAGTGACCATGGAAGGGTGTTCCTCTTAGAAGTGCTAAGTATGGTATTGCGCACCTCGGGAATAACACACAAGAAAGCTTCAAGCTACCACCCTCAAACGAACGGTCTCACCGAGAGGTTTCACCGTACTCTTGCAGATATGATAGCCGTCTACATCAGTACAGACCACAAAAACTGGAATACTTTCCTACCACTCTCCACCTTTGCCTAAAACACGGCCTTTCAGCGCACCACTGATTATTCGCCATTCTACCTCGTTTATGGACGTTCTCCTACTTTCTTCCTCGACGTTTCTTCTTTTAAACAGTGACGTCAACTCGTCTTCATCTTCCAGCGAAGAATACATTTCAAGACTAGCCTGGTGTCACGATCGTGCTCGCATCAACATGGAAGCGCGACAGCAAGATTGAAAAGTCATTTATGACGCATCCCATTGACTTGTATTCTTCCGACCTGGTGACGAGCTGCTCCTGTTCACACCAATTCTTACACCTTGTCTGTGTGACAAGTTTCAACCACACTTCCTTGGGCCTTACATAGTTATCGAACAGACTTCACCCGTTAATTTTTGTGTGACCCCACTTGTCGTCCCAACAGACCGCCGTCACCGCACCACTGAGATCATGCACGTGTCTCGCATGAAGTCCTTCAGGCGACGTTCTCTGCCACATTGACTTGCTACGGCCAGGTTGGCCACTTTGATGTGAGGGAATTAGTGTGGGCATTCGTTATGCGCTTCTTCTCATATATGCATTATCCTAATCATCATCATCCGTCTGGGTCCCTGTCCTCATCTTCACTGGGTGTCACCGCAGTCATTATTGGGTGTGCGCACGCTCGGTCTCAAACTGTTCGTTCGCTGCTGAGCCCTTGACTGAATAAACGCTGTCTCAACCCAGACGTCATTATATGTACGATATCGACTGAAATTGAATCGCTTGCTACACACAAAAAACACTAACGAGATTGCCAAATGAATCAAGTCTCTGAGAAATGATTGCATGCCATGCTACTAATGTGTGATTTTTCTTCATTTTTGTGATTCTACCTGACTTGCTCTTCCCTTGAATTGGTGTTTTTAAAACTGCTATAATAATGTGCTCTTGTAATAGTAATGTACAGGTGCTCATTCTGTGCCATGTTAAATACGCACACATTATCGTTTTTGTACTCATTTACTGTGGTAACAACGTCCATATTTTCTTTTGTTACTAAAATTGATAAATATTCTGTTCTTCGATTAGTAATGTATGCTGTTCACCATGTATGATTTTGTGTAAAGTTATTGTGTTTTTTCTGTGTTTTCTGTGATATAATATTTAATTGACAGAGTTGCTAACTAAATAAATAAATATAAATAAGACACACCAGAAGGCTTTCAAACTCAGCAGAATAAAATTTCGAAACCCATATTAGTGAGATTGCTTCGCGTTCCGTACAAAGAAAAAGGGATGCAGCCATACACCAGAAATACGACTGCGTAATGTAGGCTCTTTCAATAGTTAGGTGCGTTGCTACATGTTTTTGTCAAGTATAAGTAATGTACATTAAACAAATTTGTCTTGTTTTGATTTAGTGTTTGAACAACGCCCCAGAGGATCAGCACGCTACGACAAAGCTCATCTTGTAAGACGGGTAAGCCCGAGACGCATCATATATCAACTTGCCACTGTTGTTAAAAGCAAGCAATAAATTTTTTTGAAGGTGCGTGATGTGCTCACGAAACTGAATAGCATCTTCACGAGCGCTCGATCCGAAGTGTTCAAGTGTGAAAACGCGTTGCTCTTAAGGGGCAGTATAGGGGAAAGCGAATTTTGGTTGCATTAATAAATTACCTCCTCACAATTGCTAGATAATGGCGTTTGCCACGATAGGGCGCTTGATAAGCGAGAAGATGCAGGAAAAAATGCAGCGGCGCCACCGCCATGGATTTGCCTCATTGATTTTGACAGCGTTTACTTAAATGGCAAAAAGAATGTGCGTTGCCATCTGAGGAGTCCGTCGGCTTAACGTACCACGATTGAGGAAATTTCGCTGAGCCAATGCTTTTGAAGCTCTGTTGCTATTGCACCAGCCAATATCCACGTAGGCTATTGGTCATAATAGTTTGTATGCCATTCTTGTACTTACGTGATGATAAATTCGTTTTTTAGTTTACGCCACACCTGGAATACCAAAATCTCTATCTTGAGATATAGGCAGCTGTCTTTCCTAGCAGAGTACTGATGCATCATATTGTCACTAAAATCAAATAAACAGGAAAACAAAGACTGTTTGAAGGTACACCAGTGTGTCTGCTAAATTACTAATTGCTCGTCAAGAAGAAATCTTTCTTAACGAAGTTATGGCCAACACTGCATACACATCGCGCAACAAAAATGTCAGCAAGCTAACCAACCTTCGAGACACAATAATAGCGATGCACACACGGTCGGACGCTGTGCCGAGCCGATTAGGAACCCCTGATTTGGACGTGCACAGCATTTAGAAAAGGCCGACGGCACATTCGTCATTCGCTGCACCCACATGACCGCTCTACGGAGTTAAATAAAGTCAGATCATGAAGAACGAGAAGCTCTCAATGATATACAGTAGTCAAAGTGGTCTGTAACGAGTGGTGTTAGAGAGGTCATCCGACCTCATCCGAGAGCCTGCCATGAAGCTGCTCTTCACCTTTTATGCCCCTTAACCATTTCTCACATCGTCCCCAGCAGCGGCTAAGAATAGTCCTTTCTGTTATTAAAGGTCACATTCATTCATTCATTCATTCATTCATTCATTCATTCATTCATTCATTCATTCATTCATTCATTCATTCATTCATTCGTTCGTTAGTTTTGATCTAGAAGTACGACAAAGGAAATCTGAACTCCGCAGCGTCACGCATGAAATTTCAGCGCAAAATAATACAACTACGATGGTGAACTTAACCCAACCTAAATTAACATTTACAATTCATGAATCTGTTCTGAATCTTTTCACTTTAGTATCTCTTTAGGCTTTTTAAAACTCTTTCATATTCACCATAGGTTCTTCTTTGTGTGTGTGTGGTTGATTCATGCATTTACGGCATCACATATGCTGCGCGCAATAATGGGCCAAATAATGGCGGTTTCATTCATAGGTTCGCCTGGCAAAAAACTCAATTACTATGATGTGGGAGGGGTAGAAATGATGCCCCGCCGTGGTGGTCTAGTGGCTAAGGTACTCGGCTGCTGACCCGCAGGTCGCGGGTTCGTATCCCGGCTGCGGCGGCTGCATTTCCGGTGGAGGCAGCAATGTTGTAGGCCCGTGTGCTCAGATTTGGGTGCACGTTAAAGAACCCCAGGTGGTCGCAATTTCCGGAGACCTCCACTACGGTGTTTCTTATAATCACATGGTGGTTTTGGGACGTTAAACCCCACAAATCAATCAATCAATCGGGGTAGAACTGATAAAAATGGCTACGCCTTTCGTTGAGCAAATTGAGCTGCGGTTTTTTATTTGTGCTGTTTTGTTCGTTTATTGTAACCACTCCTGCAATGGTTCAAACATGAGACAGCAGTATCTGTAAATAATAAAAAAAAGTAAGTGGCCAATGTCTTTGGCCTGTTTGATTTACTAGCAGTATGTCCTCATTGGGACTGCTTGATAATTTTCTGGCAGGCCATTCCAGCTGAACCCTTTCTTCTGGTAGTGGGCCCACCTTTTTAGCTCAATTCGCTAACAAGTACACCACCTTATTTAGTCATTCGACCTTTTTGCCGACAAATGATGTGGCGCACAAAAGCCATCGGGCATAAGGCAATATGTGGGAGGGGGTGTTTGTACGGTTCACGGAGTAAACAAAAGATGAGGAGTGTCATAGTTGAGATCGCAAGTAGTTTGTGCAATTATCTGCTTTCGGCAGCGAACTTTGTTACTTCATGCTAAAATAGTACAGACTGAGGGCACACATTGCGTGCGCATGTTTTACAATCTTCTCGCTGGACGAATTATTGTATTACGTTCAAACGTACAAAATGTGAAGAATACATCATAAATTCTCTCAAACGCGTGCTGTGAAGCGGTGCTAAAAGGTGTGTAACAGCGTACAGAGTTTAACCACCAATGTATATTTTGCGCAGTGTTTAAAGTAGCATGATTTCGGCGTCAACAATTTTAATGTCGGGTGCTATTTTAATGAAAGACGACTTTTGAAAATACCTAACTCTGCATCTTTTGAAAGGAATAAATAAAAAATCACAGCATATTTAGGCGGTTAATGATTATTAATGGGCGAAGTTCTGGAGGTACATTGGTAAACCATGAATCCTCCGTAAATTTTGCCCAGTTGATCATCAAAGACGTAGTCTGTCTGTCTGTCTTTGTTTGTCCTCTAGGTATTTTAGGTCTGTCTGTCTGTCTGTCTGTCTGTCTGTCTGTCTGTCTGTCTGTCTGTCTGTCTGTCTGTCTGTCTGTCTGTCTGTCTGTCTGTCTGTCTGTCTGTCTGTCTGTCTGTCTGTCTGTCGGTCTGTCTGTCTGTCTGTTGGCCGTCTGCCTGCCTGCCTGCCTGCCTGCCTGCCTGCCTGCCTGCCTGCCTGCCTGCCGTTGGGGAGGGCTAGCTGGGGTTCCTTAACGTGCGCATAATTGCTAGTTTACGGGCCTCAAGCGTTCTTTTCATCGACATGCGGCCACCACAGCCAGGGTATTCGATCCTCCGACCATCAGATTTGATTGATTTGTGGGGGTTAACGTCCCAAAACCACCATATGAATATGACAGACGCCGTAATGGAGGGCTCCGGAAATTTCGACCACTTGAGGTTTTTCAACGTGCACCCAAATCTGAGCACACGGGGCTACAACATTTCCGCCTCTATCGGAAATGCAGCCGCCGATGCCGGCCCGCGACCTGCGGGTCAGCAGCTGAGTACCTTAGCCACTAGGCCACCACGGCGGGGCAGCAGATTTGCAGTCGAGCGCTATTACCACAAGGTAACTGTGGCAGGTTAGGGTTTAGTAGGGTGTGATATGGCGGATCGTGCGACTGCGAACATGAACTATGTACATTTTAAGAATGTTTCTGGTATCATCTACTACCAACCTGCCTTGCAGGTTGCCATTTCATGCTTACATCTGTCATCCATTACGCGGAAGCCAGGTATTTGTTATCTGCTTTACAATGTACCTGCCAATACAGGTGAACTCCCTGACATGAGTTTTTGTCGCAATTCTGTTTTTTTTTCCTATTTTGATGCAGATTTTAGGCAAAAATTTGTTACTGATCCAAAGCCGTTCAATATATTTTAGGCATGATTATCCCATGTGCGTTCAGTCTTGCCTAATTGGACGTCGTAATCATGTATATAAACGTGAAATAATGTATTTCAATAAGAGAAGAAAGGTACGTATTGCCTTACTTGGTAAGTTTATATTAAAAAAAAAACTCTGACTCAAAAAATATCGCATCATGCTATTTATGTTGCGATGGGTATCTAACAGCCCATTGATCGTGGCTCGAAACCTCATTTGTTCGAGCGCGTGGTGTTTGCTAATGTAGAGACGGTTTTGCAGCAACTGCTCGCAGATTTGGTTTCAGAGAGCACCCGCTGAGACAGGATTCAAAGGCATTCCCATGTAGACATAGCTGGCCACTTGAGCATACAAATCCGCTTGAACGCCAAGTTGGCCCTCGTTTTCAGCAAAGGCTTCCTGGGTGGACCTGTAGTACCTCCTGAGACCGTGCAAGCGCAAATAGAGCTGAAGAAGGCAAGGTTCTGTAGCGGCACCTTGCGTAAACATACCGTTACGTGTTGTGGACCACAGACGATGGAGAATACGACATGTGGGCTAAATATCCGGCTCGCCGAAGGTCAGAACGGAAAGTTCCAGAAGTCGGCCCGAGCATTTTGTTGCATTCGTGGTGGTAGCCATGCACTCGCTTGAGAATATGCGACCGTTTCCTGATATTACTCAGCGCTGTTTCAGTACCGTTCAACCATCTGGCGATGTTCAAAATGTCATCAGCTGGCACTGTGAACGTGTGTCTTGAAATCTTCGTAAGCGAATTTAGCTAAGGCTTCAACATAACATCGTCTGGCACAAAGCGAATATTACAGAAAAACTGAACGCTCTCCTGAATCAGGAGCAAAACAAAACTGCGTAGCAGGTCGTTTCAAAATCCGTGAGATCTTCGTGTACACAAAAAAAGCAGATAGCAAAGGTCATCGTTCAAGTAGTATTTACACTGCCCGAGTGTCTTGCATGCTTTTCTTGCATGTTCATTACTCTTCTGGCATGTTCAACGTCATTAGAAGTGGTTGCCACGGAAAAGTCATAACTGAAATCGCCGTGAATTTCATACACCAAGCGCGCACGTTCTTGTTAAGGTCTCTTAGTTGTGATCAAGAAAACCTTGTGGGTTTTGAATGGGCGCAATAAAGTTTTTTTGTGATTTTAGCTATTTTGGAATTTTTTTTTGCAAAGCTTGTTGTGGGACGTTGCTCATTTTCAGGAGCTTACGCTGACTAATACAAGCGATTCGTTTGTGGTAGATCAGTGCTACATTGGTTGTGTCATGGCGGAAGGGACCAGCCGTCCCGAAAGCTTGCCACTGTGACGTCACCGACACTACGTTTGAAACTACTTATAAAATAATGAGGTCGCCCGGGTGAACGAGAATACTTCCGTGCGTGTATAGGCGTTTTTACTGCCATAAGTGGCGGCAGTGATGAGAAATACGACTGCGTCGGACGAAGATCGATTTATCTCCGCGATACACAGCTGTGGTTTTGAGTAGTGGCGGCCAACAACTGCCGAAGCCCACCCAGTGGCGACGCGAGAGAAACAGCTGATGCTGAGTTGTGCCTATCTTTACGCGTAATTGAGGTCCTAGTTCCGAAATTTCCGAGACAACGTGAATCATTCGAACAAAGTGGGCTTCATAGAGCACCATGGCTTTGTGACGGTCTCAAATTCACGGCGCTATAGATGCTACTTGCATTAAAAGCTCACAATTAGGTGACGCAGTAGTACTTGCAAGCAAAGTTATGTTGTATGTGACACGGCGGCTTTTCAACGTTGCGCTATTTCACAGCGTTCACTTATAATGGCGTCAACAGTGGGGTTATTTCCTTAGTACAAGCAAAGAAGAGGTATCGAACGCAATCGTTTTGTGCACTGGAACCACTTTATGTTCTTCAGCTATGTTGCAAGCTATGTTGCCTGGAGTGAGAACGGTTTCAACGAATGATACGAAGGGGTCTCAAGAAGATTGTACGCAAGTCGTGACAGCCTTTTCTGGCCGCAGCATAGTGCCCAAACGAATAGTCACATAGGACGTGGAGCTTTCTGTTCAAAATGTCCAGGCAGGTCAACACGCTCTCATGTCTCTGAAACCATAATCATGGGATGACGCCAATATAGGATATGCCTTTTGCGAGTATATTTGTTTGGCAGCACCTCACATTGGTGCTGACGCAACTAATGCGCTTACTGGATTCTTCAACATCAATTTTACCAGGCCGGAAATTGTGTCAAGATAGTGACGGATAACAACTGGAATGGTTGCTGAAATTTCACGTGCCTCAGAAGTTGAAGATTCAGCTTAATCGATGGGTGGAGCAAACAGTGCCAGGCTTGCAACTGTCGCCTCGCTCTGTGGTGGGAACGAGGTTCACACATCTCCACCGAAACGTCGCCAGCTGAGAAACGTAGAAGAATCGCACTGTATTTTGAAGAGACGTGTTGCCAGATGTTGGAGCGAATATTTTCTCATGTGTTTGTCTGTCTCTTGGTAACCTATTTCACACGAAGTGCCCAAACACTGCCTCTTCCTCACGGCAGCCGCATAGTCTCTTAGGCTATGGTACACCGCATCGCTACAATGTCATGAACACAGACGCATGACATCAGCTTTAGAAGCACACAAGCGAGCGTTAACAAACCACAATCAGGGAAAAATGACGAAGCTTTCATTGTATATTTGTAAATAATTCGTATAAAGAGTTGCGCACTGACACAACAGCGTAAAGAGAAAATTAAGGCAGGGTGCAACACCACCGCGTCGATCAAATTTTAGTAGGCCAATTCAGTTTTAGAAAATAAAGTAACCTTCACAGATACTTTGTGGTTTCTTGATAAATCGTGGTGTAAATACTCTTCAGTTGTCGTTACTACAACATCATCCTGTGATTCGATTTTGATTGCACTACTGCAGCTCCTCTTTATGGATGACATAATTTTCTTTGAGAACTAAAATATTGTATCTGACTATTAAAAAGATCCCTTCAATTCATATTTTTTTATAATTTTTTTGCTGACACTCCTTTCACAGGTTCAAATGATACAAGGACCGAAAATAGAACGGTAAGAATACCATGTATACAATTATGTTGTCTGAATTTATTTCTGTCTATTATATCACATTGATTAGCATTTGCTCCACGGAGTATGTTATGACTTCGAAAAAAATGTTTTGTACTTATCCAAGTGATGAGTGTGGAGTGATTCTCAGACTGACGACTCAGCGAGTGTCTGGCTGAGATCACTCAGAATCAAATCTTCGCTCGCTGCAATGTACAGAGGGATTACTCTTGAATGCTAAAATGTTGGCTCTGTATCTGCATGTTTCACTGCAAATGTCGTCAAAAGACGATAGTCTTGTGTGTGGAGAGAGTGAACAACACAATTATTTGATGATCTGCGTGATAAAATTGGTGAATATTATTCAGGGGGCACTGCGTTAGAGTGTCTCGATCCGTGCAGCGAAGCCGAACGAGCTCACCGAGGCACATTAGACATCGGCGCTATCTGGCAGTTATCTTCGAAAACGAAGGAAGGCGTGCGCACCTGTCTCGGAGGCGACTAGGTGTAGAACGCAAAACGAGGGGCAGGTGCCACCACTGTGTCGTCTTAGCAAAGCGTTGAAAACACTTGCCTTTTTGTGCATAGCGTTGCATTGTTAGCGCAGCGTGATAAACGCTACGGTCCTTAAAACTACTCATGTGTTCCATCTCTCTAGTATAAAGACACAAATAAAGATTATTTACGTGCTGCTATTGTGCCCGGATATGCGCAATAATTGTTTTAATTGACAATTTCACTAGTATGAACGCTAAAACTTGAGCATTATTGGTGGGCGCTGCGAACGGGTTTGGATTTTGACCATTGGGGATATCGTTTTGCGGGACACACAGACAAATGTACAGGCAGACAAAAATTTGCGTCAATATACCATATGAAATACTATCGTTTTTAATATAAGTGACAGGCTCTGACTTCTGGCTGTAGTTGTTCGCACCTAATTTTCATATGATGGAGTTTCGCTTGCGAATGTATACGTATGTGAATCCGCGCTCTTTCGTACATTCAGGTGAAATTTCACAACAGGCGGATTTCTACTTCTCGATGAATATCAACGTGGAGGCAGCTGAAACACAATTGCTTATGAACTAATAAACTTATCTTTATCATGAGCTTGAAGCCAACAGAATAATGAAATTATGCATGCTTTGTAAAAAAAGTCTCATGCTGCAACATACATATAGGAAAAAATTCAATCGACATTATACCCTGCACAAGTATGTAATTAGCACATAACCATTTCTTTAGCACACAAGATAACCATTTCGCGAACAACTATATTGAGCCTGCTCACTCAAGGTGTCATCGCAATGCCTTAGGTGTATTGTAAGTTACCTAAAAATGCATGGACGACAGCTCTGCAGTCACAGTATACATTTAAAACGTCGTAAGCAACAGTAGCGTAATTAATATTGAAATATAGTACAACTTATATAATACATTTGCTTCCAGAAAGGCCTACATGCGTGTCCTCCGAAGGGAAGTAGACGACAGACCAATCCTTGTTGTTGATGCTTTCATGGGTGACTATTTGCATGTTATTGGCAACTCTTTGCAATGTTCAGATGTAGGAAATGTTACAAGAGCTGTAGATCGTAGCGAGATCTGCATTGAGGCAGTGCTTTTAAACAGCACAGCTACATAAGCCGGGTCTGCTGTGTTTCCTAAAATCCAAAACTACTATTATGACGAACCGGAATCCGCTCTTGTCTACCTCTTTTTCGTCTTGCGCTGCTCTCCTGTAACACGCTGATAAATTTCTACGATGGGTAATGCGTTTACTATGCAAAGAGTACAGTGACATTAAGAGATATACAAAAACAAAAAAAACTAATAGAAAAGATAGAAGACACACTTAAATATACACAAAAAGAAATAGAGAAAGCAGACAGCAAGCATAGACGTATCCACGGCATAGTATAGCAAATGGTCGGAAAGGGAAGTGCGAGTGAGGAAGAGGGAAGTGATGAGTGGAGAGGGTAAAGTACCAAACAGTCTTATGCTGTAGTATATGTAGGAAAGGCAACTGAAGCGAGGAGAGGAGAAATGAGAAAGTCAGCGGCTAAACTATGACCCAGTCTTGTGTGCTACAGAGTACCTAGCTTTCAGAGAGAGTAGAGAAAAAAAATACGGCCCGTGCAGGAGTAGCGACTGAAGTACACCTAATGAAACTACAAAAAATATTGTCAGTTTTTTGTAGCTTCATTTTTATGCTCTTAGCAAGGTGATTTATTGAATCACCTTGCCAAGAGAATGAAAACTGCATCATCTTGGCAAGGTGATTCATATTGATCATTTATGCTCTTAGCAAGGTGACTCAAAGAGCCAATGTTAGTGTAGCACACGATATTGTTAAATAACCTGTTTTGGTAGAAAATACAAGACTAAATCAGAAATATTTGTGACCGCAAGCATGAAATCATAATTAGTGAGTTGATACAGATTGTTTTAGTTAGGATAAAAGCTTTCGAGCGCCATGCAAGTAGTGAGAACTTGTAACATAGAAAATACTACACTGCAAAAAAAAATATTTTCCATTGATTAGGTAAAAAGGTGTAGGTAACATGCTGCCAAGCACTTCTGTAAAAAGAAAATAGTAGACCAGAGGTCACATAGAACACGCGGAACGTACAGCCCGTTCAACTCCGTAATGAAGAAATAAAGCAACGGCTGTTACAGAACAGCAGCTGCTCCGTGCGGCCATTTCCTACACATTATTCATAATACTAATGCTACATGTCCGTAAATAACAAACGTGTTTCCATTAGATTTAACTTGAGACATGCGTAGTAAGCAGATTTATCTTTTGCAAGTACAAGGCCATCCAAAATTTCCCAAGCCACTATTTCAGCTAATCCTGTGGCAGTGTCACCTGGGAATTTATGGCTGCACCTGCACATGCTAAAAAAATTACAAAGTGAATTCAAACGTTCAAAAACCAACAAGGACGAGTTTTTTCTTCACTGAAATCGAGTTTATTTTCCTATGATCATAAAACATAATACAGCACGAACATACTACAAATTGTGTGAACAAAAATTGTCAAAAATTGATTTAATTTCGGCATTTTTGTATCTGAAACTTATAATACGAGGACGGAATATCATAACTTCCACATACCTATAGCACCTCTGTTGTTTTCCCACTGTAACAGTATTGTGCAGACGTCTTTTCTGAAAAAGGAAAAAACGTTTTGTGGGCACTACCACACCAGGTGAGCAGAGAGCAAAAAACACCGCGATGACTATTATTTAACTTATTTCAAGACTCCTAACAGGCCTTCTTAGAGGCACTGGGTTGCAGCACAAAAATTAATGATCGAACATATTAAATATTAATACATATAGTACAAAACGAAATGGCTGAAAGCACACATAACTTCATAAACACTAAAACATTGGCTAGCAATATTTGTAGAGGCAGAAAGAGCAAAGTTGTATTATGTAATACTCAACGTATTACATAATACAACGATTATGTAATGCCAAATTATCCAGCCTTTTTTACCATCACGAATATGGCAGAAAAAATTTTCACATGTTTCTCGAAGTGCGAAACTCGTCCAAGTCATTCAATTCCGTAGCCGATAACTTTCCTCTCTATTTATGAGAGTGTGCAGCATGGCGCCAAGTGAGGTATTAGTCGCAAACAATTGTTTCAAAAGATGTTTTACAATGCACTCAGTAAATGGCATTTCCGGCAAGGTAATGAAGTGATCTAAGTAAAAATAATAACTTACTTAGGTATGTAAATTCTTTGAGAGCTTTTCTCATGAGCAATATTGAATGTTGTTGCAAAATTTGAGCTTTCTTTCTGTGAACATGGCGCATTATAAGGACACAAGTAAAATATGTGCTGGTGAAAAGTTCGACATGCTACAAATTAAAAATAATTTACCCACCGAAGAATAGAAGAGAGTCTGAAAAAATTGTGAATTTCACTTTTTTTAAGAAACGCTCTGTATTCAGCATCAAAAAGCTTGTCTCGGTGGCCGGACAAAAATTTCCCATTTCATTTTAAAGCTTCAGGTACTTGCGAAATATAGGGGAACCTTTTAAAGAGTATTATTTTTTTTAACTCGTGAAGTATTTTTTTTGAAATTATGTATCTCCACAATATTTAGGCTTAATTAACTCAAGCGGCATGGGGCACTCACAAGGGCAATTTTCAGCAGAATCCCACAGACCTGAGGTACAACAATTGAAGTCGGAACGGGGCTATCATCTGCGTTCGATTGCTAACAGAGGTGCGCTACAATGAATGTGACCAGGGTGTGTAGACCAGCAGCGTAGCAAAAAAAAAAAAAGAAACTTTTCGGGGGGGGGGGGGGTAGTGTGTGAGGGGAAGGCGGCTTTGGTCATACTGTATATACATTCATGTGTGTTTGTACGTGGGCACGTAGGTATGCACCTGCAAAGCTAAAAAAAAATCACAGCATACCCACGAAGTGAGTGATGATGTGTGGGGCGAAGCTTCAGGGGGTTTCATCAGCAAACCGTTAATACATCTGCCTCCCTATCACTCACACTAGCACGTTCTGCTGAGACATCCATAAAGTAGGCAGTCACAAAGCCGTCACAGCAGAAGGACAAACCGATGGCTTTAAAATAAAAAAATACCTAGATTGGGCTGAGCGGGGGGGGGGGGGGGAGTTCAGCTCTTTCTGCCTTTCTTGCCACGCCACTAGTAATGACTCCCAGATGAGCCATCAAGCCGTTAAAAAGTATACAGTACACAACAATCCCTTACGCACAACGTAACCGAGACTATCGGCTTGGCTACCAGTTCTTAATTTAAAAACAATTTTTCGTTTCTGTATTCATATGACGGGCTTTGGGCCTCGGGAAGCAAGGTGCTTTCCTGAAAGCCGGAAAAATAAGGAACGTTTGTTTTGCAATAGCGTTTATGAGTGTACTGCATCAAAGCTACTAGCATGTTATAAGACATATGTACTGATTATGATAAATATTGTTAATAACTGTATAAAACACACCTACTGCATTTGCAGAACTCCCCGAGAAAGTGGATTGCAATATCTTTAAAGCTGCATGGCTCACCTGCAAGTCACCACACTGATCCCAGTCCTTGTAGAACTCCTCTGTTGGCAATGGAATGCAGATGATAACCCCTTTACGATTTTAATGGCTCTGTAGAGAGCACCAAGTTTGCTACCTGTATCCCAGGTCAGTGGGATTCTGCTGAAGATTACCCTTGCAAGTGTGTCATTTCGCTTGAGTTACGTAGGCAAAAAGCTTATTGATTGATTGATATGTTAGATTTAACGTCCCAAAACCACCATACGATTATAAGAGACGCCGTAGTGGAGGGCTCCGGAAATTTCGACCACCTGGGGTTCTTTACCGTGCACCCAAATCTGAGCACACGGGCCTATACAAAATTTTCGCCTCCATCGGAAATGCAGCCGCCGCAGCCGGGCTTCGATCCCATGACAGGCAAAAAGCTAGGGCAGATACATAAATAAAATTATATATTCTTAAATATAAAAATATTACCTTCTAGTAATTTCACCTATAAAAAGCTTGTACATGAGCTTTAAAATGAAATATTGTGCATATTTTTAGTCCGAACACCAAGGCAAGTTTTTGATGCTGAATACAGAGCTCTTCCCAAACTTAGTAACACTCACTATTTTTTTTCTCGGAGTCTCTGCTATAACAGTGGTTCCTAAATAAATTCTATGATTTCTATGATCCGAAAAACCCTCATCCGGTTCAGTTTTACATATTTTTAAGAATTTTTACATATGCAACTCTTTTTAAGCGGGACTCTGCCATGTATTGATGAACTGTCTAAAATGAAGTGATGTGGCACGTTTGTTTGACGTTTTCGGTAGCAATAAGGGGCACCTGTTTCACGCTTAGTTTTGTTAATTTACCTACGTACCCCATCCCCCTCCCTTCTGCTGCAAGGCGTCCCCCATAACTTCCACAAGTCCGCAAGAGGTCCCTGACACATTCATGGCTAAGAACCACTGTGCTATAACATCAGTGCCCAAATTATCTTTAATTTGTAGCATGTTGACAGGCCATCAGCAGATATGTTGTTTGTGTTCTTGGAACTTGCAATGTTCAAAAAAAAATCCCAAACTTGGCAAATTTATTCACTATTGCTTGTGACGAAATTCCTCGAAGAATTGGTATAAATGAGCAAGTCAGTATTTTATAGTTTGATAGCTTCATAGTTTTTATAGAGTGCATTTCAAAAACGGTTTTTGAAAAAAAACTGTTTGATGCCTTTTATCTCACTAGGCGCCAAGCTACAGACTCATAAATAGGGAGGAAAATTTTTTGGCAACCAAAATAAATCACTAGGAGTAGTATCACGCTTGAAGAAAAAGGCGGAAGTTTTGTCAGCCATATTCGTGATAGTCGGAAAAACGCTGGATGATTTGGCATGGAATTACTCATTATAGATAACATTCAACAGATATACAGCGTGTTTTAGGAAATGTCTCAAAGTTTTTTTTAATGAAAGAAAAAAAGGTATTTGCGTGCTACATCCGACGTTGGCTTGCTGTGGCAGAAGACACCATCAGATAGGTACAGACATTATTGGCTGCAGTAAATAGAGAAATTAACACATAGAAATATTTTACTTGTGGTAATAGCCGGTAAGGTGGAATGGGAAAACTGAACCCCTTACTACAAATAGTTCATAGCTTGTTTAAAATTTGGGAAAAGTGGTCACTGGTAATCACAGCAGAGCGATGCATTCTACCCAATTTAGCAGGCGAAACCGAAATCGACACACCAAGAAGTGCATCTGCCATTGACTTCGGCATCTTCAATGTTTCTGTTGCACTGGGAGAGAGGAATAAGCGAGTGCCGATGAGCGTGAACGAAGCGAATTGTCTAAATTGATGGTCAATAACGGTGAGGGAAACAGTAGTGTCACTGAGGGCCTTGTTGAAATGAATTGTAGATGTTCTGTCTGGTGCATCGGTTTTCGTTTTGCCAGCTAAATTCGGCAGATTGCATTGGCTACCAGTGGCTGCTTTTTGAAAATTTCAAAGTGGGTATAGACTTTTCCTAGGAAGATCTTGAATTCGCCCATTTGACTCGACCAGCTACTACCACTGGTAAAAAAGGTAATTGTCGTAATTTCTAAATTGCTATATTTACTACCGTAATGAATGTTTGTACACATCTGAAGATTCATTCTGTTAAAGGAAAAGCAACGCAGTCACTAGCACGCAAGTACCTGCTTTATCTTATTTTTAAGAAATATTGGACGCATTTCCAAATGGTAGGTGCAACCTTAAGAGACAAGAAGAGAGCAGAGTCGATTAGGGAACAAACGCGGGTGAAGGATATCATAGCTGAAATCAAGAAGTAGTAATGGACATGGGCCGGGCATGTAGCGCGTAGACAGGATAACCGCTGGTCATTAAGGGTAGCTGACTGGATTCCCAGAGAAGGCAAGCGGGTTAGGGGGAGACAGAAGGTTAGGTGCGCAGATGAGATTCAGAATTTTACGGCTATAAATTGGCAGCAGCAAGCGCAGGACCAGGTTAACTGGCGGAACATGGGAGAGGCCTTTGTCCTGCAGGGGACGTAGTCAGGCTGATGATGATGATCATGATGATGGACACATTTTTTGAAACACCCTGTATTTTGTACACCTGCATACAATTCGAGGTAAAAACAAAGAGTATCAGAATTTAGCAAGAAGAAACAATGAACTCATGAAGAGACAGCCCCGTAGTCAGGAATTTTTTTTCAGGGGAGCACATGCTGATGGCCACGAAAACTTACTTCCTTCATTACTTATGCTCAGCCTGACAACCACCAACATGTGAATTACGGTGGGGGACAAACCCCTGGGCACCCCTCTGGCTACAGGCCTCCATTGAGCACACTACCTTAGAATACACCAGATGTCACATAAGCAGAAGAAAAGTTGTCATTTTCAACAGATGTAAATGGAGTGCTGCACAAAAGAAAGTCTGTAATCCAAGTGAGCACACCAAGAGGAATGTTTGGCTGTATTAGTAAAATTTGTAGTAATAAACCCTATCAAGAGTTTTAGGAAAATTCAGAAACAATGCGTCAACCTTAGAACCCATGTCCAGTAGCAAATGTATGCAGTCTCAAAAAGACCAGCAAGTCCAGTGTCACATGATAAAACTTATGAAAGCTGCACTGATAATTAACGATAATGTTACGAACTTCAACCGAGAGGCCTTACCTTACAACAGGAAAGATGCTACTCATCACAGATTAAGCTTCATAATTGTTATACAAGTTGACATTGATGAGTCTAATCCTAATAGTTTAAAAGTAGCCAGAACATGTGCTCTCAAAATCAAATGTGTAGTTCCTGACCTTTTATACAAACTGCTTCATGGCACCGCCACTCATCCCATTAAAGTATTGTAAAATTACGAAAGAAAAGTTGGATGTCCTAGTGGGTGCTGTTCCGACTTTTCGTGCTCTAACTGACTAATTGGGTAGCAAGATGAGCGATGTTTACAATGCTCTTGCTAGGTTACAAGCACTAAATATTTGCATTCGCTACGGCTTGAGGTTGCCAGTGTCAAATTCAACACAGAAATTACAACTGCGAACCCCCGAAGGTCACCTTTCAAAGGCTGTTTTGAACATGCGATGTGGAAAGCAAATGCTGAACACGAGTCTTTACCATTTCCTCTGCACAAAAACAAGACTATTGGCTGCAATGGCCTCCACTAGAGAGGCCAGCGCTGCGATAGTCTAGACGTCACAGATTAGGTAGTGGTTGTGAAATACGGCAGCTTTGCTTTCGCGACACCACTTGCATCGTCCTCCATGGCTGCAGCGGTTCCTAGTCGCAATTTTACGATGCAAGTCAGACACTAGAGTGCCATCGGGGGCTCCGATTCGTAGTTTGCTTGCCCGTATTATCAGGAGTTACCACTTGCGTGCGTGTGTATATATGTAACAAAACATATGAAAAGTATGCACTTAGCGATTGAAGGTTGCGCTAGAGGCCGAATTTCGCTATCACGTTCAACTCTTGAAGGCAAAGTTAAAGGTCCCCCAAGTTTGCGTAGTTACTTCACGAAACAGATCATTCGTGACACTAGCTTTAAGGCACTCACCTCCAAGATGGAGACCGGATAAAAAATTAGCCCCAAATCTGCATGTTACTCTGCAAATGTACAAAGACGATAGTCTTGCGCCAGAAAAATGGTGAATGGTATTCTGAAGGCGCTTCGTTATAGTGCCTCGAGCGTGCAGCGGAGGCGAAGAAGCGCATAAAGTCACATCGCACATGAGACATGAGCGCCATCTGGCAATTATTTTGAAAAACCAAGCGCGCGGCTCTGTGGCGGTCACGCACGCCCGTCTCAGAGGTGATAAGGCGTGGAACACAAGGTGACGGGTAGGTGCCACCACCGTGTCGCTTTAGCAAAGCGTTAGAAACACTTGCCTTTTCGTTCAAGCATTCCATGGTCAGTGCAGCGTGATATACGCTACGGTCCTTAGAATTACTTACGAATGCCTCTTCCAGTAAAAGCCGTACATACAGAATATATACGTGTTGTTATCTTGCCTCAGATATGCGCAATAATTGATTTTTAATTGACAATCACACAAGTATGAATGCTAAAGCCTGAGCAATATTGGTGGTGCTGCGTATGGTGTCAGCCATTTGGGATATCATCTGATGCCGTTTGATGTGCCCAGTATCGTTAAGGGTGGACAAACAGACAAATGTACAGACAGACAGACGGACCAACATTTTTGCGTCGAAGGTCCCTATCGCCTTTAAAAAGCAGCGCCAACTGGGGTCCCGTTCCTTGTGTGCGTCTTAGCCATTGAGGAGAGTAGTGAAGCTAGTGACTAGAGTAGTGACTGCCGACAGATGGGTGACGATGCCGTTGCGCCCGCCATAGTCGAATGGTTTATCTTTCTGCGATGCCCGTCTAAAACACCATTTGGGAACAAATACAGTTTCGTAGAACAAAAGCTATGCAGAACACGTCGTGGCGATGGATGCGGTGATGGTATGCGATGGCCATATTAGTATAAATTTCTGGAGGTCATTCGTATTGCAAATAATTACTTTCACTTAATTTTTTTTGATGGAGGAGATACTTGTTTTTTGCATTATTCAGCGAAACATCATCGGTAAACGTGTGCTGTATCCGTTATATTCGCGAAGTGGTGAAGTCTGTGGTTCCTAAATGTTTGGTGTATCCTTGATGTTCACAAAGGGGTGGAGTGTAATACTTACTAGACTCTACGTCCGCTGTTCTGTCCGTAAACAGACGCGATTTTTGAAAGTGTATGGTACGCCGTTTCGCGAACGTCACATACAGGAATTTGGTATAACAGTACGTAAATGGATGACAAATGTATGTGACTAGTGCAAACATGATAATCATGAGATGTGTGTTGACAAAAAATGTAATTTTATTCGTGAAAGGCTCCTTTGCTGTGAGGGGGCTTATAGTTTTGCCCCTTTGAGAACGTCTGAAATGCTAAACTGGGGCCGAATTCACAAAGCTTTCTCTTTGGCTACGCATTTTCTTAGCCAAAAGTTCTCTTATCTGGAGGGATTACTATAGCGCGGGTATGAATTTAACTTATTCGGCACTTAAGAGGGCAAGGAGGACACACGATAGCCGATGAAACGACAAGGAAAGAAAGAAGTGTGTGCCGATAATATCAAGGTAGCACTCAAAGCGTCTAGCATCGAGAGTATACGATGATAGCCAATGATTTGCTGCATCTAAGTTTCAGTTCCGCGAGCGTCTGCTACAGCGTTTACGGGATGCCGCGTACGTTGTAATAGACGTTTTGGTGGGCTGTGCAAAGCCAAGCACTCGCCTTTATTTAACGACTGTAGCTAAAAAAATATTTCCTCGATGGCCTTAAGCCACCGAGCAATTGAGAGTTGAGTTAATGAGCCAAAACTTTCCTAAATAACGATAATGGAAGCAAACTGAGCATTCATCTAGTGAAAGTGACACTAGTGACAGTGAACTCATAATAGTTGATTAGCGTTGTCACAGGCCGATATATATTTTTAATTTCTTATCTATATTTGGCAAACTATGAGAAGGTAGCGTACGTTAGAGCTGGCTATCCCAACGTAATGACAGTAATGTACACGAATAAATAGCGCACGGTTATACAGTCACACGTCGCGGTTTCTATCTTCTAGTAACCTTGGGAAAACGCATTCTAACTATTTTTTCTATTTTTGACAAAGTTTCACGGGACGTTTTTGCATTTGGCTTCATTCGAAGGAATGACGATATATCAGCAATAGGGCGAACACAAGCACTGCTGCAGTGGACGAGCGGTTACAGCGCTCAACTACAATCTAGGAGGTACTTGGTTCGATTCGCAGAATCACTGAGCACTTTTTTTTTTCAAGAGGTTGCCCGGCCTGACATTATGCGTGGTGGCGGGTACTAGTTTTTTGAGAAGTAGGCTTTCGCACTTGCTTCTTTCACTCCCCTTTTGACCCAAAAGCGCTGTACTGTGCTCCTTAAAAAATTAAACAATTCAGGGTTCATAATTTTCTCCTCCATCCTCTCTTATCGCAAAAGTGTCCAGTGCTGAAATACCAATATCATACCTGGTATATTACTTTTCACGTCTTTGGATATTCGACCAGCAATCAGTCTTCACGGTGTTTTGAAGAAAATCTACACATGCAGTGAGCTAACTGCTTGCAGCCAAGTTGACTGCCTTTGTAGGGACACGCTTTCGTGCTAATTTGGTGGGCATCATCACATGCAGCAAGACCAAAGAGCACGGACAGTTAGCGCTGACGCGAACAGAGTGATTAGTTTGTGTCTTCTCTTCCGCTATTTGTCATGCTGCACGCTTCAGTGTAATGTCGCTGTCAATGGTTAAAATGAACTATAGCAGGTAATCGAGTTCTGCTGAGAGGGTCCCCTATTGTCCAGAATGGAACAGAACAATGGCAATTTGATTTGTGTGATAAAGAGATACCCTGCTTTTGGTTACTAGAATAAATTTCTAAACTGAAGTTTATTTTTTATTAACAACAGTTCCAGTGCAGATGAAAGGTGCATGGACAAAATTCGTGTATTCAGCTTGACTAGGTTTGTGACCTTAATTGTAATTGCGAACCGGTATCACAGTATGCATATATATCACACACATATACAACCACGGGGGATAGCTTGCTTATTCTGATTAAAATTTAAAGGTTGAAATCGACATATTCAACCAACGCAATGTGTACGAGATATGCCATGTAGAGTAGCTATGCTCGAAACTAATCTTCGCAGGTTCGTTCCATTTTACCCAATTTCTTGCCCATGACTGTAGGTTGGGAAATGAAACTTCTTCGAACACACATATTCTGTGTAAGGTTACATTTATTTTTATGCAGTACAAAACAAATTGAAATGTATAATGGCTCAAAAGAGAAATAACTAGAA
The DNA here is from genome assembly GCF_043290135.1 of Rhipicephalus microplus. Taxonomy (NCBI): domain Eukaryota; kingdom Metazoa; phylum Arthropoda; class Arachnida; order Ixodida; family Ixodidae; genus Rhipicephalus; species Rhipicephalus microplus. The sequence goes on from NC_134706.1 coordinate 88,147,838, forward strand.
ACAAATTCAGCCAAATCATTACCAAACTTACTCACCAATGATAAACGGATTCTCATTTAAAAGATACATACATACATACATACATACATACATACATACATACATACATACATACATACATACATACATACATACATACATACATACATACATACATACATACATACATACATACATACATACACATACGCACACACACATATACATATGTTCACCCATACATACACACATACACACACTCATGTGTAAATATTAAAATGAATGGCTATAAAACAACAATTCTAATACACTCATTTTGAATATACTACAGAAAGTAACTTACGAGAGATATCCACCGGCACTGTTATGTCTGAACACGGTGTTTCTCGAATTATCTCGCAAAAGCTTGATGCATAGTTTTCTGCTGCTGCCCAGTGACAAGCAGTTTTTATAAAAAACACAAGAATAAAGCCCTTGACAATGTCATGCTAAAGAAAAGGGCTTTGCATCAATATTTTGTACATGTCTGCAATATCACTCTGTTTATTTACATAGCTTGGCTCATTCACAACCCACTAACAAAGCATGTTAGGACACTTGGGCTGAAAGTTGGCACAGCACGAGTAAATTCTAGACAAAACATGAATAATACAATTATAAGCTACTAAGCTCCTTGGTGCAAACAGTGTTTATATTGACAGCTATATGTGCCATTTCGTTTCCCCAAAACACTTCTCAAAAGTAGAATCAACTTTATTTAGCTAAACGTTTCTATTCTGGCGCGTCGTGGTGGCTCAACGGTGGAAGCGACTCTTTCGGCCAAGAAAACAAAGACCAATTATTTTTCCAGTTCGTGAATTCACCCCATGCTAACATTGAGGCAGCTGGTAAGAGTGCTTTTGGAGAGAGGAAACCACCCCATTCCCACCAGTTGTGGCCTTGGGTAGCTACTTCACTTGGACAAAAATGATGAAAAACACTCCTCAAGAAGACTTCAAAGTTTGCACATCAACACAGTTCCCATACAGCTGTCTATTAGTCTGCTTGAAAAATATTGAGTTTACTGGTGGGCAAAGACTGTACACTATGTTAGGTGATGCTCCAGTGCACTGCATGTATGTCTTGCTGCTGGCCTCAACTGCGATGTTGCTCAGCACATATGTGTAAAATAACAACTAATACTATGCCACTGCAAAGTAATTATGTGTCATTTGCATGAAACAGGGACCACAATAAAAGAACATAACAACATTTGCCTTCACAAAGTTCAAAAAATGTAAATAAATTTCCACAGAATTTTCACAGTTCATCTGAGGATAGTAATATTGATTGTAAACACATTCTTACTTCCACTAGCAAACTATTTTAAGATGCCAGATTCAATATTAGAGTATACCAGCACTTTTGTAGGGCTAAACAATTGTACAGGCACCTAGAAAAACACAAGTGAATGCATAGTATAGCTACATATAAAAATAAGTACTTTTATTTCTAGTCTGAGTAGAGCTGCATAGATGATAAGTCACTTGCATTACATTATGAACAAACCTATCCGAGCAAAGTATACATTTAAAAAGTTACACTTACACAGTAGATAAGTAGACTGTTGAAGGACGGACAGGCAGTGGGATAATACCCAAGCACTAAAATCTTCTTTAAGATATACTAGAAGTAGTGATGATCTACTTCCTTCCAAATAAAATAATCCACATAGATTCACTTCCCAGAGCTTATACACTCATGGCATCAATGGTGCTATACAAATGAGTGTACACTGAAGGATTACATCGACTAAGTACATGATTACTGCATCCATGGCTTTACTTCTTGTACTACAAAGAATGCAGACACAGTTACCATTGGCGACCATGGATGCTGTGATTTCTGGCATGTAAATGTAGAGGCACGCAGGCACTTAACACACATGTTAAAAACTTCAGCTCAAAAATATTTGCCCACTAACACTACTGCTGCCTTTAAATTAGTGTCATAGTTTGGTATCTTCCATGCAAAATTTAAATAATTTTGAATGCAAGCAATTGAACTGCTGAATAATGCACTGCTAAGAAGTTAAGCAGCAGCTGCTCCTGACATCACAATGTGCTCTTTCTGCTGTTGTAAACTTTGAGCAGGAGAACAGTCACTGGCAGTCCCTTTATACTTGTTGGTCTTCTGTGCTCTGTTCTTGATACACTGTACATGACCGTGGAGCACCAAACCCTTTGTTACTGCTGGAACTTAGAAAAATACAGATCATTGTTACAACCATGCTACATGCAAGAGTGTATAGTTGTCAATTATGTGCTCATATTTACAGATATTGTTGTATTTTCAGAAGCCAATGACAAGCCTCAACACACACACACACACAAACAGTGAAGACTGAAAATATATTTAATATGATACAAGAGCAAAACTACAATGTTATAGATGAAGGCATGAAACTTCTGCCAGACATAAAAAGCCAATAAAGTTTCTTCTATTCTGACTTTTACACTAGGTGCGAGAAGCAGACCACAAATAAGTTCACTAAGAAATACAAGTGAGACTGCATTACAACGGAACAGCCAATGTTCCTAACTTTAAGGCTGTCTAACATAGCCAGCTCACCGTACTGCGTATAGGAGCAAATGGGCAGTCTAGAAGACACAAAGAACTTGTGGATTATGAGTGTGCTTGTTGCTGACATCTATTATTCTAAATGAAGAAAACCTTTCAAAAATGCACTTCATCAGGGGAAATAATCATACGCAACAAACACAACGGGCTCCTACAGGTGCCACCAACACTCACCATTGTTGTTGATACCAGTGTCTTGCCGGATGGATATGCTGCGTCCTGCACAGAACACCAAAGGAGCGCTCCATGACTTGGATTGCATGTGTGCTAGCTGCATCGCTCTGCTGCTGAAATAGGCAAGCCACAGACAGAGAAATGAGAGGCCATGGCTTTGAAACACACTGAACGTCACCTTTAGAGATCAACAATGCATACTTAGGTCAGGTACAATTTGTAGAAAAATATATATCACTATGCAATCGTGGTGAACATGTTCGGCTGAAACATAAGCAACAGCACTGAGAGAGAAAAAGCTACATTAGGTAAAAGATGCAGTTACTGGCCCTATGTCATCTGAAGCTTCTTCAATAGGTCTTTTTCCTTACAAGTTGTGAACAGCCAGGCAATTTTCACCCACTTGCTATTTCCTTCCAGAGCACTTGATCCACAGAGAGAGTCACAAGCTCGAGAGCTCAATAAGGAATCAAAGTATTTGTGCTCGTTTCAAAGCACAAGCTTTTGAGCCTCAGATTATTGGAGTTTCATTCATAAGCTGCAGGCTTTCAGCTTTCAACATTCTCATATATCTTGCAATTTAGTTCTATAAATGTTGAATAAGAATTATGTGTAAGAATATTACAGGTATCCACTGAAAGCAACCATGCTTGGGTTTTCAATTTGTGCACAGTAAGTGGTGTTCACGTAATCGTATGTATTAAAGGAAAACTAACCTTGCAGCCAGCCGTTAGGCAGTTTTGTGCGCTCGAAGCTCCCAAGCAGATCGCAGTCCTTCCAGATGAGGCTGCCATGCATGCTTCCACGCCCCATCCGCTGAATGATAACAGTCCCAGCAGTGACATAGGCTTGAATAGTTAGGGAGAACGCGTCCTTCCTATTTTTGTACAGGTGCTCCAAGTAATGATGAGGATTGATGTGCCAGAATGTTCAACCGATGAATCACAGGACCTTAACAAACCAATCTCTGCGATCTGTGAAGAGCCAAAAACGAGATATTTAAAAACAATCATTAAAGCACTTACTTCTAATACTTATTTGAGGAAGCTATCACTTCGTTAATGTGACCAAAATCTGCTATAATCACTTTGAAATAAACTGAAGCCTCATGTAAAATTTACGTACCGCAATATGTATGTCCTACTGAAGTATAGTACTAGCACAGTGGTAATCGTCTATAGAACTAATTTTCCAAAATAACAAATTTTTTAAGTGCAACCTGCCATGGCTTCTGAAAAATAAATTCACATTAACTTTCCAACTATCAAACGTGGTCAATCGATAGGCCCAACCTCATAATCAAACAAGAGCTCACTTGTATCAAATCACAAAAAACTTTTTATGTATTTGCTCCATAATATATGTATGTATATAACAGTAGTAGTATATTTTTCATGCTTCAACTTACCATAGAGAAACATTACATCTGATGGGCTTAAAAACTTGCACACGTTATAGAACTGCGTGAATTATAGTACTGGTGAAATTTAGTTCTGCAAGGTGAACTCACCGATGGCAGCATTTAGTAGCCGTCGGTGTCATGAGGAACCAAGTACGGCCAACAGGCAAAGGGCATCTGCAGACTGGAAGCTGCCAATGACAGCAATGAAGGGCTGGCCAGGCGTGCACGTCCATTGATAAAGTGTAAGAACTGGCCATGACCGGCTGTTGTCAAGGCTCTAGTGCCGTGAAAAACGATGGCCAGACGAATTCGGAAACCTGTAGTTAGGCGATATTGGCCTACAACTTCATTCAAAGCAAGGCACCGGTGAAATCCTTGCTTTTTCTGCGGGCCGAAGGGAAGCTGGACGTTCACGGGCTCTCGCTGCCACATAGAACTCTCAAGTTGTTACCGAAGAACAGTCTAGGCGCGCTTCCAAAGTAACACGATCCACAACAGAATGTAGCATCTCGCAGTTTTGGTTGATCACATCACAGCGCTAGGACTATGGTTATCACAAAAAGGAGAAGTGACGACTTAACAAACAAAAGCGCTAAGCTGCCCCACCACAACTTCGCCGGGCAAAACAGTTATCAACGCTGTCTTTCAATTTTCGGTCACACGAGCACAGCTTGTTCACAAGTCTTGGAACGTCAACACAGCACCACCGAACAGTACATTGCTCTCAAGTAAATAGAAGCGTACGGGCTAACTAGTGGCGAAGCAAGAACCGAGCGCGTAGTTCATACGTTTCCGTACGTACTTGGGGTCACTCAAGTAACGTGTCAAAACGCTGTCAATCCGAAATGTCGCACAGCACCCAACTGAGAGACTGGAAAGTCAAGCGAACGAACTGTTACCGGCACACAAACACACATTGCAGGCTTCTCGAGTGCTAGTTGCCGTCGATACATCGACGCCGATCCCCGCTTGATAACCACACCGACGCACAGGCTTCGCTGCGCTTCACCGTACACCATTGCACTGCCACAGCTTTCCGCACTGCTCACACGCACTGAAAGAGCTGCTGTAATCACAACACAACCGGTCAAACGCTGAAGTAACTCGTGCGAGAAGCATTTGCTGAAAGTCGCACCGACCGATATGCTGTTTACGACGCCATGTTGTTTTCGACAACTGCACCGCACGTAAGAGAGCTCTTAGAAAGTACTTGCACTATTTTCACGGCGTGAAAAAAATTTCACTTATGTGCGAGGGGGGTGATATGACGAACAGGACAGGCGTGCCAGATGAAAGAAGTGTTTTGGCAACGTCACGGAGTGAGCTGATGTAGAGGGTATTGCTTCACAACCAATAACAAGCTGTGCCTGTCGGCCAAGCCGTCGTCTGCTCGCGTTTGTCGTCTGCTTCGATCAGAGCATGCGACAGGGGATTCGCCTTCGCAACGCTATTATTCTTAGGTCAAGTGGTCACTACGTCGCACAAAATACATGTCAGTGGCTCGCTCTACCTTTGAATGATGTTCGTGCGCCAAGTTAAATGACTGGTAATTGACGCAGGGATGAATTCAGCCAAGGTTTGCTCCAGAATTGTGAAGGTTTGCATATTTTCGGTGTCATACAAAGTTACTAGGGTCATTTCATTCCGATTGCTTGCCATAATATCACGGTCCATATCGGTGTCTGAACAGTGAAGGTGAAGATGCATGATTTTTTTGTAGTTCCATGCGTAATCACGCGCACCCCTAATACGCTTTGGTTTACAAAGTACGCTTTGTTCCACATCGTCCCAAAGTGTATCGACAGCTGTATTTCAGAGATCGCAACCATTGGACAGTTAGAGCCGATGAAAGTACACTAGAGCACAAACTTTAGGAACCACTCACTGGAAACTTTCTCTCATTTTTATTTCCAATAGCTTGCAAAGAATGTGCTCCCGTTAACCTCTTTGGTGGTAATTTCCACCAATGAGGCAAGGATCTCGAGTCGCACTTCTAATTGGATGAGATGGGGCGCAACACCACAACATAACAAATAAGGTTGATCCTATGTCATGTCGCGTTCGAATGCACCGACCATTCACGTATCACATTGGTTTTCATCCAACCACAAATCTTTACATGCGTAGTTTTATGCCATTGACGCCCAATAGAATTCTTCAATTACTGCGACTTCGAACTTATTGGACGGTGGTGGTTGTCAACACCATCCACTGCGTACAAGGGAAACAACACGCGAAACTCAAAGTGCCGAAAGAGATAAAAGCGCACCAGCAGTCATCAGGCAGCCCTTAATGGGCGTGAATTAACTCAAAACCAGCCAGGGCACCAAAGTATACCGCTGTGGCAGCAGGTTCTAAGTAGCCACATTGTTCCTAAGAGTGGTCCGGACCACTCTTGGGATTTTCTCTCAGCCATGCTGTTTTTACGCACAATTTCGCTTCGTGAATCCACTTACGAGCACTTTTCGGTGACGTAAGCAAATATAGCAACTGCATCACCATCGCTGACATGTTCCCGGGCAGTCCCAGCGCGCTTTATTTGCAGCGGCCGATGTGACAACTATGGCCTCTTACGACGTTTTTTCGTTTCGTGAATCAACTTACGCAACAAAATTTCTCTTGCGCAAAAATGTTTTCGTAAGTGAGCTTTGTGAATCCGGGCCCTGCTTTGTAGGGAAGAAATGTAAATGTGAGGGCTCGTTTTTTTTTTGTTACACAAACTAATAATACCTAACAGACAATGATGTCAAGGAAGGCATGGGGATGGTTTTAGAAGTAATTGTAACGTAAATGTGAAGAGATAAATGTGGAAGCCCCACCACAGTGGTATAGTGGCTAAGGTACTTGGCTGCCGACCCGCAGGCCGCGGGATCAAATCCCGGCTGTGGCGGCTGCATTTTCAATGGAGGCGGAAATGCTGTAGGCCCGTGTGCTCAGCTTTGGGTGCACGTTGAAGAACCCCAGGTGGTCAAAATTTCCGGAGCCCTCCACTACGGCGTCTCTCATAATCATATGGTGGTTTTGGGACGTCTGGGACGTTAAACCACACATATCAATCAATCAATCAATCAGATAAAACTGAACTAAAAACATAGCGTGCCGCCTGCAGAGACCGAACCCGTGCATTACGCGTAAGAGCGTTTGCAGTGCCAAAAGTAGTCATGCGGTGACTGTGGAACTCTCTTTCTTGCCTGTTAGCCTTTCGTAGCGTGCAGTCTTATCACGAGCTGGCAGCTGAGGATTATGGCTCAGCTGCCAGCTTGTAATAAGACCATTGCTACTGGACAGTAAAAAGCAAAAAAATGGCAGCATATCCACGGAGTGAATGATGGCGAGTGGGGCGAAGAATTCGTCCGTCCATTCGTTCTTTCTTCCTCCGTCCATGCGTCCGTCAGTGTGACCGTCCATGCGTCCATCAGCCCGTCCGTGCGTGCGTCTGTTCGTGCGTCCGTCCCTGCGTTCGTCCACGCAGCCACCCCTGCGCCCGTTCATGCGTTCATCGATGCATCTGTCTGTGTGTCCGTTCGTCCATCTATTCAACACTCCAAGTACCACCATCTCGCATCTTTTCATCATATATTCCCCATATAGAAGCACCGCCATCCAGCGGACATTCCAAGGACTAAACGAGAGGTGGCACACGCACACTTTCTCACGTTGCGCTTCTACTTCTCACCTTTGATCACCTCGAGTTCATGATATATACTAGATCACTGTATTCGTGGCACTGCGGCCGAACGCTCGCTAAACCTTTCGAAAACCAAGGAGGTTACGCCCAGCGAGTATGACGTAGCAAACTTTTTCAGTCGGATAGTGCTCAATGTACATGCCAATGGCTGCTAATGGGAAATGAGAGGCGGAGAATTCGGCTTTTACTTTCTTACGGCTTGCGCTTCGTATCTACTTCCCATTTTTAACCACCTCGAGTTCATTCATAGTATATACTAGTTCATTGTATTCATGGCACTGCGGCTCAACGCTCGCTAAACCTTTCTGAAGCTAAGGAGGTCACACCCAGCGCGTATAACGTAGCAACCCTTTCTTGTCAGATAGTGCTCAATGTACATGCCAATGGCTGCTAATGGTGATCGCAGCTTGCGCGTTAACTAAAAGCTGAATGCTCCTGTCTCTCATTCCCCATTAGCAGCCATTGACATGTACATTTAGCACTATTTTTTTATTGTTCAACAACGCACAGAAGAAGTCTCTCGCCGGCACCACCTTGGAGGTCAAAATGTTATACTTCTTACATACTACGGGGGACGAACGGGTGCCGCTATAAGGAGCTTCGCTCCTAAAAGACTTCCACACTCACCGTAAAGGCTACTGGCAGCGTTGACTGGCGCTCCCATGTTTAATGCGTATATATAACCTCTAAAGTGGACGGAGTAATCACCGCTGCGAGAGCTCAGTAGTAGAACGCCAGACGATTAATTACAAGGTCTTGGGTTCGGCACCTGCTGGTGGCAAGTTTTGTTTTCCTCGACTTTCTTAGCATTTTCATTATAATTGCTTCTGATAACATCCCCTATAGTTAGCATAATAGTCCGTTGTTCTACTTAAGATTGCAGTTTGAGATCTTCGACATAGAATACTGTTTGATAACTAATATGTGATTCGTGCAATTTCAAGCAATACCCAAAGTGACACTTGTACTGCTTCAGGTCGTAATGAGACTGATCCCAAGGTATCTGGACGATATGACATATTCTTTGCCAGCGAAGTTTGCTTCGTCATGGGTACACCAGTAGGTGAGATCACAAATTTCAGTGTACAGACTACTCACTATTTTTCCTATTAATGCAGTATTGAACAGAAATTTGAGCTACTTGGTGGTTCATCATTACTTGGGAAAAACAGCGCCGAAAAATTGATGACGACAAGTGAGAAGATGACGCAAGCTCCAACAACTCAAACTCTATTTATTTCACGATACAATACTTACACACTTTTTTTTTGTTATCTAGAGTGGAATACATTTTAGTTTCGATTTCAGCGCCTGGGTCATGTCTTCACTCGTCCTGGTCCGCTTTTAAGCACTGTTTTCTTATCTAATCATTCATAACATTGCGAAATGATGTTTATTATGTTTAATAATCATGGCTGCGGCGGCTGCATTTCCGAAGGAGGCGGAAATGCTGTAGGCCAGTGTGCTCAGATTTGGGCACACGTTAAAGAACCCCAGGTGGCCGAAATATCCGGAGCCCCCTTCTACGGCATCTCTCATAATCATATGTTCGTTTTGGGACGTTAAACACCACATATAAGCGTGTCGTCTGCCCCGTCTTTATCCCTGTCTTAGTTCGCTATCCAAGGAAGTACCGTGCAGCACGCGCTTTCTTCATTCTCTCCGTCTTCTGCTGCACCTGCTTGTCTGGCGAAGAATGCGATAACTGTGATGGGTGAGGACAAGCCTACTGAGAAAGAGGTAAAAAACAAAGATAAAAAGACAGTATAGATGGAAGGAGAGAAAGCGTACGCAGAGAGATAGGGGTATACAGAGAACCCCAGGAGGACAAAATTTCCGGAGCCCTCCACTACGGCGTCTCTCATCATCATGTCGTGGTTTTGAGAAGTCAAACCCCACGTATCACTAAATTATTGTCATGTTTATTTTGTAACCTAAAATATGCGCTTCAGATGAAAAAAAAAGCATATGCGCGAGAAAACCTTTTCCGCGATGCCAGCTTTCATAGGCACTGTTTTGGTAGCTTTCACATTTCTGTTCCTCTGGGTAATGATGAACTAAGCATCAACCACTTTTCTAAGAAATAGTCTTACAGTTAGTACCACAGTTTATCGCCTCACGAATTGATTCCCGCCTAAAATTTCTCGAAACAGTCGAGAACGAGTGGTATTGTCACGCGCATTAAGCGTTCACTCTTCTGTCGTTCCGACGAGCTCACTGGAAGCTAAGCAGGGAGAGATGACATGGAGGAAATAAGTTACGTCCATGGCCCCACAACTTTGAGCATCCGTGATAAAACGTGGTCGCTCTCTGACGTTGTGATTCCCGTGCATGCTCATGAGAATACTGTGTAATGTTCATGGAGCGAAAAGCTTGACGAGAGCGAGTGCGCCTAGCGTCCAGAAGCCGACTTCCTCCGAAGGTGCTCGCGTCCTTGACCCAATTTTCGTCATGCTCCTGTTTCATATATTAGTTGGACAAGGCTCATGGCAGTGAAAAGCATATATGGGCCAACACACACACCTGGCTTCTACAGCCAACCCCCTCACACGCCGCTCTCTCATCGTACTCTCTGCTCTGGTAATAACTCTCAGCATGCTCCTACTTTATTATTTTTTTATGGCTGGTCTTCAAGATTGCCACGAGGCACTCTCTCCTGGGTTTTTTTTTCCTCCACGGTAATGCTAACAGACCACGGAGTGCAGGCGCCGGCACGAGGCGACACCCCATGGCAAGAAGCACGTCTTATCCTAAGGCGGGTCTTTGCATATGTATACGCTCTTAGTCAATCGCGTGCTATGTGTTGTGGGACACCAAACAATAGACGCCAGCAGCTCGGAAAAGAGCGAGTGCAGGCCTCTTTGTAAAAGGAGGGCTCGTGAGAAATAAGGAAATTCACGCTCATCTCCTAAAGTCTCTCTGCCACGCACAACTGAAAGAATAGGTGAGGGTGTTGATGGCAGCTTCTGGTTTCTGTAGGACGTGTTGCATGACGAAGTTTGCCCGAGAAAAAAAAAGGGGGGGGGGGAATGTTCATAAGCCTTTGAGCTGTTTACCTTACGCAGAATTAAGAACATAAAACATCCGAATATAAGGCGCTGATGACCCAATGACAAAGCAATTGCTCAAGTGAAGTAGTTCATTGATGACGTTTTATTGCGATAGCAATTATATGGACATTCTCGGCTGGATTTTGCTGCTGACGTTGGCGTCGACGTCACGCACCGTATATGTATACGTATCTATAAATATGAAAACGCAAAAAAGAAAAAAAATCCTGAGGAAACCCCTCCGGCACGCGGAATCAAACGTGGGACCTCTACGTCGTGAAAGCGAGGCTTTAACCACTGAGCCACCCAGGAAAACGTTCTTTACCGTTAAAACGGCAATCTATTTATATCTACCACTTAGCGCTGTTGTGTTTTCGGCATTACCAGATAGATGGTGCAATGAGCGCACGTCGTCTCATCGTGCAGCGGCGCCCACTTTAATTTCCTACGCGTACTTTGCCAGGCTTAGAAAAGGGAAGTGACGCTCCCTCGCGCACCTTTATCTTGCGGTGGCGAGGAGGGGAGGACCGCACGCCTTTGCTGGCATCGGGCTTTACGTGGAACGATTCTGCGTAGTTACCGGGCGCACAAAGGCCACTGCAATCATTGTAGTCCCCGTTCGCGAAAAGCACGCGCTTTTCAGACTCAGCGAAGTAACAAATGAGGCGCTTATTCGCGTGCATTCGTATCTGTGAGTACGTTTCATGCGTAATTTGTGCACGAGAAACGCGGGGCACGTTTTGATCTGCTTTCCATTCTGCTCGTGACCTTTCAAATTGTGTGTATCACGTTCATTGTTTCGGCTTCGCGGCAAAGCTGTGACCTTTTTATTGTCCCGAAACTGCGGATTCGCTGAAATAAAATGTGAAAGTGCGAATCGTTTTTCCTAGGTACTGATATTTGTATGGTTCTTACTTCCAAGTAAAAGCTCTATTATTGTTGTTTTAGACTTGTTGAGAGAAACTACGCGGTGTAAAGTGCCAACCACTGGCACGCGTACGCTCGCGTCTACGCGTCAAAAGCGTCAAATGCGCCTCTCGGCGTCGACGTCGGAGGAGCATACGCGAGCAGGCGTGAGGGATCAAGCCGTGCTTGATATTACGCCTCGCGTACGCTACGTCACCACGCGTACAGCGGCGCCAACCAACCAGAGGCCGCGATGACTCCGAAAGCTGTGCGTAATGGCCGCCGCTTCGAAGGCACAGCCGAGTGCTGAAAGCAAGCATGAAAACTACTCTAAACGTTCCTGAATGACCGCTTCGTAATCTAGAACGACAACGAAACGACGAATGACTGCGAGTGCTACCAGCGTGACGCGGTTTCGTGCCGAGTTCGAGCGACGCCGACAAATCCAGCGAATGCCGGCCGGCTATGCTAGCGCCCGTCCCGTGTGCGATCGTCGGCCGAGCGAAAGGAGAATGTCGGTGTTCTTGTGCTTTGATCTGTTACTTTCTGTGCTAAAAACGAGTGTAAACAGACTTCGGGGGGTTCGAAGGTTTGAGCGTGAGCCCTCGCCTACCGCGGAGGCGATTCAGAACGGTGTTATCTGCATCCATCGCAGGCCTCTACTATCTAGTTCGTATGAACCAGCACATGCGAGGCACATCGGCTGAAAAAACTCTACGGTAGTTTCCGTCGCAACGAAGACACCATATACGACGCCCGAAATATCGCGTAGTTCATACGGAGAAGTTTTTATCTGCACTGTGTTTGTTTTCAACATCGGTATTTATCATCGCTGAAAGCGAACCTCGCACTAGCCAACACATTTCCGTGATGTGAAAACGTACGTACTTATATAAGTGTATTCGCGAACTGTATGACGCGTAAACATTCGTTGGCTTCGGTGCTAATCGTTTTCGTCTGTTGCCAAGCTAATAACAAGCGTGCGCTGGTTGGTAGCAGTGAGATGTGACTTCGTGTCGGGTACCTGCGACGCTGACACATTGAGCTGTCAGCGGTCTCATTTCCATTCACGTACAAGACAGAAACTCGAGCGTGCGTTGCTGTGGTGATCGAAAAAGAAAGTTGCATGATTAAGTGCTGCTGGTACTGCCTGCTATTTCACTTCTCGCTTCTTCTGCTTCTCTGCCACGCTCAGTAGCACATACGTTGTTTGGAGGCATTCTAACACACACATTCTTAATTTATAGTTCATTCTGATACTCATAGCTATAGGCATACAATGGCGCTTCTCCGTCGTTTTACAGTTTACTATAACATAACGCGCGTTCTGTTTACAGCTGGACAGACAACTGAAAACCTTGTGAGAAGCACCACGTGTATGCACAGAATGAATGAAGGTGCACTAGTATGGTACTACACTTTGTATAGAATAAATGCAAAAAGTACCTCATGTGACTTATGAGACCTTTCAGAGCTGTGCGTGTATTTATCTGTTCCTACAGGCTGTAATGAGCTGAAGATATTCGATGGTTCCGAACATTGAATATTTGTATGTGTTTCCAAGGAGTCCTTCATTTCTCTTCAGTTTTTTTAGTATATGCATTAACTTGGATTATATATACGCATGCACTTAAGCATATTCAGTTTAATTCTTTTGGAAAACTTGCCAAAACTTCTGTACGGTGCTCTGGTGCAATCCTGTGATCGGTATCTGTCCCATCAAAAATTTTTGCTTGCTTTATTGCATTATAGGGTATTTTGACAATTGATAACATGTGAAAGCCGCAGTGCTTGGCTGTAAGCTCAAAAGCAATGTCTGTCTCATCTAGAAGTGTCAGAGGCATTTTGTAGATGTTCAAGGATATTTAAACTACCAGCAAAGTGCTGAAGTCTTCAACACAGCACTAATCCGCAATCACCACCCAGCTTAGAAGTCATTTGTAGAGCTCTCTAACACGTTCAAATAAAGTTGTCAAACACTGGATTGGTCTACTTGGTTTAATTCCTAATACCAGTGTGTCTGACTTTTTGGAGGCACTTGTATTATAATAATGTCCTATTCCTCTCATTTATTACAGGGGTGCACTCAAGGGTAGTGATACTTGTTTACCTTGGCACACTTATTGTGATGTTACTGTTTAACTCCATTCATTTTGTATATATGTACGCCACTTTTGAAGTAGCCTCACAGTGAGCAGCCGTATTTGAAAATAAATAAATATACCATCCGAAAGTGTTCCACACTGTGCTCGGTTCCAATCTGGTCACTAATATCTGTTGCATCATGATGTGTCGGGAGTGTTTTATTGCATTGGAGAACATTTTGGCTGCCTTCCATGAAGGATTCAGTTCCAGTATTATGACCAATATCTGTGACTTCATGAAAAGTTGGGCGTCATTTGTCGTTTTAGAGAATACTTTGACTAAAGACAACGTCCAGAAGTCTTCCATACAGGATTCAGTTCCAATATTATGACTGATATCGGTGACTTCATGAACAGATGGGTGTCGTCTGTCGTTTTAGAGAAAACTTTGACTTAAGACAACGTCCAGAAGTCTTACATTAAAGTTTCAGTTCTAATATTATGACCGATATCTGTAACTTCATGAACAGTTGGGTGTCGTCTGTCGTTTCAGAGAATACTTTGATTGAAGACAACGTCCAGAAGTCTTGCATTAAGGTTTCAGTTCTAATATTATGACTAATATCTGTGACTTCATGAACAGTTGGGTGTCGTCTGTCGTTTTAGAGAATACTTTGAAGACAACGTCCAGAAGTCTTGCATTAAGGTTTAAGTTCTAATATTATAACCAATATCTGTGACTTTATGAACAGTTGGGTGTCGTTTGTCATTTTATAGAATACTTTGACAAAAGACAACGTCCAGAAGTCTTGCATTAAGGTTCTAGTTGTAATGCTATGACCGATATCTGTGACTTCATGAACAGTTGGGTGTCGTCTGTCGTTTTAGAGAATAGTTTGACTAAAGACATCATCCAGAATGCTTGCATTAAGGTTTCAGTTCTAATATTATGACTGATATATGTGACTTCAATAACAGTTGGGTGTCAATTTAGAGAATACTTTGACTAAAGACAACGTCCAGAAGTCTTCCATACAGGGTTCAGTTCCAATATTATGACCGCTATCTGTGACTTCATGAACAGTTGGGCGTCGTGTGTCCTTTTAGAGAATACTTTGACTAAAGACAACGTCAAGAAATCTTGCATTAAGGTTTTAGTTATAATATTATGACCGCTATCTGTGACTTCATGAACAGTTGGGTGTCGTCTGTCGTTTTAGAGAATACTTTGACTGAAGACAACGTCCAGAAGTCTTGCATTAAGGTTTCAGTTCTAATATTATGACCGATATCTGTGACTTCATGAACAGTTGGGTGTCGTCTGTCGTTTTAGAGAATACTTTGACTGAAGACAACGTCCAGAAGTCTTGCATTAAGGGTACAGTTCTAATATTATGACCAATATCTGTGACTTTATGAACAGTTGGGTGTCGTTTGTCATTTTAGAAAATACTTTGACTAAAGATGACGTACAGAAGTCTTGCATTAAGGTTTCAGTTCTAATATTATGACTAATATCTGTGACCTCCTGAAAAGTTGGGTGTCGTCTGTCATTTTAGGGAATACTTTGACTAAAGACAACGTTGGGAAGTCTTGCACTAAGGTTTCAGTTCTAATAATATGACCGATAACTGTGACTTCATGAACAGTTTGGTGTCGTTTGTCGTTTTAGAGAATACTTTTTTGCATTAAGGTTTCAGTTCTAATAATATGACCGATATCTGTGACCTCATGAACAGTTGGGTGTCGTCTGTCGTTTTAGAGAATACTTTGACTGAAGACAACGTACAGAAGTCTTCCATTAAGGTTTCAGTTCAAATATTATGACCGATATCTGTGACTTCATGAACAGTTGGGTGTCGTATGTCGTTTTAGAGAATACTTTGACTAAAGATGACGTACAGAAGTCTTGCATTAAGGTTTCAGTTCTAATATTATGACTGATATCTGTGACTTCAATAAAAAACAGTCGGGTGGCGTATGTCGTTTTCGAGAATACTTTGACAAAAGACAACGTCCAGAAGTCTTGCATTAAGGTTTTAGTTCTAATATTATGACCGCTATCTGTGACTTCATGAACAGTTGGGTGTCGTCTGACGTTTTAGAGAATACTTTGACTGTAGACAATGTCCAGAAGTCTTGCATTAAGGTTTCAGTTCTAATATTATGACCGATATCTGTGACTTTATGAAAAGTTGGGTGTCATCTGTCATTTTAGGGAATACTTTGACTAAAGACAACGTTGGGAAGTCTTGCACTAAGGTTTCAGTTCTAATATTATGACCGATAGCTGTGACTTCATGAACAGTTGGGTGTCGTTTGTCGTTTTAGAGAATACTTTGACTAAAGACAACGTCCAGAAGTCTTCCATTCAGATTTAAGTTCTAATATTATGACCGCTATCTGTGACTTCATGAACAGTTGGGTGTCGTCTGTCGTTTTAGACAATACTTTGACTGAAGACAACGTCCAGAAGTCTTGCATTAAGGTTTCAGTTCTAATATTATGACCGATATCTGTGACTTCATGAACAGTTGGGTGTCGTCTGTCGTTTTAGAGAATACTTTGATTGAAGACAACGTCCAGAAGTCTTGCATTAAGGTTACAGTTCTAATATTATGACCAATATCTGTGACTTTATGAACAGTTAGGTGTCGTTTGTCATTTTAGAGAATACTTTGATTGAAGACAACGTACAGAAGTCTTGCATTAAGGTTTCAGTTCTAATATTTTGACTAATATCTGTGACCTCAAGAAAAGTTGGGTGTCGTCTGTCATTTTAGGGAATACTTTGACTAAAGACAACGTTGGGAAGTCTTGCACTAAGGTTTCAGTTCTAATAATATGACCGATAACTGTGACTTCATGAACAGTTTGGTGTCATTTGTCGTTTTAGAGAATACATTTTGCATTAAGGTTTCAGTTCTAATAATATGACCGATATCTGTGACTTCATGAACAGTTGGGTGTCGTATGTCGTTTTAGAGAATACTTTGACTAAAGATGACGTACAGAAGTCTTGCATTAAGGTTTCAGTTCTAATATTATGACTGATATCTGTGACTTCAATAAAAAACAGTGGGGTGGCGTATGTCGTTTTCGAGAATACTTTGACAAAAGACAACGTCCAGAAGTCTTGCATTAAGGTTTTAGTTCTAATATTATGACCGCTATTTGTGACTTCATGAACAGTTGGGTGTCGTCTGTCGTTTTAGAGAATACTTTGACTAAAGACGACGCACAAAAGTCTTGCATTAAGGTTTCAGTTCTAATATTATGACAGATATATGTGACCTAATGAAAAGTGGGGTGTCGTCTGTCATTTCAGAGAATACTTTGACTAAAGACAACGTCCAGAAGTCTGCATTAAGGTTTAAGCTCTAATAATATGGTTTAAGTTCTAATAATATGACCAATATCTTTGACATCATCAACATTTGGGTGTCGTCTGTCATTGTAGTGAACACTTTGACCGAAGACAACGTCCAGAAGATTTGCATTAGGGTTTCAGTTCTAATAATATGACCGATAACTGTGACTTCATGAACAGTTTGGTGTCGTTTGTCGTTTTAGAGAATACTTTCTTGCATTAAGGTTTCAGTTCTAATATTATGACAGATATATGTGACTTCATGAACAGTTGGGTGTCATTTGTCGTTTCAGAGAATACTTTGACTAAAGACAACATTCAGAAGTCTTCCATACAGGGTTCAGTACCAATATCATGACCGATATATGTGACTTCATGAACAGTTGGGTGTCGTTTGTCGTTTAGAGAATACTTTGACTAAAGACAACTTCCAGAAGTCTTGCATTAATGTTTCAGTTCTAATATTATGACCGATATCTGTCACATCATAAAGTGTCAGGCGCAGTCAGTTGCATTAGAGCACATTTCGTCTATGGAAAATGCCCGAAGGCATTCTACGCAGTATTTGGTTTCTATCTTATGACCAATACCTGTTGTATCAATAAGAAACAGGTGTGCTTTGTTGCATTAGAGGATATTTCGAACACACACATCAGCCGCAAGCCTGCTACTCTGGCCCTAATTGTATTCTTATGACTGACTTAAATCTGTCAGATCATGAAGTTTCAGGCGTGATTATTAGGTTGAGTGCTGTAAAATATGATGTGTAAATATACTGAAGGTACCAGCATATTCAACATATTCTTAATAAATTTTAAAGTGCAGATATAGAAACCCGGTTGTTTGTAAACCTGATGAGGAGGGGCAGCCGCCACCTCATTCCCTAAAAAGTGGAGGGGGGGGGGCTCAATGTCAACTCCTTATATTAACATAATAGTGAGGGGGTGCAAATTCAGCCCCTATATGGAGGAGGGGCACTGCGGGAAACTTTTGCCCCCCCCCTCCTCCTTAAGGAGAACTCTGCACACGCCTATGATAGATGTACAGTATGCTAGACGCGAATGTTCATTCGCGAGAGCGGCACACGCACCGATATTGATATCTGGCGAATACCAATATAGTTACATTGGGCACTGGAATGTCAATTGCTTCTAAAATAGTCTAAACTGTGGTGGGTGAAGCACTATCAATTTTTTAACGTGTTCTCATATCCTCTAAAACATATAAACCCGCTCCAGTTAGGAATGTGCCGTTCTGTGCTGAACTTGGACAGTTCTAAGCCAAAAGGTCAAGCAAAATTGTGCATCGGCCTTGGACGCGTGGACGTCAGCGCGGTTCACGCGTGCCAATGGTTGCGCGCCCTTTTCCTCCACAGGCGCGACTAGACGCTTTTGACGCGTAGGCGCGTGCATACGCGTGCCAGTGGTTGGCACTTAAGGTATAACGTAGCCATAGTTTGAAGGCTTAAACGTGCGCTGAGGTGAATAATGAGCCCAAATAAGTTTGCTGTAAAGAACTTTCTTCTATGAAGTTTGTTTCAGTAAAACGGCACTCAATCGTTTTTCTTTATTTTAATGTTTTAGTCCATTTCAGTTTTGTCATTTCCGCAAATGACATTAGTAGGTTAAAGCAAGTTTTGACAATACAAATATTTTTTTTCAGTGGACCCCTCTACTGTGAGATATAGGGCTGATCGCAGACAAGCAGGTAATTATTGCTTTATTTCCTTATTTATGCCCGCGTTCATTTAGTTCCTGTTTGGTGAATTTAGGTAAGATTATTTCCTCAATAGGACAGTGCAGCTTCCCTTCAACGCTATGGCTCAAAGCTTTTGTTGAAGTTGCGGCTGGCACTGTAGTCTCTGTCGGTGTTATGAATGAAAGCATTGAAGGAAGAAAGTGCATGTTTACGGGCTTGTTTTCATTGTTAGATACAATAATAATGATAACAGACAATTGTACTTCATAGCAATATCACCGGAGAAAACTCAATTCACACAAGTGCCTGCAGCACTCTGACACTTTTCTACTTTACGAACGAGGTCATGACTTAGTCGACCGGCTTGTTTAGTAGACCACCATCTTTCTGTTTGTAAGTACGGTAATCTCACATATATCACTATAGCCAGGTTCGAATTGAAGTCATGAATATTCCAAGGCAAACAACATGAATACTTACTGGCATATCGTGTAAAATTCGAAAGAAATTGATACGTGTGGTAAAAAAATTTTCATTGTGAATTCAGCTGTTTCCTCGAATCTTAAGCACAAACTACAATTTTTTGTTGATAAGTGTGAATTAACAACGTGATAAGAGTAGGAAGCGAGCCGAAGGTCGGACGCAGTTGATGCAAAGTGTCAGCGCTTGCCGATGTTTCAGGACATTGACAAAAACAAGGAAGCATTTCCTGCTGAACGGTGCAGTGTCGTCACGCTCTGCTTGCTTCACAAGTGTATATTTATATCTCACGTATCCAGAAGCGGTCTTTTTGTTGACCAGTCCTCATTTTCTGACGCTATTGCCTTGTTTCAGGAAATTCGGCGTGCTTACTTTGGAGAATAGCAGGGGCTGCCGAGCAGGACCGAGTTCCCTGCAGGCGCGCATTTGAAAAATACTGCAGACATTACCATGGGTACAAATTTGTCTACAGAGGGGACATTTGTATGACTATTACGCATACGGAGCAGTTCATGTGTGCCATACAGTAAACAGCCTTCTCATCGCTTTCCTTCATTTTATCCGTCGAGCAGAGCGCTCCCAGCTGGCGTAGCTGCTGTCAGCGTAGAAGGGAGTGTAAGGTATTTTGACTGCCTCGACGTTGCTGTTTCCTCTTCTCGAAAATAAAGACCAGCTTTTGATCGCAAACAACTGGATTTCGTGTGGAATATGTAGACATTACACAGACAGTTATTTGCAGTGCGACATACACAACATAACATGACAGGTCAATCTTTTTTTCTCGGATTGTGGGGCACGGCACCTTTTTGATCTTAAGTGCGGGCTGGGCAGGGAGTTATAGTTGAGGGTCATTTTTTCTCCGCGTGTCTTGGTAAAAAAAAGCAAATTCCAACAGAGGGATGGAAGGGGCGTGGCAGGGTGCCCGGGGAGCACTCTGGTTACACAACTGCTCAGCACTGTTGAAAATGCAGTGCACCGCTTCGGCGACACGAACACCAAGGGCAGACGGGAGCCAGGTATGAACACCTTAGTGGTTCTTTCCCGATTCGGTTAACTGTATTGGCCGATTAGGCAGTTGGGCAGCTTCCCCATGAAGTTTTCGAAAAAATACACTGGAGGGAACTCTCGAGCTAGTGTCTATGAGAGTTCCATGAGTGTCAATGAGTGTCTATAATCCGTGCACAACTGGGCGTCAGGGTGGTTACCAGCGACTCCAAAAAGGCCGCGACAATTTGTGAATAGGGAATGGTGACGGAGAGTGCCGCGTGTATATTAAATACGGTAGGAGGACCCAGAAAGATGATTCTGCTCCTCTGGCCACCAACTAACCAGGGACGGACGTAGAGGGAACGAGGATGCTAATTCGCTCGACCCCCGGAACCTCACAAGTTACTGAAGAGAAAATGTCGCCACACGTTTTCACTGGACAATCCATTGGCCGTTTTATTTTTCGGTCCACTGGAAGTGCTCGCTCAGCACATATATATATCACTAAACTGCACCAGTAGTTGAGTATTGGCCATTTTTTAAACCTACGGGTTCGTATGAAAGTTTCGCTACCAATTGAATTAACCTTGCCGGCGCTGTATATGCTAATAGTATATGAATTTTTACCTTCCAAAATTAGTTTAATTCAATTGATTGATTGATATGCGGGGTTTAACGTCCTAAAACCACCATATGATTATGACAGACGCCGTAGTGAAGGGTTCCGAAAATTTCGACCACCTGGGGTTCTTTGACGTGCGCCCAAATCTGAGCATATAGGCCTACAGCATTTCCTCCTCCATCGGAAATGCAGCCGCCGCAGCCGGGATTCGGTCCCGCGGCCTGCGGATCAGGAGGCGAGTACCTTGGCCACTGGACCACCGTGGCGAGGTGTGTTTAATTGAAAGACGCCTTAGTGGAAGATCGCAGAAAAGTCGCAGCTTTGCCACCAAAGGGAAACAATGAACGCGATAGCAACAAATTGGAAGGTCACGCCCCGAATGACAAGCAGATTGAAACGTGCCCCGTGTTTCTCGCGCACAAAGGACACACAAAACGTACTTACAGGAACAGATTAACGCTAATAGGAGTCTCAGTTGTTACTTCGCTGTGTCTGAAAAGCACGCCCTTTTCGCAAACGGAGGCTGCGCAAACAACAATTGCAGTGACCTTTGTGCGCCTCGTAACTACAAAAGAATCGTTCCGACAAAACTCAAAGGCTGGCCAAGATATACGATTCTCCCCACTGCAAGAGAAGGGTGCGCGATCGAGCGTACACCCCCTATGTGTGAGAGATGAGAACCGCCGTGCGCTCACTGCACCATCTTGCTGATAATGCTCAAAACACGGTAGTCTCCCCTCCCCGATATGCCCGGCAACAGCGGTGAGTGGTCGATATAAATAGCTTGCCGTTTGAACTTTGAAAGAGGTAATTTTGGTGGCTCAGTGGTTAAAACCTCGCACTCTCGGGGCGGAGGTCCCACGTTCGATTCCGCGCGCCGGAGTCTCTTTTCTGGGTTTTTTTTCTTTCTTGCGTTTTCATTTGTATAAATACATATACATATACTGTGCATGATATCGACGCCGACGTCCACGCTGACGCCGACGCCCATGCCGACGCCGGCGGTGAAATCCAGCCGAGAGTGTCCATATAATTGCTATCGCAATAAAATGATTTTGACACTACTTCTTTGATCTAGACAGGAGTAACAAAGCGAGATTCTACTCGAGCCGGGGTATAATCGCAACGCTAATGGAAAGATCACTGATTGCTGGTAACAACACCCCCCCCCCCCCCCCGTATACGGCTTTCATGAAGCTATGAATGGGGAAACGGAAATGTGAAAATAAAAAGTGGAAGGCCACATTTTTAGAACAAACTAGCCCGATTTATCGCAATTGTGCAGCTTATAAAGAGAAATAATCTGACGATTACCTCAAAGGGACCCGGCAACACTTTTTCAATTAGCTATGGAATGGGTTCACCAAAGTAGCCTATTCTCTCAGGAATTCATCGCCGCAATAATTTTACAACTCGTCCAGTACGTGCGTAACTACAGACATTTGTCAAACGCTGTTTCTATTGTCCCGACGAAAGCGTTGGAAGCTAAGCAGAGAGGGATGACACAGGGAACAAAATATACGTCACGCATACCTCATGACCTTAAGCACTTTTTTTCTTTTTTTTTTCAAATGCGCGCCTTCCAATACGATCGTGCGCGCGCGTGGACAAGTTACGGCATTCCACGACAGCCCTGTAGTAATGACCGAGTGCGCCGTGTTCAAATCAGCCAATGGCTGACACTTGACATGGTACGCAGTGACTTTTGAGTCTCAAGTGCCATTCATCGAGAGAAAAGAAACGGATTTTTAGATGACTTGGAGAACCCAGTGTTAATTCCAGTCCGCATACTGAGCTATATTATTTGGCTCGCGTGTTCTCCGAACATCAACTACCGATCGGCAGTGTTTTCTGGCCATTCTCAAAAATTGTTGCAGGGCCTCGTTAAGGTCGGCTTCGCTTCTGAACTGAAGTGCATACTTAGGACGACACTTTTTTACAGGCAATATTAGTTCAACAATGCTGCTTGTGGAGCTGCTATAAATAACGATATCAGCCGACTTATTATCTCGAAATGTAAAATCTTGTGGCCCCTTTTTATGACTATATTCAATTATTCTTGTTGCCCCAATTCGTGTATGTATGCCAAGCTTCAATCAACTCACAGCTTTGTTCTCCGGGCTCATTCACCAAGGGCTACCCTCCGGCTACATAGAGGGAGCCCCTGTTTCAGACACGACGCCACACCCATGTCCTCAAGGTGATTATTCGCTTCCTTATAAACACTGGACTGTACAACCGGCTATAGACGAGTCATACAAATACCAGAAACACGGTAAAAGGTCTCTAGACGTTCAAGCAACGCTGGGATGAGCCACAATCAGCTATAAAAGCAAACAAAAAATTGGTTCCAATTCTGCTTGTTACACCGCAAATGTCGTCGGAAAACGAGAGTCATGCGTCTGGAGAGAGTGAACAAAACGTTTATTCGATGTTCTGTGCGAGAAAATCGGTGAATGGTATTCTGCAGGCGCTGCGTTAGAGTGCCTCGAGCGTGTAGTGGAGACGAACGCGCGCATCGAGGCACGTTAGACACAAGCGCCATCTGGCAGTTATCTTCAAAAACGAAGGCGTGCAGCCCGTGGAGAAAGATGCGTGCCAGTCTCAGAGGTGATAAGGTGTAGAACGCAAAGCGACGGTCAGGTGCCACCATCGTGACGTCGTAGCAAAGCGTTGGAAACCACCTTTTGAGTTTCGCGTTGCACTGTCAGCGCACCGCGATTAAACGCTACATTCCTTAGAGTTACTTGTATCTGCCTCTTCTAGTATAGTGACAGACATAGAAAACATGGAAGCGTTGTTGTGGCGCCTCAGATATGCGCAATAATTCCTTTTTAATGACAATCGCACAATTATGAACGCTAAACCTTGAGCAATATTAGTGGGCGCTGCGGCTGGGGTTGGCCGTTTGGTGCCGTTTGAGGTATCGTTAGGGTGGACAGACAGACAGACAGACAGACAGACAGACAGACAGACAGACAGACAGACAGACAGACAGACAGACAGACAGACAGACAGACAGATCAATTTTTTACCGTCGAAGGTCCCCAAGAAAGACTATCGTCTTTAAAAAAGACTTGAGAACGTGGTTCTTCCGCCAGTCAAAAGAAGTATATAGGTGTGAAAGGCGTTTCATTTAGATGTGAACATATTGCGTGATCCAGGTTTTATGCATGCTGGCCAAACGCACGGAACTGCTCGTGCGGAGTGGTGGCCCAGTTGGCAGTTTTCTGTAGATACGTACAGATGGCGCAGCAACTCGTTCTTTCTCGGCAAGTCGCCTACAGAAGCTACTCGTTACGTTGCAGATCATGGACACCATTTCTCTTCTTTATTCTCTACATCTCTAATACACTCTCCCCATTCCCCTAGAGACACTGAGCCGGGCTCCCAATTTGGGCTGCAGAATCTATGTATTTTCTTCTCTTCAACCGCTCGTCCTCCTCTTCGTGCCCCAATCTGGAAGAGCGCGCATGCTGATTTTATTTGAGTGAGGTCCAGCGTGCACAACAACCACCATTTCAGGCAGCATGAGAAAACTAGCAAGTTGTTGACAGACTTGGAAGATTCTCGGACCCTCATTCGCATAAATGTTTGCGGTAATATAAGGCATAGTCGCCTGGCAACCTGTCACACTATTTTTTCTATGGCCAAAGTCTTCAGAAACCCACCTTTACCCCCCCCCCCCTCCTCCTCGCTTTTTGTCATCACCTGGTTAGACTGAATCGGCACGGAAGTAGACGAAGAACAACACCGACTGGTCGCGCAGGTGGTCAAAGTGCTGGGCATTTAATTGGTGGCTGAAATAAAAATATATGACTACTACTACCTGTTGTGAATGCTTGTTATGGCACAATGACTCATTTTTCAAAACAGTTTTGATTAAACTCATATACGGGCACTGTTTGACAACTTTGAACAGACAATGTGAATTGTTCTTGCGACGGCGACTCAGTATAGCTCGCATTTATCGGTTCTTACAGCATATGCACAAACAATGTGCAAAGGAAGTGGCACATGTGTGAATTGAAAATACACGGCTTCATGTCGTTTAACAGCTGGCAAACATGCTGTTTCTGCAAATGTGTAGCGTTTCTTGAAAGCTATAGAACAATATATACTGGGAGAGTTACAGGCAAGTACTCATCGCTCTTCTACCCTTTTAATATGTGATAAATAGTAGCGTTTTATACATAACATGTAAGTTATAGGCACTGACATTTTTACCTAGCTGTGTTGAGCGTTCTACGTCTAGACAGCTTTTTAGCAATATTGGATGGAATTCAACATCCGAAAATCACGATATATTTATGACGGATGCTGTAGAGGGGGGTTCCGGAAATTTCGCCCTCCTGGGGTTTTTTAACATGCACCTCAATCTAGGTACACGGGAGGGAAACATTTGCGCCTGCATCAAAAAGTTGGCAGAGATTTGGAAAGCAATACTTGCGTGCTTCACACTTCCAGTCATAGGTCTGTGAACTCACCCATGAGTCGACTCATTCGGACTAAGACTCAGATTGAGCTGTGAGTCTAATTCTCAGTGAGTGCAGGTTGAGTAATATTTTTATTAGTCTGAGTCCGAGTAAATTCAGGTCAGAAACGTTTTGTGAGTGTGAATATGAATAAGAGGAAAACGCTATGTGCATTTCTCCAGTGTGCCTGAGTGAGTTTCACTTTATTTTACCGACCTGAGGTCCTATCTAGTCACCTTCCACCTTACTATTCGCCTTATTTGGATTCACGTTTATACTCACGTCCACTCACCGGTATTCCAAAGCCATATCGTTCATGCGCCATTTCAATTCAATATTTGTTGATCAGAGACGTGAAGTACGTAGGTAGGGGAGGGTGTTGTCTGGACTTGCCCTGCCAACTCGTCCAGGGCCGTTATTGATAAATCTATATTGTGCTGTTATCTTTCCCGAAAAATAACCATATGGGTTCACAAGCCCTCAGACCTCATTTACGAAGATACAATGCCAAACAGCGCCTGGAAAAGCACCGATTACTTGTAATATTGGTGTTAAAAAGCACTCACAACATGGCTGAAAAAAAAACAATTCTAGGCTAATGGACTCATGAGTCTACTCAATCGGACCCAGATCGAGCTGTGAGTCCGAGTCTTAGTCAGTATGGGTGAGTATATAGTGCTCTGG
The DNA here is from genome assembly GCF_043290135.1 of Rhipicephalus microplus. Lineage (NCBI taxonomy): Eukaryota > Metazoa > Arthropoda > Arachnida > Ixodida > Ixodidae > Rhipicephalus > Rhipicephalus microplus. The sequence continues at coordinate 88,174,056 of NC_134706.1, forward strand.
TGAGCTTTTGTCCGAGGGAGTCTGGTTGAGGAAAATTTTCGTGATACTGAGTCCAAGTGAGTCCAAAGATCGAAATATATTCCATGAGTGAGTCTCAGTGAGCTCCACAAGTTTTGACGACCCATGCTATGAACGAACACTTGTCGTGCTTGTATACACGCGCTGCCGTCAAGAGCTTCAAATCTAGTAGTAGTGAGTCTATTGATGTAGGGTGCTTTTCAGTCGCCGCTTTACGTGGCATGGCCTACGTACACCAGCGACGTACTGACATAGTAGTGCCTGAGCAAGCACGTCTTCTTGTCTTTGTCTTCATTCACTAGCCTTCACAGTAATGCGATCTAAGAGACGGTCCTGTCAAACAAAGTATATGGCACGCTATTAGAAGTAATAATAATGTGAATGTGAAGAAAGAAAAGTGGTCAAAACGGTCACTTGCCATGGGCAGAGACCGAGCCTGTGACCTTCGAATAACAGGTTGGACGCTCTACCAACGAACCTACCGCGGTGACTATCCCCCCGTCCAATTTGTTGTGTTAATATGTGCATTAAACGTGGCGTGTCAGTCAGTGACACCTGTAGCCATGACGGTGAGTGTGGCACACACTTCATCTGCCTGTTTGGCGTAGCGTAGCACCTGAATTTACTACGAGGTGGCAGCTGACCAATAATCTTTCGTATACTTCCTGAAGGCACGAAGTCTGCCAAAACAAAACGCTCGCAATTAATTATTTATTTTATTTTTTTAGTTATTTAAAAATTGATACTGCCACTTGTTCAGGAGTTTTAGCAGGAGGGGATAATATGCATGAACAAAAATATTGACATTTATTCACAGGAAAAGCGCAATATTAGTTACAGAAGTAATTATGAAAATAATAATAATAATAACAAATAAAGACAAAAAAGACACATTCATTAAATATAACAAATTAACGTTCAATGACCCAGCAAAGCACTTACCATAGGTGCAAAAGAAACAAAGCAACAGGCAACGGAGATGCAAACAGTCAATAACTATATATATATATATATATATATAAAATAACTGACCATGTTTCTGCCACCAAAAACGATGAGAGCCCCGCCGCTGTGGTCTAGTGGCTAAGGTACTCGGCTGCTGACCCGCAGGTCGCGGGATCGAATCCCGGCTGCGGCGGCTGCATTTCCGATGGAGGCGGAAATGTTCTAGGCCCGTGTGCTCAGATTTGGGTGCACGTTAAAGAACCCCAGGTGGTCAAAATTTTCAAAGCCCTCTACTACGGCGTCTCTTATAATCATATGGTGGTTTTGTAACGTTAAACCCCACATATCAATCAATCAGTCAATCAATCAATTAATCAATCAATCAAGAAACGATGGGAATGCTGAGAAAGAACTTGCTTCAACGATGTTGCTGCTAAGGTTACTTCAATCTGTGACTGTTCTTAAAAAAAAAAGAATACTTGAAGCCTTCGTTATGGGAACGGAAAGGAGTGGTTGTTAGTTTGGGTCTTTGACGCGTTGAATATCCGGAAGAGAACGAAATCTATTCGCTAGCGTTGACGTTAGAGTGCCCCTTGATCACCTGGTATAAGAATTTCAAACGTGATGAGCGGTTTGTTTTGGCTAAGGGCTTTAGGTTAGCTCGAGCTTCTAGGTCACGCACTGAGCTGCATCGAAAATGATTATGGATAAACTGTATGGCTCTTTTTTGGACATTTAATGCTTCGGAATATTACCTTTCGTGCAGGTGTCCTATATAACAGCAGCATACTCTAAAACAGATAAGGCAATGGAATCGAATGTTTATTTTCATACAGTAGGGGTAGACAGAGTCAACATTCTCCTTGAAAAGAATATTTTGCTATAAGCATTAGCTGCAACATAATGAACATGTTAATTTTGCCTTAGGTCAGTTGATATCCATAGTCCAAGATATTTGTATTCGGACACTTCAGACAAAACCTACACTGTTGAAATTATATGTAAATATAAAGAACGTTTTCTTTCAAATTGTCTACATGAAAACAGTCTTGTTTAAGTGTATACACAACTGTCATTGGTTACACTGTAAGAAAAACGCTGGAAATAATTGTTTAAGAGTGCTTGATCTGATTAATTGTTAACCTCTGTATAAAAGGCACAGTCGTCCGCGTACAATTTTATGTTTACAGAGATGTCTTTTACTATGTCATTTATATATATATATATATATATATATATATATATATATAGGCAGGCATGGTGGCGAAAATGGCCGTAGCGTTGCAATAAGTCAAGTAGATCCTCCAAGAGAACGGTAACAACGGAAGTGTTTAATTCGACAGTTTCGGCCAGAGTCTGGCCTTCATCAGGCCAGAGTCTGGCCTGATGAAGGCCAGACTCTGGCCGAAACTGTCGAATTAAACACTTCCGTTGTTACCGTTCTCTTGGAGGATCTACTTGACTTATATATATATATATATATATATATATATATATATATATATATATATATATATATATATATATATATATATATATATATATATATATAATATATATATATAAATATATATATATATATATATATATATATATATATATATATATATATATATATATATATATATATATATATATACGAAAAAGGAGTGGCCCTAGGAGCGACCCCTGTGGAACACCTGATTGCACTGGCAGGTGGTTAGATGGTTGGCCTTTAAATGCAACAAACTAGTGGCGATTTTTAAGGCACGCTAAAATTTGATTAACCAGACGGGAGTTTCTAAGTAACCAACGTAATCTAAATAATAATTTACTGTGTGATACTTTGTCGAAAGCTTTCGAAAAGTCCATGAAAATTGCATCAATTTGTTTAACATTATATACTGACACAGAAAAGTCATGAATGGTAGCTAGTAGTTGTGTACAAGTTGAGTACCTTTCCGAAACCCATGCTGGCATTCCATCAAGATTTTATTTGAATTTAAAATGTCCACGATGTGTTTATGTATAATGTGCTCCAATATTTTACACATGCTATAGACGTTAAAGCTATCGGTTGGTAATCTTTTATACACTGTTAAGCACCACTTTCACGAAGTGGTATCAGTCTGGCTTTTCTTCAGTCATTCGGGAGTTGGCCGTCTTCTAATGAACGCAAAAACACAATGTGTAAGTATTTTGCGATCCATTTGGCATATCATTTCAGGAAAGCGTTGAGTATATGGTTAGGTGCGGAAATTTTTTTCATGCAGTTTTAAAAGCAAGTGTAAGACTCCCTGCTCACTTATTAACACATCAGAAATGGCGTGCGAAAAGTTTTCCAAAACAGGTAACACACCATCATCACAGGTGAAAACGGAGTGCAAATGCTCATTAAACGAGTGAGGAATTGTTTCTTCAATTCGCAAATGAATATCATTAACTTAAAATACATCACAGTATTAATTTTTTGGTGACACTTCCCACCAAAATTTCTCTGGAGACGCCGTGATGAATTTAGGAAGTGATTCTATATAGTAACGTTGCCTATCAGCAGATAGTTAGAGACGAAGCTTGGATGAAACAGAGACAAGCTTCAATCTTTGACCTGGTAAAATACATTTTCTTTTTTCATTTTCTTCTTTAACCTATATAGCTGCAATTTCAATCTCAGTATATCCCGAGTATGCCAGGAATTTTTTTCAGTTCTCAACAGTAGTTGGTACATGGTTTACAATACAGTCATTATATTACACTTAAAGCGATCCCACAAACTCTGAATACCTACAACGTCCTCAGAAAAAGAATCTGAGTGAAATGAAATCTTGTCTATAATGGAAACTTCATCAGCTCTGGAAAAGTTCCGGAGACTGGCAGAGTTACAATAGTATTTTCAGTTCATATCATTTATGGTTAATTACACAGCCTCGTGATCCGATATAACAGGAAATACATCGCACGCTGATTGACTACTTAACTTCCCACTTACAAAGAAAAAATCCAGAATTGATTCAGAATCACCCTGTTTTCTGGTATATGTATCTACTAACCGTGACAAATTGAAAGAGAAGGCAATCTCAAGCATGGCTTCTCCTAGACTGTCGTTATCATTATCGAGCGACATCGTTGCCCAATCAGCGTTTGGCAGGTTAAAATCACCCAAAATAAAAATATGGTCACTTGGTTGCATACGCTCACTCATGTATCACTTTAAAGAATAAAAAAAAACATCAACACCAGAGCTAGGAGGTCTGTACAGGGCAACTATAACATATCTAACATTTTCATCGTAGGCTTTACAAAAAATGCATTCGACATCAACTAAATCAAGCATTTCTACAAGTTTGATGCTCTCTTTGAATAGGATGGCGACACTGGCTCCCCTGTCCTTTCTAAACACACCGAACCCGAGTGGAATGAACTCGATAATATATATGTCTTCAGTTAACCATGTTTCTGTCAGGATAACAATATCTGGCTTATACGATAAACGAACTCTTTCCAACTCCGTACGCTTATTGAACACTCTCCTACAATTTACGTTATGTATTTAAAAAAAATACGCTAGGGTTTAGACTGTCATTTCTAAGGACCCGATTTCTGTGCCTTATAACGGGACCCTTTTCCGGCATTCCGACCTAACGAATTTCCGTCAATGCTCAACTTATCGTAAACCGATCTTACGTTCATGTTTTTGTGCCTTTTCTTCTGAGAACTCTCCCATAAAAGCCTTCTAGTGTCCAGCACACGCCTAGAAAAGCCTTCGGATAGTCACAATTCACTACCTTTAAAGTTATGCGATGCTTTATGCAGGGCACTCTTTTCTCGGTATTCAAGAAATTTAAGCATGACTGGACGGATTTTATTTTCGCTTTTTCTTCCAAACCTGTGGTACCTTTCAAATTCTGGTTACATTTATTTCTAGTTTTTCATAGAATACTTCGTACTTTACTTTCCATTCTAAGTCTTGTGTTGTCTCAGCTCTAGCTTCATGTAAGCCATAAATTATCAGGTTATTTCTCCTGCTTCTGTTTTCTCAATCATCAACACTTTCTATAACCTTAGTGTATTGTTGCTCAATGTATGCTATTGATGATTCGGTGCTATCAACCTTAGAGCTCCGCAAACTGAAACTATTCCATCGTCCTTCAATATCATCAGTTCTTGTTGTTAGGTTTGATAGGTTCTTTCATATTTCATTTTGCATTATTTGTATTTCCTGTATAGTTGAAAGGATTTTACTGTGCCCGTTTTGAAGTTTTTGTAAGAGGTCTTTCTCTGATGGACCAGGATTACCCTCTACGTCCCCGGAAACCAAAAGATCTCTAATTAGCAGACTAACTATGCTAGACAAAAAAATTGACAGATGGTGGGCACGGCTGCAGCAGCGAAAAACGGTTATCCGACCGGTAACCACGATTTGACATGTATCTACTGACCTGTAGCAGGAGGCAAAAAGGATGATTCAGCATGTTTCCCGGCTCGCGGCTGCCTCGCCCATTGGTGAAGTACAGTTTGTCGGGTGTTTTTATAGCTGTCCGATGAGGCACGTGACTTGACGTCACTGTTGATGAGGTGATATCCCGGTCCGTGACATGGGGAAAGCGTGGATCCATGATGCCGCATTCACGAAACGTTGAATACACGTCAGCGTCGTGGACCACACCCACAAACGTTATCGAAGCAGCGCAGGTGTCACACTCGAAGCCTGGTTTGCGAAAACGACCATCGCAACCTGTAGCATTAGGCCAAAAGGATTGATGCATGGGTGTGTGCGTGTGTGAGTGATCGTGTCAAGTTTTCCCGCTCGAATTAACTTTTCGAAATGCTCTACCAACTAGCCTAACAACAAGTTCTTTTAGGATTGCTCAGCATGTTGCCGGGCTCGCTGCTGCCTCGCCCATGTAAGAAGTGCACATTTATAGGGTTGTTTGCCTCGTTAGACACATGAATAATGAGATCTAACAGATAATCATGCCAAGGGAAGTATAGGAGACGTTATTCGTCGCCCCGACGTAGTGGTCTAGTGGCTAAGGTACTCGGCTGCTGATCCGCAGGTCGCTGGTTCGAATCCCGGCTGCGGCGACTGCATTTTCGATGGAGGCGGAAATCGTTGTAGGCCCGTGTGCTCAGATTTGGGTGCACGTTAAAGTACCCCATGTGCGCCAAATTTCCGGAGCCCTCCACTACGGCGTCTCATATAATCATATGGTGGTTTTGGGACGTTATCACACGGTGATAATCTACGACACAGTCAGTGACGCAGTTTGGTCTCTCAGTAGTCATAAACCAAAGAACGCCTCTTCACGCTCTGCGACGCTGACGTGCACGCTGGCGACATCACCGTCTCGTCCGCCATTTCGACGTACCGTTGCGCCACCTGTATCGACGGAATGGTCGAATATAAGGGACACTCCCCTCCCATCCTTCGCGGCCGACACTGGCTTGTGGGTCACCGTTTCCCCAGCCCGCACCAATAAGACAAACGAAATGGGCTCTAGCTTCCAGCTTTAGTAAACAATCTTAAACGGCGTAATCTGGCTGTTATCAAGAAGTTCCGACCTGAACAGTGATATTACGAGGCGCAAGAGAGCACCGCACTCTCTTCGCCCAGAGCCTACGCAGATAAGTAGCATGTCCAACACTCTCTTGTTTCGACATTCTGTAGCGCTGCTAATATGTGGGTGGTGGGCGGTAGTCAGACGGTCTTTTCCCGTCTAGTGGCATGCCTTGGCACAGTGAATGCAATTGTTTTATTACGTTTTGGTAGATGTAAACCGTTTTGCCACAAAAGATCTCTCTCTATATTTTTTCATTTTATGATTATCGGCAACACTCGTGAGAAATGACACATATAATGGAGGGATGATGACAGTGCTTTTTTTCTAGGTGCCACCGGCGGAGTTGAAGAAAGAAAGCCATGAAATATGTTATTTGTCCTCTATATGTGATGTTTGTGGTGACTTTTTTTTGCCGGGGAAACAGTGAGTAATTAGGTCATTGCTTATTGAAATGTACATAAAAATTGTATGTTCGAGTGTGTAAAATGCGAGATCGGCATATACTTTACAGGTCACTAGTAGGGAGAACAAAGTCATTTATCTACTATTCTGTTTAACAAAGTTTAAATATTTTAATTTTATATTACATGTGATTGCAAGTTTTGGGGTGATCTCACCCTTTACGAATTTTCAAAACTATTTCTTTTTGATAGCGTATGTACTTTCACTTTGATAACGTTTCATTTTTTGTGTCACTGATTATAAAGGCTCCTAGCTTATATGATGCGCCTCTGACATATATAAAATGAAGTACATTATCATAATAGTCTGTTCTGTTAAACACAGTAGTAATTGAAAGATTCTAGGTACATCTTGACTTATGGTCTGAGCAATAAATGAAGTAATGCTTTACAAAACGTTATTCACGGAAGGAGCGAAGGATCGACACCTAGTGTGCAGAAATTGATTTGAACGAAAAATATCAGAACAGTGATACCTGTTCTGCAGAGTTAGTTGCAACTGAAAAGTACCGGTGAAAGTAACGCTGGCGCCACACGGGAACTTCTGATCGCAATTAGGGCGAATCCAGATGAAGTGCTGCTACATGGTAACATTTATTTGCGATCGAAACCCATGGAGATGATCGTGATTTGCTCATCGGGATCTGACTTTACGATCCCGACTTGGGTGATGTGTGGGCCTGACTTGATCGGAATTAGTCTACACAATGTAGCAGCGACACACATAATTGAGATCAAGCAGTTCGATTGAGATCGACCCCAGTCCCTATCAAAAGTGGTCGTATGATGGTGGAATAAAATGCAAACAACGTACCTGCTAGATGGCAAAGAGCACAATACAACCCAAGCCAGTCGATGTATATGTGTGGTCGTTTTTTTTTTTTTTTTAAGTGCAGAACACTTTTGATAGCTTGGCCGCGATGCTGTATCGCCAAGCTACTAGAGTATCGTCGTATGCTGTCGCAGCTTGCAAGAAACTCAGTCAAGACCACATATAATCATAATGACAATGATGATGATGAAAACCTCAAATGTGGCACAGACATTCAAGCGCGCAGTTGCACCAAGGATTAGTCTTCCTCCTCTTGTTCTTCGAGCCTCTGAACGATGATAGAATTAAGTAGAAATAAGAAGGACAATAAGCAAAAACACTAGAAAAGAGGAAAAGAAAGAAAGAAAGTATGGCAAAAAAGAGAAAACTGAAAAGAAGAAGAAAAAGCCTGCCCAGTTCTGCACTCAGTTTTTGCTTGGCATCATTGGTACAAGCTTCCTTAATTTTTTATCGATGTCACGCTACATGGCTAAAAGCATTGCCCACGTATTGAAATATTTATTTCCATCACTCTCACTCTCACTGCAAGTAATATTTCGTAAGAATGAAACACGCCACCTGTACAACAAGAGCAAGTACAGAAAGCGTGGGGCAGCACGTAAAGAAGCAAAGCGTCTGGCGAGGATCAGGGCACATGAGATCTTTTGAAAAACTGGGGATATATCGTGCCAGAAAAATCCGAAGTGCTTCATGTATTAAAGAATTTGCTACATAGGAAGTCTTTATTTACTGAGAGCACAACAGAATCTTTTATTAATGTCAGCATCTGCTTATTGCACATCAATGTCTACAATTAAATTACACGCCAATCAGCTTACTTTGTGTTGCCTACATGTTACACGTGTTTATGAACATAATCATTAATAGAACGAGAGCCATCTATTGATTGACTCGTGCCTGTGCTAGAATTCAACAAGATAAATGACCAACAAAAATTTCGTGCTTCATATTCGACATTAGACATTACCCATATTGTGAATCAGGTCGTACAGAAAAGCACGGAGTACAACCAGCCCTTAAATATCCCCGCTATATAATTGAGAAAGCATTCGATTCGATAAAAATTTTCGTAGTCACAGGAGGCATTGTATAATAAGTGTGAACAAACCATATGTAAAAATGCCGGAAAAAATAAGCAGTGACTACACAGCCATCATAGCCCACCATAAAAAAAGAATTAAAAAAGTAAAAACCTTACAAAGTTATTTTATATTGTACGGGCCGCAAAGCAAGTAAAACTACACACTCAAAGCATTAGGGCATTATCTGATATCATCGTTAGCTATACGTAACTTTTGAGCGGCCTAGCTATATACTCACTAAGTTCGTTTTTCTTTATATCGCATTCTTTTGCAGACGATGAAGAGAACACAAAAGTACTGCAATACAATGACAAAAAGCAGCTTGTAAGAAGGGTAAGCACTCAGTGGAGACATTTTTTCCACTCATTGTCATTAAATATGAACATTACATATTGAAGCAACAGTGGCTTGTGCTCCGTGAAAGTCAACACCTTTAGGCATGGGCTAGCGAAAACATTCTGCATGGAAAACATTTCTTACATAAAGTTTTTCAAGTGCTCTCACTCTTTCATAGCTTATTTTTAGGAAGTGGTAGAGTAGATGAGATTAAGGAATATCAGAAATCACATGCGCAGCGAAGAAAATAAAACGAGCAAGGTGTATACTTTCTTGAAACAAAAATCGATTACCATAAGACTGCTGGGGTCAAACTAACATCGAAATTTTTCGTAAGTGAGAGTTGTCATCCGTGAACTGGGTTTGATTACCAGAAATTTGCCTGTATGAATAGCCAATCGTTTTATAACGGACCAATATAGCGTCAAATGCTTTTGTGCTCATGGCCCCAGTATTTCGACTGAAGTTCAACAAAAACGGAACATCAATTTCCTATTCTCAACTTGGTGTTTCCACTTCCTGAAAGAGACTCTCACCAACTGTGGAGCTGTTGACGTAAAATACTTTTGGGTAAAAGCGTATAAGAGAATCGGATGAATTAAATAGCCAGAAGTCAAGCTGTATAGTATAAATTTGTTTATTTCTCTTTAGTAATGCGAAATATAGGTACAGATGCTGCGGCACTGACGAAAAATATTTTTAGTGAAGTAAAGTGTGATATGAGTGTCCTCGTGACAGGCAACAATATCTATATAGTCGGTGAGCACACCTGTCAAGTAGTACAGTTCACTTTTCGCGTCAGGTGAATAATTTGGTTAAGGCTAGAAGGCAGGAAACAATAAATACATAATTGTTGCTCTTGTGTTCTTGGCGCCAACTGACTTCAAGCGGTTTACAAGTTATAGAGGTCTTCCACCAGAACATATTGGACAAAATATTTACGCGTTAAAATTTTAGGTACATAATGTTCTCGCCGTTTCACTCTTCCCCCTTCGGAAAGAATAAATTTAGCGGTTTGCAACTGCGCTAGAACATAGATTCACAGTTGTGCTAGCTACATTCCAGCAGTTTGCAGAGTGCAAAAACCCTGATTTGCATGTATTTCGGTAGTCGTTCAAAGCATACTAACGGCGAAAATTTATAAGCTGTTCTTTTGCACGGAGAAGTCATTTCACGTTTTTTTTGACGTTAAACTGAAATAAATTCTCAAATATCTTTTCCTCAAGAATGCGTAGAGCACCCGCATTCCATTTGGCACAGCCGTCTTTTTTTTAGGAGAAGCCAAATAATTTGCCACTACTTCCCTTCGACACAGTCTCTAGAGGGTTCCCTGGCTAACATAACCAGAGAAAATGAGAACACAAAAAATAGCGTAGCTAACTTCAGTAATGAGTAACGTGCATTTGATTGTGTTGTCGTGAATTGCGTTCGCCTACCTTTTATTTCTGGCTAGCGTGAGCTCAGGCAGTTGGTATGTACTGGTATAATTAGCAGACATGAATATACGCATTGACGCCTGTGCTCTGCACATTATTAACTAGTCGCATTGTTTTTGCTCTTGATGCAGATTATAGGAGGACCGTCATTACTCTTTTTGAGTCATTCAGTTTTCTTTCGAAATGATTACCCGATTTGCGTTCGATCTCACCTGATTGAACATACTGCTGCTGGTTATCACCATATTTTAGCTTACTTTGACAGGAAAAGAAAGGTAAGTACTGCCCAAATACTCTATTTCTGTAAGCATTGTCAGACATGAATGGACGAAATACTGTGTGGTGTCAGAAAGAAGTGGAAATTTTACGGGCCTGTTTTTCGTTCTTAGACACAATATAAACGAGAACCAACCAACAACATCACCAAGGAAAGTATAGGGGAGGCTACTAGAAATATGTGTAGTGTAAATGCGAAGAAAAAAAAGTGGACCAAAATGTAAGTTGCCTTGAACATAGATCAAACATGTGACTTTCGAATAACATATCCGATGCTCTACCAACTGAGCTACCACAACGCCAAGGCGGCAATCCTTCCACACACTTCATGAGGCATATGTGTACATGTAATCGCATATATATATATATATATATATATATATATATATATATATATATATATATATATATATATATATATATATATATATATATATATATATATATATATATATATTCCTGCTCACGGCTGGTTCATTTTTCATACACTTTTCTTCCTTCTTATTTACATTCCATTGGTTCTAATAACTTCCTCTGTACATTCCTTCGCATTACTGTCTGTTAGATCTCATTAATATTGTGTTAAAACACGGAAAAACGAGCCCTTAGGTATACACTTCTTTCCCTAATTATATATATATATATATATATATATATATATATATATATATATATATATATATATATATATATATATATATATATATATATATATATGTGTGTGTGTGTGTGTGTATACTTTACTATATACTACTTTATTATATATATATATATACTTTGCTATCATAGTGGCAAATACTTCTCTAATATTGAATGGCTGTAATCTTTGTCCAACTTGAATGGACTGAATAATGTGCAGTTTCACAAAAAAGTGCAAAGCTTGAGGGCGAGTACTTCCTCGCTTTAGAGTTTTCTCTGACAAAGGCAGGCCCTTCTTCCAAAATGTTGGCAAAAATTGCGTTTCGTATGTTTGTCGTCTTTTATTTTTTCAACTGCATTTTCTGACGGCGCGTTTGCTACAATTTTCTTTTTGCCTCTCCGTGTCATGCAGCGCGTGATAGTATTACGGGCTGGCAGGTGGCCAATAGTTCTTCGAATACTACCTACAAGCATGGCCTCTGCCAGAACGATACCCTCGCTATGAATCAAGGCAAAAATCGGAAATTTGAAGGGATCGTTTTTCTTTTTGCAAAAATACAAACACGAGATCGGCAAAACTTTCGGAGCCCTTCACAACTGCACGTTATATCAACATGTTCTGCTGTGGCGACGTTATATCTTATACAAACGCCATGTGTAGTTTCCTGGTATAAAAAAGAGAGCTCCGAACTCACCGCAAGGGCCACTATTGGCACTGATTGAAACTCTCAGGCATAAATGTTTACATGTTAAGGCTGTATTCAGCACAACTTGCGTCTTGTGAGACTGCTCAAAATGCGCGAATTGCGCCCGACTAGTGTAAAATACCCAAATACCAACCATCCAGCGGATCGAAGGACGACAGTTATCGTAGTGAAATTATTAGGGCATATTACGTGTTACTTGAAGGATGCAGGTTTGGTCCCTGGCGGCGACAAGCTATATTTTGAGCTACTTTTATTCTTGTTTATATCAATATTCACGCAAAGCAATCTCCTCTTCTCTCATGCGCTTGATCGTCGGTTAGTTAATAATAATGTTGCTTCGAACAAAATATAACCAGCCCTTAGACTTCCTCTTATTTCATTTGTATAACATTTTGTGTTACTTGAATGACCTCAAGATATAATTCACCGGCAGAGCCCATTACGCTACAAATTACCTAAGCTACATAGATGCAGCAACAATCTGCGAGCATTTGTCGTGAAACCCCGTGCATGAAGATCTCATTTATGCGAACGCCACTGGCGTAAGCACGGATCGCTATTCGGGCATGGCGGTCAAAGTTGCGTCATGAAAGCCTGGTCGTAAGTGCCCTGCCATCGAAACATATTCGCCGTGGTTCTCGGGCCACGCTAATAGCTTATCATACCTCTCCGAAGGTTGACAACAAGCGCAATGGTGGAAGCGAGGTTGAGCGCAATCCGACTGAAACATTGCCACAGAGACCATTGAATATTCGGTGATTAAACGAACATGTGTGGGATTCAGGATAACACCTCTTTTGGAAATGAACTCGCATACTTTGTCCAGCTGAGGCGCAGATGAATAAACGTTCTTTAAATTGCGTTGAAATGCAGCAATGCGGGCGGCGTCAGAATGACTTGCAGATTAACGTAAGTTAGAAAGTTTTAAAAATAAACTAGGGTTCTGCCATGGTAACAGCTAGAGACAACTTCGCATTTGAAAGCGGGAAGGATGTCATCCATTATTCATTTAAGCGTAGTGCGGGTGTTGTGCAGTCCAGAACGCATGGCGGCGTTATACTCATGAAGGCCATCGGCAGTAGTGGAAGCAGCCTTCTCACGATCGAGACCGGTCATAGCAACTTTCAAGTGTTGATCAAAAAAATTTGCAGATCCCACGCACAGTGGGAATCGATGATATGCGAAGCACGAATGAGAAAGGTTAATGTGTCACTTTAATGTCAGCACAACGTTACGAGGTGGAGGTAAATCATGCCGCACATACCTTCCGTGTCAGGTTTATCATGTTTATATGTGTCGTTTACCTTCGTCATCTATTCACGTCACGTGATACCAAATTTAGTATATGTGGAGCTATAGCAAGACGGCCGCGAGCATGCCATTAGCGTGTTATGTTCTTACATAAGGTGCGTCTTATTTTCCATTCTCGAGGAACACTGCCGCTGAGCCAGGAGTTGTTTAAGCATGTTAAAAGTTTTTTTCTACCTTTTTGTCCAAGGTGTCCCAACGCACTATAAGTAATACCATCAGGACCTGGTGATGACATGCGCTTAGAAGCGACTAATGCACCTTCCAGTTCTTCCATGGTGAATGTAATGTCCATTTCTGGTAATCGCGTCTCAGGAACGATCACGGCGTCGATGCTCTCGTTCATAATATTCCCGGCAACTCTCGTGCAAAATTCTTCAGCCACCTCGAGTTCTGTTTTTTCCATGATGGAGTGCCAAAGCTTTAAAAGGGTGCCGTTGTAGCGGAGAGGAGAGAAGACCACGAACTCTTTTCCAGATATATGACAGCGGTTTATGAGGGTCTAGAGATTCGCAGAATGCTTTCCAGCGTTCACTCTCCAGCTTGTAAATGCGTCGTTGAATCTTTTTCTGGAGCCGCCTTGCTTCCCTCAGATCGTAAATTGATCTTGTGCGCCTGTATCGTCGTTCAGCACGCCTTCGTATAGCTCGTAATCTTTCGATTAATACCACTTTTGAAATCGGGAAAATCACCATTGGACTTGACAGCGTATCGCCTTATTGCCCGCGCAAGCTGCCTCAGAAAAGTGATGGAAAGGATCGTTCTATTTCGTCTCGAGTGGTACTTGGAACGATACACCAAATACCCTTCTTGAATGGCAGGCTTTCGTCGGGGCCGCTCCTCCATCGACTGTGTCCTTGACTTATCGACATTTGTGCAACAAGAAAAAAGTCGCAAGCGCATATCAGTGGCACTCTTTCTTGACGTGAAGGGTGCATATGATAATGTAGCTCACGATGCCATCCTCACTTCTCTCGCAGCAATGGGCATTGGTGGACGAATTTTGCAATGGATAAAAGATTATATAACTCGCAGGGGTTTCTTTGTGCGAACATATGAGGGTACAACTGCTGAACATTACACCTACTGCGGAGTACCTCAGCGAGGTGTTTTAAGCCCCACATTGTTCAATGTTGCCCTCATTGGTCTGGTGAAGGTTCTGCCAAAGTCGGTGTTTCTATCCATATACGCCGATGATATTTGCCTCTGGAGTGCTGCAGTTACTAGCCCTCAGGTGCGTGCACGAATACAGCGGGCAGCAACCCTCACAACAGCCTACCTTCAGAAACAAGGTCTAAATATATCAACTGTGAAGTGCGCGTTGATGGCGTTTACACGCAAACCAATGACGCCATACCCTGTTTACATCAAAGGGCACAGTGTCAAATATGCACGGACGCATCGTTTCCTGGGCATAATAATCGACAGAAGTCTTTCGTAGAGCCCACATTGTGCGTACTTGAAGAAGAGACTGCTATATATTGTGCATATAATGAAATTCATGTGCGGGAAAGCATGGGGAACTTCTGTGGCCTCCATGCTACAGCTGTATAGGGCCCTATTTCTGGGTCTATTGCGCTACAGCTTGCCGGTACTGACTAACACTTGCAAATCCAATACCCATTTATTGGAGAGTTTGCAGGGTCAGGCACTGCGTATCTGCCTAGGACTGCCCCGATGCGCTTCTACTTATGCCACAGTTATGCTTGCCAAAGACCATCCGGTCAGGACATATAGAGTTGTCGATTGCCTCAGAGCGCACATTCGACATGCCAGCCGTGTTCTCCACCACCACTTGGCCCTTCTACCCTCCGGAAGACCACGTGCTACGTTTTCAGACGTCACAGCCAAGCACCTAAACAGCATTCTATCAGGATATACGCCAGCTGTGAGAATGGCATGTCCTTTGTGGTGCCTCGACCAGCCGCAAGTACGTCTAGAAATTCCGGGAATCAAAAAGAAAAGCAATCACTCCAGAGTAGCATTGAAGCAAGCAACACTGCTCTTATTACATGAGTTGTACTTAGACTGAACGCAGATATACACTGATGTGTCCGTCTCGTCCAGCAGCTCATCAGGTGCCGCTGTAATTACGGCTGCAGCAATGACAATCAAGTTTAAGTTGTCGCATATGACTACATCTACGGCATCAGAGCTTGCTGCTATAAGGGCTGCTTTACAATATCTCGTTCAAGAACGTCCAGCAAAATGGGTCATATTCTGTGATTCGAAGGCAGCGCTTCAGCGTTTGCAGTCTGCCATGCGTAGGAGGAGTCATGACCAGTTGGTACAAGATATAAGACATTGCTGTCATGAAGCTCTAGCACGAGGGCATGATATTATATATCGATGGCTCCCTGGACATATCGGTATTACCGGAAATCAATTAGCCGATGATGCAGCCCGCTCAGCCCGTGAAGGAACCCGTGTAGTCCCGATTCCTCTATCAAGGAATGATGCAGCAAGACAACTTTACCTGCTGGCTCGAGATCTCACACGCACGTTCTGGTCGTCTACCAGCTTCCAAAGGTGTCAATTTTATGAACTGGATCCTTCGCTCAAGCTAAAGCTACCATCACAACTTTCCCGCTCCGATGCGACACTGTTATGCCGCCTTTGGTTGGGTGTTGCATTTACAAAGGTGTACTCCTTTCGCATTGGTATGGCAGACACTCCTACATGCGACTACTGCGGAGCTGAAGAGACCATCGAACACGTCCTGTGCAGCTGCGCTTAGTACGACACACAGCGATGCCAGCTCCGGATGGTTTTGAATCAACTTGACCCTGGACCATTTTGTGTGCAGAAGATACTAGGACTTTGGGCACCTGCCTCAGTTGCGCAGAAAGCAACTTAAGCACTGCTACTTTACCTAAAGTCAACAAACCTGAGCGACCGCCTGTAGACTGTGTGTGCTCCCCGAGTGTGCTCGTGATTGTGTGTACCTTCTCATCTCTCTGCAACCTCTTTTCTCCCCTTTATCTCTTCCCCAGTGCAGGGTAGCAAACCGGATGTGCGTCTGGTTAACATTGCTGCCTTTCCTTGCATCTTTATATATATCTCTCTCTACATGAGGTGTGTGTCAGGATTATTATGTTTGCACGAATCATATATTTTGTCATCCATTGATGTCCCGTAACACCAAATTTGGTATACGTGGAGCTAGCAAAACGGCCGCGAGCGCATCATGAAGGGCCCAATATACTCCAATGTAGCGTTGACGCGAGCGCACGCTGGGCAGAGTGACCCTACGTTAGCAAAACGCGAGCACTCTATAGTCTAACGCCAGGCGCGACCGGCGCGACCAGCGCCCGTTGGCGCGGCTCTTCAGCAACCGGCGCGAAATTCACGCTCGTGCGTTACCCAGACACCACTGCGTCTCCCTCTTTTCGTGACAAAAGGATGCCGGACGCGCTGAAACACGCATGCGTCTAAACAACGCAGCGCGGTGCACGTATGCGAGTATATGGCAAAACCAGTGCCTGGCGCCGCAAAGTCGGCGTGATGCGACGAAATGAACGCCGGCGAACCCGCTCACCGCGTCACGTCGAAATGTATTGGCGACTTGACTGTGGTATGTAGTCATGTTATCACATGACGCGCATCTCATGATTATCATGTTTGCACCAGTCACATACCTTCGTCATCCATTGACGTCACGTAATACCAAATTTGGCAAATATGAAACAACAGAAGCTAGCGAAACACCCACGAGTGCATCATGAGAGAGGCATTGTGATGTGATTGTGCGCGTTTAGGAAGTGCGCCACTCCATCAGCCAGAAGAAGATGAAGATACCGCTCGGTTGTGGCACGTGTGGGCGTGAACATTTTGGTCCATTGAGGTCCCTCCACAGAGATTTTAAGGCCCAATGGCTGGGTACCACGGAAGTACAGAATCTCCAATCGGGACGAGACAAGTGGACCAGAGCGGAAGAAAAAGCCTGAGCAGAAGAGATCCCCCCCCCTTTTTTTTCGTTGTAAGCAATAATGCAGTTATCGTCCATATGAGACTATATGTTCTCTTGGCCAATCCCCCAGAGTGGGTACCAGCCATGGATTAGAGGATACAAACAAACAAACAGAGATCAAGGGGAGTTCGAAGAAGACGGGGAAAGCGGAAGGTCGTCACCGGACCGGGCGCTGAAGATGGGCCGTCGGGCGTCAGACCCGAGCATGCAGGACTTCAACCGGCCGGGGCCTCCTGCCGTCGTGTTCCCGCTCGAGAAGACCGTGGCCATCCGGTCCTGAACTCCTACCCAGGGCCTGCGGACTTCGGTTCCAACAGGCGAGCACCAGCCGTCGGGCTACGGGTCGAGCTGTGCGCCCAGCTGCTTGGCCAGGTTGACCCTGGTTCCCTGACGCGTCGTCATCAGCCTGCGTTCTCTCGTCACCGACGGGTCCACACTCCTAAAGCCAGAGCAAATACGTTATCACTACAACGTTCCGGTCTGGTTTCTCGACGTGTCATCAGCAGCCTGCGTTCCTTCATCCCCGTCCAGCCCGCGTCCTGAAGCCCGAACCACCGCGTTCCGGTTTGCTCATCGTCGACGGAATTCAGCGTGTGGGTGAGACCGACCAGATATCTTGCCCTACTCCACCGTGCAGCCCCATTCGGACGTTAGATTCAATTGAACACTTTGAACTTCTTTGTCGAGTGTTGATAGATGGATTTCACCATGTCCAGTTAACTGTTTATTAGTTCTTTCGATTTATGGGGGCTTTCCGTCTTATAACTTTCCAGTTAAACTTCTTGTTTGAGTTTTGGTACAAACGGCTTAGTCCTTTCGTTAAGTGTCTCGTAGCTTTAAGCCTTAAAGACCTCTTCTTACTAAGCATCTAAAAGAACCTTGCATGACAGGCATGTAGTCATGTTGTTACATGACACGCATGTCGTGATTATCATGTTCGGGTGTGTCATTTACCTATGTCGTCCATTCGCGCCGCGTAATACCGAGTTTGTACATATGGAGTTAGCGAAACGGCCGCGAGCGCATCACGAGTGTAGCATGTAGTCATGTTGTTACATGACACGCATCTCATGTTTATCATGTTTGCACCAGTATCATACCTTCGTCATCCATTCACGTCCCGCAATACCGAATTGGGCATATGTGACGCTAGCAAAACGGCCGCGAGCGCATCGTGAGCGTGGCATGTAGTCATCTTGTTACATGACACGCATCTCATGATTATCATGTTAGAGTCTGTCGCTTGTATTCGCATTGCAATTATGTGATACCATGCCAGTTTTGCAACATGCAGTGTGAACAAAACCACCGCAAAAGCTGCCGGACCATGAAATGTAAATCATGACATTCATGACATACATGTCTTGATTTTCATGTCTTGACTAGTCAAATATGTTTTTCATACAGTCATGTTATGCCATACCAAGTTTGCTATCGATACCATTACCGAAACGGCCAGGAGAGCTAAAGGTCGTAGGCGGATAGATAGATAGATAGATAGATAGATAGATAGATAGATAGATAGATAGATAGATAGATAGATAGATAGATAGATAGATAGATAGATAGATAGATAGATAGATAGATAGATAGATAGATAGATAGATACGCTCAAATTCGCCGAAGTTCGCTAAGAAATGCTTCGCTTTGAAAAAAATGAAATACTCTACCCTTCGCAAGCAAGTGAGTGCACCATGGACGCGTGGCAAGCAGTAGACGTCCTTCCGAGCCATATCATTCTAGCGGAAATGCGTAATCCACATAAGGTGCTTTCACACCTTACCTGAAGGCGCAGCACAATGACAGCGAAAGCTGGAAGAGCGGCCTTTCAGAGCCTTTTTCTAAAAACTCATTGGGTAACTGCTGCAAGCACACTTGCTGGGTACCCACTACGGCATTAATAATAACTTTTTGGGTAGTAGGCCGGCATTTGTTGTGCTATTTTTTTGTCATTCTTCTCAGAAGTTTAGTATCCGCTAAACACTTGCAAGGAATATTGTGCCAATTGTTCATGCAGTGGTTGACGACGATGAGCAATTATGGCTGAAGTGGGTATGCGCCACAGTTAATAGGGGAACAAGAACAAGCGTTTGTAATGCGTTGGACCATTGGACAAACCACTCGTTACGCTATTCACAATGTGCGACGACTGGTTGCTCTTTCGCTGTTGTAAAACGCTTTTTAACTCATATTAACGCGATTGCTGTCCCGACATCAAGCCTGCCTCAGGCAATTTTGCGAACAAGTCCCAAGCACCGGCACGGCTGAGGTAGAATACTGGGCTAACACGCAGCAAACCCATGTTCCAGCCCCACTGTGTCCTTGGTGCTAGGTTGTTTCTATTTCGTGCGACAGTGGTTACCAACACCAGTGGCTACAGCGGCGGACGACAACTACGGTACTGAACGCGACCCGGGTTTTGATCTCATAACAGCCTTCGCTGTAATATGACTGTCTCGTCTTGACAAGAATAAACAGAAAACAAGGTCACGAACATCGTCAAGCCCTTTCCTCCAGACACGTGTGGCACATACCTGTATACCGTGGGCCGCAGTATGCGGGTGTCCACCACGGGTGACTGACAGTTTATATCTACGGTCAGTAAAAACATTAGTAATTTGAACGCGAGAGCGTTAAGAAAAAAAATTTTCCCCGTTTCTGCATGCTTTACTCCAAATGTCGTCGAAATACGATAGTCTAGCGTCTGAAGAGAGTGAACAAAACGGTTATTTGATGTTTTGCGCGATAAAAATGTGTATTGTAATCTGAAAGCGCAGTGTTAGAGAGTCTCGATTTGTGCAGCGAAGCCAAACGAGCGCATCGTGGCACGCTAAGCTCCCTAGATGAAACAAGTTTCAAAGGTAGCATCACTCAATGTTCTCGAGGCATCCTTCTCACTCTGTCGCTTACCCTTCCAATCCGCGTCTGTGATTGGTGCATCCTTTGCACGTGATCTCGCAAATGGCTGGTGGTGCTATTAATTATTGCGCCAAAGGTTCAAAATGAGCGCGCATGCGCATATGGCTCAAGCCGGATTCTTGCCGCGACCAAAGATGAAATCGTAGCCAGGACATAAACTGAAGAGAAGGAGCGTTTCAGTGTGCGCCAAGTCGACCGAGATTGTTCCGCGGTGCTCTTTCAGTACAACATCCACGTTTTTCAACAATGGTGCATTGCCGTAAAACAACAGAAAATGGTTTCGCTCTCTTCAACTTATCTTGTGTTATCCGATATGAAGCACACCATGAAGTGAAGCTATGAAACATTTCACACGAATGCTTTCGTGCAACTCTGTCGACGTACGTCGACGCCGATCTGCGAAGCGAGTTTATTTGTCGGTTATTAGTGACACGCCAGGCACACGTCTAATATGCGTTTAGTGCATGTTTTGGTACAAACTTTTGTGCGTATGCACGTATACAGCTCAGCTGGAGGCAGTAATCAACGCTCTGTCAGAAACATTTCATGCTTGACTATTCGACCTGAAGGCGACATAAGTGAACCGAAACGCGCTGCTTCGGGACACCTCTCTAGTACAACTCTCACTTTTAAGGAAGTTCCACGCAGGCAGACAGGCAGGGCAGGGCAGGGCAGGGCTCAATTTTCGCATCGAAGTACCCCAAGAAAGACTATTGTCTTTTAAAAAATGACATCGACAGCATTGAACTGACTCCCGACTTAAAAGAGCCGCTCGCCGGACAACCACTCGCCTACCCAGCAAGAATTGAACTCAAGCACGCTGTGGGATTTTCAAATATTCCACTACAGAGCCACTCTATATCTTAAGAGTTCTTTGAAAAAAAAGCATATGCAGGTGTACTATCAGTGCAACATGACCTGAGGTTGCAGTTTTGGCTATGTAATTTTATAGCGAAGCAATAAACACTACACATTTAATCCTATCGTACAAGATTCATGTGCGTTAACGTCTTCTAATGTTGCCTTCGCTTTCAAATCAATATAATATATATTTAACATGTATAATTGTCATTCGGGAGACTGTTATAAAGCGTTGTTCGACCCCAGAGGAATCTTTAACGAAAATTACATGTGATAATGGCGTAATGACACTGTTAAGTAAGCTTCATTTCAATAATACGGACATCTGGGCTCTTACGTGAATGCTGACGTTGCTTGAAATTATAGATTACCCTTTAAACGCCACTGCGGTTGACGCTCCTGCTAACCCACGACCAACACAGGACTATACACTCGGAAGAAAACTCCCATCATCCTCGTGACGCTTGCCTTGAGCCAAAACGTGCAGCATAGATCATTACTCACCAACTGCTTCAAGAATACCCCCAAGACGTGGGATCTAGCTTCCGATACCCGCAAGTTGTGGGATATGGCTACCAATATCCGGAAGTAAAACTTGTAGCTAGGCGAGTCGGTTCATAATTCTGGGTAAACTGGTGTGCGCAAATGCAGACAAACGACAACAGAAAAGAAGAGACAGGGACAAACGCGACTGCTTGTCGCTGTCTGTTCTTTTCTGTTGTCGTTTATCTGCATTTGCGCGCACCAGTTTATCCAGGAGAGATATCCGGAAGACGTGGGATAAGGTTACGGATATCCGCAATACGTGGGATCTGGCTACCGATATCCACAATACCTGAGGTCTGGCTACTGATGGTTGCAAGATGTGGAGTCTGGCTACCGATATCTGCGAGAAATGGCATCTGGCAACCAATATTCAGTAAAGTAAAAAAATGGGCGAGTTGGTGCTGGTTCATGATGATAAGGGGCGCGAAAAAAACGACACACAAAGAGAAGAAGTACACGGGACGACGCGCTACTAGCAACTGCAGTTGCTAGTAGCGCGTCGTCCCGTGTACTTCTTCTCTTTGTGTGTCGTTTTTTTCGCGCCCCTTATGCTGGTTCATGATGATAAGGGGCGCGAAAAAAACGACACACAAAGAGAAGAAGTACACGGGACGACGCGCTACTAGCAACTGCAGTTGCTAGTAGCGCGTCGTCCCGTGTACTTCTTCTCTTTGTGTGTCGTTTTTTTCGCGCCCCTTATCATCATGAACCAATATTCGCAAGAAGCAGGACCTGGCTACCAATATACGCAGGATGGGGGATATAGATATCGATATCCGCAAGATGTGGCATCTGGCAACTGATATCCGCAAGTCGTGGCACTTGGCTACCAATATCTGCAGGACGTAGGATCTGGCTACCGATATCCGCAAGACGCAGAGTCTGGCTACCAATATCTGCAGGAAGTGGCATCCGGCAACTGATATCCGCAAGACGCGGGACCTGGCTACCTCATATCGACAGGACGTGGGGTCTGGCTACCGAAATCCGCTAGATGTGGAGTCTGGCTACCAATATCTGCAGGAAGTGGCATCGGGCAACCAATATCCGGAAGACGCGGGACCTGGCCGGCAATATTCGCAGGACGTGGGATCTGGCTGCGGATATCGGCGAGACGTGGAGTCTGGCTACCGATGTTCGCAAGAAATAGAATCTGGCAACTGATGTTCGCAAAACGTGAGACCTGGCTACCAATATCCGCAGGACGTTAAATCTGACTAATTTTTTCGCCCTTTACACCTTATTCAGTTATTCAGTCTGGCAATGTGGGTCGGTCATTTTCCCGTATTTCTTCATGAAGACGCCACCTGTAACGCTGAAGAGCCTCCCCGCAGATGCATCACTATAGATAAGTTCATTGTCCTACCTCAAGAACACTTTTCACAACAGTGCATAATTGCGCAGCACTTCAATCCATAGGTCCGTGTCGCAGTCCAAGTGAGGTACTTCAGTATGATTGGCAGTTGAAAAGAGGGTGTTACAGGCAGCGAAAAACTAAAAAAGTGTTGTAAGAAATGGACATCTGAGTAATTGGTCATCTCATAATTTTGTGATTGCTTACAAAAAAGTAATTGCATTTTGAAGACGCTACTTTTTAAAGAATCAATTCAGGTGCTTCAACTTGAGAACAAGTGCAATCAATTACCTGTAGTGCATTGCTGGTAACGCGTTAAGAACAAGACTGTACGCTGCCACTTTGTTTTGTGTACCAAAGGGAACTTGTATTCCTCAAGGCTGAAACTGAACCACTAGTTACGGTCTAGTTTGAAAGGACACAAGTCCGCTTGTGGGAACATCGGCTCTACCTACCTCTGTTAACGAGTTTTTTCATCACAAGCTTCCATCTACCGCTTTCTACGATTTTTTGGGTTTGTCTGTTTAAGTAATTTCGTTGTTACGATTCACGGACGACAGCAAGGACGTCCTCAGTCTGTGATGTATGATGCTTTGAAGACGTTCCACAAAAGTGAGCCAAAAGCAGCTTTAGCCACGAGAGCCTAGCATGGGAACTGAGAGCCGGGTGTGGCTGACTGGCTGACGCTTGAAAATTGTCCGGCCTATTCGGTAGTTTTCGTGTGTTCAGCAATCTAACGTGTGAGACATCGCTAAAGCAACTTACGTCTTTGGGGAGCATACTTGCCAGACAGCGCTTGATATTTATGGTCAGACAACTTATAAGGTACTCGGCTCTTAGTGAGGAAACCAACCTTAGCGTAGATACAATGAATGATAATCTGACGAGTATCATTACGGAGTGCGCAGTGGAAGTTGGAGGCAGGGTAGTTAGACAGGACACTGGCAAGCTTTCCCAGGAAATGAAGAACCTAATTAAGAAGCGTCAAATCATGAAAGTGTCAAGTACAACAGACAAAATAGAACTGGCAGAGCTTTCGAAGTTGATTAATAGACGTAAGATATGCGATGTAAGAAGTTATAACATGGAGAGAATTGAACACGCTCTGAAAAACGGAGGAAGTGTCAAAGCATTGAAGAGGAAACTTCGGATAGGCAAAAGTCGGATGTATGCACTAAGGGACAAAGAAGGCAAAATAACTACCAATATGGATAGGATAGTTAAAATAGCGGAGGAGTTTTACAGAGATCTGTACAGTAGCCGAGACAACCACGACCTTAATACTATAAGAACTAGCAGTAACCCAGATTACACCCCACCAGTAATGATAGAAGAAGTCAGAAAAGCTTTGGAAAGCATGCAAAGGGGCAAAGCTGCTGGTGAGGATCAGGTAACATCAGATCTGCTGAAACATGGAGGACAGATTGTGTTAGAAAAACTAGCCACCCTGTTTACGTGGTGTCTCCTGACGGGAAGAGTACCAGAGTCTTGGAAGAACGCTAACATCATCTTAATACATAAGAAAGGAGATGACAAGGACTTGAAGAATTACAGGCCAATCAGCTTGCTCTCTGTAGTATACAAGCGATTTACAAAGGTAATTGCTAACAGAGTAAAGAAAACATTAGAATTCAATCAACCAAAGGAACAAGCAGGATTTTGAACAGGCTACTCAACAATTGACCACATTCATACTATCAATCAGGTAATAGAGAAATGCTCAAAGTATAACCAACCACTATACATAGCCTTCATAGATTACGAGAAGGCGTTTCATTCAGGAGAAATATCAGCCGTCATGCAAACACTGGGGAATCAGGGCGTAGATGAAGTATATATAAACATTCTGGAAGAAATCTACAGGGGATCAACTGCTACCATAGTGCTTCATAAAGAAAGCAACAGAATACAATCAAGAAGGGTGTAAGGCAGGGGGACACAATTTCCCCAATGCTATTTACCGCGTGCTTACAGGAGGTTTTCAGAAGCCTAGAATGGGAACAGTTAGGGATAAGAGTCAATGGAGAATACCTTAGTAACCTGCGCTTCGCCGATGACATTGCATTGCTGAGTAACTCGGGGGACGAATTGCAACTCATGATTACGGAGTTAGACAAAAAGAGCAGGAAGGTGGGTCTTAAAATTAATCTGCAGAAAACGAAAGTAGTGTACAACAACCTCGGCAAGGAGCAGCGCTTAGAGATAGGTAATAGTGCACTTGAAGTTGTAAAAGACTATGTCTATCTAGGGCAGGTAATAACCGCAGAGCCGAACCACGAGATTGAAGTAACTAGAAGAATAAGAATGGGGTGGAGCACATTCGGCAAGCACTCTCAAATTATGACAGGTAGATTGCCACTATCCCTCAAGAGGAAGGTATATAACAGCTGTATCTTGCCGGTACTTAGCTACGGAGCAGAAACCTGGAGACTTACAAAGAGGATTCAGCTTAAATTGAGGACGACGCAGCGAGCAATGGAAAGAAAAATGGTAGGTGTAACCTTAAGAGACAAGAAGAGAACAGAGTGGATTAGGGAACAAACGGGGGTTAAAAATATCATAGCTGAAATCAAGAAGAAGAAATGGACTTGGGCAGGGCATGTAGCGCGTAGACAGGATAACCGCTGGTCGTTAAGGGTAACTGACTGGATTCCCAGAGAAGGGAAGCGGGTTAGGGGGAGACAGAAGGTTAGGTGGGCAGATGAGATTAAGAAGTTTGCGGGTATAAATTGGCAGCAGCAAGCACAGGACCGGGTTAACTGGCGGAACATGGGGGAGGCCTTTGTCCTGCAGTGGACGTAGTCAGGCTGATGATGATGATGATGAGGAAATTATAAGACTCGATGTGCACTGTATTTTATGTCCATGGCGATCCGATATCAAGCCAACATTGCGAAGCAGAACAAATGTAACAGTCAGAATTTTCGGGCGTCTCAACTCCTGCTGATGGGATCTCTTTGGCGGACGTCACATTGACAAGTAGGCTACTGTAACCATTGCATTGCTCAGCCGGGAGGACGTGTGTCAAGTATGGCCACTGAAATATTGGTTGAGGAAAACGTATAAAAAGACTGCATTTGGGCTGTATTTTCAAGATATAGCTTGACGGAGACTAGGGTGAAAATTCACTTGTGCAGGGTGCACGAGAATAAGTCAACTTCGTCATGGCGGCCTCATAGTCTCTCTGGCATATGTCGGCTCCATGCTAATATTATTAGAGCTAAGCCAAATTGTAAAATAGTATTGACTGGTACGTAAGCGGCTTACAGAGAAGATGAGAAAATGAAAAGTATAATTCAAATTTCTAGTGATGCACGTGGCAAGAAGAGAAGGTCAAATACAATGTTGAAACATTGTGTTAAAAAAATTAAACTTGTGGGAAGCACTTATAGCTGCCCGTGCTAAATAAATATGGCTAGCTTTAACCCATATTCCTTTCCGTCCCGAGTGTTTCGCAGGGTAGGACAAATTTTTATCTTCATTTCTAGCTAAAATGGTTTTTGAAAAGCATGCTGGAAATTCGGAGAATAACAAGGATTGTGTACAAGGTCGAACCATTTCCAATACACTGGACGCTGCGATTTTCTTGTTGCACTTACGGTCATACAAATTCTGCTATCTTCCTTGAAAGAGTTGCTTTTGATCCTGCCAGAAGGTTAATCGTCTTATAAAACACAAAAATGGTTTCTGTTGTTCTGACAAAAAGAAGAAAAATTTCACGGTTAACAGTCGCACATAGCGGCATGGAGGTAAAAAAAAAAACTTAGGAGGGAGCGCGCTTAGCGTCCACAAGCGAACTTCCTCTGAAAACGATTTTAGCTCGTGATACATCCTCTTGGTAGAATTTCTAGAATGATCTCGTTTTACTTTTTTTATAGCTGGCTTGCAAGTTCATCGCCTGACGCTACTAGTTTTCTTTTTTCCCTGCGCGTTTGGCACGCTGCGATCCAATTACATCCTGGTGTCCAGTGTGCAGGGCATAATAACATTCTCTCGTTGCGAGCAAACTACTGGTTACGAAAGCTGCCTTTTTGTATCATTGTTTCAAGAGGACATCGGTCAGCTCAAACAATTTAACTTATTGGGATTTCGCAAAGAAAGCTAAGCTCCTAAAGTAATTTTTTGCAGTTAACCGCACAATGCTCCGCTTCTCCCAGTAGATGACGCCCATATTATGAGGCGTCCCCGTAACCAAGTGGGGCTGAGGGAAAAAAAAAACTCGAAAATATATTTCTCGCCTCTAAGGGAGGCTCCAAAAATGGTTTCATTCCTTTGTGGCTCTGCTTGCGTTTGTGACGCTTATTTTTTTGTATGTTCACTACACTGGTCGCTGGGACTGAAAGGGATGTAACAAGAGTGTGTTTTCTCGTTTTGTATAGAACGGTGCTGTGTTGACTTTATAGTTGAGGCCATTGATATTGTTGTCATGTTATATGCTGTGCGTTTGTTTAATGAAAAGTTCCTCCTTGTGAACTCTAAATTTATTGGACGTATATCGTTTTACTTTCAGAAGCAAGAAATAAAGGGGCCGATAGTCACACGGTAAGACTACCATATTCACAGTTGTATGCTTCTCTGATGTTCCAAGCCAAAACTTAACATTGCGCTTGTACTGACAAATCAAATTGTATGTTATTATAAACAAGTATTTGTGTCAAATTATTTCTGTCTTGCGCTCCAAGCAGCTTTCTTTATTACTTTGTGTCTGATAGGCGTTTTGATATTGTTCAAATTTAGCTTCATAATTGCGTAGTATGTTTCACTAGACTACTACTCAATACTAGGAAAATGCAATAAGCTTTCATTTGAATTATTTTTTGCCCAGTAACAAATATTACACCTCGTCGCGTGGCTTGCGCCAATACTTAAGAATGTGTCTTGTTTCGTATGTTCATGCGCTAGCGCGAAAGACCAGGGTAGCGAAAAATTCTGGTGTAATCGTCGACGGTGCTGGCTGGCACATAAAAGTTACGATCAACGCAAAACAGACAAAAAATAGGGGTTTGAGCCGAAAGCTCTTAGTTCCATTAAGTGGTTCAGCTAGAGATCCTCGCCAGCTTCCATTTCCAGCGCACAATGAGAAATGGAGGACTAAACAAGAAAAAAAGAAAGCCGAGAAGACAAATTGGAGGCTGCTTCTACAGTAGCCTATAATAAAACAGGTGTCGTAATTTTTTAAAATATCTTTCTATCGTTTCTCGTTATTGCGATAGGATTTGTCTGAGTATTATAAATACATTTTCGGTGCCACTCTCATGTTCCATAATAAATTCAAATCAATAACACCACTTTGCGCGTCGTATGTGCAACACACGAGTTAGAGCGCGTTAGGGCTGCCGATGTATGCAGGTCAGAGAAAAAAAAATGCCCACAGCTTCCCTCGGGGGAACACTGAGGAGGATGCGGAGCATATAATTGGTTAACGGGGTGTTAAAGTGCGACTTACTTGGGTCGATGGCTAAATTGGTTAACGTGGTTGTAGTAGGGGGTGTTAAATGAGTGAACACGTACACACGTATGCGAAAGGCGGCGCTGGTCGAAGGGACGTCGATCATTGTGTTTGTGGATTCGTTGGAATTCATTCCACCACGACCTTGGACGTCGACGCGCCGTACAAGCCAACCGACGAGCGGCAACTGAGCGAGCGAGCGCCGACCTTGAGTATATATACAGCGTGACGGCGCATGCACTGTCAGCTGTCGAATGTTCGAGAAGGGGGAGAAGCGCAACGGTGCATGCGCGCGCGTCAGCTGCCGATGTTCTCGAAGCGCGACGGCGCATGCACGCGCGTCAGCTGCCGATGTTCTCGAAGCGTGACGGCGCATGCGCGCTACATTATACAGCTAGCGAATGTTCGTGAAGAGTAGAAGCGCACGCGGTGTGTAGAGGAGGAAGGGTGCACAGATGGTGGAGGAGTGAAGCGCGCGCGGTGTGTTGAGGAGGAAGGGATGCACAGATGGTGGAAGAAGGAGGAGGAAGCTTGCGGACGGCGCCGCACTACAAGCCTCGAGTATTAGATGCTCCGCATCTAAAACGAGCCGGCCATCTCTGTAGCGCGAAAGTCGCATCAGGATAGGAGTGGGGGAGGGGAGAAGGTTCGTGTTTCTAGCAGGGAATGCGTACTATGGCCGACTGGGCATGTGGCTCGCGGTCACACGCGTCTTTTTCTAGAGGATCACCAAACGCGTTCTACATCTGAACGTCTTGTACTTTTGTTGCAAAGTTAGCGTGAAAGCCAGGACAGCAGGAAGGCCACCCCTGTACACGCTGTGTTTTCATGGCAAAGTTAGCGTGAAAGCCATCAACAGCACGTATGTCACCCCTTAACATGGTATGCTTTCATCGCGTAAAATTGCATGGAAGCCGCAGGCAACACAAATGTGATCTCTGACGCCTAGTCTGCGCGGAAGCCATAGACAGCACGAAGGTAACATTGCAACGTGTGCTTTCATTTCGAAGTTTGCGTGGAAGCCATAAACGTCACGATGGTAACCCCTGAACGTGTTCTGCTTTCGCTAAAAGTTTGAGTGGAAGTCATGAACAGCGCAAAGGCCCCCTGTAAACTCAAAGTTCCTGTGAAAACCATGTACAGTCGGAAGGTCACCCACTAAACACAATATTGGCATCGAAGCCATGGCGAGCCCGGAGGTCACCACAACACATTCAGCTTTAGTTGATTCGTGACTCAAGTATAAATCGCAGCAAATTAATTGGTATACAAATATTTTGCTGCATCATGACAACCATCCCTGTGCTTCCATCGGTGCCCTTCTCTGTGCAACGGCCGAAGAGCAGATGGCAACGCTTGTAGAATTAATGGTCCTTTCAGGCAACAGGCCTACTATTCTGGAATGTCGGCAACGTCTTCTTGACATTACCATCGTTCAAAAATACTTTAGCTCTTATTAGCTTGTTTTCCGCCGTGCTGTTCAGGACCATGCTTGGTGGGGTCTTCGAGGAAACATCAGAGAGTGTTGGGGCTGCAAATTATCATACTTGAGCAGCAATGCGCATAAGAGACCATAAGCAAGATTCACTGCGAATCACTGTTAAACAAAATCTGCCTCATCATGCGCTTTTTGATTTAATTATATCTTTTAATCCATAACTATGTAGCGCGATGCAATGCTTCTCACACTTCTCTCATGTCGACAGTAGTCTTACGAGGATGCAAACATTTCTATCACCACTGTACACCGACCATAGCACACTTGTGGAGTCACATATTGCCTAACACGACGAAGTAAATTATTGCCAGCAGATAAAACGAAGAAACGATTCCTCCATACTCCCTTCCGTGACGAACTTAATTTATTTTTGTTTGAGATAATATGTGTCATGCGTGCAGTATGCTTAACTTCCAGAGATACTTACATGAATGTCTACGAAAGAGAAAGAGACAAGATGCCACTCTTTGTCGTGAATGCTTATTACACAGGCAAGTACGCATTTGCATTTTTCATGAACTAGTTCTTCGAACATGTGCATGAAAGCTATATTACGACGATTGCAGCGTTTAGTACGATTTGAGTTAACTGATTCTTTGTGACACACAAGCGATGCAGAGTTCACGCTTCAGGCTATAACACGCTTGACGCAGCTGTACTCCTGTAATTCGGTTTTTCTGTGCACGTGACGCCAGTCAGCCCTGTTAAAGCAAACGCACTTCGAGGTTTAGCGACTTAAAGTTTAATGATTTAGAGCTAACTGAATTGAGCATGTGTGATCCTGCCCAATCGGAGTGATTCTGCCGAATCGGCTGGCGGTATTCGCCTAGGTCGTTGAAGCCTATTCTGGGTTTTTATTCTTCTCACCTAAATTTAGTTAGGAACGATGTCGCCACTTCGTGTTTGGAATCTGCTTTTCCCAAGTATTGCGGGCATCAAATGTCGGAGGCGTTTGATGACCAGCTTACTAGGCTTGGGTTAACTAACTTTCCAGAAGCAAATCTGGGTCTTCTTAGTGAAAGATTATTAAATCAACCTAAACCGGGGGGTGGGGACACGACGGGCGTCAATAAGGTTTGCCCTTCATGTGCATTTCGTATCTCCATGCCTTCTCTCACCATATGAAAAAGGTTGGAAACATAATTGGTACTGACGTTGTTTTTTCCGCCAGGAATAAGTTGGTCCGAGCTTGCACAGTAGGGCATAGGAAAATTGAAGGCAAAAAAAAAAAAAATTGGCAGATCCCACGTACAGTGGGAATCAATTATATGCGAAGTACGAATAAGAAATGTTTATATGTCACTTTAAAATCAGCACAACGTTAGGAGGTGGAGGTAAATGATGCCGTACAAGACCCGTGTTATGATTATCATTTTAGGAGCGAAGCTCCTTAAGGCGTGGGCTGTGCGTCCCCTGTATTTAGCCACCTCTCGTTCAGTTCTAAGTATTACGCTAGCCACCGCCCGATCTAAAGGGTACAGCCATATCCATCCGTCCATCCGTCCATCCGTCCGTCCATCCATCCATCCATCTATCCATCCATCCATCCGTCCGTCCGTCCGTCCGTCTGTCCATCCATCCATCCGTCCATCCATCCATCCGTCCATCCGTCCGTCCGTCCATCCGTCCATCCATCCGTCCGTCCGTCCGTCCGTCCATCCATCCATCCGTCCATCCGTCCATCCGTCCGTCCGTCCGCCCGTCCGTCCATCCGTCCGTCCGTCCGTTTGTCCGTTCGTCCGTCCATCCGTCCGTCCGTCCGTCCGTCCGTCCGTCCGACCATCCATCCATCCGTCCATCCATCCGTCCGTCCATCCGTCCGTCCGTCCGTCCGTCCGTCCGTCCGTCCGTCCGTCCGTCTCTCCGTCCGTCCAAAAGATGCAAGATGTTATAAACTAGACGGCGGTACGTGTAGTTGATTATGAAAGATGCGAGGTGTTATAAAATAGGAATGATGCCACATATGGCGCGTGTCATCGTTCGATATAGTGCGGCGACGTACGCTAGGGGGAGCGTTGCAATAAAATCGAGTGGGCAAAATGTACGGAGGATTCATGGTTTACCAGGTTTACCTCCGGAGCTTCGCCCACTCATCATCATTCACTTCGTGGATATGGCGGCATTTTTGAATGTGTCGTTTACCTTCGCCATCTAATCACGTCACGTGATAACGAATTTAGTATATGTGGAGCTAGCCAAATGGCCGCGAGCACGCTATGAGCGTGGTATGTTGTCATGTTCTTACATGACACGCGTATCAGTATTATCATGCTTGCACCAGTCATATATTTCGTCATCATTTGACGTCACGTAACATAGAATTTGGTATATGTAAAGCTAGCAAAACGGCCACGAGGGCATCATGAAGGGCCCAATATACTCCAATGTAGCGTTGACGCGCGCACACGCTAGGTACAGTGACGCTATCTTAGCAAAATGCGGGCACTCTATATTCTGACGCTTGGAGCGACCAGCGTCCGTCGGCGTGGCCCGATGGCAACCGTCGCGAAATGCGACATGCTGCATTTCGCGCTGATGTGTTACTGAGACAACACTGTGTCTCCATTTTTTCGTGATGGAGGGACGCTGGACGCACTGAAACACGCATGCGTCAAAGCAGCGCAGCGCGGCGCGTTCCGGCGAGTATATGCCAGGACCAGCGCCTGGCATGGCAACGCCGGCGTGACGCGACGAAATGAAAGCCGCCGAGCACGCGCACCGCGTCACGTCGAAATGAATCGGCGCCTTGAATGTGGCATGTAGCCATATTCTCACATGACATGCATCTCATGATCATCATATTTGAACCAGTCACATACCTTCGTCATTCATTGGCGTCACGTAATACCAAAAATGTGAAGGTAGTGAAACAGCCACGAAAGCTTCATCAGTGTGGCATGTAGTCATGTTGTTACGAGACACGAATGTCGTGATTATCATGGTTGGATGTGTCCTTTACATATGTAGTCCACTGGCGTCGCGTAATACCGAGTTTAGTACAAGTGACACTAGCGAAACGGCCACGAGCGCATCGTGAGCGTAGCAAGCATATGTGGTTACATCACACGCATCTCATGTTTATCATGTTTGCACCAGTAGCATACCTTCGTCATTGATTCAAGTCCCGTAATACAAAACTTGGTATAAGTGAAGCTAGCAAAACGGCCGCCAGCGCATCATGAGCGTGGCATGTACTCATATTATTACATGACTCACATCTCATGATCATCATGTTTTCTCCAATCACATACCTTCGTCATCCATTCACGTACTGTAATACCAAATTGGTATATGTGACGCTAGCGAAATGGCCGCGAGCGCATCATGAGCGTGGCATGTAGTCATTTTGTTACATGACACGCATGTCATGATTTTCCTGTTAAGAGTCTGTCGCTTGTGTTTGCCATGCAATCATGCCATACCAGACCAGGTTTGCAACATGCCATATGAACGAAACCACCGCAAGCGCAGCAAGACCATGAAATGTAAATTATGATATTGATGACATACATGTTGTGATTTTCACAATGTGACTAGTCAAATATGTTCTTCATACAGTCATGTCATGCCATACCAAAATTGTTATTGATACCTATATGGAAATGGCCTGGAGAGCTAAAATTCGTAGGCGGCTAGAGATAGATAGATAGATAGATAGATAGATAGATAGATAGATAGATAGATAGATAAATAGATAGATAGATAGATAGATAGATAGATAGATAGATAGATAGATAGATAGATAGATAGATAGATAGATAGATAGATAGATAGATAGATAGATAGATAGATAGATAGATAGATAGATAGATAGATAGATAGATAGATAGATAGATAGATAGATAGATAGATAGATAGATAGATAGATAGATACGCTCAAAGTCGCTGAAGTTTGCCAAAAAATGCTTCGCATTTAAAGAAAAGTGGAGTGAATGTCAGGTTAATCAACGGGAAACGTTAGTCGAATGGGGAAAGAGTGCAGTGTATCTCATACCCATGTCATGTGGTAAGTGCTATATTGGGCAAACCTGCAGGTGTTTGAATAACTGACTGATAGATCACAGGTCATCGCTGAAGGCCCAGCCTGCATTGAATCTGTGCCTACATTGCAGAGAATGCTAATGTTGCTCTTTATACTTCGCGAAAGAATAATATTTTCCTGACAGATAGATAGGGCAGCGAGAGAAGTTGTTGAAATTTTTATATAAACAATTATGGCTATACGTGCACATATGTCGCCAGGCCTTCGGTTCAATGCACCAACTAGAGATAGATTATCTCATTGGCAACCTCTTATCTTTTACGTCATTTGTTGCTATTTCTTCCATCAGTATTGCTATTTCTTCAGTGCTTTCTTCAGTCAACTTAATTTGACAGTATGCTCTTGTGCGCGTGCCTTCGCTGTTGTTGTATTTTTTTCGCGTAGTTCTCGTTGTCATAAGTTACCAAGTCGCCCATAACTCAGTCCTTTTAAGGAACTCTGACGTTGTATTGAATTATCTCAGATCGTACCCCCATAAATACTTTAATGCTTTTGCTTTAGGCATTGCAGACAGTCTTCATTCCCTGCCTCAGACTGCTCTCTTGCGTGAAGCCTTGCATTAACCGATTTGGGAATGTCACCTTCATAGACTCTACCAGACTTGAAAATGGGCAATAATTATAACTCTTTAGTTAGATCTTATCTACGTACCGCTTTCAATCTATGAGAAGGCCCGCCTTACATACAGAAGCAAGGTATTTGAATCGGCCCCTGCATTGCACCTATTATGAACAATTTATTGTTATAACAGCTTCAGAAAAACATGTGTGATCGGCTCTCAGAATTTAAAGTTAAGATGATGTTTATATATGTGGATGATTTTTCAATTTCCTCGTCTGCAGCACAGACTGTTTTTAAGTGTGAATACAAGTTATAAGCGACCCCAAACCATCCACCGCCGTCGGCGGCGTCCGCAGTCTTCTCTCTATCTTTAAAAGAAAGAGGACTTGGCGGGCCGCAGCGCGACGCTCTACCGGATAAGCCACGGACGCGACGCTGATATCCCCCTTCGCTCGCTCCTCCGCTCTCCTCGCTCGCTGCAGCTGCGCGCGCACCCCTCTCTCTCGCGCGCCCGCCTTCTCTCTCAGTCTCCCGTCGAGAGCGGGTCGTGAGGGAGTGTAAAGTTAAAATCCGTTGGCATTCGCCAGTGAGTTAACGTAAACTCCCCCATGTGATCAAATTGCGATTCCCAGGAACCATTACACCATAAAGGCACAATAGTGTGATTAATAAATATAATAGTGCAAATTAATAAATACCCCTCATAGCATCACCCCGTGTATTCGCACTTAACCATGTTCACCCTCGGGGAAATGCTTGGGATTTTTATTCTTCAGCCATTAAAGTTCTTTCCCTTGTACGCGAGGTCTTATCCCCTCTTGTCGAAACACAAGAGTTGCCGGATAACGGTAGTGTTCGCTTTCTCGACATTATGCTTTTATTCTATGATGAAAGGATTCGCTGTACGTACGATCCTCGTGCCAACAAGCCAGTGTTTCCGTACGAGTCGGTGGCGCACTGCGAGTTCATGAAGAGTGGATGAACGAAGATTGGTTTGCTCAGCGCCCTACGCAACTCATGTCCTTAGAGCAGGGTCGTCGACCCATGCTTTAAGAAGTCAGCCTATCTGCACCAAATAGTTCAATTCGCCGAAGGCTTCAAATAGCAATGATTGAGAAGTGACGTTGCCTCGATATGTGGTTCCCTGTTTTCGAAATAAGCACTGTTGCTAGTTAGCGCCTGTGTGTGTCAAGTTATTGGCAGTGTGTTTTTTCGTGTGCAATAAAGCTTCAGTATGACCAGATTGCTACTGTACCATGCAGAGTGAGACTTATCTTTTCAAGCAACACCTGAACTGTCATTTCAATTGCTGCAGGTACTAATATAACGGACTCTAAAATATCTGCTTACTACAATATACTTTTTGCTAAACCCATGTGCTTCGTCGTGGCTACACAACAAGGTGAGATAAGGACAGCTTAAACGTCCAAAGTGCTCGTTATTTTTTTTAGTCATCCTCAATGTATAGAGAGAATATGTGCCACTTTCAAATGAAGTAAAGTTTATACGATAAAATGCAGTTCTTCTGTCATTCCTACATATAGTCTTTAAGTTCGTATGACATTTCAGTTGCTCGATCTGCCTTTATTAGTTGGTTTTAAACAGAAAGCCCTCGCTATGTTTGTCAAGACCTAAAAACATTGGTTTGGTTACGACGTCCATGAATATAGAAGTTGCTAAAGTAAATAAGCGCATCAGTGTAGTATTGTGAACAAATTGACTATTCTTCCTGCCCCTTTTAAATGGTATTTTGAATCCTTAGATAGCCACTTAATTTACTAAAATTTAGGAAAGTGCTAATCCGTAATCCCAGTCTTGTAAGACGCAAACAATGTATATTAAAGTACTGGGCTTAATCATTCTATTGCAGCATTGCCACGCACAATTGATCAATCATATCAGCTTTGAAATGGCATTCCGAAACCCGGACACGCAATCGGCCCATTTTAGTGGGTGTTAGCTGACTATCGCGCCATCTGGAAGCAGTGACGCAAAACAAGAACACCAGGCCTGCGCGGAAGGCGCAGCACAGTCGCAGCGAAAGCTAGAGCGGCCTTGCCGAGCCCTTTCAAAACACTTATTGCGAAACAACTGCAAGCACACTTGCTTGATACCCAATAGAACAATAATAATAAACTTTTGGGTAGTAGGCCGGCATTTGCTGTGCTAATTTTCGTCATTTTTCTGAGAAGCCTGGTATTCGCTAAACACTTGCAAGGAATTTCATGCCAATTGTTCATGCAGTGGCTGACGACGATGAGGCATTGTGGCTGAAGTGGGTATGCACCGCAGTTTAAAGGAAAACAAGAACAAGCTTTTCTATTAGATTGGAGCGTTGGACAGCCCACTCGTTTTGCTATTCGCATTTTGCGATGACTGGTTGTACTTTCACTGTTTTAAAAGGCTTTATAAGTCGTATTAACGCGATTGCTTTACCGACATGAAGCCTGCCTAAGGCAAGTTTGCCAATAAGTCAGAAGCACCTGTGTAGCTCAGTGGTAAAATACTGGGCTGGCGCACAGCGGACCCGGGTTGAAGCCTCACTATGTCTTTAGTGCTAGGTCCTTTCTTTAATCTCGCGCGATGTGCTTACAGACACTGGCAGCGGCGGCGGACAACTTGCGTGACCCGAGTTGTGATCTCATAACAGCGCCGGTGGACATCTCCACGCGACCCGAGTTTTGATATTATAACAGCTTTCGTTGCAAAATAATGCATTTATTAG
This sequence comes from Rhipicephalus microplus, assembly GCF_043290135.1. Taxonomy (NCBI): domain Eukaryota; kingdom Metazoa; phylum Arthropoda; class Arachnida; order Ixodida; family Ixodidae; genus Rhipicephalus; species Rhipicephalus microplus. The sequence goes on from NC_134706.1 coordinate 88,211,561, forward strand.
TTAGTGTGATGATCAAGAGGTGGCGCAAAATCTGCAAATTTCTGACATCAAGGCCAATGACGTGTCCGGATTTTGATACAAGGAGTCTCTGGGAAGTTTCGCGAATTGCGTGATTGAAAAATTGTGCTTGCCTTGTCTGAATTGATGGGTAATTTTTCATCTAGAGTTCGCGGCTTAAGCTGTGCAATGAGGTGAATTCACGAAATCAAATTGTCTGTATGAAATTTTTTTTCGGCCGGATTTGTTACCTTTGAGCTGCTCCAAGACATGCCACATTTTTTGTGAGCTTTGTAGCTTTTTCTGTATAAAGCGTATGTAGGTTTACACGTTTTCAACAAATTATGCTTCCTTTCTTTGCAGTTACTGTGACAAGTACTGGAAACAGAATTGATCGTAGACAAGCAAGTAATTCTAATTCGTTTATACGTAGTGTAGTACACTTCGTTTCACACATCAGGCGCGATGCTATTGGAGCTATAAAAGTTCAGTGTACAAAAAAATGAATGAATCCGCGTGCCGCTACAGTGCTGCACCTGATATATCAAACATGTACGACTTTCTTGTCAGATAAAGGTAACATTTTACCACCTGCTACTCCTTCTCTTTCCCAGTATTGCTTATACCGTGCACCTAAGCCACTCAATTTTCAACCATAAAGAAGTTTCAGCACTGCTTGGCAGGGAATAATCTGCGGGCATTTTGAAGGAAAGAAATAAGTTTTGCAATGATATAATCAAAGGAAAGTAGAGTCGGCTCTAAGACTACAATGAAACATGCTGGCGCTGTCTAACTTTATGAAAGTGGCGTCGACTTCAGCCTTCTGCACGTTCCACAGTTTTCCGCCCTTATAGCTTTCCATCGACATGAAAAACATAACGTTTTTGGTTTTTTTAAATATATGTGATGCTATGCAACTTCCGAAGTGTTTACCTTGCTGGCGCAATAATAACGTATGAAAGGAGTAGTGTGTCTTTTTGTTCACCGCTTGCCATTTTCTCGCATATTCACACCGTTTCAGGAACTTCAGCGTGCTTACTTTGGAGGACAGCATTTGCGCCAGAGAAGTATCGACCTCCATGCAGAGAAGCATTCAAGAGACACTGCGCAAGATATCACGGGTACAAATTTACTTACACAAGAAGCATTTGCGGGCCTTTTAACTATACAATGCCATCCTTGCCAGTCACAGCAAAAGTGAAATGAATAAAAAACTTTGTCTGCGCTGACTGTCTGACCACGAAGGCTAACCAAAAGCTGGAAATGCGGCTATAAATAGGGCGAGAGTATTGGCAACGTATAGTAGGACTGAAAAAGTTCATTTTTGTTCGTGCCGCCTGTGAAGTCTAACATAGGAGAGCCCTTCGTTCAAAGCCCCATTTTCTACTGAGATCCATCTTCTCAAGTATTCAACGATCTTTTGGGTTGTACAATGTCTTTCTGTTCGACTCGTAGCGTGTTCCACTTGTGGGTCAAACAGTAGCCCCATTATAAAACTGCTTTGCAAGGTAGACGAATAGTAACTCCGCCATCGATCATTTACAGCGTTCCAACAAGCTCCGGCTACGTAGCCTCCTCTGAACGGTGTTGCCCTTGCTCCCACTGTGGCCAATCTTTGGTGGCAGCATTACCGCGGCTCGTGTAGCGCATCGTGCTCATTTTATGACATCCCCAACAGCGCTGTGACTGCCAAACATTTCTTGTGGGCTTGTACAGGCCTGCATTCAAGTCGTCTTCGCCACCTCCTAGCAGCAGCCCCCTCGGCCTGGCACACCACCCAACCTCAACTACAGAGTTCATGGACCTGTGCACTGTTGTCGTTTAAACTTTCTACGCCAAGCAAACTTGTACGTGTATATTGACAGCACGACATACTATGCGCAAGGGCAGAATTTTTGTAAAAAACTATACATTTACACTCAACGTTCAAGCTGTAGGAAGTGCGGATTAGCGATTCGCCTGTTCTTCAGCGACGCTGGCGATCATGGAAAAGTGTGAGCGAGCTCATATTCGATACGCACTGGCTGCTCGGCCTGCGCGGTGCAAAAAGAAAGCCTTTACTTTTCATGGCTCAGTCTCACAATACTACTGCTCAACTTACATCTTTTTTACACCGTTGAGTTATAAAACACGCCTACATGACTATGATATGCTTTAATCAGCCCCTCCATCGGTCCTTCATCACCCTTAAGTATGCACTCCTCACTATGACTTTCATTTCCCACTGCCTCGCTGTACTGCACTACGTACGGTTATGCTGTGCTTCGCCTAACACCTCCTCATTTTTCTCACCATCGCGCTCGCATCACTTCTTCCTGCCCTCACTTGCCTTTCCCACCATTTTATACGCTATACCACATAAGGCTATGCTATACTATGCCGCCTATGGTATGAGTTACCGTCTCCCACGCTCACTTCCACGCTCCTCGCTTTCATACTACTTGTAACCCTCACTTCCCTTCCACGCCCCTTAGCTATTCATGGCAGGTCTAGGAGTCGTTTTGCCCGCGTCACACAAAGCGGTGACTTGAGATGACATAACACGATCACAGCAGATGTCAATACTTCTCTCCCATTCCTTCCTATTTTGCCTCTTATTCCTCACTTTCATTTGCTACCTTCTTGCTATACTATACTACAAACACGTGTTTCTGTGCATGGCTATACTATACCGGGTTTCGTTCGCGTGCCACTAAGTGACCTGAGACGACGACGACAAATTACGCTGACATCATATGACGAGCGCGTGAGACAGCCCCGGCTCCCTATGTGTTTCAAAAAGTAGGCACAGTGTGTTCAGCTATCCAATCAAGTAAAGGTTCTGCTGATGTGGCAGTAGTGATCAAGTCCAGTAGCATGTGATATTACCTTTACTGCAATCAGTTCACATCTACCCAGCTCGTCCCAACACACCACCAGCGTGTTAAAAGCTTACAAGGCCAACTTTCTTGGCATCGAACTTTCGCAGTTATGAGGCTTTTTTTTAAGGATTTCGAATGCATGCGATTCACAAATCTTTCCCGAGGCACGGATTGACCACTACCACACACGTAGAAATACGCTCGACCTTTAAAGCCATTTGAAGTTCATTGGCACAGAAATTTTTGAAAACAAAGAGCCCTGAAACACTTTTTTCAGTAACCATGGAATTAGTTTAGTGGAAAACGTATTGCCTCTCAAACTCAACGCCACAAAAATTTTAAAAATCCGTCCAGTACGAGTGGTGTTACAAAGATTTGTCACACGTTGCAATCGCATTCTCTCTTTTCTTGTCCCGATGAAAGCGCTGGAAGCTAAGCAGGGAGGAATGGGAGGGTCAAACAAAAAAATAAAAACGGCACGCGCGCCTCGTGACTTTGCGCATTTTTTTCTTCGAATACGCGGCTTTTTTTAGTGCGATCGCCCGCACGCGTCGAGTGATGGCCTCTTCTGGTGATCTCTGTAGCAACCGAGTGCGTCATGTTCAAATCAGCCAATGACTGATAGATGGGCCATCGACGTGTGATATTTGAGCGTCTTCCGTCATTTGTCGAGGGAACAGAAAGCAATTTTTAGCTGACTGATGATTTATTGTGAATTCCAGGTCACGTGCTGTGCTCTAAAATTTGGCTCGCGTGTGCTCGAGAGCATCCACTACCGATCAGCAGCGTTCTCTCACCATGCTCAAAAAGTGTTGCAGGGCCTCTTTAGTGAGCATTGTTGGACCAGGATAGGTGAATGTATAGACGGGCCTACTGTTAAAGAGAACACTTGCGTGCAGGGCATGTCTGAATTTTGCTCTCTTACAAAACCATAGATCCTTTTATTTGCATAAGAGCAGTAGTGGTGCAGAGTTCTGACGATTTTCGACAAAACAGTGTCGTGCATAAACAAGCCTTCCACGTCCACTTGCCGTTAGGCAAGTGGACGTGGAATGAGGCTTATTCGGATGTTCCTTTTAGCAATGAATCATACCGTACACCAAGGCTGCCAATCCTGATAATCTGATCCATATGAAAGAAGGGTCAGCATGTGCAGCGTTATTACCGACATGATCTGAAAATAAGGCACTACCTACTCCTTCAATAATTATAAGCGGAACACGACAAATTTATTCCTTACCTTGCTCGTACTTTAGTGTTGACATAAGTTGTGTTCACGATTTTATCTTTGGGGGAGTACTTGAGTGATATAATAACAGAGAATCTTTTTAAGCCAGCTGTTGAAAATGTGGTGTCAACAATGTGTACAAAAACTATCATCACCATGAGCTAGCCTCCGCGCTTTTCATTCTCGATACACTAAAGCTATCGGCAACTCGTGCTCTATTGTCAAAGACTCCCCAGTTCGCTATGCGTATCAGGAATGGCCCAAGGCCTTCTACTGTGTACAGCAGATGGGAGCGTTAAATGAAAAGTACTACGCAAAGCGGGGCACGTGAAAAAGGTGAAGAGTGAAAGAAAAACGTAAAGTAAGGAGAGAGAAAGAACATCAGAGAAAGAAGAAAAAACGGCGACGCTTGCACTAATTTGCAAAAGGCAAGAAACAACGAAGCTAGATGATTCTGAAGACTAAAAAAAAAACAGCCTACAACTTCGAAACAGGGCTGGCAAAGATACTCTGCAATTTCGCTGCTATACATCACTAGATACTAAGGCAATACATAGTTGAGACGCCGATGAAAGATACTGTCACAAGTTGATGGGATACTTTTTAGTTCTATCCTCACATTCGGATAGTGGGTAATTGGGCTCTAATCTCTCCTCGTCAATACACTTTTCGCCCAAAATTTGATTCTATCTCTTTCCTTTTCCCTCTCTTCTACTTTGTACTCGTTATTTCATCCATCGCTCTTATCAGAATGGTGCAACGGACAAATCACACTTATCGGAATGGTGCACGGGACGACCGACGCAGAAGCTAAAAAGGAAAACGAAGGAAGCGCATGACGGTTCTTGATGATCATGAGGGTTTTAGTTCACAAAGCGCGGTCCGTAGCTGAGCTTAAACAGCTTTGCTGTCAAACTATGGTAAAAATTGGCAGATCCCATGTACAGTGAGAATCGATGATATGCGAAGCACGAGGGAGAAAGGTTCACATGTCGCTTTAAAATATGCGCACCATTATGAGGTGGAGGTAAATGATGCCGTGCATGACTTCCTTGTCATGATTATTATGTTTGCATGTGTCGTTCACCTTCATCATCTATTCACTTCAAGTGATACCAGGTTTAGTATATGTGCAGCTAGCAAAACGGCCGCGAGCACGCTATGAGCGTGCTATGTTGTGATGGTATTACATGACACGCGTGTCAGGATTATCATGTTTCCACCAGTCCCATATCTTGTCATCCATAGACGTCAAGTAACACCAAAATTTTTATATGTGGAGCTAGCAAAACGGCCATGAGCACATCATGAAGGGCCCAATATACTCCAACGTAGCGTTGACGCGCGCGCACCCTGGGTACAACTATGCAAACGTTTACAAAATGCGAGCATTCTTTAGTCTAATACCAGGCGCGACCGGCGCGAGCAGCGTCGTCGGCGCAGCCCGACGGCAACCGGCGCAAAATGCAGAGTTACCCGGGCAACACTGCGCCTCCCTCTTGTGGTGATAAACGAACGCGGGACGCACTGAAACGCGCGTGCGTCAAAGCGACGCAGCGCGGCGTGCGCCTGAGAGTATATGGCAGGACCGGCCCCTGGCGTGGCAACGCTCGTGTGACGTGACGAAATGAACGCCGGCGAGCACGCGCACCGCGTCACGTCCAAATGTGTTGGCGCCTGGACTGTGGCATGTAGTCATGTTCTGACATGACACGCATCACATGATTAATATGTTTGCACTAGTCACATACCTACACCATCCATCGGCGTCCCGTAATACCACGTTTGGCAAATGTGAAGCTAGCGAAATGGCCGTGAGCACATCATCAGTGTGGCATGTAGTCATAGTGTTACATGACACGCACGTCGTGATTATGATGTTGGGATGAGTCATGTACCTATGCTGTCCGTACGCGTCACGTAATACTGAGTTTGGTACATATGAGGCTATCGAAACGGCCACGAGCGCATCATGATTGTAGCTTGTAGTCATGCTATTACATGACACGTATCTCATGTTTATCATGTTCGCACCAGTCACATATCTTCGTCATACATTCACGTCCCATAATACCAAATTTGGTATAAGTGAAGCTAGCAAAACAGCCGCTAGCGCATCATGAGCGTAACAAGTAGTCATGTTTGTCCATAACACCCGTCTCATGATTATCATGTTTGCACCAGTTGCATATCTTCGTCGTCCATTCACGTACGGTAATACGAAATTTGGTATATGTGACCCTAGCGAAACGTCCGTGAGCGCATCATGAGCGTGGCATGTAGTCATGTTCTTACATGACACGCATGCCATGATTTTCATGTTAGGGTCTGTCAATTGTGTTTGCCATGCAATCTTGTCATACCATACCAGTTTTGCAAAACGCCACGTGAACGAAACCACCGCAAGAGCTGCAGGACCATGAATTGTAAATCATGACATTCATGTTATACTTATGATTTTCATGTTATGACTAGTCAAATACGTTTTTCATCTTCATCATCATGATGATCAGCCTGACTACGTCCACTGCAGGACAAAGGCCTTTCCCATGTTCCGCCAGTTAACCCGGTCCTGTGCTTGCTGCTTCCAATTTATACCCACAAACTTCTTAATCTCATCTGCCCACCTAACCTTCTGTCTCTCTCTAAGCCGCTTCCCTTTTCTGGGAATCCAGTTAGTTACCCTTAATGACCAGCGGTTATCCTGTCTACGCGCTACATGCCCGGCCCATGTACATTTCCTCTTCTTTATTACAACTATGATATCCTTAACCCCCGTTTGTCCCCTAATCCACTCTGCTCTCTTCTTGTCTCTTAAGGTTACACCTACCATTTTTTTTTCCATTGCTCGCTGCGTCGTCCTCAATTTAAGCTGAACCCTCTTTGTAAGTCTCCAGGTTTCTGCTCCGTAGCTAAGTACCAGCAAGATACAGCTGTTATATACCTTCCTCTTGAGGGATAGTGGCAATCTACCTGTCATAATTTGAGAGTGCTTGCCGAATGTGCTCCACCCCATTCTTATTCTTCTAGTTACTTCAATATCGTGGTTCGGCTCTGCGGTTATTACCTGCCCTAAGTAGACATAGTCTTTTACAACATCAAGTGCACTATTACCTATCTCGAAGCGCTGCTCCTTTCCGAGGTTGTTGTTCATTACTTTCATTTTCTGAAGATTAATTTTAAGACCCACCTTTCTGCTCTCCTTGTCTAACTCCTTAATCATGAGTTGCAATTCGTCCCCTGAGTTACTCAGCAATGCAATGTCATGGGCGAAGCGCAGGTTACTTAGGTATTCTCCATTAACTCTTATCCTTAACTGTTCCCATTCTAGGCTTCTGAAAACTTCCTGTAAGCACGCGGTAAATAGTATTGGGGAGATTGTGTCCCCCTGCCTTACACCTGTAAGGCAGGGGGACACAATGACTGTATGTTTTTCATACAGTCATCTTATGCCAAACCAAGTTGGGTACTGATACCTTAATCAAAACGGCCAGGAGAGCTAAACGTCGTAGGCGGCTAGGTACATAGATGAATACACTCAAAGTTGCCGAAGTTTACTAAGAAATGCTTAGCATTTAAAATTACTTAAATAGCCTAGTAAAAGGCTAAAGCAGCTTGGAAGCAAACTAGAAAATAATCAGCAGTCTGCACAGTACTACTGTATTTGTGAGCTCACTTACAAGTTACCCAAGACCTAACTTACCCATGACAAAGCACACTGCATTAGCGAATCCGATATCTTTTCGTTCTCTTTATAGTCGAACCGGGGGCGTAGCAACGGTTCGACTACTACTGCGTCGCTCACGCGGATACTATTGTGTGTACAGCTGCTTTTCAAAACGACAGGATGAATTTTCAAAAGCCGCATTATAGGCCTACAATAGTTCCGTCGCTTATTTTTTCTTGGACGGCATCGAAGAAGGCAACGACATTTGATTGATTGATTTGTGTGGTTTAACGTTCCAAAACCACGATATGATTATCAGAAATGCCGTAGTGTAGGGCTCCGGAAATTTGGACCACCTGGGGTTCTTTAACTAACGTGCACCCAATTCTGAGCACACGGGCCTACAACATTTCCGCCTCCATCGAAAATGCAGCCGCCGCAGCCGGGATTCGATCCCGTGACCTGCGGGTCAGCAGCCGAGTACCTTAGCCACTAGACCACCGCGGTGGGGTGGCAACGACATTTGTGACGCATGGGTCAACACCACTTTTCTGCACAATGCCCGATACCAATCAACGAACCTTGGAACGTCAGTGAGCAAAGCTACAGCCTACTAATGCCACAGCATCGCAGTGTATGTCTGGGGCGTGAGACCGGTTTGACAGCGTCGCTAACGTGGATGCTTTTGATTGTGCAGGTTAGTCTGAACGTTGCATGCAGTACTGATCACTTTTTTTATCCTGTCAGTGCCAGCGCTTGTGCTTTTTGATCGGATAGGAGCCCATACTTGTACTCGCGACCCATATATTGTAGGCGCTATCGGTTAAACCTATGGCGCCGTTTTGAATTTCGCTTCTTATTGCTGCTGATATGCGAGGATGTTGAGACTAACGCAGCTAGTAGAAGGGCAAAAACATATGAGGAAAGAGTGGGTAGCATTGAGAAACACCAACCCGGAAGCAAGTCTGCAATTACGAGCCTGAACGAACGTATGAGTAGATTGGAAACAGCGTCGTCTAAACGGTAAGGCTTGCACGACGTCGACGTGGCAAGGGGATTCAAAGAGACATGTGAACAGCAGCACGCTCAAATAAGGTCACATGCCAATAACGTTGATGACCTTGAAAACCGCAGTAGGAAGTGCAACCTAATATTTTATGGTGTGTCTGATGACAAATGGCATGAATTATACGAAACGGTTGAGAAGTGCATAACAAATTTAGTGAGCCGAAGCGCAACACTGCAATAACGTTTTCAAAGATAACACAATGTAAACAGTTTTGGGATTACGCTAAGGAGAATCAAGGATAAAAACTGACAAAATATATTTTATGTTCATTACTCTTTCCAATAATAAGGTGAAGTATGTCTTCGATGATTCCCTGAATCAGGTTGTGTGGGTGGATATAGAGGATCCATGAATGAATGAGCCGGCTATATTTTTTCTTCTTTTTGTGAATTGCAGAAGTTTACGCAATGAAAGTGATTCGTTTTTATTCTTTTTCACATGACTATTCCGACCGTCACTATTGGACCACAATGCTAGCTTGAAGTAGATATTGCTGATGAAGAAGAGTTTCCAAGAAATAATGTCTCTTATCGCAATAATAGAAATGCATTTGGAGAGGGAGTGTTCATCTTAGTATATGAGTGCAATGGAAGTGAAATGTTATAGGTAAAGACTAGGTTGGAAAATGGTTGATCAGTATCTGTATGTTCTTTCTATCGTTCACTAGGGAATAAGATTCTTGAGGAACTTACCAACGCGGTTGTAATAGTAAACACTGTTTGCTTATTTATTGGTGGAGACTTCAGTCCTATAGAATTTAATTGGTGAAATGCAGATCCCAGATCTAGTGCTTGCAGCTAATCAAGCAAAGGACTGCTATAAAAGCCTGTCGCATCTTTGGATTAACGCAGCTTGTACTGGAGCCCGCAAGAGCAACAAATGAATTAAATTTGCTATTCGCCAACGCGTCTGATTCGGCGCGATCAACACTAGTGCTACCGGATATAAGCGATAATGACGCTGTCCTATGTGATATGAACTTGAAATGCGTAAAAAATACCAAACAGTGACACCCATAGAATTCTCAGCCATGGGAAACCACGTGTCTGTGACATATCATTTGTTCTAAACTGTTTCTGTGACACAATGGAATCACAGGCGAAATTTTCCAATGCTGAAGAGTTGTGGCAAACATTTGAAGGTAAGATGCTGGAACTGCGCAAAAAGCATGTGCTGTCATGTGTTCTCACTGCTGCGTGCAGATGAAGTATCCATGATATTCACGTGTCGTAAAACGTAGAGCCAGGCAGCGTGCGCGTGTTTACTCTGTTTATGGAAAAACCTCCTTTACGTAATAAAGATGAAGTGAAGCAAACAAAAAAAAACGCCAAGCCTGCGTGCAACGCGCAGCACAGTCACAGCGTAAGCTTGAAGAGCGGCCTTTCAGAGCGTTTTCTAAATGCTCTTTTGGTAACTCCTACAGACACATTTGCTGGGTACCTACTACGCCGAAAGTAATCATAACTTTTGTTGAGTAGATAAACTTTGCCTATCCTATCCTTCGTCATTCTTCGGAGAAGTCTGGTATCCGCTACACACTTGCGAAAAATTTTGTGTAAATTTTTATGCAATGGCTGACAACAATGAAGAATTATGCAATGAAGTGGGTTTGCGCCACAGTTAATAGGGGATCGGGAACAAGATTTTGTAATGGTTTGGAGCATAGGACTACCCACTCGTTACGCTATTTGTATTGTGTGACGCTTGGTTGTTTCGTTGCTGTTCTAAAACGCTTTGTTACTCATATTAACGCAATTCTTTTCGCGAAATCGAGCCTGTCTAAGGCAAGTTTGCAAACAAGTTTTAAGCGCTAGCGTGCCTCAGTGTAAAGTTTTTTTTTCTCTTCATCAAAACACGGGTGATCAGTCGGAGACACAAAAACCGCATGCTGGCCACAACTTCATTCAAGTAGCCTTGCACTGCACCTTTCATAACTTGAGTGCTCACAACAAACTCAGGCAACAATCTATGTAGTCTTATTTGACACAAAGTTAGTAGGATAGCACGCCTCAACGAATGTTTCCCTCAGAGATACGCTTTTAAACGCTCATCTCGGAGGCCATGCATCAACTCTAACACGTTAGTCCTTGAATTAGGTTTTACGCGGCCGCCCGCATGACGCCCCTGAGACGTCCATATGCATTTCCAGAATCACTCTTCGAACAGCTCAACGCGTTTACACGCACGTTCAGACTTGCCAAGTTCAGGAGTCCAGTTGCTCTACATTTTGTCCATTTACTCTCTTTTCACGCTGGAAATGGGCTGGTAGGTTCGGTGTGGTCAAAGTGAATCAAAAGCACCGTGACGTCACTACGAACTTCCAAGCTTTATTACTGGCGGTCATGCAAGCTCTGAATAGGCTTGACTGTTGACGTCTTGCACGCGATCTCAAAAAAAAAAATAATGATTTACATTTAATCGTGAAGCTTATCGAACACCGATGCATGGCCTGCGTTGAACCTTCCTGAAAACGGTCAATGTATATGGGTCGCGAAACTTTGAACAAAAAGTGTTGGAAAATCTACTGTCACAGGCATCCACGGCCGGTGGCGATTGAAGCGTGATTAGGTAAGTGAATAATGGCCAAATAATGAAAACAAAAGCTCATTAGACTTGTTCTTGTATTGCGATAGCAAATATATGGACACTCTCAGCTGTATTTTGCCGCCGGCCTCGGCGTTGATGTCATGCACTGTATATGTGTACGTATCTGTATATATGAAAATGCAAGAAAAAAAATCCCACAAAAAAAGACTCCAGTGCGTGGAATGTGTGGGACCTCCACGTCGTGAATGCGAGGCGTTAACCACTAAGCCACCGAGAGGAACTTCCTTCAACGTTCAAACGGCAAGCTTTTCATATCTACTCCTTACTGCTGTTGGTGGGCATCTCGGGACGGGGGGGGGGGGGGGTGCGGGATGTATCATGTTTTTGTCATTATCAGCAAGATGGCACAGTGTGCGTGCGGCGGTTCTCATCTCTAACGCGTACTTTGGCCCGCGTAAAGAATAAGGGGGTGTACGCGTGATCGCGCACCCTTATCTTGAAGTGGGGAGAATCGTACGTCTTGGCTAGCCTTTGAGTTTCGTCGGAACGGTTCTATTGTAGATACCAGGTGCACAATGGTCACTGCAATCAATGCACAGCCTCCGTTTGCGAAAAGGGCCCGCTTTTCAGACACAGCGAAGTTACAACTGAGGTGATGATTCACGTTAATGTGTACCTCTGAGTACGTTTTGGGCGTTCTTTGTGCTTGAGAAACGCGGGGAACGTTTTGATCTGCTTGCCATTCTGCACGTGACCTTTCAATTTTTGTTGCTGTTGCGTTCATTGCTTCGCCTTTGCGGCAAAGCCATGACTTTTTTTTTTAGACTAGCTGAGATTTTAATATGCCAAATTTGATTGATATGTGGGGTTTAACGTCCAAAACCACCATATGATTATGAATGACGCCGTAGTGAAGGGCTCCGGAAATTTCGACCACCTGTGGTTCTTTAACGTGCACGCAAGTCTGAGCACACGGGCCTACAACATTTCCGCCTTCATCGGAAATGCAGCCGCCACAGCCGGGATTCAAACCCGTGACCAGCGGGTCAGCAGCCGAGTACCTTAGCCACTAGACCACCGTGGCGAGGCTGTGTCACGAATTCTCCTAAAGCAGAGTCCTTTGTGTACGTTGCAAGTACGCTATTTGGCTAATGAAGAAACCTTGATTTTTCTTTGTTGTTGACCTTCCTATTCTATCGCAAACAAAATTAGTGAGCTTACTGTAAAGTTGCAATAAAAGCGTGTATGCGTGAAAATGCATACAAAAAATTAAAGTCCAGCAATTACGTGAAAGTTCGATTTCGTGCCATGTAGGACAAATGTACGACGTCACTACCACGAATGGTTGTGACGTTATATTTTTTATTTTTCGTTTACTTCAAGTAGACCCCTACATTCGTAGATGGAAATGGTACCGACGAGCCGCCGACTACTGGATGCATGAGCTTCTATGGAAGTTATGCTACCGCTTTACACATACCTTGTCCCGGACAATCTATGTGGGCGTCAACCGAATACAAGAAAATTCAAAGAAAAAAAAAGAAATGTCTGGCAATAAGTACAAATGTTATTCGAATTGAGAAAGTGGCTTCCTTCGAACTGCCCTGCGGCGCTCTCCCATCCTGCACATGTGCGCGTATTATTCTGTTGGTAATGCTAGTGGTGGAAAATTTTGTTTGACTAAGGTATTTTCAGTATTCTGAGCTCTTTCAAAACTCTATTCAGAACACATTTTATTAGGAAGTAAAGCCGATCTGTCAGCGATATGAGTCTTGCTATGTTGAAAACCGATGTTTCAAAAAGATCAAATACTGATTTCGGTCTATCGATTTTTTATTTGGGGAATGGCATAGTTCATCACTTACTACTGAAACGCTGACGTCAATGAGGTCATTAGTATACATGCCGGATACGTGTAAGGAAACGCTGTTGATAGATTGGCAGCGTTGAAGCCATCAGTACCTCTCTAGAAAGTGATTTGCTATTTCAAATTATACAGACTATAAATTTTAGTGTTCCGGAAACGACTAATGTACCTGATATCCACATTTAAGTTTGAAACAATAGGACAAGTTACTTACGCTGCACATTGATTCTCCCTTTTACTCTGGAAATTTGGACGTGAGTTACGACTTAGCAAAAGAGATGCTCAAACGTGACGTATGTGTGATGGTGTCTTTAAAATATGTTCGTGAGATTCGTATTGGGATTACGTGAGGAGATTTATAAGATAAAATATAAAAAGCACCAAGCCTGCACGGAAGGCGCAGCACAGTCACAGCGAAAGCTAAAAAGCGCCCTTTCAGAGCCTTTTTTTATACACGCCTTGGGTAACTGCTGCAAACATACTTGCTTGATACCCACTATGACATTGATAGTAAACATTTTAGGGTGGTAGGCTGGCATTTGCTATGCTATTTTTCGTTCATTCTTTTGAGAAGTGCCGTATCCGCTAAACACTTGCAAGGAATTTTGTTGACAATCGTTCATGCAGTGGCTGACGACAATGAGAAATTATGGCTGAAGTGGGTATGAGCCACATATATTAGGTGAACAATAACAGACTTTTGTATTGGGTTGGAGCGTTAGACAGCCCACTTGTTTCGCTATTCGCATTGTGCGATGACTGGTTGTTCTTTCGCTATATTAAAACGCTTTAGAAGTCGTATTGACGGAATTTATTTCCCGACATCTAGCCTGCCCAAGGCAAGTTGGCCGACAAATCATAAGCACCGGCGTGGCTCAGTGGTAGAATACTGGGCTGGCACACAACGCACACGGCTTTGAGTCCCACTGTGTTATTGGTGCTAGGTTTCTTTTCTAATTTCGCGCGATGTGTTAGACACCAGTGGCGACGGCGGTGGCGGCGGCGGCGGACAACTATGGCGCTGCGCGAAACCCGAGATGTGATCTCATAACAGCTTTCGCTGTAAAAGCCTGTATAGGTTTCTCAGATTCTTTATCGACAACTTTAACCTTCTTTTCTTCCTACTACAAGAGAAGCCAGCTCGAAGCAACTACTGATGCAAACTGTTGTTATAGTATTTTATTACTTTTTCACATACGTTCAATTACGCTACTGCCAATAAACCACCATCTCAAAGCCATTGGTACACCATTCTCTGTAAATGTGACGCTCTTGTTGTACTATGAGGAATCTGTGGCAGCACGGGGACTTCAGTGTTTCGCTCAGGCGCTGCTTTTTGCGTTTCGAGATGTGTCCTATACAAATCAAGACGTTTGGTAAAATTGTTTCGATGATGATGTGGTAGGTTGCCTGTGCAAGCCTAGCGAGCTTTGCAGTTAACTGCCCCACGAGGTTTGTTCGCGTGAGGTTATGTACGAATAAGTCTTTTTCAAGTATTTCAGAGGACGCACACTTGTTGGATTTTTTATAACACAACGCACCTCAGCAGAGTTGTTTCATCGGGCTAATGTTTCTTCGAGCCTATATCAGTAGCTGAACAGTATTTAGCATGTTTATTTTATGTAATTGTTTCACTGTGTCACGCTGAGTGCACTCCGACAATGCGTGTACAGTTCTAATCAATAGTTTTCCGGATTCCGGAAGCGCTTCTGTATAAATAAATGGGATAGCAACACAAGAACTGTTAAACCGCCCCCCCCCCCCCCCCCCCAATTAAGGCAGCTGGTTTCTGCTCAGTTTCAAATAAGGCTCGGCGCACTTAGAATTAGTCAATTTTTCGATCGATAAGAGTAGCTTTTACTACGCTCGACATCCATTCTGGAGGTACTTATCACGAAATGGTGGTGTGAGAGAACAAAAAAAAATCGCAGCACATCCACGGAGTGATTGATGTTGAGTGAGGTGAAGCGTTCGTCCGGGTGCAAAGACGAACGGATGGACGGACGGACAGGCTGATGGACTGACGGACAGATGGACTGACAGACGCTTCGCCCCACTCATCATCGTTCACTCCGTTGATGTGCTGTAACACTGTTTTCGCTTACATGCAATGTAAATTTATGACTCAAAACTGGCTACTGCCCCTGCCATGGTGTTCTGGTGGCTAAGGTACTCGGCTGGTGACCCGCAAGTAGCGTGATGGACTCCCGGCTGCGGCGGCTGCATTTTCGCTTCCATCGAAAATGCTGTAGACCCATGTGCTCAGATTTGGGTGCACGTTAAAGAGCCCCAGGCGCCAAAATTTCCAGAGCCCCCCACTACGGCGCCTCTCATATTTATCAGTGGTTTTGGGGCGTTAAACCCCACATATCACCAAACCGGCTACTACGACGCCAACACGGCACGTACGACCCATGGCGTATGGAGCTTCGCCCCTAAAAAGCAACGTGTATACCACTCAGCTGTGCCAATTGTGCGTGGAGTTCTTAAGCAAGCTTTTCTTCGTTGGTCAATGCATATCACTGATGTCAAGACGTCTGCGGTGGTGGTTGTCGTCTATCTTGCAACAGTTTTCTACGAAAAAGGTCATCCGGCGGCAAGGCGAGAAAAAGGCAGACGATGAGTTCGTAAGTTTCTTTGAAAGGTTATGCTAGAACTTTGTAGTGTGCTAAGAAATAATTCTGGTTGAGTTTATTTATTTATTTATTTATTTATTTATTTCAGTACCTTCGGGGCCCGAAGGCGTTACAGAAGGAGTGAGTCAGAGTATACATAATAAGAAAAATAAGAGGGAAGAAAGAAAAATGCTGCTAAGAGTAAACATCGTATTCAACAGCAGCTTTAAAAGCAGTGACATCGGTCAATTGGGCAACAGAGGAGGGTAGGTGGTTCCATTCGGTAGAGGTAGTGGAAATAAAGGAATCGTGAAAGAACTTGATATGTGAGAAAGGAATGTGCACATTGTGAAGATGGTCACATCTATATGACATGTAGTGTGGTTTGGAAAGAAGATCTTATTTCAGTTGTGGATTGTGAAACATTTGATAAAAAATGAACAACACTGACACTTTTCTGCGCGAACAAAAAAGTGGAAGGCCAAAAACTGTTTTCATAGATGATACACTAGATGTGCGTGCATAGTCTTAGAGGATGAAACGTGCACTGCGATTTTGGACGGATTCTGGTGTTTCAACTAGTGTGTTAGTTCCGCGATCCCATACAGCGCTTCCATACTCGAGCTTAGGACGAACAAGAGTTTTATATAGAATGAGTTTAAGAGCTGAAGGAACCTTTGAAAAGTGTCTTCGTATGTAGCGAAGAGGGCGATTGGCATTGTTAGTTACGTAGGTGACATGAATGTGCCACGAGAAATTAGAGGTAAACTTTACACAAAGGTACTTGTAGCATAATACCCTTTCTAAAACAATATCGTTAATTAGGTATTTGGGAACATCAATAGAACTAGAGGTGCAAGAAACTCGCATTACCTCGCATTTATTAGCGTTAAGTCACATGTTCCATCTAGTGTACGAGGAAGAAACTTCATCAACATCTTATTGCAGGAAATGAGTGTCAGTATTAGTGGAAGCACTTCTATAAATAACACAGTCATCAGCAAATAATTTAATTGAAGGTAGAATATTATTGGGCAGGTCATTGATGTAAAAAAGAGAGATAAGAGGGCCAAAAATGACCCTTGTGGCTCACCAGAAGTGACAGGAGACTCTTGTGAGTCGTTATTGTTAGTGGTAATAAATTGATTTCGGTTAGCAAGAAAGCATTCGATCCATCTTAATATATTGCGGTGAAAGTTTACTTTACTTATTTTGAAACAGAATATAATAACTGGTGAGAAACAAGATCAAAAACTTTAGAGAAGTCTAAAAGTATACAATCAATGATTAGTCAACTGTCCAATGCCGCAAAAACGTCATGTGTAAACGAAACCAGTTGTATTTCACATAAAAAAATTTTACGTAAGCCATTATGATTGGGAAAGAAGAATGAATATGGATCTGGAAAGGCTACGATGTGAAAATAAATTGTGTTCTAAAAGCTCACAAGGTACACTGGTGAGGGTTATTGGTCGGTAATTTAAAGGGGACTGTGCATCACCAGATTTAAATAATGGTACCATCTTGCCCCCCTTCCAGTCACGTGGTGAAGAACAAGATTATAAGGACTGGGAGAACAGTTTTGACAAAAATATCGAAGAACAAACATCCGTACTTTTCCAAAACGTTGGAGTGATGCTGTCCACTCCGAAAGACGAAGACAAGTTCAGACCACGGATTTGTTTCTGCACACAATCAAAATCAATAACAGGATCCATCACGGGGAAGTTATGTTTAGTAATACAAGGAAAAGACACAGCTGATCATAAAAATGGTTTTGAAAATGCACGATTGAGCACTGAACAACACTCAGAACTCGTAATTGGCACGCCACTACTGTCACCTAAAGATATTGTATTTTGTTTATGACCACCTACGACATTCTAAAACTTTGTCGTGTTCGTTATAAGTAACCAGGGAAGTGTGTTTTTATAAAACGTTTCTTTGGCTTTCTCGACTGACTCTTGATACTGCGTAGTACGTTCACAATAAGTGCTCCATCGACCTGATTCATTACTCTGTTTGGTTTTTCCAAACGCGTGCTTCGTCCTATTTAACAGGCGATTTAACGAAAAAGTAAACCAAGGGGACCAATGTTTATGTGCAATAGCACGCAGTGAGACGTTCCTGTTAACCAAACTTGCAACTTTATCTTTGAAAATGCTGCAGTTAGATTCAACAGAACGTTCTTCAAATTTTAGCATGTAGTCGTCAAGGAACATACTAAGCACGTGGTTGACTGCAGCAAAATCTACCCCGTTGTAATTTTTAATAAGCTTCGGTGGGTGAACAGGATGTTTAACTTTACCGTAAATGGTAAAGTATACGATAAAAAGATAGTTTAAACTGGGTAAAAAGCATAGGTAATGAACTATATCGGGAAATGTGGTTAAGACAAGGACGAATATATTTTCGCTTGTCGAAGTTGTTCGGGTTGGTTCGGTGATAACTTGTGAAAGATGTAAGTCATGGCAGAAGTTGACGAATTCTGAGAATTCACGGGGTAAGTTGCTTTGAAGAGCACCTGGGGAAGACCACTTAATGCTTGGAATGTTGAAATCACCCAACCAAAATAAAGGCGCGTAAGGGAATCGGTCAATAACATAAGACAATGTGTCATGCAAATCAGTGCAAAACGAGGAACAAAAAAAAAAACAGGCGGTAGGTAGCAGCAGCAAAAAAAAATGTGATTGTGGTTGCTGCGTACGCACACACAAATAAGCTCTGAGGAACACGTGATAGGTAAAACGTGTGAGTACAGGTAATCTGAAACGGCGATTAAAACACCTCCTCCCTGTCTATTACTGCGATCACAGTGATACATGTTAAAGTCCACGTTACATTCAAGCACTGTGACGTTAGTTCCACTTGCAGAAAGCCACGTTTTGGTGGACGATACTATATCAGCATTACACGTGTCGATAAGAGAGGACAGGTAAGTTCGCTTGTTCATTATACTGCGTATATTTGAAAAAAAAGAAAAAAAAACATTTCAACTGATAACCTCGGGATCATTTTGCTCTCAGGCCGATAGCTACGCTGACGAGGCCTGTCTATTGTATAAAGTAGCGTCCTTCACAAGAGGTACTTCGCTGCCATCCGCGAATATTTCGCATACGCTACCGAATGACGGGATATAAGCATAAGACTTTTTATTTTTGGATAATTTATTGCAGCGAACGAAAAATTGCTGCCCACTGCCCTTTCCATGTTCATGTAATTTCTTACATGAAGTGCGCGTGGCAACACAATATTCTTCGGATATTTAAATACCGGAATTCCTTAGCTTTGAACGAGCGGACAAAACAGACTCCTTTAACTTAAAGTTTGAGAACTTCGCAATAACTGGGCGGCATTTGTCAGGAAAACATTTTTCTATTCTATGAACCCGTTGAATTGCGTCCTCAAATTGTTGCAAGTCAAGCATGGAAGACAAAAGTTCGCGCACTCTTTTTTCGGATTTGGGCCAAGATTCAGACTGACTGTCCTTGGGGCTATAAAAAATTATCGGGCCTCAAGTGGTCTTCAAACTCGTCTAGACGTTTGGCGAGACTGCTTGCTTCTGAACGGGCTGCTTCTGCGTTTGCTGTCTGAAGTTCGCTCGACTTTTGCGTAACAGCCAGTTTTTTATCGATAGTTCTAAGTCTTTCATTTGTGCTGTTGACTTGCTTTTCGAGATATCGTTGCACTTGTTTTACTTCAGTAGTCTGGCAAAGTACTTCCACATGGTTTTTGTTCATTATAACGAAACTTTTGAGAAACACCATCAGTTTTTTGTTAGAATGGCAAGGGTGGGGTTTCAGAGGCCTGCAGGGTTAAGTTCCACGTCGCCGCCTAGCAACAATAGCTTCATAACATGCACTTATTCACAAGTACAGCTCATCAAAACACTAGGGGCGTGGAAAGAGCAGCAAGTTGACGTTACTAGAATGTTTACAGTGCAAAAATTTACAAGGCCTAACCAGTAGAAAAATACAGAAAAACATTTGATGCGTCTGCCTTGTAACCACTCTTTCATGCCCACTGGTGAAGTCAGGCGGCGGGCCTTGATTTAAAAGCGGCTGTAAGCATGATGTTTGGGTCGAGGATGCCATCGTATACCACAAATAAACTAGAACAGGCGTGTCCACTTGAAACCAGACAGTATGATTCACATAAAAAACAGCGCCGATAAGGAGGGACAAGAAAAGAAGGAGACATACAGCAGACAGCATGGCTGGTCGCTCAGCAATAAACTACGTAAGCGCAGTTGGTTAGGGATTTCCAAGCTGTTGCACACGAGAGCGACAAGCCCAAGCCGGCTGGCCGTAGTATCTGTAGAAAAATGCAGAAAAACATTAGATGCGTCTGCCTTCTAGCCACTCTTCCATGACCACGCACTGCTTCAACGTGGCCAAGGCCCTCGCGATAAAGCAATGACAGCGGTGATTAATAATGCTTATAAATGGGCATTGTGGTGAAACTTGCGACAAGATAAAGAGCAGCGAAGCGCGATGGAGACGCTCTTCGGGTAACAAGTATTTAAGATGGCATGAAGTAGGCCACCCTGTAGGATATGGCGCTTTACGCGACCCGCACGAATGCTGAAGGGCACAATCACAGGGCATGTAGGTGTCATCTTTCCAGACAAGTTTTAATGGAAAATCAAATTTCGATGGAGGCTACATTGTCGGTTGAACAGAATTCATTGTGCTCACAACAAGCATAATCAATTACGGTGTTGTCGCGCGACGGAAAGTTCAACAAAAAAAAGAATGGCATGGTGGCACTGTCAATTAACAATGATCTTTACTCCTGAGTGCATAACGTTGTTAGTAGTCAGAGAGGTCGTACAGACTGAGGTCGGTAGTATGGACTGAGCGATTGCTGTACGGAACGACAGTCCAGAAAGATGCATCTAAAAGAGAGTATACCGCCACTCTTTTCGACAAATACATCAGTAAAATTGACTGACGTACATAGGCAATTCAAGACTTGCGCAGATCTTGCCCCTAAAACTACGCCGTCTGGTTGCCAGCATGAAGTGTAGGCCGTCGACGCACAGGGGAAAGCGAGCGGCGACGTGACGAGGGCAAGTGGTTTGCTTCATCAGTATTATATGTAAGTGATTTTTAGACGAGGGAAAAAAGATAAAAGTGAGCCCCGTAACTGTCTGCATCATGTGCGACACCTCAACAGTAGCTCACAAGGGACGGGGGTAGGAATTAAGAGGAAAGGATTAAAATGTAAAGAGATAGAGATAGGAGGAAGGAAAGAGCGTGGTGCAGGGAGAGCGACACCCTGGAGCAAGAAGAAAATAGGAAAGGTGGGCACGGTCGCAGAAGTCCGAGCACGGGGCGCCACTCAGTCAGAGCTCTTGTCGGCGTCAGGAGATGGCGTAGGGCGAGCCAGTTGGCCAGAGCTGCGCTGTCGTCGGAGATCGCGGGGGCACAACCAGTCGGCACGAAATCCAGTGAGCGAGTCCTCGGTTATATATGCAAAAATTTGCATGTATTTCAGGAGGCGTATTCGGCATGGCCTAGACAATAAATAAAAAATACCGACACTTACTTTTTATCACACATAATTGCAATCACTTTATTATTTCTTATTCATAAGAGGTTGTCTTCTAGCATGACAATACCATGTCTACAGAGTAGGAGCTTAGCTTGTAAGTGGCGCATGTTGCGAAATTTTATTTTCACAACATAACAGACGCTGACGTGATGGAATGGTCTCGCAGCACATTAAAATATAAATGTGCTGTAGCTGTTTGAGCTCAGATAGTCAAAACCCCAAGTTTAGAAACACCGAAACGAGGATCATTGAATAAAATGGCTGATGCCTTCGTCACAGCAATTGGTGTAGCGCGAAAGTGAAACATGTTTTTACAAAAGTAATGCTTATTGTGCAGTGATACAGCCGATCTCGCAGAATGTGTAACGGTGTTTGGCGTGGAGGCAGCGACATTGTCGCCTAGTTAAATATCTTCATCACAACGACTAACGTACATAATTGTTACCTGACGATTATGTGCGTTACCTAACAATTATGGTAAATAAATTTTAACTTATATACTTTGACGCAGCGAATCGTGAATTAGGCGCAACGATTAAATTGGAAGCACATGAAATACCCTGCTCCACGATATGCTCTTTTTCACACTGTCGGTAGGTAACTAGAGAAGCGGCGTGGTTTGCGCTCGTGAGTAATATGGTAACCGACACCGGTGCTTCTGCTTACACTGCCACACTATTTGCTTGAGCGACACGGGAGGAAGTTGCACTTATACAGCCACTCAATGTACCAGTGGTGCATTGGCGGAAAGTGCTCTGATGGGGTAGCGCCGACTAATGGAAGTGCTGAAATAAGCACTGCCGAAAAGCAAGGATTTCGACAGGGAAATTTTCATGTCTGGGTGGAGTGATACAGAGGCTAGCAGGATGCGGAACGCCTGCAAGCGTTGAAGGCTTAACCTATAGGGAGAATCTCAGATGCTAGCGTAGCCTGTGTTTTTCAATGGCCTTCATGTTCGAGCGCCGGCCTGCAATCTCCGAGGCCATGCTTTCACCGGGAACGTCTTGAAATAATCTTTATCGACGCTAGTATCATGTCACATTAGTTCATTTTCACGCTCACAGACTGCGGCACCAACTCACTCTACCTAGCCTCACCAACATAGAGCACTTTGTGAGCATGTGTGAGAGGTAGAAGAAACGTTTGTGTGGAGCCATGTATCTGCCTCGGTAGCTTTGTCGGTGGACCACCGGGTGCCTATCATCGCCGTCAAGAAGTCATGAGCTTAATTCCCGGTGGGGGAACTTTCACTTATAGTTTTTCTCATCCGTTAGCGTCAATTTTATTAACGTTATATCTGCGACGCCACTACGTCAAAAAGGTTTTGGTGGACCTCGGCACTAACACTATCTTGTTACAAACTCCTGATTAGACGTAAAATTAAGGAGCGACACCATCTTTCTGCAAAACCAATCAACTATGTTTGTATTGTTAGAATAGAGATTATGCAAAGAATGGGCATTCACGTTTCATAAAATGAAACATGGGAAACTGTAAATTTTTTGCATAGTCAAAAAGCTCCCAAAGCTTGTCGCTCTTCAATAATCACATTATTATTCTTGTGCGCTGGCCCGTCAGAGATACACAACCGAAAGTATACCGCACATGCGTACAAGAAATAAATCATTATCAGAATCTTTCCGCAGGCCGGAAATGAGTTGGCCGAGTCGATTTATTATTGAGCAGCCATCGGTTGGAACAAGTGGGGCAGGTGCTCGACTGTTTACACTAACCTCACGGGATTGAGTCCAGGCCACGTTTCGATGAAGACAAAATGCCATAGATTCGCGCACTTACATGTTGATGCACGTTAAAGTACACTAGAAGACTAACGTTGTCAAAATTTTTGGAGCCCTCCACTATGGCGTGTCTTGTAATGATACCTTTGTTTTTTAATGTAAAAAAATAATTGTTTTTATTTGTCATCCCAATGGTGCAGGTTCCCTTAGAGTTGCCATGTTTGATGTGACTGCACCAACTCGCTTTGTGATCACTCCATCAAAATTGTCTAAAAAGTCCACCTCAGTAATTTTGGCGTGCCAAATTTAAGAGAAATATTATTTATGAAGTCAAAGAAAAACCATTACTGTGATCTTCGTCACATTCTGTGTGAATAAAATATATTAGGATCAAGTTGTGGTGGCCAGAATGTTTTATCACATAAAAATAATAATGCACTGATTGTCATACACTGAAAAATATAACGAAAAGAGAATTTGTTTCAAATAGTCAACAGCTTGAACATAATGTCAGCTCACGTTGGCATTTCAAAGGAAGCCCTTTAGATATATCCTATGTTAGTTGTTTTTGAGGAATATTTGACGTCGGAATCCTAGAAACGTACTACATATGATGCTCGACAGAAATGTGTGCGTGAATTCCGAAATATAGTTTGGCTCCGTGGTTACATTTGAAGGTACAAAGGATCATATGGGATGCGTATAAAAGATAATTATTGAAACCAGTCATGCCTGTGTAGCTTATCAAGAGCTTTGGTATCAAAATAAAAAAGAACAAAATTTACACCATCCATCTTCCCAAAGGGAACTCTGATGGGTTGCGAAGAAGCAGCCTTGAGCATGGGTGGCGTCATGGGTTGATGCGAGTGCTGCGATAAGCGCTAGAACATTCGTTTGAAGTGATGGCTGGCGTAGGTCTTGGGGCGCGTACAGATATGTTTCAATGCGTACGTTAGGCGCGCGTTAGGTTTATTGTGTGTTTACCAACGAGTCGGCGGTGCAGCGAGTGGCGGTCTTGGTAGCGGAGTGAGCGCCGGTAACGGCAGGAGTTGCGGGTGAACGGACGAGGCGGCAGCTGCAGGCGCTGCGTTCGCTAAGCTGAGCGTGCGGCAGACGAGGGAGAAAGTGAAGTCAGCGCGCACTGTGAGAGGAGCGTGATGTGAGCCCGCAGCTGCGGCATGACCTACTTGGCAAAGCTCCAACGCCTGCGGTGAGGGCAACGCGTTGCACGCGTTCGTATAGAAGCGTGTAGGTATGGCGTTACACATGTGAGTCAAGCAGCTGCTTCGCATTTAAAAGTGAGAGAAAGACGAAACTATGACGACAGCTATGATATGATGTTCGTAGGCTACATACAGCCTGCGCGCCACGTGTTTGGAACCACTTACTTATGCAGTAAGTGCATTTCCCTTGCGGACGTTACTAACGCCGTGTCATCACATGTACATACATCTGTACATTCTTGCGTCATAAAACTGAGGTAATCACACTACTAAAAGCAACTTTCCTTTACTGCTTATAGCCCCGCAGCGGTGGTCTAGTGGTCAAGTTACTCGGCTGCTGTCCCGTAGGTCACGGGGTCCAATCCCAGCGGCGTCGGCTGCATTTTTGATGGAGGCTAAAATGCTGTAGGCCCGTGTGCTCACATTTGAGTGCACGTAAAGAACCTTAGGTGTTCAAAATTTCAGGAGGCAGCCACTACGGTGCCTCTCATAATCATATGGTGGTTTGGGGATGTTAAGCCCCACATTTAAATCAATCAATTACAGCTTATAACATGACGCTCATAAAACGTCATCAATCAAAATACTGCCTTTGAAGAATTCGTGGAAACACTGTGTAATGCATTAAGGCAAGTTATTTTTACTGCATTGAGACTGGTGGTGTGCTCTACATTCTCGTACGTCTCAAATAAACCTGATATTACAAGCTACACATTTCGATCTGTGCCGAGCCAGTGTAGAAATAGCGCTGACACGAATTTCAAGTATATTCGGGTGATCGGCAGAACCCCTGCTTAGGGTATCGTAGTGCTTAAGATTGTGTTGAGTACCACGATAGCTAGGTGAGTTAGTTGGTATCTCACAAGTAAATCTTTGAGCGTAAATTAACTGCGTGGAACTAACAAAGAAAAACACAGACCACAAGTGCCAGAATACTACCTTAAAACCGCAATTTCGGGTTCTGTATCGAGAGGGTGCCATCGCCGTCACGTGTCAGCACAAGTCTAGTATATCACGGAAAGATGGCAACTCGCGACATACAAACAGCTGTAGCTTGTTTTCTGTCAGTCACAGTTGATTCACGTCAACAACGTGGACAAAACAACAAGCATTACTCAAGGGCACAGACTTTACACGGTAGTCGTGCCTTCTTAGAGTAACGGCGTGGCTCTACTCTTTCATCAATAACACATCAACAAGGCGAACATCCATGGTCAGACTGGTAAGTAAGTGTCCGAAAAATCGCACAAGCTCCACATTGCTGGATCAAGCAAGTCCAGCATTCACACTTTCCGGGTGAGCTTGCAGCGCTGTCATTTGAAAAACCTCTGCCTACTTCACCGCACCACCTACTCTGCATTCATTCGCGATGACGACCAAACTTTAAGAAAGGGGGGAGGGGGCATCTCGAAATTTGTCCGGCTACTTGTAAGTTCGCCACCCTGCCATACTTCCTCCTCACGGTGTGGTCACAGAGCTACTGATTCAGGCCACTCAAGATAGAATGCCTCACTCAGACGTTGATCTCGCTGTCGTCGAATTGAGAGAACGTGTTTGCGTGCTGTATGGTAAAAAAAGTCGTAAAGTCCACATTTAGCAGTTGTTTGGTGCGGTGAAGGCATAACATTACGCCAGAAGCAGCACCTACGGCATCGTTTTTACGAGACAAAGGGAAGGCTATTTGCGGCTATCGGCGTGGAATTTTGTGGGCCACTTTACTACCATACAGCAAAAAAATATTTGCTCTAGGGCCTATGTAGCCGTCTTCTCATACGCTGTGACACGCGCTCTGCACCTTGACTTCACTACGGGCATGGTTGAGGGATTTTTACAATATTTCTAAGCAAACTGTTTATGCGT
Source organism: Rhipicephalus microplus (assembly GCF_043290135.1). Taxonomy (NCBI): domain Eukaryota; kingdom Metazoa; phylum Arthropoda; class Arachnida; order Ixodida; family Ixodidae; genus Rhipicephalus; species Rhipicephalus microplus. The sequence goes on from NC_134706.1 coordinate 88,237,790, forward strand.
GTTTTCCAGCGCTCTGAGCAAAATGCGAACACTGTTATACCATATCTCACAGTACTATATGTGAGCGGTTGAACTATCATAAGAACAATATATATTAACAATTTAATAACGTGTTCATACTAGCCGTGTAGTGTGACGGTGATCACTGTGGAAGTGTACCAATGCCACCACACCCTTTTAGATCACTTTTACAGTATGGCTAGGAGATCTCTGCACTAATAACGGACGTGCTCGCAGTAAGGAACATGTGTGTGTGGCCTGAGGGCCCGGGACATCACTACAAGCCTTCGGCTGCCAGCGCCATCCTGGGCGGAGCCCCCAGGCAGAATGAAGGGTCAAAATGGCCTCTTCTCAGCCTTATCAGGATATGTTTAAATAAAGTCAATCTCACTCAGTCACTCACGAAAATAAATGTCACTGCATATTCTGATTTATTTTTAGAGCGAAATCTCTATTACGCCACGTTTCCCAAAGGTGTCAGTCGCATCTCAATGGTCTTGAGTTGCTAGAGAGCAAGTGTGGCAAATATGACGTCACGGTGAGTCAGTCGCTGCAGAGAGGCTTCACAGCTGGCAAGAAGCCTCAGTGCCATGACAACATGTGGCCAGGCGAAGGTGATCAAGCAACTGACGCTCGCGTGTCGCTCCTTGTGTTTTTCCACTACCTACACTCATTCCCAGTGGTTGTCGTTACGTCACCTGTCCGACCAGGTAATGTAACAATCGTAACAGATGCAGTAAGAATCTGTTTTTCTGCTATGTAGGGACGCTTGCACTTCCTGCTCGTTATTCTGGCACAGTGAGAAGTGCTAGAGAGTTGGAAGGCTAGGCTCAAGAAAAAAAATTCAGCAAATCAAACAGTGAAACGTGAAAGGGCCGTGTTTCACTCAGTATATGTTCGTAACTCCGCCAGTGTTTGCTGTAGACTATACTGGAAGGGCAACGTAAAGACTGCTGTGAGAGGTCTGAGTGGTTCATGATTTCTTTGATGCTGCGTAACAGTCGTTTTGTCGCGCTCGTTCTCCCCATGAATAACGTGCCAATTTCGCCGTCTGTACGTGCTCGTCAGCGCAAGTGACAGTCTAAATATCGCCATTGAATAGACTACGCCAGACGGTCGACTATATATATATAATCTTCATTCAAAAAGGGAAATATGCCTACTGAAGCACCGTAGCGAAGGCAGGCTAGATTTAAAACTTAGTTCTGGTCCCCAAGATCATTTTTCTCAGGTTTCGAAAAACATGAAAAAGGCACATCATCGGATTGCCAGTATAGCCTTACTCTAATAAATCGCTGTATGCATAGCCTTCGCAAAACCAAGCCAAACATATTTCGCTCGTGATCACTAGGTCTACAATAGTTCCACCACAGTTAAGTTTGCGCTACCCGAAGATAGAAGATGTTCACGCTTTGATTGTTATGATGTGTGGCCTGAATAAATCGGTAATTAAGGTATTTAGCGAATACTTACTACTCGTACAGTGGTGAAAACTGCCGCGTGGAGTTCAACGACTGCCGTTGTGAAGTTCTGAGACCAATAAATGTCATTTCCGTATGAATTGTCCGTATGTAGATATATTTCAATTGAGACATTTCCTTAAGCACATCAATCGAGGGTAATGTCCCATTTCGATCTCTTTTTGAAGACTATAATAACAAAACCTTTCTTTTAGGTATACAATCTCGAATGACCTCAAGCCACGTTTTAGGGAACATGTCGAGGAAGATCCAGCGTTGACCCTACAGCAGTGAAATGAACTTCACCACAATTCACCCGTGCAAATGGCAACACGATTTGTGATAACAAAATAGTTTGACCAAACGTCAATCTTTTCTTGCCATGTCGATAGGGAATATTGATGTAAGGTCATGGGATTTTACGAATCGAAATACTCACTACATTAACACGCAACATCCACGCGATATATTGCGGAAATTGTTTGAGACTTAAAGACTGCTCTAAAGGTGCAGGGAAGCTGCCAGCTGCGACTGACTGCTGTAAACGCGCAGGTTATTCAAAGAAGTACCTGCTCGAAGTTGCTAACTTCGCATGCTTAATCCTTGGTAGATCTGTTAAAATGTCCTATTCGTGTCTAGCTTGTTACTTAACTGCGACGAAGCTCAGCGAGTGGCAGTAGGGTCAATTTCGAAATTCCTAATTATGGGCACCATGACGAGGCATGGGGAGACCTGAAAGACTCTATATGCATGCAAAATTTAGCTTGTCGCATGTATTTCACAAGTGCCCACATATAGGAAAACACGCTTCTTCATTAGACTCAATACTGCTTACATTGTAGAGTTCTTGTTCACCTGAAAAAGATATGGCCTTCATGACGGCGAACTTAAGCAGAAGACTGGACGTGGGACATGCCAGTGTACTCGGGCGTAAATGGGTATACCAAAGTGGCCCTTTGGACTGTGTCTTGGGCCAGCAAGTGTTGTTTACAAAAATGAATGTCGCGCAACGGAACAGGTGCACAGTTTTGAATAACTCAGTAAGCAATTGCACAAGGTAACGAGCTTGAAATGTCACTATCCAGAGATCACTTTTTTTGCTTTTTACTTGGCGTCGTTTAATTTTTACAACAAAGGCACAGGGAAGCTGCCAGCTGCGACTGACTGCCGTAAACGAGCAGGTTGTTTAAGGAAGTGCCTGCTCGAAGTTGCTAACTTCGCATGCCTAATGCATGATAGAGAGCATGCAGGAAGCAAAGTGTATAGCTTTGTTTTGGAACTTTTAGTGCCGTGTGAGCTTGTAACACTTCTCGGAAATAAGCGATACCATATCACAAAACAAGTACAACAGAAACAGCCCCTCCTAATTGTTTCATGAGAGGAGTTAGTAGCGTGTTTCTGAATGATTAAGGCAAATCAAAATGTCACACACATCCCTCGACCTGATTGTACTTACCCTTTCATTTCTGACGTACGTCAATGGGCAGATGCGGTGGTGGGAACATTGCTGACCACATAGTGTTTATGCTGTGATCAAAGTGCAAAATGCAAGCAGTGAAATGTGGAGTGGTTGAAGCCTGTTTTAATAAGGCCCACCTGCGAGTTCCTACAAAGCATTTGATATAGCAGGGATGATGGGTAAGTGGTGCCTTGTATCTTCTTTTGTTATAGTAACACGTGAGGCTGCAGATGAACATGCATACTGAGTAAAAGGTGGTATACTAAGCTATGTTAAAAAAAACAGAACAATTAACCATACACACGCCTAATCAAATATAGAAATAGTTACGCCAGATTTAACCAAGGTTATCCTTATAGTTACACGAATAAATCCCAGCTATATATTTACAGGAATTTTTACGCATTATTGTTTCACTCTGCTGCCTGTGCGATTAGCGCTATTAGAAGACTTTATTGATATACCAACTAAAAATATGAGAAACACCAAGCCCTAAATTTTTGTAAATTTCGATGTATTTTTAGGCACTTACGGCGTTTTAAAAGAAATGTGATGGTAATAGGAAGGGAACAGACAGCATGACCGAGATAACGTACCAATAATCGGATTTCAAACCCAAAACAAGCTGTTTGCGAGCCAATAACTTTCATTTCAGAGTGAATTAGCACTAAGCCTGTATTCAGGTTTTGTTCTGCGAGCTTGTGGAATGGTTTTAGTAAGAGAGAGAGAGAATAAACGTTTATTATACTGCCCGTAACTAAAGTTGGTGCGTTCCTTCGTCTAGAGCTCCCCTGGCTATAGCGGCTCCCTGGGCCTGGTTCAGGGTTGCCAATTGGCTTCCCAAGGCCTGATTTGAGAGTCGCGTCTTTGCGCTTGTATGAGCTTCGTGTGCTTGTATGAACGTGTGTGCGTGTATGAGCGTCAAGTTTGCCACAACCGGACGCGAGGGACAGCTGTAAGTAATGTGTGTAAGTGTGCGTACCCCTCTGCACCAGAGCACTCATCTTGATATTCGTAAGGGTGTATTTTAGAAAGTGTGCATATAGGTTGGGGTACGTGTTCGTCTGGAGACGGCGCCAGTCTCTCGATTGTGCTCTGTTTAGCTTCGGGTGAGGTGGCAGCTATAGTGCATCGCTCCAGCCGTTGACCTTCGAGCATGTTCCCTTGGCCACTTGGTCGCTCATTGTAGGCAGATAATAAGGTGTCGTCTATACACGCGCCTGTCACCCGGTATGTACTTGCGTGAGGAGGTTGGTCACCCCGTTCATTAACAGAAACACCCGTATGCACCGGGTACCAAATGATGCCGTGGTCAGACACGATGTGTTAGCCGAAGATTCTTAGAACAGTTCATGATATCGTAACACGCATGTAAAGTCGACATGCTGTTTGTGAATACGTGAGGATGGTGGAGTTTGACCTGAGTGAGTGAAACAACTTTATTGACGATCCGGCATAAAGGGGGAAGGGGTAGGGGGATTAAAGCGAGCCACTAGCGTGCTCGGACGTCCCGGAGCAGCAACCTACTCGCGTCAAACCTGTGGGGGCGCCGCTTTCGGCCGCTGGCGTTCCAGGATGCTAAGCACGTGCTGGACCACGTCTCTTTGATTGCCTTGCTCTCGGCTGATGATTTTGCTGCTTATGGCAGTTGGCATTACTTTTTGGTTACCCGACGGTGGTGCACAGTCCCAAAGGAGGTGTCTCTGGGTGGCTCGTGCCTTCTTGCAGTGTTGGCATACATCAGTGGTGTAAACCTCCCGGCAAATGTGCTTTGCCCAGACGGGGTCCATATTGCTTGTACTTGCAGCTGCCGTAGTGTGGCTGCTTCTCTGCGTTGTAGGTCTCGGTTAGGCGGTGGGTAGAGGCGTCTGCTCGTTCTGTACCACTGCAGAACGTCGGCGTAGGTTGTGATAAAATACTTTCCGTCTTCGGCATCGGGTCGTTGCGGCTCCGAGGAATGCGTTGACAGAGACCCGCGGCTAGTTAGCGTGTGTGCCTCCGTATCTGCCTCCTCGTTGCGGTTCGGGCCCACGTCCAGCTCCCCGGCGTGCGCAGGGAACCACTTGACGAGTTTGACCTCGCTTGTCCGCATCACTGATGGCCAGGGCAATGGCAGTGGCCTCAGCTGTTGCAACGGAAGATGTGCGTACTATCGCTGCTGCCACCAGCTTTCCTCTTTTACTGGCCACTGCCATGTACGTGCGCGACCCACCTGTAGTGGTACGAGCCTTCCGAATGTTGTTTTGCGCCTGTGAGAACACTCGTTTCTGCTCTCACCACCGCAGCGCTGAACGACGGCACAGAGAAACTGCTCGCAAAAGGCATTAGCCGGCAGCGCGTATTCAATATCGTGGTTAATTTAGTGGCCTCATTTTTACCTGTGATTGCATATCGGCTGTTTTTGTACAGAACAGGCCAGATGACATAGCAATATGGTTGTCTTCACGGTTATTGCTGCTATACGTGAGCAGCTTTTCCTACATTGGGGACTACATCAGGACTCTTGTTTGAGTTAGTTGCATACGACGGCGGATGACTGGCAACGGTGCTTGACTGATGACCCGAAGCTTGCGTGTTCGCTCCCAGCCACGGCGCCAGCGTTTGGTGGAGGCGAATTGGTGGAGGCCTGCACACTGTGCGATGTTAGTGCACGTTAAAGAGCACCAGATGTTGAAAACTCTTGGAGCTCTCCACTACAACGTTTTTCAAAATCATATCCTGCTTTCGCGACTTAAAACCACCACTAATATAATGTGTGAGTTCTAAGGTTTATTATCAGGAACCAGCGTTTCAGCGCAAATCAGAAGAGGGCGAAAACCAACGAACATCAAGAAACAGACTAGGACTTAGAAGTCAAGGTTCGCCAGTGTAATGTTCTTTCTTGGCCTTCGTCGTCGTCTGTTTCGCCCAGAAAATAAAAAAAAATCTCGCCGAGGAACTTCGATGCCAAGTCAGCGAGATGAACTGTACACATCTGCAATCCAGTACGTGCGTCACGCAAAGCATTCTGAGCTGTCACTATGCGTGACGTCATCATCACAACCTGAAAGCGACATGGTACACCGATCTTCTTGTGTGGTGACCTCAACACTAACACGGTGGAAGAGCACTGCCGCTACTGATTCACCCTTAATCACTACTGGTTAGGACTGAAGATGAAAACAAGGCCCACGGCGCGACAGCATTCTTGATATCACGCTTGTGAACATGGCCAGTAATCGAGTACTACGACCACTAGATCACCGTGGCGGGTTGAAGACCAGCATTGACAGGTTCAATATTGTGTGACCGACGGTAGAATTCTTCTAGTGTCACACCTTGTTAGCTGCGGAATGATTGAGGGGTTTGAAGATACGCCTTACACAAATCGTGCACTGTTAAATCGTTATTATTCTAATGGGCAACAGCATCCACACCAGCTTTCAGGTACGCGGGTTACCTTACGTAAAAATCGTGAACGATCTTTACGTAAATTTGATACTTCGCAAATTCGCAAAAAAATCGATACTTCGCAAATTGTTGAATTATAGTTTGCTCGGTTCTTTGCAACTGTACTTGGGGAAAGCACCCCCCAATGTTTCAGAAAGGCGAACGTCAAAAACACATACATACATTGTTTAATACGCAGTCTGAGGGCCCACTAACCACAGATTGAAGCATGACAGGCAAAGAAGTAGGCAATGTGAGCGGGGGAAAATTCAAGGACGCTTAACCTTAGCCTTTCAAAATGAATTCCTATTGTGCTTCACGTAAAAATGTAAGCTTAAGTAACCTTGAGTTTTCCTTTCGTTCACTATTTATATATTGATGCACAGATCTCCATAATGTGCTGCGTCCATAGGCGTATACTTTCATTTGTAATTAGCGTTCGCTACACTGTATGTAGGGTGGAGAATCTTTGAAATATATCCAGTACGGTAAAAATATTTTATGACAATTCCACTTTATCTACTTAAAGATGCCACGCATCTCTGACAAAATACCTAATGAATGACAGCAAAGATCACAGAAAACATCATCTTGCGTCACTGAGCTTGCTAGGCTCTGGAAAGACACTATAGTCACTCTACATATGTAATAAAACAAAATCATAACTCCCTGTAGTTTTGTTATTGACCCGGTAATAATGGGATCAATATCCCGAATAGACTGTAATGGGATGTTCGTCTTAATCCAAAGATGCTCCTCAGTTTTTCTGTTTGTGGCACGGTTTACTTTCTCGCGTGTATTTATTTCTACAAATAAATCAATATTTTCATAATTTTCAGATTTTGCACAGCCCTCAAGAATTACAAAGTCGTTGTGTGTTGCTACACTGCTAACTACAGCGTTTTGGATGATCGGCTCCTGCCACTCAAGTGCGTAAGAGTTTTTATTGTGCTGCTATGAAACTTCCCCCGAAAATCGCAGTCGGGAGAAATGCGTGTCTGCAAGAAACATAAGGAACCGGTGTTCCTTGTGTTCACTATGTAGTAGAACTATAATACATGTTGATACTATTTGATGAGAGTTGACGTGAGAAAATTAGGACATGATTATGAGGGAAGCTGTAGTTAGGGCTCCGACAACTTGACCCCCTGGGGTTTTTGAACGTGCTCATAAACCTGAGCACACAGGCTCGAAGTATTTTCGTTTCCGTAGATTATGCGGCCGTGGTCGCTAGGATTCAATCCCGTCAACGGCAGGTTAGTACTTGAGTGCTGTAACCACAGGACCGCCATGATGGGTGATATACAACACAGTATTGTCAATATTACTACCGTTACACTGAAGTGTATATTCCTGTGTGCTGACACTCAAGCTACCTTTTACTATAGTGACCATTTTAAAGGAGATGCGGGGTCGTACATAGCGCTGAGTCAGTGCTTTAAGAGAGCACAAGTGGTGGGTGAGGAGAGGGCAAGCGGCCAGGTGTAATCTTGGAGGCAGTGGTTTCGCGGTTGGGTAACCGCATTTTTTGAAATACAGCGCGACGCTGCATGTCTCCTGTCGCACTGAGCCAACATCAGCTGCATGTGCTATGCTAGAAAATTTCAATGCTTATCGCAGAATGAAAGACGCCCATAGAGTTTGTACACGTGAGTGTACAGAGTAGCGTGCTGTTGCATGTTGGGGCACGTACTTGCCAGCATACATAAGGTTGTAGTCTGTATAAATTGCAGCCGAACTCTTTTGCCAAATGACAATTCATGTGTAGGCTACTCTTGATGACTGTACAGGGAACTATATACTTTAAAATTACAGGACTCATAAATGAGAAACAGACACAGCGGTAATATGGACTGTACCTTCATTTTTATGCAGTATTCCTAATATACCGAGTGTCCACTAAATTTTAAGACTGTCTCCTCAAAACGTTATTCTGAAGGTGAACAAGGCTCCCACACCGGAGCCTTGCTCACAATGAAGTTAAATGTATGGGAATATATATGAAAATTCCGCAAGCATCAAGCATACACGCGGCAAAGTTTACATCATTGTGGTTGAGGGCAAGCCTGGGGTCATCTGTATTTTCAATAATTCGAGATGGAGACGCGAAGACAACTTTTCGTCTTTTTCAATGATGTGGCATTGTCACAATTGATTACGTGGTCCGTCGTTTCTGCGTGTTTTGCCAATGCATTAGATGAAGCGTTGTTTTTCTTGATACCGTAGCGATGTTATTTCACTGTTTGCTAGAAACTTCTTGTCTCGTCCACCTAAACGTGATTGCGTTAGGCGCTAGGGACGCTCCATACAGCTGAGGGATACTTTTCTTCCGGCAGTTTTTGGGGCGCAGCACCTCAGGGTGTTGTCTTGTTCGTTGTGCGTTATCCAGCTCAGGACGTACAAGGTACCCACTTACGTGCACTGTAACGTCCATCAAGTAGGGCAACACACACTATGTAGTTCATCATTTGGTAACAAGTGAGGTACTCGCGACACATCTGTCAGACATGTACATTTTGTGCTGTGGTTCATGACGATTAATATTAGCCTATTCAAAACTACACATTATGTTTCTGCCATGGATCAATATGTACGTGAACGCACTCTCACCCGCGAAATGCAACGTAAATGCAGAAAATAAGCTAGTCCAGAGACGAGAGTTCGGGAAGCAGTGCTAAAGCGGCAATGTCGGGAACAATCTGCTACTCCGGTGGAGGGAGCATGGCATGCTGCGGCTCAACGTCTACGCAGACAGCAAGCTACCACTAGTCAAGAAGAGAAACATTCGCGCGTAGTGGAAGCGCTTGGAAGACTCATACCTCTGCCAACACCTACGTAGAAAGAAAATGCTTGTATAACTGGTCTTTGCCAGCTTCAGGCTACATCCTATTGAAGAACCATTGGCTCTTCATGCCACAACAAAGTCACAGCATACACATGGAGTGAATGATGATGAGTGAGGTGAGGCGTCCGTCCGTCTGTCCGTCCATGTGTCCATCCATTCGTGCATGCGTCCATGCGTCCGATCGCGTTCGAGAATGCAGACGGCGTGCGGGTAACAGCGACGAGAAACGAGTCAAGGAAACCGAGCACAAGCGTATTCAACGCACCTGCCGTTCCACTTCGTTCATGTCGTCATTCGCCACGTACGACGACTATTCAGGAGATTGAGAGAGGCAGACAGAGGCACACGTTCTCCGCGCACTCAGGCCAAGCGCGCGCAGCAGCCAAACAGTCAGTAGCGGAACTTTAAAGAGTAGTGGCAAAAACGCCATCCAGAAAGTTAGACGAGAAATGGTCATCTATTTCTTTTGCCGTCTTTTCTTTCTCGTCTCTTCTTCTCTCGGTTGAGCGTGACTCGTGGCAACGTTAGACTAAGAGGAGCTTCGTCCCAAGAACAAGAAAAGCAATACTGAAGGCAAAAAGGAATATCAAACACGACATAGGAATTGTAACGAATAAAACATTGTGCTCTACACATGCACTGTCACTCATTTACTTGTGTGAATGGGCGGGTGATATAATTTACCAGTGCTTCGCCCACTCTTCGTAATTCACTTCATGAAGATTCGCGGGATTTTCCTTCCGCATTCACCAGCGAGTATTCATTTTAGCTTGTGTGCTGAGACGTAGGTGATTTGTATATTGTAGTTGCTGAATAACCGGGCCAACGTCTCGATGATTCAAGTCACACAGGCTACTAGTGCCCCCTTTTGGGCTCGAAGCCCTTTAGGGTCTAGGTCTGCTCAGTATGCGTTGTCCGCGCTCCCAGTGACGATGACGCTGATGACGAGGAAGAATAAGCGTTTTCTAGACCACACATTCTCCTTTTGCCATGAATGAAAACAAATGCGAACGCACTGTTGCACGCGAAAGGCACCGAGGACGCAGCCAACAAGCTTCTCCGGAAGCGCGAGTTCGCGGAGAAGCGGCAAAGCGATGACAACAAAACAAGCTGTTATCCGGAAGTGAGAGCGCTGCATGTGGCTGCTCAACGTCTACACGGACAGCAAGCTACCCTTGAGGTTTGGAGCAGTGAAGGGCAACGTTGACAACAAGCTGCTACCCTGGAGTTCAGGATATATGAAGTGGCGGATCGACGACAAGAACACATTGTATGAACTATACACCTGTTTTATCACTGATTCACATGCGTATGTGGGCAATGTTACGGGTGATTTACGGTAAGAGTGATCCTAGTGCTTCCCCGAGTTGTCATAATTCACTTGATGAACATGCATAGATCCCTTGAGGCACGTTAATTTGTCCTGGTGAGCATGACAGTCTGTTTTCAATACATCGAATAAGAAAATCCGGGTATCTGCTAAAGATAAGGTCACGATGTGCCTTCAGTACGTTGGCTGTTACATCTTGTGTTTTTAAGCAAATGCGGTTCGCCAGAAGCAGCACTGACCAAACCACAGACGTTGTTATCGCTGGCTGAATGCACGGTGTTAAAACTTCAAATAACGACCAGTGTGGGGGGATTTTCTGTGCACGCAGGAAAATAGCACATGATTGTTGCAATTAATCAGTACACTAAAGAAAGATGGTGTACCATGCTGTTTCTTCTCGGCGGTGCACTTGACAGCTCTATTCATGTTATTCAGAGGATCCATGGTTGCTTTTAAGGGTGAAGCTTTTTAGAATCGAGCCTTGTTGGCGTTCATACTACTCCACAATACTAAAACCCATACCGAACACCAGCACAATGACAAACGAAAGCATCTGTATAGAAAAACTACTTCATGTGTATATCAATCAAGTACATGACAGCACAGTACATGATCACCTGCGCCGTCCATTGGTTTGTCCTTCCGTGCATCTGTACATTCGTCATCCGTCCGTGCGTTCAAACAGCCGCCCGTCTGTCAGTTCGTCCGCCCACCTGTTCGTTCATGCGTCCGTACGCCCGTCCGTTCTTTATACTAGCCGGCGACTTCGACGTCGAAATTATGAACCTTAGGACTTCCCCATTCACTTGGCGGAGATTCGTGGATTTTGCCTTAAACAGCACTTCCGCACCAGAATTCATAGCAACATCAAATCACCAGGACGATCTCTTAGACTGACATTCCACCTTTGCCGTCGCCGCCGGGCGAAGCAAAACTACAGGTCTGCGCTCATGGCGAGCGCAGGTGCCACGACAGATGGCGCACGTTGCGCCAGGATGCACGACAACCTCAATTCACCCTATCATTTGCCTACTGGTTGCTTCATTGCGTTGCCTGGGTTTACGTGGTGCGCGTGCCAGCAGCGAGATCCGGCGCGTAGTCGTGACAACACCGTGATCGTGACTCGTGCCCTACGCGCAAAAAAAGCACGCGTCCGCAATGCACTTCGGGAATCGCAAGAAGAAAGCGCACGTGGTCGGGCTTAGCATGCGAGTTACAAAAACCAACAAGAACGGGAACCGTTTCAGCGCCAAATACGGCCGGCCAGGCTCTCGGCAAAAAAAAAGTGTGTCCGTTTTTCAAGAAATGCACGTGGACCGAACAGGAGAAGCAGCTGTAAAACGACGAAGTAGGCCCCCTCGCCTCAACACTGGTGCCTACAGTCGTTTCAGACGCTAATTTACCGGAGCGCACTTTCGGACACAATTGCCGCGTAAGTGATTGAGCTTGGTTGAAGAACTATCTGTCTCGCATCAGTAGTATTCGCAACGAGGAAAAACGTGAATTCGCAGTCGGAGCGCTCGCGAAAGCGTTCCTCCCCAGTGCAAACGAGCACGCCGAGTTTTAATTGACCAAAGCGTGCAACGGATCGCATAGGCGGGACAACGTGCCGCCGTTCAGCATGACGAATGACTTTTACTGCGCGCTGAAACCGCGTCACTTTTCAAGGCTGAATTCATTGAAGAATGGCTAATTTCACCCCTAATTACCTTCGTGCGCATCTGCCATCTTACTAAAGTAGCAGCACAATACGGTATCAAGGGACAGTGCGTCAACGTGCTGGGAGATATTCAAAAGAAGTGTGGCTCACCGTGTAATCTGGCAAACAACGTAGATATTTACATTACCATCAAACAGTTTCGCACCTCAAGTCGAGTTTTCTGGCAAGGCGTTGTAATCAAGCTTTGCAAGAGACCGATACTACAACTCAAGGCAGTCTTCTTCGGTATCATTCAAAAACCATAGATTTTGGAATAAAATGGTCCTAATAGAAAGTCTCAAAAAGTTGATAGTCTTGTGCTTCCAATTTTTATGGAGCTTCCCTCATCAGTTCATCAGTTCTATTCGTACACACGATCATTGCTTGTTCTTGTTGTGGTTGGTTTTCCTTCTTTTTTTGCAACGATTCGAACACGTCACCTGTTTTTTTTTTTTGGGGGGGGGGGGGGGGCACAAATTTATGTTTTTCAATCGCTCTGTAACACGGTGCATTAACGAGTAACGAGAACCAGAGACTGGAATTAACCATAGCAGGACGGACCAGTTGAATTCTTAGCACTAAGCGCGCTAAAATGTCTCTGTGTATTGTCGTTGTGTGTCTGTGCAATGTTCTGTGTAGAAAATTGCCATGACAGAGAAGGTTCGTAACGTTTGCGTGCGCGTGGCTAACAAAGTTAATGCCAATTAAGAGAAGACGTATAAGTATGCTACCAACAACAATTTTCAAGACAATTGGACAATTTGAACTCTAGGTATGATCGGAAAGAAGAAGTAGAGAAATAAACCCAAGCAAACTAAACTGAAAGCCCTAAGAACAGCGGAGTGCTTGATCTAGGGAAACAAATAAGCTCTCACGGTCTTGTAACTCGTCTCGTCTAACTTTCATCATCAGGAAGTGACAGTTCGCGTGCGGCGACGACTTTTTCGAAGGCGAGCTCACGCACAAAGGTGGCACATGTCCCGCGTGCAGTGTCGGCTCAAAAGCCACCGTAAGGCCTCATGTTTGAAAACTGCCTTGCGCCGTCTCAGGTGGCGACGGTGTCCAGTAGCCGGTTGTTCCTCTTCCGCATCTCTCACAGCAGGATCCATGACCGGTGCCGGTAGCGCCAGGTAGATACCTCGGCTCCCGGGCCTCGCAACGAACAGGCACGAGGAGCTCCGCGAAGAGCACTTTCGTCAGGCCTGTCCTGGCGGGAGCCACCGTCTGAACCACTAGCCACCAGGCCCTCGCTAAGCAGGGCCAAGAGAATATTGAAGGAGGGGTTCCGGCGTGTTTTATTGGATTCGGCTCAGCCGTCTGCGCGTTCCGCATGTGCTTCCACTTGTCTTCCTTTCTTTTTCATTCTTCCGTTCTCTTGCCACCACCGCGTGTGCCACGTGTCGCTGGCTCGTCTTCATGTCACCGTCTTTTCCCACGTGTGTACACGCTTTGCCTAAAAAACACCATTATCATTCTCGTTTGATGCAACTTCCAGATTCAATGTATTTTTGGCTGTGGGAAATTTATCCAAACCTAGGACACTGTTTTTTTTTTGTAGTGGGGTCATGCACATGAAAGAGTGATTCATCACCAGTCACAATTTCTTCAACCATTCTGAGCAATATTCTGCCATTTATGCCTGCTCCTAACGGGAAGACACCCGGTTGTCTTTTTGCTCGTTTTCAAATTGGGGGCACAACTTTGTTTCATGATATTACCCTTGCTGGTGTTCATCGCCTGCATAATCCTCCTGAGAGACTGACAGCCGTTTTCAGACAGTTTTTCTCACACTTCAATAATTATAATTGTTACCCGATGGTCAGGTGTACGGTCACCCGTGATCGCCTCCTGACCCTGATGAAAGCATTGATGAAACACAAGAATGTTCACTCATATGAAGCACGACTGCTGTAAGCTGTTTCAACAATGTCCATGGTCTCCATACCGGTTTTTCCCAGTTTTGTGCAAAAGTTGATGACCACTTTCTGCTCCACTTTGCTATCTATGAGGAACAAATAAAAACAAAACGCTGTTGACTGAAATTACCAAGACCCACAAAATTCCCACCGAAATTCCGGGAATTCATTTGCTCTTAAAAGCGGAGAGTGATAACCACTTGGTATTTTCCTTGGCTATCCTGCGGTGCCAGGCTTGAACGTTAGTAGACACACTTTGTACAAATCTCTATGGTTCCGACACACCTATAACAATAGATGTGTCAGTGAACGCTGGAGAACTAAAGCTATATTTCAAAATGTAAGTTTTTTATCTGGAAACAGTCGTATGGTCTCCATTTATCAGCATCCGCCTTACGATCAGCATGTCTCCATTTCAAAAACCCGGTCGTGGTGGGCAGGTAATAAATTACTCTTGTCTGGCAGCATCAAAAGGACGCGCGAGGTTTTTATGGATATATTTGCCGAGTTCATTCATGAGACACGACTTGGTTCACTCGCACATAGCTTTCCGGAGCGAATATAATCACTGTAGTGCTACATTAACGGGCGACATTTCTTTGAAGCGTTGAGAAAAAATGTACATGTAAGGCGTCATCACTGCTATTCTTTGGGGTCTTTTTGTGGTTTTCCTGCTCCTCAAGTCAAGTACTACTTACATTTCTAGACCTATGAAGCCAGACATCATAGCTCACTCACAGAATCCTGCCTCATTCAGTCTCTGTTCGCTTTTTCTCACGCTTTGACTCACATGACACTCACGCCTACGAAGAAATATCTGCTTGCCTGTACCTGTCGGTTAAGTTCAGTTGAACTCCACCATTTGTCCCCTGCATTTCTTTCGGTGCAGCATTCTATGTCGTGTCGAAAAGTCGTGTTCCACAATTCAACGCTTTACACAGAACGCGAAATTCGTTTGAGATATATAATCTGAGTTTCCGCTGGACCAAGAAAACAGGAATGAGAAAATTTCAGTCGCAATAATGACCTACTATAGATTTCATGCTGTCCAAAGACTTCAATAAATATATCATGGCAAGTTTCTCAATTCCTTTCGAAGTTACCACTTAGATAGCAATGCTATGAGTTGACAATACATAGTAAAGTTACGCCCTTCGTGAGAGACATTTCAGTACGTACAACTACAAGTATAGGGAATACTAACTGATGGAAAGCACTAAATATGGGCTCCTTCAGGTAAATATAAAGTAATGTGTTTGTTTTAAATGAGGTACATGTGGCATGTTTGCTTTATTTTAATCAGTTGAGTTTCTATTGTGCATGGGGTCTACATCAGAAGAGAACAATAATAGCGTAGTCATTTCAGGTTTTCGTCAGAAGAGTTGCCTCCATACGAGTTTGTGATTTCACTCCCTGCTTGCCGGTTTGTGTATGCGGCAGCGGTAATTCCGTAAGTTATTTACGCAATGCGAGAGCCTTCAAGCCTGTGCGACCTGGAAAGACTAATTTTTTTAAGAGAAGGTTATGTGACTTTTGAGACCTAACCACTGCGTATACTCTCTTCGCTATTCTTGTGCGATGAATAGAACGTGTAAATATCAATATATAGCCGATGTATACATTGTACGCATGTGCATAAAAGCACAGTATATATTGTCGTGACGTCATAACAAAAGTATTGTAGTAGAGATCAAGATACCACAAGCAGGTCAGTTTTTTTTAGTGAAGCTCCTTAAACGTGGGTCTGTACATCCTCCGATGTATGTAGTAGTAGTAGGTAGCCACCAGTGGCTACCTACTACTATGTGCGAGATGGAGAGATCGTGGTACTTGGAGTGTTCACTAGAAGGACACACGGATGGACGGACAGACATACTAGCAGACGGACGAACGGATGAATGAAAGCACGGATGTATAGACGGATGGACGCACGAACGGACGGACAGACGGTTGATTGATTGATATGTGGGGTTTAACATCCCAAAACCACCATATGATTATGAGAGACGCCGTCGTGGAGGGTTCCGGAAATTTCGACCATCTGGTGTTTTTTAACGTGCACCCAAATCTGAGCACACGGGCCTACAACATTTCTGCCGCCATCAGAAATGCAGCCGCCGCAGCAAGGATTGGAACCCGCGACCTGCGGGTCAGCAGCCGAGTACCTTAGCCACTAGACCACCGCGGCGGACAGACGGATGGAAGGACTCACGGATGGACACATGGACGGATGCACGGACAGGTAAATGGACGGAAGCAAGAACGAACGGACGGACGGAAGCACGAGCGAGCTGACGGACCCTTCGCCCCATTTATCATCATTCATATCGTAGATAAGCTGTGATTTTTATAATAAAACGCGCAAGCAAGTTCTTTTTCTTCATCCTATGTATTGTCCTTTATAGCACATGCATAATTCTATCACCTTTCTTGTCTTGCCCAAGCACGTGATAATATGACACAAGTCTTGCCACGATTATTAAGCGGCTATATGTTCTATAAGGCTAGTAACACTCTTTTCAAGTTGATGCGACATATGAAAGCCGGTGCTTTAGCTTCCATTTAACTACTGCTCGTTACAAATTGCTGAAGGGGACTGAAAGAAGAATTGGCATCGCATTTATTGCGCCTCTTTAAGATGGATTCAGCTGACCTCTGGAAAAGCGTATTTTGGGCAGTGCACCGCTCAAACATTCATCATTCCGTAACTCGTGTACAAAGTCATCGCTCGTGTACGAAGACCGTCAGATTAGCATCTGCAACAAGGCTTTCCGCTGCAAATGTGCCCGACGTCGGGTGCTCTCTGAAAAAAAATTGTTTCTTACTTGAAGTATGTGAGAAATGCAGCATGGCTTGAACGATCATACTACGATAGAACGTTTCATTAAGGGTCCTTATTAACCAACATATGTTCAAGGATCCATGTATAATAATTAAATTTTGCTAACGATACTTGAATATAAATTGTGGTGATATGATCTCGTGTTTATCTTTCCTAAGTTCTCACTTCACAGCTACGACTTTCCAGAAATAGTTCCTTGTTTCCTACTTTGAGTTTTTTCTTCTGCTTGACAGCACTCATGTGTATGTTAACTAACCGGGAGTTTGCATTTGGTAATTGAAGACTGAAAAATGAGTTGTCATTGTCAACCTTTCTTGTAGGTGATCATTCAACTATTCCTGAAAAAGACCAGAACAGGACGAAGTACGTCAGAAATGTGAGTTATTTCTGGTATATACTTGGTTTTCAATCAAGACATTGACAGACAAACCCACTGTATCACACAAAATGTAATCAAGCTTCTTTATATTTTTATATCGCGCAGTTTGCTTTAGAATGTACATTTTGCCTCTCAGTATATATTGCGGTGAAGTGAAAACTTGGGATAGACAAAAATTGGATGTTTGCACTAAGAGATCGACAAGGAAGGCAAAATAACTGCCAATAGGGATAGAATAGGTAAAAATATTTGATATGTGGGGTTTAACGTCCCAAAACCACCATATGATTATGAGAGACACCGTAGTGGAGGGCTCCTGAAATTTAGAATAGGTAAAATAGCGGAGTTTTACAGAGATCTGTACAATAGGCAGGACAACCACAACCATCATATACGATAGCAGTAACCCAGTTGAAACCCCACCAGTAATAATAGAAGTCATAAAAGCCTTGGACAGCATGCAAACAGGCAATGCTTCTGGTGAGGATCAGGTAACATCAGATCTGCTGAAAGAGGGAGGATGAATTGTGTTAGAAAAACTAGCCACCCTGTTTACGAGCTGTCTCCTGACGAGAAGAGTACCAGAATCTTGGAAGGATGCCAACATCATCTTAATACATGAGAAAGGAAATGACAAGGACTTTAAGAATTACAGGCTGATTAGCTTGCTCTCTGTAGTATACAAGCTATTTACAAAGGTAATTGCTGACAGGATTAAGACAACATTAGAATTCAATCAACAAAGGAACAAGCAGGAATTCCAACAGGCCACTTAACAATCGACCACATTCATGCTATCCATCAGGTAATATAGAAAGGCTCAGAATGTAGCCAACCACTAT
This sequence comes from Rhipicephalus microplus, assembly GCF_043290135.1. Classification (NCBI taxonomy): domain Eukaryota; kingdom Metazoa; phylum Arthropoda; class Arachnida; order Ixodida; family Ixodidae; genus Rhipicephalus; species Rhipicephalus microplus. The sequence continues at coordinate 88,255,991 of NC_134706.1, forward strand.
GCATAGCCTTCTCAGATTACGAGAAGACGTTTGATTCAGTAGAAATATCAGCAGTCATGCAGACACTGCGGAATCAGGGCGTCAACGAAGCATATATAAACATGCTGGAAGAAATCTACAGGGAATCAATGGCTACCATTTTTTCATAAAGAAAGCAACTAAATACCAATCAAGAAGGGTGTAAGGAAGGGGTATAAAATTTCCCCAATGCTATTCACCACATGCGCACAGAAAGTTTTCAGAGGTCTAGAATGGTAACAGTTAGGTATAAAAGTTAATGGAGAGTACCCTAGTATCCTGCGCTTCGCCAATGACATTGCGTTGCTGAGTAACTCAGGGGATAAATTGCAATTCATAGTTATGGAGTTAGACAAGGAGAGCAGAAAGTTAGGTCTTAAATGTATTCTGCAGAAAACGAAAGTAATGCTCAACAACCTCGGAAAAGAGCAGCGCTTCGAGACAAGTATTAGCGCACTTGAAGTTATAAAATACTATGTCTGCTTGAGACAGGTAATAACCGAGGACCAGAACCACGAGATCGAAGTAACTAGAAGATTAAAAATGGGGGGGGGGGGGGAGCACATTCGGGAAGCACTCTCAAGTCATGTCAGATAGCCACTATCCCTCAAGAGGAAGGTATATAACAGCTGCATCTTGCCGATACTAAGCTACAGAACAGAGGCCTGGAGACTTACAAAGAGTCTTCAGCCTAAATTAGGAACGACGCAGCGAGCAAAAGAAAGGAAAATGGTAGGTGTAACCTTAAGAGACAAGAAGAGAACAAAGTGGATCAGGGAACAAACAGGGGTTAAGGATATCATAGTTGAAATCAAGAAGAGAAAATTGAAAGGGCCGAGCGTGTAGCGCATAGACAGGATAACTGCTGGTCATTAAGGGTAACTAACTGGATTCCCAGAGAAGGCAAGCGGGTTAGGGAGAGTCAGAAGGTTAGGTGGGTGGGCAGATGAGATTAAGACGTTTGTGGGCGTAAATTGGCAGCAGCAAGCACAGGACCGGGTTAACTGGTGGAACATGGGAGAGGCCTTTGTTCTGAAGTGGACGTAGTCAGGCTGATGGTGATGATAATGGCGTCAATACCCAGAAGATCACACTTAAAACAGGCATTCATGATTCTCGCACATATAGCTGCTATGATTTAACCTTGTTTTAAAAGAAATGCATCACTACCCGCAGTTCGTGGGATCAAATCCCGGTGGCGGCGGCTGCATTTTCGATCGAGGCGGAAATGTTGTAGGCCCATGTGCTCAGGTTTGAGTGCACGTTAAAGAACTCTAGGTGGTCTAAATTTCCGGAGCCCTCCAATACGGCGTCTCTCATAATCATATTGTGGTTTTGGGACGTTAAACCCCACATATCAATCATTATCAAGAAATGAATTACTGATTATGATGCAGTTACATGACGCGCTCTAAGTTACATTCAAACTTACACGCAATAAGGTTCGGGGAGCATCCACGGTCTTCTATATCAGAGATGCTGGCTAGGTTAGCAAGGAAGAGGACGAACTGGCACGGCACACAAACATATGGCTACGAAGGAATGAAATCTGAGACGATGAAGAGCCGGAGAAGCTGTCAGGCGCACAAGTGTGTTGGTCAACCATCCTGACTATTGCTTTTGCCCTTTTGTGCAACATATATGCAATTACCTTCGTGACATACTGGCGGGAGGTGTGGGGTACAGCAGCCAGTGGAGCTCTGCAGCCGACTTCGCGAAGCTTTGCGAACCATGGCTTACGTTGAGCTCTTCGCTTCAACTATCACCTTCTCCATTCACCGGGATATTTCCACCACACGTTTTCACAGCGCCCAAGGACGTTGAAGATTAGTTGGTCATATTTGAGCGCGTGAGTGCACCAACAGATGGGATCCCACGCTTCAGCTAGCCAATCTGCTGTTCTACTTTCGAGGCAGAGCAAACGTGTAGCATGAGAACGACGAAAAACTCGCCAGCTGGGACGTATTGAAAGAAAAGCATATGGCAAACCCGCCGGCTTCAAGATCGCCGCAAAAAAAGAATTGGCCAGCCGCGCCAAATCTTACACTGAGTCCTACTTCTCCTATATCCAGGACGTGCTGCCTTTTTTTCGAAAGGACGACAGGGACATGACGAAAGGTGCGAAGGTCGAGCGCGTGCTTAAGGGGATTGACGACGACGTATTTAATATTCTCATGTGCAAAGGTTCTTTCACCTTGGGCGCGATAATCAATGACAGTGTTGTCAATTTAGCCATTTAGCACCTAGATCCACCTACTTTTGGACTCCGCTAGCTACCAAAAATATGATTTAGCTACGAATAGCTAGTTTAGCTTTCTTTTTGAAATTTAGCTCCTGATCTAGCTTTTTTAGCTTTTCATTCAAAATTTCGCCGCTATTTTAGCTTTTAGCTAACTCTTGCTGTAGTGTTATAAAATTTTCGAGAAATACCTTTATAGAAAATTTAGTCGAGGAAATTGCACAGAAAACAAAAAATATCACCCGTCCCATGTGCTGAATTCTACCCATAGAAAGAATGAATTTTCGTCCACTTGATTCACTTTCAATTTGCATCAAAATGTTGTGGCACACACTCAAAAAATATTTCCGCATATCCACAAAGTGACTGATAGTGAAGAAGTTTGCTCCAGAGGTTAAATTCGATAAGCCGTGAGTCCTCTGTGCATATGCTCAGTCATTATCATATGAAGATGTGACACGAGAGTTGTGGTGTGAATGTATATACATGTTTTATACACAATGTCTATTACTTAGATATCAGTTGTACTATATATTGATACTGATATCCTGATGCAGTATACACATTTTGTTCAAGAGCTTATTTTCGGATCACATAAGCTCGGAGAAGCGTTTTCCTCTTAGAAAATTAGCTATGTGATCCGTAAACTACAAGCCAGAGAATCTTGAAATATAGGATGTAGTGTAAAGTTTGAGAACGGACCTGATGACGAGCCCGTGCTGCAGCCGCATTGCGAGCCCTCCGCGCCGCCACCTTGGCTTCTGTGGTGTTCATTGTGGGTAGCGGTATCGACGTGCACTGAGCGATGCCAGGGAAAAGTGAAAGAAGCGTGTCGAGAGCGAGCGCTATATATAGGCGTGGCCACCTATCGGTCTCCTACCAAACTAGAGCACGCGCCAAGAGTGCAATGAGCGTCGCCTGTGCGGCGGCCCACCATCTAGTGAGGGCTTTTGAACCGAAGAGCATAGCTGCGCCTCTCGCGGTAGCAATAAGCACTAGCGTACACACAAGCGCAATGACGAGAAACAACCCCCCAGGAAAAGAAGCAAGCTCTTAAAAGACAAGATCACAGTGCTTGCTAAGTTAATAGATTCAGAGATCGGCGCGAGAGGGTCATATTCAGAGGTAAAAGATGATGCTCTGTAAATGGCAGATAAAGTCGAATAATTATATGTACCACCAGACAAACTGCCGTTCATAACCCCAGCTTCATACTTGTACTGCCTTTTTGCGAACTTCAAGGGCGAGTCTTTCTTGCAGTGTGTTTGTACATAACACTATAGACGGGTGTATTCTAAATCTTTTTTTCCGTGTTGTACATATCGTATCTCAATATTTTTTAGATTTGTCACCAGCTAAGACGTGCAACATGAACAATATACCACGAAGGAACACTAGCAGTATCTTGATAAATGTAGCTAGGGGATTTAAGACACGTTCGCTTCTGTGACACATGAATTTAGAGCAAACAAATCTGTACTGCGGATATTAGCAGAGTTTTAACATTCCCGTAAAAGCTTGACTTTGGTGTTCGTTCGCCTTCATGCATCTTGCATGCACCTTGACTTACAGGCATCTTGGTAATTCACTAATTGAAGCAACAAAACTCATGATTTGCTCTTCCAATGCGTTGTCTTAAGGGGCATTCTCCTCAGTGCTAGTCATATGAGTCCAAAATAATTCGGTTGTTTAGTTATATCACCTTCGTTTCTTTATTCGAAATTTTCGAAAATTAGCACGCCCCTAATGTGTATAGAGCTCTCTGGATACGCAGATTGTCTTTCAGAATTGTGGAAGCCTGGATACTTTTCTAAAAACCACACCTGCCCTAATTATTGAAGCAAACCTGAAATGTTTTTTTTTGTCTCTACGTGCTCCACGTAGTTGCGTCCAAGGAAATGTTGCTTGATAGCTCTGTTTAAACTGTAAAATAACACAGCTGCCATTATATTTCTTGCAGTTCTATAATATTTCGTAAATTCGTGAAAGATAATTTGGCTACTTTTCAGTTCCTTGCTAGAGTTTTTTAACTACTTCGAGCTGCTTTTATTTTTTCACCTTACTATTTTTGTTATCCGACATTTGGCAACACTGATCAAGGAGTGTCGGCAATTTGAACATGCTAAAAGCCGCTGCATTCAGCAGTCCTTTGCTAGACTTCCAAACACTGCTACAACGAACACGTGTAAAGACCAGTCGGTGCTGCAGCTCCTTCACTTTCTAATGACCTTAGCTGAATTCTTGGTCGCGAACTGGAAGTGATGGCTCCCGCAGATTTATTCGCGCAGCTCCAGTGCCAGCCCTGTTTCAGTTCCTTTCGTGGAAGCCATCCTTCGTCAGAAACTAGAAAATATCGGACTTGGGGTCGCGTGTTCTGTCGCCACCCCAAGAATTAGCGAACGATTCTTTGCTATGTTCTTCCCAAGGCAACGATTTTCTGCGTGTTACCACAACCCGAGTGAATGGATAAGAGTAGACGACTGCCCAATATGCTTCACCTGCCACCGCGTTGGGCATATCGCATGCTCGCTACTGCTACAGCCTAAGGTTCTCAGCACCATGCCCAACGATGAATATGACCCGTTTCGACGGTAATGCCCACCACTTTTCGCCTGCGTCCGAGTCAAACGCCACCTAAACTGTACCTAGGAACACGTGGTGCAGTCGCCCGCTTTCACCAAGTTGAAATCTCTATGGGAATAAAAGTACTAGCGCTAAAGAAAGACGGAACATGAGTACTGTGTGTGTGTCCTTCCTAAGTGTTGCGTCTTTTTTTGGCGCTGGTTAATTTATTTCAATCAAATATCACCTCACCCAAGCAGCAGTTTTGACATCACTCTCACTCGCAGTAAGCAGGTTGCCCATCATCCCGTTCACCGTAGCACTGTAGGGCAGCTAGAGAGGGACATGTCAGCATTGGCGGGGCTGCGCCCTGCAAGTAGACCTGTGTGCCGGTGCCAAAATTGCCGGTGGCGGCGTGCAGGTGTTTTCACCTCTGGCGACGGCACGTGAGAGGGTGGGGGCTGCACTTCAGACTGACAAGAAGAGAGGAAATAGTCGTCCTAATTGAGAAAAACGGAAATAAAATTACCGATACCAAGGAAATCACAGCTCTGTATTGCTAGATTCCCCTTCGGTTCTGCGCAGCACACCGGTGGTGTTCCGTGGCTCCGGAGTATGATGGTGGAAGCCGCCTTCGTTGTCATCGCTGCTCCTTGTCCTTTTCGGGAGGTACTTCATAAGGGCCGGGAAAATTGCCATGGCCAGGATGGAAGCATACGATATTAAGAAGCGCCTCGCGAGCTTTCCGCTAGGAAAGGAAGCATACTCTGCCGCATCGGGAAGGGGTTGATTGGACCCAGCAATGTCTGTGCCTCAGTTTCTTATGAAGTCAATGTCGTCCTATAGCGATGTTCCGCGCAGTTGTGAATACCTTTTGCCTTGAATCGCATGCATATGGCGAATACTGAAAAATAAGGTGCAACGAAAGAGCGTCTGCATGCAGCAACATGTAACCGGGCGCTAAAGTGACAGAAAGTTGCTATAACCGAACAAATTTTGTCCGAAAGACCAGTAACGTCAGATATGGCTGCTCGGGGACGGGGAACAATAAAGCAAGATTACGTCTGAGGTGCTGCAATCAATTTGGCTGGTTAATCATTTGTACGTAGCGCTTGGGCGGCGATCTTTTTCTTTTTGCTTCTTTCGCTCGCTGAAGATCATACAGATTCGTACTATAACCTTCAGAAAAATTGGGCGGCGTGGTCGTTCAACTATGGTGGGAATGATGGGAAGTACACAGATTTGAATTGCGTTAGTTAGCGGGCTGCTTACGGGGGTTCTCAGTTTCAATTTGCTTCTGCACGCAACAGCTTCATTTCGCATACAGTATTCACAGGCGTGCGTATATGTGTGTGTCGGAGAGTGACGCAAGGAACGTCATCTTGTTGAAAGCGGCGGAAGCATGCTAGCTTTCCTTGTTTAGGCAACGTTGCATATTCACGGTTTGTATTTGATAGTTTTGGCAAAGTGTCATTTACGTAACGATCTTCATTATTATATGAAACGAAGTTTACCAAGGGCACTGCATATATTTCGCTCATTTGTCTTTATAATTACATCTTCCCTAGACGTACTCAACGTGGCTGCAAAACAACGACGAAGCTACGCGAGCGCCCCTCAATGATCAGCTGAACCTCACGGTGTTAAAAAAAATGTATTCTGCTCTGCCCTGAAAAATATCTCCTCTTCTTTGTCTTTACAGCGGAGTAAGAGATCCGTTGTGTACGAACCACTGCTTTCGTGATCTTTCTGCGCATGAGCACACGTGCCTGTCGTTGGTATAAAAACATATGTTTATGACTAACAGTTTTATATAGAATTTTTATTTCTATAAAGTCACTATGCATATTCAGAGTTCAAAACGCGTGTTTGTTTTAGAAATTTTAATAAACTTTTTCATCATTTGTAGGCGCCAGATTTCTAGAAGAATACCTAGCACTGTATATTACCCCAGTTCTGTTGAATTTGTCCTGGTTTTGGGTCAATATCAAGGTCGCGCAGAGTTTCTGCAATCAGCTTTATATTTGGAAGAATGAAGCAAGTCTTTATTGAGAATAAGTTCATGTCACTTTGTTTTATTGTCGATGGACAAGTGCCGCCAATGTCAAGAACAAAGTCCACTCGAAGCAGATATGAAGCGTCTACTTTCCATCAACCTCATTGTGGTTGGAGAGCCTGGTGTCTGGCCTGTTGGTACATAGCTTGCAATCTAGGAACCCAGCGTTCATAAATCACATACACAAGACAAATAGGACAACCACACACGCTGAGGCTTGTGGTTGTCATGTGTTTTTTGGAGGCTGGGTTCTTCGATTCTAAGCCATGGTGGTCGAAGCACCATTCAATTAGCCCCGCGTGCTCCATGTAGACATTTTAAAAAATTAATTTGAGCGCAAACGCACGACACATTCATACAAACACACACCCAGGCATCAAATACGCACAGCGCTCTCTCTCTCTCTCTCTCTCTCTCTCTCTCTCTCTCTCTCTCTGTGTGTGTGTGTGTGTGTGTGTGTGTGTGTGTGTGTGTGCGTGTGTGTGTGTGTGTGTGTGTGTGTGTGTGTGTGTGTGTGTGTGTGTGTGTGTGTGTGTGTGTGTGTGTGTGTGTGTGCGCTCAAACTGATTTTTTGTAATGATCTACCAACTAGCCCAACACCAAGTAGTTCTACTTGCGTAGACACTCACTCCTGATTTTAGGTTTTGTGGTATGAAACTTTACGCTGAAACAGTGGCCTTCTCAATCTGCAGCAGCAGTGCGCTTGTCGATCACCGAGGACACCGTGATGTGAAAACACTCGTGGACTTTTGTCATCGACAACAATACCTCTATTAGCAAAGCGATCACCCGCGCCACTGAAAAACAGTATTCCATACAGCCAGGCTCACCGGTTTAAGCGAATCTGCTCAAGAGATTCTGATTTTGACATGAGCTCACTGAGGCTAAAACTTATGCTCGATAAACAAAAATACCCCTCACATGTAATTGATGACGCCGTTCAAAAATTGAGAAAACTGAAGCGTGATGACTTACTTATGAAGCGACCGCCACAAGAAGACCCACAACGAACAAACCTCTGCTTAACTTGCAGCACGAATTTCCCCAATGTAAACAAAATCCTTAAACGACATTACAACATACGGGAACAAAGTGAACGTCTGAAACGCGCATTCCCATCCGCTCCTGGCGTCGTTTACCGACGACCACGCAACCACTCTCAAATCAATACCTCACCCCCTATTATTCCTGCCGACCTTGTTTAAAGTCTTTTGGGACGTTAAACCCCACATATCAATCAATCAATCAATCAATCAATCATTGTTTAAAGTCACGATGTCTTGTATGTAAAGCGATGCGAGAAACACACAAAGCAACCAGCACACAATCCAAGTTTTCGATTAACATACGAGGGAACCTAACACGCGATTCCTCTAATGTGGTATACCTACTCAAATGCAACATGTGCAGTGTGCAGTACATCGGACAAACAGAAACACCATTCAGGATTCGCTTCAATAATCAGAGCCCATGCGAAATCAGCCCCAAATCTGCCCCTATCAAAACATCTCAATCTTCCCGACCATGCATTCGACAAACTATCAGTAACGCTCTTAGAGACGAGATTTAAATCAAACCGAGAACGTGAACAACGAGAGTCATACCTTATCCACCGATTTAACACCCTCGATAGAGAAATAAAGGAGAATCCGGGTACAGTTTCAGCAATTAAAGCATTAAAAACAATAACGACAATAATGAAGAAGTAACTGAGTGCACGGCACTGCAGCTGCGAAGGGCACTGGACAACTCAAAATAATTGCAAGTGTAACTACTCTTCTTAAGTACACCTGTCATCTGTTTCTGTTTTTACCTCGCTATACAATCAATTGCGCCAAACATGACATGCCCAACAGCAACCCTGTGCGCAATCGGGAGGCCTCTACTGCACGCCTAATCCAGAAGCGCGCACGAATTGCCATTGCACCCGCTTGCCAGCCCCAGCGGCAATACGCGGCGCCCCTCTTTCTATGACGAGATTTCGGCAGGGCGCTGAGTAGTTAAAGGCTTAAACTGTCGCATATATGTACACGCGCGCTTGTGCGATACACTGTCACGCAGCCCATATCGCAACACCCTCGCCAACGATGTGAATAAAAGCGCTTGGCGCGCGGTGGGCCGGGGTCATTTTCCTTCGGCACTCTTCGTTATCGCTATGTTGCTGGCATGCGAATGAAGCATGTTTGAGTACTGGTGGCGTCTTCATACCCGGAAGCCCTGGAATACGACATAAACTTCCTAAAGAAAGCTCTCCCCCCCCCCCCCCCCCACCGAACCGCCAGAACCAGGAAACGCGCTCTGGTGGGGAAGAATGCGTTAGTGAAAGGAAGGATACACAGACCACAGACATCCTAAAGGTGAAAAGGAGAAAAGGGAAAGAGATGAAAGATGAAGGGGAAGGAAGAGTGGAAGGGGCGCCCGGGGGAGTCCACCTTATATTCTTCTTTTTTTCTTTTCTTTTTTTTCTTTTCTTATTTTTTTCTTCTTTTTTTGCTTTTCTCCTCTTCCTCTCTCTCATCCTATGATTCAAGATTGTATAAAGCTGAGCACCAGCAAACTATACCCTCAATCCTGATGAAGGCCAGACCTAGGCCGAAACGTCGAAATAAACCACGTTGTAACTCTCACGGAGGATCTACTTGACTAATTGCAATGCTACGGCCACTCAACCACCATGCCTGCCTATAAATAAATAAATAAATAAATATATATATATATATATATATATATATATATATATATATATATATATATATATATATATATATATATATATGGTGGGGTGACATTCAATGGATGCGGTGGAAAATGTAGAAAAATAGGTAGACAAACATGCGAAAACACAAGTTTTACTAACGTTTCGGCAGGTGGGTCTGCCTTCGTCAGAGTGAATGGTTACAGATGCCACACAGGGCACATTTATAAGCCTCTTCGTTTCGTATCACACGGCTAAGTCATTATGAGTAGTTCAAGAAACAAGACTATATATCACCAAAGGCACGTGGCTATAGTGCATATACAACTTAAAACGCGTATCATTGTACAATAGTGAATTAGCACGTATTAGATACCCTACAACTTGTGTGGAATAAAACAGGTCTAGAAAATAACAAACTGCGCACGCAGTCGCTCAGTTGGCCATAAGTTCTGCGGGATTATCACTGCCTAAGAACATTCAGTAACCCTTTAAAAAAGAAAAAGAAGTTTAGAGAGACAAAAACAAAATAGAAAAAGCAGGAAGAGCAAAAGGAATGCGAGTAAAATGGTTAAGCGACAAACGCCACCTACATTATGTACATACTAATAGACAAGAAGTCAACATCGTGTAAAGATTATACACTAGCTAGTAAGACGAAACGGGGATTTACTAAGGCAATATGCAAGTAAGCGTACCCGGGCTCTCGTTTATGCCGTCGATAGTGTACTTTTTTTTAAGGCTTACTGAATGTCCTTTTTGCAGTCAGATAGTGTTGTTTTTTTAAGGCTTACTGAATGTCCTTAGGCTGTGATTATCCAGCAGAACTTATGGCCAAGTGAGCGACTGCGTGCGCAGTTTGTTATATTGTAGAACTGATTCATTGCACACAAGTTCTACGGTATCTAATACGTGCCAATTCAATATTGCACAATGATACGCGTTTTCAGTTGTATATGCACTATAGCCACGTGCCTTTGGTGATATATAATCTTGTTTCTTGAACTGCTGATAATGACTTAGCCGTGTGATACGAAAAGAAGAGGCTTATAAATGTGCCCTGTGTGGCATCTGTAACCATTCACTCCAACGAAGGCAGGCCCACTTGCCGAAGGGTTAGTAAAACTTGTGTTTTCGCACGTTTGTCGACCTCTTTTTTACTATATATATATATATATATATATATATATATATATATATATATATATATATATATATATATATATATATATACATAGGACATGGCACAACGGGAGCGTTGTCAACAAGGATGAATATATTTATTTCCCAACAGTTTCAGGTGGGGTCCTCCTTTCATCAGGGGGTGAGTTATACTAACATGAACTTCCAAACTTCGTTGCTGCCGCGTCCCTCTCGCCTTGAAAGATGTTTGCGAGAGTGAGAGAGAACTAAAAAAAAGAAAGAAAGAAAGAAAGGGAAGAAAAGGATGAAAAGAAAAAAAGAAAAAAGAAAAAGAAAGAAAAGAAAGAAAGTAAAAAAGAGGAAGAACCACTGTCAACACTGAGAACGAAACCAAATGTCCGTGTAGGTCCACATCCGGTTCTTATCACGTGCTGGTCAGTTCTCGACGTGTGTCGGGCCACCCAAGATTGTCGCCACGGTGGCGGGAGGGTCCGTGACGGCGTGCGTAAAGAAAGGGTTTCCCCTAATGGGTCAGTCGGCTCCTTACCTTTCATCTTCGTCCGTTTCCCTTCAGTGGTCATCAAGTGGTAGGCAAACATAAACACTTTGTATGTGCATGTGAAAAAAAGAAAAAAAAGAAAAAAAGAAGAAAAACAAAAAAAAACAAGAAAGGACAGTGTACACGTACGAGTCAGTCACAAAAAACAAGCATGGTCTCCAGCTATCAATCTTTGTCACCAATTTCCTTCTGGCTTACTTCTCGGAGGCAGGAGAGTCTTCCGGGGTCCTCATTGATGCCGGCTACTAATGTTCGAAATTTGAAAATAAAATATGCCTCGCGCTCTTCGCGCTCGCGCCTGTTTGAGAAACCGGACTGCAAAAGAGTTACGCTGATATTATCAAAACTGTGGTTTGGCAGGCGCAGATGTCTAGATAAAGGTAGCTTCGGCAGTGAAGTGACATCGTACCGGGGATTATTGAACCGCAGCCGAAATGGCGTGTCTGTTTGGCCGATATATTCTTGTCCGCAGATGTTGCATTGTAGCATGCATATTACGTTACTGGAGTCACAATTAGGGCTTTCAGTTATGCAGAATTTGAAATCCGAGAAGTTTACTTTGGATTCACGTGTTGTGACCATCTGTCGGCATACCTTGCATCGAGCTTTTCCGCAGGGATGTCACCCTGATTGAATTTCGGGGGTGTTTGTTTTTGCTCTGACAAGAATGTCCTTCAGATTTTTATCCCTGCGGTACACCACGTGAGGTGGCTTCGCGAAAATAAAAGTCAGTCGTTTGCTTTGCCTGATTATGTTGAAATGGCGGGAAAGTATGTTGTTGATTTGTGGCGCTGATGAGGAGTAAGTTAATATAAAGTTCGTTTGGGAAGTCGTTTTAGATACTCTGTTTGGTCCCTTAATTATATCATTCCTGTTCACGTTGCGAGCACGTAGTATGGCATCGTCAATAATGTCTTCCGGATAATTTTGTTTCAATAAGGAATGCTTTAGGTGTTCTGCGTGTCTGTCAAATTCCCGCATATCGGTGCATATTCTTCGGTACCGGTAGGCCTGAGAATATGAAATGCCCGTTTTTCAATGCTTTGGGTGGCTGCTGCAGAAATGTAGGTACATTTGACGGTCTGTAGGCTTGTTGTAAAGGTTTGTTGACAAGCGGTCATTTTTGACCGTGACAGTGACGTCCAAGAAGTTAATGCTAGTTTTGGAAATTTTGTGCGTGAATTTAATTGACGGGTGGCACTTGTTAAAATCCTCTATGAAGCGGAAAAGACTTCCCTCATCATGGTACCATATCATAAAAATATCGCCTAAGTATCTTCTGTAGTAGAAAGGTTTGAAGGTGCGTCCCTTCATGGATGGGATTGCAAGTGAAGCCATAAAGGTGCTCGCGAAGTTTGGGGCCATTTTCGTGCCCATTGCAGTGCCACTGACCTGAAGGAAATGTTTGCCATTGAACTCAAAATGGTTATAATTTAGTACAAGTTCAAGAAGTGTAAACAGTACCTCGCCACTTACACTAGTTGATGAGTCAGATTTCACATATTCAGAAACCATAGCCGCTATTCCGTCATGGTGGGGTATGTTGGTGTACAGTGAGCAGACGTCCATGGTCACCAGAAAACTACCGTCTGGGATGTCGAGACTTGAAGTTTCGCAGACGAGGTTGTTTGTGTCCTTTAGGTAATAAGGAAAATTTGGGGGGATGTTTTTTATTAAGGAATTGATGAATTATGATATATTTTCTGTTGATGTGCTGTTACTGGATACTCACGGACGTCCCGGATTACCTGCCTTGTGTATTTTGGGGAGCAAATAGAATCGAACGGGAACAGAATGGGCCGGTAACATTGCTTTTAACATTTTGCCGGTAATTTTCTCGTCCCGGCGGAGATTATTTAGAGTTACTTTTATCTCCCTTTCGAACTCGGGAGTCAGGTTTGTTGGAAGTTTTTCGTAGAATTTTGTGCCTGATAGTTGTCGTTCCCCTTCCTTTAAGTAGTCCGACGTGTTTAGACTTACTATCAGCCCCCTTTATCAGCCGGTTTGGTGGTAATTTCAGTGTTTTTTCGTAGTTCATCGAGTGCCCTTCGTTCTGACTTTGATATGTTGTTTCGAGATGGCCAATTTTTTGTTGTTTCGAGATGGCGTGCCCGGATTGCTACACCATCACCAGCGTCACGGACGTCAGCATCACGGACGGACGGACGGGTGGGTGGGTGGGTGGGTGCGTGGGTGGATGGAAAGACGGACGGACGGACGAACGGACGAACAGATGGATGGATGGATGGATGGATGGATGGATGGATGGATGGATGGATGGATGGATGGATGGATGGATGGATGGATGGATGGATGGATGGATGGATGGATGGATGGATGGATGGATGGATGGATGGATGGATGGATGGATGGATGTGGCTGTACCCTTTAGATCAGGCGGTGGCTAGCGCCACCAAGCCGTAATACTTAATGAACCAAAAACTAGATTTATTTTTTTCCTCTAAACAGTGAGGTAGAGGATTCGTACTTCGCAGTGAAGGGTTATTTTTTTACTCGTGCCTTTACATTAGCCACCAATCAGATAACCTCCTTTAAGTTAATTCTACTCGCTTAAAGTCTATTTTGCACTCCCTGTCCCTAAACCCCAAAGCTTTGAAAAACTCTGCGCCATCATCCTGAACTAAAGGGTGAAGACCTTTACAGAACATTATCAAGTGTTCGGCAGTTTTTTCTTCTTCTCCACACGAACTGCATATCGTGTCTACTCCTTCGTCTTTGGCCCGATATGTCTTGGTTCGCAATACTCTTTTCCTGGCCTCAAACATTAATTGATTTGATTTGTGGGGTTTAACGTCCCAAAACCACCATATGATTATGAGAGACGCCGTAGTGGAGGGCTCCGGAAATTTTGACCACCTGGAGTTCTTTAACGTGCACCCAAATCTGAGCACACGGTCCTCGACATTTCCGCCTCCATCGGGTGGCCTCAAACATTAAAGAACTACCCCGAGTATTATCATAGATCCTTTCCTTCGCAATTTCCTGCTTAAAAGATCGATAGATCTCTAGTGCGGACTTCTTAATCATTCGAACTCTCCACATATCGGTCTCAGCTTCCTTCACCTTCCTCTTAAACGATATATTTATTTTTTGGATTGGCCCCCTGCTGTTTTTTAAGTATTTGCCAGTCAATTTTCTGGTTCGCTTCCTCCATTTTTGTATCGACATTTTTCATGCACAAGTAGCTGAAAACCTTCCTAGCCCAACGCTCTTCCCCCATTTCTCTCAATCGCTTCTCAAATTTTATCTTGCTGCTAGTTTCCCTGCCCTCAAATGATGTCCATCCCATATCACCTTGTACTCCCTGATTTGGTGTATTCCCGTGAGCTCCTAAAGCAAGCCTACCTATTTCACGTTGCTTAATTTCTAATCTCTCTTGAACTTCTGATCTCATGCACAAGACCACATTGCCGAACGTCAGTCCAAGAACCATGACCCCTTTTCATATTCCTCTCACAAGATCATACCTGTTGTAATTCCACAAAACCCCGTTTTTCATTGCCGCTGCATTCCTTTTACCTTTAGTCGTCACGTATATTTCGTGTTCCCCTAGGTACTCGGCCCCATTGCTTATTCATACGCCCAGATATTTGTATTTATCTGTTATCTCTAGCGTGACCTCCCGTATTTTAAGCTCGCTACCTTCATTGTCATTAAAAATCATGACTGCTGATTTTTCCTTACTGAATCTGAAATCTAACCTATCTCCTTCATTACCACAGATGTCCACCAATCTCTGCAAATCTTTCCTGTCTTCGGCCACTAGCACTATATCATCTGCGTACATCAATGCTGGTAGTGCCTGTTCAATGAGTTTTCCTTGTTTGACGAAAAAGAGGTTGAAGCCCAGTCCACTTCCCTATAATTTGGCCTCTAATCCTTGTAGGTACATCATGAATAATAAGGGTGACAGGGGAAACCCCTGCCTAAGCCCTCGTGTTACCTCGGCAGGCTTGGATACCTGTTTTTCCCCCTTTATAACTACCTTTTTACCTTTATAGATATCTTTTCAAAGATTACTGACTACATCTTCCATGCCAAGTGTGCCCAGCATTCCCCACAATTCCTCTTGAACCACGCTATCGTATGCTCCCTTGATATCCAAAAGTGCTAGCCACAGGCGCCTGTGTTCTTTTTCTCCTATTTCGATGCACTGCGTCAGTGATAACAGATTGTCTTCCAACTTCCTGTGTTTACGAAACCCATTCTGCAGTTCCCCCAGCACCCCCTCATCCTCTATCCATGCCTGCAATCTTTCCTTTATAATCTGTATCGCCAGCCTGTAGACCACTGATGTCATTGTTATGGGACGGTAGCTGTTTATGTCAGCTTTGTCCCCCTTTTCTTTATAGATCATGCTAATCCTGCTAAGTTTCCATCCATCGGGAACTTCACCATCAATTATTATTTTGCTCACTGCCTCTCTCAAAGCCTGCTTAGGCTTCGGACCTATGTCTTTATCAGCATAAACGGAATGCCATCTGGGCCTGTTGATGTACTACTAGAAACCCTTTTATCAGCCCTTTCCCACTCTCGTTGTGAAAATGGAGCCATGGCGCCACTTGAGTCATCCTTGTCTATTGTGGTGCATAACGAACTTCCTTGTTGAATTTTTTTCTGTCACCCTTGTTCTTATATAATCAATAGCTTCGTCCCCTTCTAGCATAGCACCTTGAGCTGTAGTTACGAACCTCTGCTCTAGGCTTGTCTTATTTCTTAGGGAGTTTAGATGGTTCCAAAATTTCGCAGCTGCCTTAATATTTTTTTATGTACT
The DNA here is from genome assembly GCF_043290135.1 of Rhipicephalus microplus. Lineage (NCBI taxonomy): Eukaryota > Metazoa > Arthropoda > Arachnida > Ixodida > Ixodidae > Rhipicephalus > Rhipicephalus microplus. Next base: position 88,272,058 of record NC_134706.1, read on the forward strand.
TCTGCCAGCCCCTGAGCTTCCTTTCTTCTAATATTTTTCATTGATCAGAAGGGATACTTCCATTCTACAGCTTAGAAAGATTTTCCACTTTCTTTCAACATCATCTGTCGGTTCACCCGCTGCTTAGCACGTCTGTGTTTTCTAGAGGCTTCCTGACGCTTTGCGATTGCTCTCCCAACTTCCTCATCCCACCAACTTTTGGGTTTGTGTCTTCTTTTCCGGGGTGAGTTGTCACGTGCCTTAGCAAGCTCTAGCTCCAACAGTCTAGTTAGATTTGTGTATGTCCCCACTGTTTTATTATCCTCAGTTATTACTTTCTCAGTTTGTTTATTGGCTATTGAAATTTCTCTTCCTGACTAAAAATTTATTTGTAGTTGCTCATCTTGTCTTTTTCTCATTTTCACTGCTCTTCCAAAACTTAGCTTGATACGTTTATCATCACTACCCAGACTTCTGGAGCCACCTTCATCTATGTGCATTCCCCTGAGCTTATCATACATCCTATGTGACAACAGTGCGTAATCTATCGTCGACTGCAGCCTTTCTACCTCCCATGTTATTTGCCCTTCACACCTCTTGGTACTGTTGCAAATGATCAAATCAAGCCTTTCACATATATCTATGATCATTTCGCCTGTCGGGTCAGTAAACCCATCTATATCTTCTACGTGCGCATTCATATCTCCTAGTATATTTATCTCGCACTTTCCTCCTGACTCCTGAATGTCATGTGATATACACTCTACCATTGCCTAGTTTTCCTCTCTGGCCTTTGCTCCCGTCCACAAGTACACAAAACCAAGAAGTGTCGTTTGCCCTGCCACTTTCCTTTTAGCCATAAATGTTCCTTGCACTCCTGCTTACCCTTTGCCAGTCAGTACTTTTGTGAATGAATGCCCCAATACCACCACCGTTTGTGCTGCTTTCTGTTCTATTACAATATTCCAACGCGTAGTCCGGATTGTTAGGAGGTTGTTCCATGTCCCTGAGATGTGTTTCTACAAAACCGTATACCATCAGCCTCTCCTATCTTAGCTGTTCTTCTATCTCTTCCCATTTCATCCTGTTCCTACCACCCTGCATGTTAATATACCCTACGTCTGAATTGGCTCGGCACTCGTGGCTACGTCTATTTCTGCCCCGGACCCTACTCATCTTAGATACCAGTGCCTCTTTGGAATCGTATCTGTCCATACCACCTGTCAAAAAGTCTCCCTGGTTGTTTTCCTCGTCACTAGCTATCCTGCACCCCGAAGGGTCCGCTTGCCCCCCAAAAAGCTACTGTGCGTCCTGCAAGTCGCCAACCCACCTCATGACCTAGCCGCTCATCGAAGTGAATTCTGTCTCGTTGAAAACCACCCCACCTATGCACCTCTCTGTTTATTTCCACCACCTCAAAGTCTTTCTCTCGACTCATCCGCCATACCTCTTGGTTTGCGTTGACAACCGCTCTTTGCAGGTTGCTATCACGCACCGGTACCTCCGGTATTGTGCATATCGCTACCTGTACCTCAGGAGAAGTGGCGCGCATGTCATCTACACCTTTCGCCAGTGTAGTTGCTAGTCCTGGTGTATCTTCGTTTAAGACATCGTTTAAACCGCCTGAAATTATCACGAGGTTTCGTCTATCAGCTGTGGTTTTGAGTTTTGCGCTCGCTCGCCTCATGACTGCTTCCAGCTTGCGTCCTGGGAACGCCCCTACTGCAATCCTCTTGTCACCTCTTACCCTCTCTTTGATGGCTTCTGTGCATCAATTTAAATTCAAGTCCCCGGCGATTATCACATGCTGTGACTTTTCAGCCGGAGCGTCCTGCACCTGGGGGTTATTTGCACCTGTGAAGCCGGCTGCTTTGTCCTCTCCCAGCCCCACCACTACTTCGCTGAAGCTGGGCCTTGGAACAATTGAACCGGCTGAACCTGTTTTTTCCAAACTTGCTTGCTCTTTCTTCTCCGCCGTTCTGGTGGCTGGTTCCCTACTGTTCTCTCCGTAGGCCACTCCTCTGTTCACCTTGGCTAGCGCTTCCTCGGCGGACTTCAGCCTTTCTCCAATTGCCCTTGTTTTCTCTTGCTCTGTCGCTAACGCAGTCTCGAGCTCGGTGATTCTCACCAGCAGGTCACTCCGGGCAAACATCATTTTCTCCATTTTTTTTCTCGACCTCACATTGCCTGCACTTCGCGTCAGCCTCTTCTCCATCCGCTTCTACACTTGGGTACACTTTAAAACCCACCCAACATCCCGAACACTTTACACTCTTTTTAACCTTGTCTTTCTGACACCAATGATCCCTATGACTTGTCTCACTCGATAAATACAAAACTCGAGCCCTTCCCTACGAAAAAGAGAAAGTCTAAGCTCTACTACAAAAACTTGCGTGTTCAATGTACGTGCACCTTCCCCACGAGGTGGCAAAAGAAAAAAAACAACAGAAAAAAATCAAACACACACAGACGCGCAAACTAATAAATACCTGGTGACTGACCCCCGAAAAGCCGTACAATAAAATAAGTGCTACCGGGATTTTAACTGCATCCTTATAATTACAAGGACAAGCTCAAAACATGCAAAACCACTTATCTGCGCAGTCAATCGGGAGTGCTCAAAAAATACGTCCATCCACCATGACAGTTCGAACCGAATCAGGTGGTCAACGTGAACACAACGCCACCTACCACCCGGTAGTCATAACCCAAAATGCGGCTTTTGGGTGAGAGATGTGCGTCACGGAGCGCAAACAACTTTACAGGGGGTGTGAGCACCCCCACAACGTTTACGAAGGCAGAGCAGAACTACAGCGCAACAGAGAAGGAGGCACTGGCTGCCATTCTAGCAATTAAGTATTTTCTGTCTTCCATCGAACACACAAAATTCAAACTATTCACTGCTCATCACCCACTTACCTATTGACCGAATGCTTCTCAACCAAAAGGTGGAATAACCCACTGAATCAGTGAAACCCAACAGTTTGAAGCTGCACGGAGAAGTGGGCAAGCATTATCATATGCCGAGGCACTTTCTCGGCTTCCTATATAATCATTGGCTGTCGGAATCAAGAAAGTGTGAATTTACTCAAAACCTCTGAGAAGGTACAGAGCATTTGATGCCCATGGGAGGAAAGTTCCATGTTCCAGCTACGTTGGTACGAAAGGTCCTTACACTGTACCATGACAGCCCACATTCAGGAAGACACGATTGGTTTTGGCGAACCTATTAGAAATTCAGAAAGCAATTAACATGGACAGGAATGAAGGACGATGTGGCTGATTACATCAGCTCCTGTCCCTATTGTCAACCCAACAAGGCCAAATGCAAGCAGAAAAGGGTCACTATGATATTCCCACCTTATGCAAGTGTGCCATTTGAGACCTTCCGTGTTGACTTAGCTAGGCTAAAAAAAGCGAAGACATGAGGATAACTTAGTCTTCACTTTTTCATGCATTCACGAATGCTCAAGGATTGTTGCGGCTAAGCAAAGAAGAGATATTGCGCAAACCATCATAGAACTACTGAACAGAGATGTTTAAGGGACTAAAATCTATTGTGTCTGACAATGGGTTGGCGTTTAGGAAGCAGGAGCTCGCAAAGTGCTAAAAAAATCACTCTGAAGTTTACAGCCCCATATCAGCCGTCAGTCAACGGGCTCCCACAACGGGTCACACGGGACACAAAACAGTTCATAAGCATGCACCCAGAATTCCCAGGAGGGTGGAAATGTTGCCTACAAGCAGCATTGTCGCATCACAATAGATACCGTAGAAGAAGCGCCTTGGGATGCAGTCTCCGGTATGCGGCTTTCGGTAAACCGGACTATCTGCCTGCAGACGACACGTTGGAAATCAAAACAAAACTACACCTTGAGACCAAAAGAAGCGCAGAGAGTCAAAGAAAACACAAAGAGTCGCTTAAACGAGCATTCGACAAGCGTCACAGGATCCCATTAATATTTTAGGGGATCTAGTTTTGGTACGAAAGGTTATGGCAGTCATAGTGAAAAACGGTACTTCCATGTATCCAATGGAGGGACAAAACAAAGCCAAGGAGAGTACAGTGACCCAAAGACGGCAAAGAACTGCTTTGGCGGGAAACTGGCGGAAGAAAAAAAAGGGAATAAAATCTTCTGCCTCGGTCAGTATTGGAATGTTAATACTGATTGGGTTATATACACTTTATAAGGTGGTAACCTGAGATATAGCCTCCCCTTAATACCTAACAGGTGTTCTACAGCAATTCCATATTGGCCTGAATGATGCGAAACCGAACAATAACAGACGCAAACGCCGGATCCTTCTTTATGGCGGAATCTCATCTTTTGGTATCGTTTCTTCTAGCAAAATTTGGACCAAAATGTTACTTTCATGCTAATGCAGCCTTATAATCAAGCAAGTTGTCAATATTCGCTCACCTTTAGCCGCTTGCGCTAGTTTTGATTGATAAGAACCGAGTTGTAGCATAAAGATATAGTGAGTATAACTTTTGTGACATATGCTGTTGACGGACAGCTGATTTCAGAGCCGCATATTCAGCTTCGATTCACAAAAGCTCTTTTACGGAATTCCTCGTCGGTCTCTAAATACAGCAGATATTTTACTTGATTATTATGTGGCGCTACATTTTGACTTACAATGGCTAATTCTTACCATTCATTTTCTCCTGGCGAGAGCAGCTGCTCAACAGCACAAAACGTCTTCTACTGTTTGCTGCTATGGGTGGTGCAATGGAAGATGATCTCATTTGTTGGACGTCAGAGAAATCTGCGAATACAGTTCCTACATTCCACCATACCATACGTTTCCAAAATAAGACGACGGTGAGCAATACCTCGTTTTTGCGTTTGCTATAAAGAAGGGTGCCAGTTGCTGAGCAATACTCTAAATGTTCGAAAACACAGTGATGAGGTATAACTTGGTCGATACCAGATAATTATGCTGTTGAATGGAACATTACTTTGCAAATAAAATGGACTGAAGCTAAACTGAAGCGACAATGATTTTTTAAAGTGTGTTACAAGCATGGCAGAAAACTCAGCAAGAAACACAAGGTTTATACATAAAAGCACAGAATGCAGACCTCTGAAAGTAAACTAAAGCGTGAAACCTTCTCATTATCATAAGATAATCAGCTAGTAGATACAAAAACAAAGAAAGCCCCAATTCTATAAAACAAAAGTACAAAATATACAACAGTAAATATTTATGTTCATAACATAAATGAACAAAAAGGAATCGATATCAAATACAAATGTTTGCAAAACCGCAGTGCCGTGTTGGGGTGCTTTTACGTGTGTATTTACTGAGTATAACAATATACTCATTTACTGCATGCGTAAAACAATGCCACAACAACGTTTTTAGAAAAAAATGAAAGTAGTTGCAAGAAATACAAGTGCCGTGTTTTATAAGCCCATAAACTTATATTAAGATCTCAAGTCACATGACAGGAAAAAGATATTGAAGTCTTCTTGTGAAAATAAATTACAAACTAATTTATAAATTCGGTCAATACCTGAAGCTGATATCTTAGAAAATTCATTATTTTGATCGTTTGCTTACCTAAAACTAATGCCTGCCGCAAAAGCACAATTGAAATCACGCTCTCATTGCCAGGTGATTTCTTTGAAATTCAAAATCAGCTGACACGAACTATGTAAACATATATCTTGCGCTATGTCGCAAACTCGTTACATAATAAAGTGAGTTTTTCTAATGTTTTTCCGTAGGAACCTCCAACACCAATGAACAGGTATGTTGATGGCCTTTGTACATTCGTAGTATCGTCACGTTTTAGTGACGGCGAGCAGTACAAGAACGCTCACCGTAAGCGAATAAACGTCAGCGTAATAAACCACAAGCTAATAACCCTACTGGCAGGGTACATTTCAAATTTTTTAATCAATAGCATTGAATAACTCGTTTCGCAGCAATTCTGGCGCCGTTGGTTGTAAGCGAAAAATCATCTGATGAATGGCCGAAAAATCGAGAACAATGGAAATAAATGAAAAAATCTGGGAGAAGAGTGTGGACCGAACGAGAATTGTTTGGGTTAAAAAGGTGATCAAACCCGAGTTATTTGCGTGGTAAGCATGTGTTCTACCACACGGCCGCGGCTATACTTGAGAAAATAGTGAAAATAATTTCTTCTGCTTGCAAATGTTGTGAATGTATCTCTCACGCTCCACAAACACACGCGTCCTGCATACAAGTTTCACCATGCAACATGTAATATTTTAGTAACAATGCTGGTACAAGCATCCATTGCCAACGGGCGCCAGAATATGTGATTATCATAACGACTCCCTGGTTGAAAGCCGGTAGCCCACTAGAAAAGGCACACACGCTACTACGCCTATTCCCTTTTAAAGGGACACTAAACCCAACTATGAAGTCGACATTGATTGTTGAAATGGCCGTCCAGAAACCTCGTAGTGTTACTTTCGTGCCAAGGAAAAGCCTTTTTTGAAATAAAATCACGTTTTCCTGGGTAATCATCGGGTAAGCGTACTTCAAATTACCCTCCTCAAGAAACGGGCTGACCGGACCATCTCATGCATAGAGGAAGGAAAAAAAACTTAGGAAAGGTCCTGACGTCAGTCATTGGGATGCCGTGGTGAAGCCGGAAGTCAGCCATATTGACTGGGAAAATTCACCTCTGTTGCTTACATCCGAATGTAAAGGAGAAGGCGCGCCTCTCTTTGGCTCGGAAAGCACGTGGGTTGCGCAGCGTGCGCGTCCGGACGGTCCGAAACTAATAGAACGGGACTCAACACTCTGGGCCAGCGCGACACCATCGGCGAAATGATTCGGTTTAAGTATTAACAGGGAGTAACGACTTGCTGCCAACGAAGAAAAGTACAAGAGGAGGCGCGCTAGGTGCTCTGAAAACGGCGAGTGCTTTCACGTCTGTACAGACATCACGGTCGGTCATGCTTCCTCTTCTACGGTTGCATTCCGACACGAGGCCGACGCAGCGTTCGGCCACTGTGCCCGTGTTCCGCGTGAAACTCACCGGCGTCAGCATTCTGCGACCGTGGTGACTTTGAGCACGGTGCAAGTGACACTTGAACGCGGTTGCTCTAACGTTGGGATTACAATGCTGGGGGCGAGTATACCAAGCGGAACAGAAAAGGTGTTTTATTGCGCACATGCAAGTTGTTACTGTACACATACCGAACACAAAACTACGTATGTGCACGTGGTGCTCACTGTTTCTTGCTGTGCACAATAGTTTCGTTCGTTGCCACGAGCAGGAGCACTGCCCAACTGCACTGACCTGCAAGGCGTTCGTCGTCATTTCACTTCGTCATGGTGCCCAACGCATTTTGCTGAACACTTCAAATGCTTCATCCGCGTTATCCGCCGCACGACACATGCATATACGCTTGTTCTACGCACTGTTCAGTCCCCGTGGAGGGCGAAAGGTTTTGTAAACGTTGCTAAGAGTACAGTAACTATAAGGTGAACACCGCGTAACTACGTCCACCACGGCTCAGCACGAGACCTGCGGAGGCACACATGCCGCCGCCAGCCGGGGCCGCTCACTGCTAGACCAGCTACACTGCGCAACACGTAACCATAGCAATGCCGCCATTGTGCCCAGTGAATATGGCCGCAATGATGTCATTTTCTCCACACTTTTTACCATGGAGCAAGGAAATACTGAGGAGAGGCCCTATCATATTCCCATGCATTACGAGAAGTGTGGCGGAAGTGACGTCAAATTTATGGGGCAGAAAAAACCGGTATGGGGCAAACAAAACAGCAGACGCTCCGCGGTGTGCTCTAAGCGCTGGTTTGCATCTGGGTGGACTTCTAGTCCCCGCGTAAACTTAACACGTGCTGTATGGCTTGCATGCAGTAAAATGTTGCGAGCACACTTTCCCCATACTGTTCGTGTGTGGCAAGCCCGAGCGAGGCGTGCTGAAATACTTCGTGGAGTGTGTTTGTGTAACTTCACAGAAAGCACGGGTGCGTGGCGTAATCAAAATCATTCAGCCTCTGCATCATCGCATTCGATCTCACCCAGCAGGAACTTATGTGTTCTTCTCACCGTACGGCCTTTTTTTCTTTGCAAGGTTTCCCAATCTACGGGCCGATTAGCAGTTCTTTTCTCATATATAGTGTCAGTGTGGCAATGCACAATTTTGAGAGCTTGATTCGTAGCTATTCCGTGTAACGCCAGCCTAGTACTTGACGTACTTCACGTCGATAAGAAGGCACCACTGTATTGTATACGCGCTCGTACAAGCAAAGTGTGTAATACCAGTGCGCACACAACTTACACGCAGTGAGCGCACACTGTACAATACATACGCACTTAGCTCGATAATAAGAAAAGTTTATTCTCCTTCCGTACGAAAGAGGCAACTTTTAAAAACGCGCCACGATGCCTACAACAGTAAAAATGAAAGTTCGCGTGTGTTCTTAGTTGACATAATAAGTAAGAACCAATGGAGCGTACAGCTGAGAGCTCCGAATCAGATATCACAGCAAATACCATGCATTATTGATCAACAGTGAAGCACACATATGTGAAAAGAGCAACCAGGTACATCCGGCAGTGCACGCGATTCGCACCGAGTATACACTACAGCTGGCCATCCCACAGGTTTCCATAAAAACACGAGAAAGAAGCATAACTTGTCATTTGACTCGCTGCCGGCCGGTGGCTGGCGCGGCTTCCAAGGCCACTGCGGCCATAGAGGAAGGAAAAATATAGGAGAGGCCGTGACATCATATTTGTGAATCCACCGCATGGATAGATAGATGGATGGATTAATATGGCTTTACGCTTTAGATCGGGCGGTGTCTAACGCCACCAAGCCGTAATAGTTAGTGAACGAAAAATTAGATTTATTTTTTTTCTTTTTCATTAAATAGCGAAGTTGATGACTGGTACTTTGTAGTGGAAGCGCAGCGATGGCGTAGTGGTTAGAGCCTCCGCCTCACATGCAAAAGGTCCATGGTTCAAATCCCGGTGCCGCACAGTTCCCAACTGGATAAAAAAAATCCGCATGGTGATGTAGCTGCGTTACGAGGCCTGGGGTGCGGCCTCACCGGCAACCACCGCCGGGAACGCACTCCCTCACCAGAGAAGGATTGGCCACCCTGGTGCACCATCTGGCCACTACCTCCTACATGCATACGTCAATTAACTCATGGCCCTCAGTCCCCAGCAGCTGCGAAGTAACTGACCACGGCGGTGGTCAGATCTGCAAAGCAGCAGAGGGTGCTAAGAATCTGGATCCGGACAGGCCACCAATGGAACCTGAACTTGGCAACGTTTAACGCTAGAACCTTATCTAGTAAGGGAAGTCTAGCTGTACTATTCGAGGAGCTAGAGGGTGTTATATGGGATATAATAGAGCTCAGGGAGGTTAGGAGGACAGATGAGGCCTATACGGTGCTACAGAATGGGCACGTCCTTTGTATCGTGACTTGGCGGACAAAAGAGAACTGGGAGTGGGGTTCCTAATTCGCAGAAACATAGCTGGCAACATAGAGGAATACTATGAAATTAATGAAAGGGTGGTAGGTATCGCAATTAAACTGAATAAGAGATACAATATGAAGGTGGTACAGGCTTATGCGCCTACATCCAGCCATGATGACGCTTCAGTTGAAAGCTTCTATGAAGACGTGGAATCGGCAACGAGTAAGGTAAAAACACAGTATACAATACTGATGGGAGACCTTAATGCAAAGGTAGGGAAGAATCAGGCTGGAGACCACGCAGTAGGAGATTCTGGCATCGGTACTAGATATGCCAGAGGAGAGCTACTAGTAGAATTCGCAGAACGCAATAATTTACGGATTTTGAGAGAGAGAGATAAACAACATTTTTCGCGCCCGGCGTGCGGGAAGTCACCGGCCGCGCAGGGCACGGGTATTCCCTATCTAAAGACTATGGCTAATAGTCCTATAGTCCAGGCCCTAGATCTTGAGGACGTTGTGCTCTGGCTAGGCGTTGGATACTCGGGCTCCTCCGCTCCCGTTGTCCGGGGCGTCGGTTCCCTTTCTCGTCTGCTTTGCCAGGGCCTCCTCAAGCCGCTGGATGGCCCTTCGTTGTGTGGTTGGGTCTTGGGAGCGTATCCATGCTCCCACCTCTTCGGGATACGTGGTGTCCTGGCACTGCCCATTCCCATCGTTCACACCACTGTTACACCCGCCCCACATGATGTGGCGGAGGGTGGCTAGTTCACGTTCGCACACGCTACACTTAGCGTCCACAAACATGTCGGGGCATACGTGCTGGGCCAGTGCTGGCGTTAGCAAGCATTCCGTTTGCAGTTGTCGGAGCTTCACCGCTTCCGCACGTGACAGTTCACGATGCGGGGGCGGAAAGGCTCTCCTGGCCTCTCTGTAGGCCGCCAGGATCCCTCCGTAGTCGGTGAGGGGATCGAGGTCTTCTCGTTCTTCACCGCTGGTTTCAGGGAGACGGGCTGCCGCGGTCCGGCACGTGATGAGATCACGGGCCACAGCGTCCGCCTCCTCGTTGCGGTTCTCAATGTCGGAAGCCAGTTGTCCCATGTGGGCTGGGAACCATTTGAGGGCGATGGTTGGCCCTGTGGTGGCGCCGCGAGCAGCCCGCGAAGCCGTAATGAACGTCACTAGCCGCCCCGTGCCCCGCCAAACCACGCCTCGGGCAAAATTTCTGATTGCCTGCTTTGAGTCGCTTAGCACCGTGCGTGTGCCCGGCCTACCTGTGGCCAGGGCTATCGCCGCCTCCTCTGCCTGGCCAGCTGTTCGGGCGCGCACGGTGCTTGCTGTTAGTAGTTTACCGGTAGTTGCGCTGACCACCACTGCTGCGAAGGCGTTGCGTCTTCCCGGATATCTTGCGGCGTCCACGTAGACTGCACCCTCGTCTCCCTGATGTTGACGGGCCAGCACCACTGCTTTCGCCGCTCGCCTGCCCGCATCCCTTTCTGGGTCCATGTTCTTCGGCAGCGGGTAGACAATGATCTTCTTCGCTGCCTCATCGCTCAGGGGGACTTGTTCTTCTAGCTCCCCGTCTGGTCCTGCTCCCGGGCGTTCTCCAGGAGGTAATAATCCCACCTGATCGAGTAATCCTCTGCCCGCGGCTGTGTCGCTCAGGCGGCTCAGCTGCGAAGCTTTCTGGGCCTCGCTGATCTCCGAGAGCGTGTTGTGTGTTCCCAGAGACAGTAAGGCCGTTGTCTTTGTGCCTGGTAGGAGCACAAGAGCCCCTGCGTAAACCTTCTGGATGGCAGCGTCGATCTTGGCTCGTTCCGCGCCGGTCCAGTGGTGAAAGGCCCCCGCATATGCTGCGTGGCTTATAACGAAAGCCTGCAGCAAATGCGGGGGCCTTTCACCACTGGACCGGCGCGGAACGAGCCAAGATCGACGCTGCCATCCAGAAGGTTTACGCAGCAAATGCAGGAGCCCCCTCTCTTTCATGCCCCGGTAGCGGGACGACATTCGCTTGACCAGACGCGCTGCGATGCCCATCTTGGTTGTGATGTTCTTGACCGCCGTGGCGTTGGTTTGGGTGCCGTCCACGAACATCCCCAGGACTCGAAGCCCCGGGACGTGCGGGATCTGGATACCGTCACTGGTGCGCACGATGATGTTCTCGGCCGCCTCTCGACTTGCCTTCTTTCTATGCCTCCCAGGTGGTGGCAGGATGAGTAGCCGCGATTTTTGTGGCGAACACCGCAAGCCCGTGCCCGAGAGTGTGGACTCCACGGCGTCCACCGCCGCCTACAGACCCGCCTCGATGTCTCCGTCGCTTCCACCCGTGGCCCAGATGGTTACGTCGTCGGCGTAGAGGCAGTGTCGTATCCCTGGGCCCAGCGCCTCCAGACGCCTGGCCACCTCGATCATGACAATGTTAAACAGTAACGGGGAGATGACCGAGCCCAGTGGGGTCCCGACACTGCCCAGCTCTCGTTCTTCGAGCTTCGTTCCTCCCACCTCCAGCCTGGCCGTGCGGCGAGAGAGGAAGGCTCTGATGTAGTTGTACGATCTTGCGCCCAGCCCCAGGCGGGCCACCTGAGCCAGGACCGACGAGTGTTTAACGTTGTCGAAGGCGCTCTGCAGGTCCAGGCCCAAAATCGCCCGGTTGTCATTCTTTGGAGTCCCGCCCGGTGGGTCAAGGACTTCTCGTTGAATCAGGAGCATGGCATCTTGCGTTCCCAACTTGGCCCGGAAGCCAAGCATTGAGTCCGGGTAGACATGTCGCGCTTCCATGTAACGGTTCCAGCGGGTGTTAAGAACGTGCTCCAGGACCTTGCCCACGCAAGACATGAGCGAGATGGGACGCAGGCCCTCTATACCCGGTGGTTTGTTTGGTTTTGACAGCAGGATTTTGAATACCTTCTACCGAAAGCGAGCAAACCGCAAGTGGACACGGAGGAGCCTTAATGGCGAAAATAAGAACGAAAAAGACTTTATAATGAGTGCACACCCAGACATCGTGCAGGATGTGGAAGTGGTTGGCAAGGTGCGATGCAGTGACCATAGAATGGTACGGTCTCGAATTCACCTAGACTTGAGAAAGGAACGCCCCGCCGTGATGGTCTAGTGGCTAAAATACTCGGCTGCTGACCCGCAAATCGCGGGATCGAATTCCGGCTGCGGCGGCTGCATTTCCGATGGAGGCGGAAATGTTGTAGGCCCGTGTGCTCAGATTTGGGCGCACGTTAAAGAACCCCAGGTGGTCAAAATTTCCGTAGCCCTCCACAACCGCGTCTCTCGTAATCATATGGTGGTTTTGGGACGTTAAACCCCACAAATCAATCAATCAACTTGAAAAAGGAACGACAGAGACTGATACGCAAGAAGCCAATCAATGAGCTAGCACTGAGAGGGAAAGTACAGGAATTCAGAGTCTCACTTCAGAACAGGTACTCGGCTCTTAATGAGGAAACCAACCTTAGCGTAGATACAATGAATGATAATCTGACGAGTATCATTACGGAGTGTGCAGTTGAAGTTAGAGGCAGGGTAGTTAGACAGAACACTGGCAAACTTTCCTAGGAAACGAAGAATCTCATTGAGAAGCGTCAAATCATGAAAGTCTCAAGTACAACAAACAAAATAGAACTGGCAGACCTTTTGAAGTTGATTAATAGGCGTAAGGTATCCGATGTAAGAAGGTATAATATGGAGAGAATTGAACACGCTCTGAAAAACGGAGGAAGCGTCAAAGCAGTGAAGAGAAAACTCGGGATAGGCAAAAATTGGATGTATGCACTAAGGGACAAAGAAGGCAAAATAACTACCAATATGGATAGGATAGTTTAAATAGCGGAGGAGTTTTACAGAGATCTGTACAGTAGCCGGGACAACCACGACTTTAATACTATAAGAACTAGCAGTAACGCAGATGACACCCCTTCAGTAATGATAGAAGAAGTTAGAAAAGCTTTGGAGAGCATGCAAAGAGGCAAAGCTGCTGGTGAGGATCAGGTAACATCAGATCTGCTGAAAGATGGAGGACAGATTGTGTTAGAAAAACTAGCGACCCTGCTTATGAGGTGTCTCCTGACGGGAAGGGTACCAGAGTCTTGGAAGAACGCTAACATCATCTTAATACATAAGAAAAGAGATGACAAGGACTTGAAAAATTACAGGCCGATTAGCTTGCTCTCTGTATTATACAAGCTATTTACAAAGGTAATTGCTAACAGAGTGAAGAAAACATTAGAATTCAATCAATTAAAGGAACAAGCAGGATTTCGAACAGGCAACTCAGCAGTCGACCACATTCCTACTATCAATCAGGTAATAGAGAAATGCTCAGAATATAACCAACCACTATACATAGCCTTCATAGATTACGAGAAGGCACTTGATTCAGTAGAAATATCAGCTGTCATGCAGACACTGCGGAATCAGGGCATCGATGAAGTATATATAAACATCCTGGAAGAAACCTACAGGGGATCAACTACTATAGTGCTTCATAAAGAAAGCAACAGAATACCAATCAAGAAGGGTGTAAGGCAGGGGGACACAATATCCCCAATGCTATTTACCGCGTGCTTACAGGAGGTTTTCAAAAGCCTAGAATGGGAACAGCTAGGGATAAGAGTTAATGGAGAGTACCTTAGTAACCTGCGCTTCGCCGATGACATTGCATTGCTGAGTAACTCAGGGGACGAATCGCAACTCATGATTACGGAGATAGACAAGGAGAGCAGAAAGGTGGGTCTCAAAATGAATCTGCAGAAAACGAAAGTAATGTACAACAACCTCGGAAAATACCAGCGCTTCGAGATAGGTAATAGTGCACTTCGAGTTGTAAAATACTATGTTTACTTAGGGCAGGTAATAACCGGAGAGCCTAACCACGAGATTGAAGTAACTAGAAGAATAAGAATAGAGTGGAGCACATTTGGCAAGCACTCTCAAATTATGACAGGTAGATTGCCACTATCCCTCAAGAGAAAGGTAAACAGCTGTATCTTGCCGGTACTTAGCTACGGAGCAAAAACCTGGAGACTCACAAAGAGGGCTCAGCTTAAATTGAGGACGACGCAGCGAGCAATGGAAAGAAAAATGGTAGGCGTAACTTTGAGAGACAAGAAGAGAGCAGAGTGGTTTAGAAAACAAATGGGAGTGAAGGATATCATAGCTGAAATCAAGAAGAAGAAATGGACATGGGCCGGGCATGTAGCGCGTAGACAGGATAACCGCTGGTCCTTAAGGGTAACTAACTGGATTCCCATAGAAGGCAAGCGGGTTAGGGGGAGACAGAAGGTTAGGTGGGCAGATCAGATTAAGAAGTTTGCGGGTACGAATTGGCAGCAGCAAGCACAGGACCGGGTTAACTGGCGGAACATGGGAGAGGCCTTTTTCCTGCAGTGGACGTAGTCAGCCTGATGATGATGATGATGACTTTGTAGTGATGGGTTCAATTTTCACTCGTGCCTTGACTTTAGCCACCGATCAGATAACCTCCTTCTAGTTGATTCTATCCGCTTAAAGTCTATTTTGCCCTCCCTGTCCCTAAACCTCAGTGCTTTGAGAAACTCTGCGCCATCATCCTGAACTATAGGGTGAAGTCCTTTACAGAACATTACAAAGTATTCGGCAGGTTTCTCCTCCTCTCCACACGCACTGCATACCGTGTTTACCAATTCGTATTTGGCCCGATATATTTTGGTTCGCAATACTCCCGTACAGGCCTCAAACAGTAGTGAACTACCCCGAGTATTATCATAAATCTTTTCCTTGGCAATTTACTGCTTAACAGTTCTATAGATCTCTAGTGCGGACTTAATTGTGCCGATTCTCCACATATCGGCCTCAGCTTCCTTCACCTTCTTTTTAACCGATAATTCTTTTTGGTTTGGCCCCCTGCTGTTTTCTAAGTATTTACCTGTCAATTTTCTGGTTCGCGTCCTTCATTTTGTATCGACATTCTTCATGGACAAGTAGCTGAATACCTTCCTAGACCAACGCTCTTCTCCCATTTCTCCCATTCGCTTCACAAATTTGATCTTGCAGCTAGCTTCCTTGCGTAGCAAACACTCGCACCACCTCCTAGCGGAAAAGCAGATAAACACTTCGCGATTTCCGGTAGGCAGCCGCTGCAGCGGCCTTAAGCAGTGATTCTGTGGCGGCGCTGGCTAAGTGGCAGGTGTCCTCTGCCGGCAGCGAGTCAGTGGATGAGTGCTGCTTCTTTTGCGCGTTTATGAGAGCTGTGGGATGCCCTGCTGTAGTGTATACTCGGTGCGAATCGCGTGCACCACCGGATGTTTTTGGTGGCACTTTTCACGTATGTTCGCTTCAGTGTTGATCAATAATGCATGGCATGCATGTGGAGCTCTCACCTACAGTACGCTACGTTGGTTCTTACTCATTGCGTCAACATGCGAACTTTCGTTTTTAGTGCTCTAGGCATCATGCCGCATATTTAGAAGTTGTGTCGTTCATACCAAAGAGAGAGACTGAGAAAGCTTGATTTGCGCATAACGCGGAGCACTCCCAATGGTCGGGGCCCTTTTCCAGGGCTCCGCTGACCCTAGCCATCATCTCTACCCGTTGGACAAGCCAGCGCTGATCAACAATGGCCGAGCTGAACAGCAGTGCCTCCCATTGTTCCACGGTATTGTTCATCTTGTGGTGTTCTCCATTGTGATGTGAAACAGAGTTGGTGTGGCCCCACACCACGGAGATATATCTCAGCATGCTGTGGGGTAGAATACATGTAGCCTGTGTAAGTTCGTGTATGTGTTTAGATTCTGCGATATGTCACCGATTTCATTGCTGGGAGGTTCTTATGCGGCGCTGGATAAAGTTTTCTATTGTCCCTGTAATACTGAAGAATTGTACCAAAGTTAGGGTCTAGGGGCGTTGGATCCTCTATTGTAGTGCGGAAGGTAGCTCGGTGATTTGTGAAGCCTCGAGCCGCCTTATCCGCAAACTGGTTCCCGGTGACGCCCTCGTGCCCTGGCGCCCAGATAATCGTTTGGGTGTACTCAATTGTAAAGTCTTTATAAGCTTTGGTTAGAATTTGGAAAGCCTTCATACATATTGTAGCTTTTTCGTAATTCTTACATGCAGTCTTCAAATGCGTGATTATTGTCAGTTGGGCCTTTCACTCCCTGCCTTCCTTGATTGCCAGCGCGATCGCTCTCCTCTCCGCTTCTGTGATAGAGGCTTGGGCTATGGAGGCACAACTTGTAACATTTTATTTTCGGTCTGTTATCCCAACCACCATGTTCTTTGCATTTGCCTGATACGGTGCAGCGTGGGTAAATCTCGCCGTATTCAAACATTTTGTCTTTTTATCTATGTAAGCGGCCCTTGCTTTACGCTTTCCAGCATGTAGAACTGGGTCCGTGTTCTTTAGTAGGGGACATATCTTGTACCGGGCTCTGACCGAGCACGAAAATTCCTTAGCTCTTCTATGTGGCTGTACTTGTATACCGAAGCCGATCCTCTGAAGAAGTTTTCTGCCGGTTGGCGTCTGTAGCAGGTGGTTATTCTGGGTGGTTAATTGCGCTTCAGCCAACTCATCAAATGTATTGTGAAGTCCGAATGCTAATAGCTTCACAGTTAAAGTGTTTTTTGGTAGTCGCAGAGCTGCTTTATACGCCATGCGGATTATTTTGTCTGCTTTTTTTTTCTCTTCTCTATTCATGTTGTGGTAGGGTCGCGAGTATGTTAGTCTGCTTTACCAAACGAAGCGCGTCTTGCTCTTTCAATACAGCACGATTGTTCGTTATTCGAACTATCATACGAACAATTTGTTGAGCTGCTCGTTTAACCATATTCAGTGTGCGGAGACATCGCTGATTGGACTGTAACCACATTCCTAAGATTCGAACGGTCGTTTTCTCCGGAAAATATTGCTGCGTGTTAGTTGTGTGCGCACTGGAAATACGCACTTTACGTGCATGATCACTTATAGAATACAGCTGTGCGTTCTTACCAACGTGAAGTACGTCAAGTTCTAGACTGGCATTGCACGGAATAGCTTCGAAGTAAGCTCTCAAAATCGTTCATTGCCACACTGACACTATATACAAGCAAATAACTGCTAATCGGCCTGTAGATTTGGAAATAAGTCTAAGAGAGAAAAAAAAGGCCTTTTGACAAGCAGAACGCGTAAGTCACTGCCGGATGTGTGTGAATACGATGATGCAGGGGCTGAATAATTTTCTGTCCGACACGTACCGGTGCTTTCCGACACGTACCGGTGCATAAGAGATGTAATGTTATGACACACGAAAAAATGTTTCTAGCACATTATTCTAAGTAAAGGGTAAGAGAATGCGCTTGCTATCATGGTGTAGATTGCGGTGAACCAGCGCGAGGTACTTATTTTTTGCGTTCCAAATACGTGTCTTGTGTTGGGGTCGAAGCATATACACTACAGTAGTGGATGAACTTGGAGGACAACGCTAATTTTTCGACACCATAACAGTGATTCGCAAAGTGACCACCTGCAAGCACGACGAATCTAGACGCGTCGAGGCCAATGGTCCGGCCAATCTCGCTAGCGTGACGTCACATCGGCGTTCGGAGGCCTTGATATTTTTTCTAGGTGGCTTTGGGCTGACCCAACACCGCCTAGATTTTTTTTCAAGGCCTCGGCAAGCCTCCGTCTCGTCAGCGTGACGTAACTGCTGTGAGATCTGTGAGAACGCAACGCTCGACTGGCTGAGGTCGGAATGGATTGCGTATTCTGTTCGCCAAATAGACAGACAATCTTTTTTTGCTTCGAAACAAGTTTTCAGTGGGTAAACTGTAGAAAATTACTACCTACTGTCTAACAAAAAAAGCTCAGCAATATTCTATCTTTAAAATGATGTACTTATTTACTTAATTTATTCACGTTTTAAACATTTTTGTTCACAGCCGAGCAAAGTTAGCAGCACATGAGTGCGTCTGGCCACATTGATCTTACGTGCTCGCTCGCTCTGCTGGCTGTTGTGGTTGTAGGCTAAATGCATTTTGTTACCACTCACGCTGTTTTTTCTTTCTCTAGTGCTGTGTGAGCATGGATGGGTAAACTGCGCAATATGCCTGGATGCTGCTGTGCACCGGGGCGCAACTCTAACTATGCTCATGGACCTAAAGCGCGCGTCTATCGGTTTGCGATGGACGCCGACCAAAAAACCGCATGGACGCGAGCGATCCCTCGCAAGGATTCTGCGTCCACAAAGTACACTGTGGTAAGTGCGTTCTTTCACTTGTCGCAGGTGCCTACGCATGTGTAAACTCACTCAGCCATGCAACTAAAAACCTTTCAATTTTTATTATTTGTGAGCTATGCCTTCGGGGCACTTCTAGCATATATTACGAAGGACATGAGACACCCAGTATCAGTAATCGTGCTGTTTGCCTAATTTTTGTTTTCGCGCGACCAGTCTTGACAAACGGGTACTTTCCTCGCAATCTCACGCCTAGCTGATGGCCTGAGTCGCTCTAAACGAACTGCCGCGCCTGATCAAATCCTATGAGAGTTAGATTTAATAAACAGCACTCGCCTGTTGGGCCGCCTAACAAGCCATTGCTACTATGATAATACCTAATAATACAGCCACAATTTCTTATATGTAGTTGACGAATGTCCACTAACTTTTTCTTGCTTGATTTTTGTGCTATAAGCTCTGTTTCGTTTTTCTTTTTTTTTCAGGTGTGTGAGAAGCACTTTCATACAAGTGATTTTGTGACCACGTCGACCTATCAACATGAGAAAAGCGGACGAGTACTTGAAGTTCCTCTCCAGCTGAGACGACTCAAGCCTGGTGCTATCCCGAGCCTATTTCCAAACTGCCCTTCGTATCTTTCTCGTCCTACTACTGTTGTCCGGGGAGGTCCTGAAGAGAAGTGGCTTCGTCTGGAGGGAGAATCGCTACAAAAAGCAATAAGACAGTCCGCTGAAGCTCACGAAGAAGAGAAGAAAAATAATAACATCAGTACTTTTGAAGACTTGCTCACCGCTCTGACAAGTTTCCAGACAAACACCTTCAGGACAAAACTTGTTACTCACGACAAAGTCCTCTTCCTAAACTTCGATTCTCAAGAAGCTCCAACTGTGCGTTTTCTGTGACAGTGTCAGCTTATTTGATTGTGAAAGTGTTCGTTGGTGACGTGCAGCTTAACAAGCTTGGGACCCTCGTGCTTCCTGTTTACTTGTGTGATCTGCGGGAAATCGACAAGGTCTTTATTGCTGTGCAAAGTTTGGCAGGAAACTTCTCCGACAGCGAAGAACGCTTGCAGATTGTCATGAAGAAGACAGTGGAAACACTGGATGAACTAGCGTCACAAAGTTTCCCACATGAGTGGCAAGTGGAAGTTCTCAAGTTCGTGAAACAGCAGAGAGAGAGAGAAAACTTTATTTGCGCATAACGCGGAGCATTCCAAATGGTCGGGCCCCTATTCCAAGGCTCCGCTGGCCCTAGCCATCATCTCTACCCGTTGGACAAGACAGCGCTGATCAACAATGGCTGAGCTGGACAGCAGTGCCTCCCATTGTTCCTATGTGTTGTTCATGTTGTGGTGTTCTTCATTGTGATGCGTACACTCCCACGTGATGTGAAACAGAGTTGGTGTGGCCCCACACCACGGACATATATCTCTGTATGCTGTGGGGTAGAATACATGCAGCCTGTGTAAGTTCGTGTATGTGTTTGTTTGGATTCTGCTTAATGCCACCGATTCCATTGCTGTGAGTTTCTTATGCGGTGCTGGATACACTTTTCTATTGTCCCTGTAATACTGAAGAATTGCACCAAAGTTAGGGTCTAGGGGTGTTGGATCCTCTATTGCAGTGTGCAAGGAAGCTCGGTAATTTGTGAAGCCTCGAGCCGCCTCATCCGCAAACTGGTTCCCGGTGACGCCCTCGTGCCCTGGTGCCCAGATAATGGTTTGGGTGTATTCGATTGGGAAGTCCTTGTGAGCTTTGGTTAGAATTTGGAAGGCCTTCATACATATTCTACCTTTTTCGTAATTTCTACATGCAGCCTTCGAGTCTGTGATTATTGTCATTTGGGCTTTTCGCTCCCTGCCCTCCTTGATTGCCAGCGCGATCGCTATCTCCTCCGCTTCTGTGATAGAGGCTTGGGCTATGGAGGCACAACTTGTGACGTTTCCTTTTCGGTCTGTGACCACGGCCACTATGTTTTTTGCATTTGCCTGATATGGTGCAGCGTCAGTGAATCTTGCCGTATTCAGATATTTTGTCTGTTTATCTACGTAAACGGCTCTTGCTTTACGTCTTCCAGCATGTAAGACTGGGTCCATGTTCTTCGGTAGGGGGCATATTTTGTACCAGGCTCTGACTGAGCACGACAATTCCTTAGCTCTTCCATGTGCCTGTACTTGTTCGCCGAGGCCGATCCTCTGAAGAAGTTTTCTGCCGGTTGGCGTCTCTAGCAGGCGGTTAATCTGGGTCGTTACTTGTGCCTCCGCCAACTCATCAAATGTATTGTGAAGTCCGAACGCTAATAGCTTCGCAGTTGAAGTGCTTTGTGGTAGTCGCAGAGCCGCTTTATATGCCACCCTTATTATTTTGTCTGCTTTTTCTTTCTCCTCTCAATTCATGTTGTGGTAGGGTAGCGAGTATGTTAGTCTGCTGATGACTAAGCTCTTTACCAAACGAAGCACGTCCTGTTCTTTGAGTCCAGCACGATTGTTCGTTATTCGAACTATCATATGAATGATTTGTTGAGCTGTTCGTTTAAGCATATTCAGTGTGTGGAGACATCGCTGATTGGACTGTAACCACATCCCTAAGATTCGAACAGTTGTTTTCTCTGGTATAATATTGCCGTCTAGCTTGACCTCAAGGCGGAGGCTCGGGTCTGTCCTTTGTTTTTTACTCTTGGAGAACCGAATGAGTTCCGATTTGTCTGCTGAGCACTGAAGCCCCCTTTCTTTAGTGTAATCTTTGATGGTTTTAGCTGCCAGTTGAAGCCGCTCTTCTTTTTCCGCCAAGCTACCCTTGGTTGTCCATACAGTGATGTCATCCGCATAGAAGGAGTGTCGGATGTCGGGAATACCTTCCAGTTTTTTGGCTAGACCAATCATGGCTATGTTGAAAAACGTAGGCGAGATCACAGCGCCTTGTTGTGTGCCTTTGCTTGGTGGGTGGAAGACATTGGATTCGTCTTCTCCTAATCTGATAACAGCGGTTCTTTTAGTAAGGAAGTTCTGTACATATTTGTACGTCCTTTGACCGCAGTTTGTCGCTGCTAGCCCATCTAATATGGCCTTATGGCTTACGTTATCAAAAGCGCCTTTTATGTCAATGGCCGTGACAATGTTTTCTCCTGCTTTTGGAACATTTGTTAGTACTTCTTTTTTTAAAAGCAGAAGGATGTTTTGTGTCGAAAGGTTCGAGCGGAAACCAAACATGGTGTTTGGCAACAAGTTATTTTGTTCAAGGTGCTGTTGAAGTCTGGTATTTATTAATCTCTCAAACACTTTGCCTAAGCACGAGGTAAGAGAGATTGGCCTGAGGTTTTCTATTGCCAATTTCTTTCCTGGTTTGGGTATCATAATTATTACAGCATGCTTCCATTTCTGAGGTATAGTGCCATTCACCCAGTGTTTGTTAATGAAATTTAGAAGCGCTGTTATGGCTTCGTCATTCATGTTGCGAATCATGGCATTGGTGATTTGGTCCGCCCCAGGCGCTGTGTTGCGTTTCATGCTGACGATTGCCGCTCTGACCTCGGCATGCGTGAAAGGTGCATCCAGTTCTGAGTTTGAGAGCCCAGTGTATTTAGCCTGGTAAGGGGCTGTGATGGCTCGGGCGCCGAAACACTTAATATAGATATCTTGAAGCAGGTCATCTCGTGTGCCTGGATATGTGTGCAATAATCTTTCTAGAGATTTTTGTCCTTCGCGTTTAGTTTTCAGAGGGTCAATCATGGCTCTTAGGATATTCCATGTCTTTGCTGTTCCTAGGGTTCCATTTAGTGAATCGCAAAATTGTTCCCAGTTGGCTGTCGCGAGTTGATTAGCGTACTGTTCGGCTTGCTGCGTTATTTCTTCAATTTTCGCTTTTGCCTTTTCCATCTTTTAGTGAGGTTTCTTCTTGCTTCCCACAGGTGGAGAAGGTGAGCGTCTACTTCAGGGGTATCATCTGTTCTGGCGACAGTTTTGGTGTACATTTGCTTTTCATTTCGAATTACTTTGCACCACTCGTACAAGTCGTCTATGGCGGTCACGTGCGCTTTTAGCACTTTTCTATATGCGTGCCAGTCTGTAATTTTGGCTGTGCCGATGTGTTTGCGGATTCGGCCGGTGCGGATTGTGGTGCTTAGTATGTAATGATCACTGCCCAGGTTTTCAAGGGTGTTGTACCAGTCCACGCTGTGGCAGTTTTGTACTATCGTCAAGTCCGGACTTGTGTCCATGGATACGCTGTTGCCTATCCTCGTTGGTATAGCAGGGTCAGCTAACAGAGTCATTTCCAGTTTATCTATTTGTCTTGCGATATTCTTGCCTTTGGTGTCTTGCATCTTATATCCCCAGCTTGCATGTCTGGCATTAAAGTCCCCAACTATGATTAATGGATTCCCTTTCGCCAGTTTTGCTGTCTCTTGAAAGAGCTTGTCGAACGTTGCTCTCTTTTGTCTTGGGGGACTATAGATATTAAGTATGAAGGCGCTCTTTACATGGCTCTTTTTGTAGGTTATTTCTGTTACGATATGCGGGATATCCGCCTCTTCAATGGGCTGATGACATATTGCTGTAATTGAGTTATCGACTAATGTAGCAACTTTCCATTCTGCGTCCCCGGCACTATAAGTTTCCTAGCCCCATATTTTTGGTTGTGTTCCGGCTTCCTGGACTGCTATGACAGCAGGTGGCTTTTGTTTCGACGCCACCAGCTGCAACAGTTGCCCTCTTTTCCGCCGGAAACCGCGGCAGTTCCACTGCCATATTTCGCACTTTTCTGACCGCTGCGTTTGATGATTAGCCATTATGCGTCTCCTGGTTCATGGCCGACAATCCGGGCCTGTTGTAAATCTTCTCTGCTTTTTCTCTTATGTTGATGCCTGTGGCATGCTTTCGCAAGGCTTTCGTGAATTCGACGTGTTGTGCCTGGATTTTCTTGTCCAGAATCTCGAGCTTTCCACCTACATTTATCATTACTTGCTCTATAACTGTCGGTATAACTTCCTTTAATGTTTCTTTCAGCATCGACGACGTAATCATTGAGTCACCTCCTGCATTCGGTTGCGTCTGCGATTTCTCGCCACTCTGGGTGGGTATAGAGTTTTGTTGCGGGTGCTGCGTTTGTTGCTTTTTTAGTTCCCTATTTTCGCGTTCTAGGTCACCTATTCTCACCCGCATTATCTCTAACTCACGTTCTAAGCGCATGAGTTGTGGTGTTTAGTGTGAGTGAGGGAAGGATTTTGCTGCCCAGCTCACCTGGTTCTTTCCTTCCTTTTCCTGCGCCTTCTTGCCCTTGTGCTGTTGTTGCTTTAATTGGGCCTGCTTGTGGCCACCATTCCTGGAATTGGAGCAGTCTCGAGAGCCGGACCTGGATCGGGATGTAGATCGAGATATGGATCGGGAACTGGAACGGGCCCTGCCTGGCGGTGCAGAGTCCTCGCGGTCCGTGCTGAACCAGCGCCTCTTGAGTATGCCAGTGGTTTTTGGTGTGCTGTGTTGGTGCGACAGCAGCGACCGGCCCTTTTGAGGGACGCGTTTGAGTTTCTTGGTGCACTCCGATGCCGCCGTGGGATGGCGTCCGCCGCACAGGGCACATTCTGGATCGCAAGTGTGGTCCTCAGGTGGGTCTCTTAGGCGACAGTTACTGCACGCCTTTGTCATTGGTGTGGGACAAAGATCCGTCCTATGTCCCTGGCTCTTGCAGAGTTTGCAGTACTGCTGTGTGGGTTGATAAGGCACGCACGGCATTTCGCCACCGTAATAATACACGAAGCGCGGCAGTATTGGTCCATCGAACGTGATCACTGCAGTTTGTGACTGTCCGAGCATGCGGGCTTGAACAATTGTCACTCCTTGAGTGCGCACTCGGAGATGGCTCAGGAGTTCAGCTTCTGGTGTTTCGCGTTCTAATCCGTGTACCACTCCTTTCAGGTATCCAGCAGGAGTGGATATGTAGGTGTTCACGGGATAGCTGGTGCCATTGAGCTCCAGTGTCTTTATCTTCAAGATCCTTTCTGCTACATCTTCGTACGAAGTGCTTGCAAAAATTATGTTTGATCCGTTGCGAAGGCGAAGCAGAAATGTGTGGCTGTTACAGACCTCCGGGTCACCGCTCGCATGTTCTATCGCTCGCGCAACCTGGTATGCTTTCAGTTCCTTCACAACTAACCCTGGTCAGGGCCGCATGATAATCTTCATATCGTTTTTGGTCAGCGGCGCCGCGCGCGTTAGTCATCGGCCCCTGTCAGATGCTCTTCCGCGTTGCTCTTCTGCAAGCGTTCTAGCGCCGGAGCTGTTGCTCTCAGTTTCGCCTCGAGCAACGCTTTCATCACTCGCTGCGCGTTGTTGAGACCGCCTCGTTGAGACCGCCGCAGGACTTCCAATCGAAATGTAAAACAGCAAGTCGGCATTTTACTGAGCAGAACTTCGAGATACCCTGTGGACTTGCTGGTATTTGCTAGCCTTGTGTTCACAATATCTTCACCTGCGTACAGATTTATTAGGTCCACATCAAAGTTGAAACTTCCACATCCCGACACAATTAGACGTGCTTGTGGGTCATACCGTGTGAACGCATGCTCTGAGCAACAAGATGCTTTATTTCTGTTGTATGCAAAGAGGCTGGTCGTAGGAATGGATGACCACAAAAAAACTGTGACACTTGTCATGGACGAAATTCATCTGCAGCCCTACATTGACTACAAAGGTGGTGGTCTAGTAGGAATGGCTACAAACAGTCGAAACGCCGCAAAAACTGCATATGTGTTTAAGATTCAAAGCCTCCTGTCGTCAAGCAAAGACGTAGTGTACATCCTTCCAGTGGCGAAAATAGATGCAATACAGCTGCATCAATTTCTTCGTGAGCTCATTAATGGGCTGAAGCAACAGGCTTTCGAGTAATCGCGGTTGTTTCAGACAACAACTCCATCAATAGGAAAGCAATGTCATTTTTTCAGAGCCACGGAAGGTTGATAGGATCTACAAGCATCCATCAGACCAATCAAGACCACTGTTTTTTTTATTTTAGATTCTGTTCATGATTTAAAACGCATACGAAACAATTGGCTTAACCATCGTAACAGTGGTAAATGTATGTTTTTTCCAGACATCAATGGACTACCTGACAAGCCGTGCGTGCTAACAGCTTCATTCAACACGCTGCTAGAGCTCCATGAGAGAGAAAGAAATGAACTTGTGCGACTTGCTCCAACATTGTATTTGAAGACACTGAAACCTTCGAACTTAGAGCGACAAAACATAAAACTTGTTCTCAAGGTGTTCAACAGTTTCACAATCGCAGCTCTCAACAGTGCCCAAGCAGCAGAACTGCAGCATGCCAAAAGCACGGCCAATTTTATCAGCACTGTCGTAATGTGGTGGCGCATAGTGAATGTTAAGACGCCGGAAAAAATGAGGCACCTTCGAGATGACTTACAAGAGCCCATAAAGGCAGTTTGTTGCCCCCAAGTTCAGTTTTTGAACAAAATAGTCAGTTGGATCGACTACTGGAAAATCCTCAAGCATGTCACTGGTCATTTCAGTCTTGAGACGCACAATGCATTGCGTCACACGTCTCTTGCTCTTGTTCAGGTGACAAGCTACTGCCTTGAAAAGCTTGGATTCAGGTACGTCTTACTGGGGAAATCCCAGTCGGACTGCCTTGAAGACAGGTTTGGCAGATACCGACAGTTAAGTGGCGCGCAGTACCATATCTCCATACGGCATATGTATGAAGCGGAGCACAAATTGAGGCTGCAGAAGGTCCTCGAGCTGCCAGAGAGTGACGAGATTCCTCTATGTGCCTCCGCTGATGAATTTCGTGATGCTTCAAAGCAATTCCAGATTGTAGTTGAAGAAGAGGACATTGCTGCAAAGCAGCACACACTTCCAGCTACAACTTATGTCGCTGGTTATTGCGCACATGCTGCACTCAAGAAGCTTAAATGGGCATTCTGTAAAGAGAATCTAGTTGTTGAGAGTAGGACTCTTACAATTGAGGCAGACGAGCTCATAACGAGTATCACAAGAGGTGGACTTAAGTTTCCCCAAGCCATTGTTGTGAACGCCGTACTGATGACGAATATTGTTCTCGAGAAACTGACAAGTGAAAAACACGCAGCCAAATTTTATGCCTGTGAAAAGCAGAAAGAACTGCTGGTTTCAATGACAACACTCTTCCTTGAGTGGAATGAAGACTTTGATGTTTGTGACAATGGCCATACGCCACATGTAGTGATGGGGTACATACTTAGTGCAGCAGCCAACACTTTGTTAAACAACCTTTGCAAACGAGAAAACAACAAGCTGTCTGAAGCCAAAGCAGCTAAACGGAAACTGAAGACACTCCAGGCGTAATCTCTCGCACATGACTGATGATTTGTCTTTTGTGTTTATAAATCCAAATCGTTTGAGCTCCCAGTTTCAACACCTTCTACAAGATCATTTTAAAATGTTAAAAGCTTTATCTCCACAATTTTTTAAAGTATTGTCACAATTTTCCTTTTCCTGTGAACATTGCCTTTATTTTGGCACTTGAGCTGTTATGTGGAAGAATAATTTGAAGATTTAAATAGATCATATCTAACCCATTTCGTGTGTGTTCAAATACATCTACTGAAAATAAGTCGACTAAGTGTCGAAAAGATTTTACAGGTAATGTCATGTTTGCTTTATTTTACTTTTTATGAAATATCGTATGTGAAAAACTTTGCATGAATCTTCGTTCAATGGTTTTATTTCATTGTTGGTTAGTTTTTAAAAGCATTTTATTTAATAAAACATGCAGTCTTGTTTTGACACAAATCTTCTGGTCCATTTACTGAAATGCAAAATAGACCCTCCAATGCCTTCAAAAACTTTACACGAACCGACGAGTCCGATAACGTGGCTTACATCAGTATAATCATAACTCACTGAGGCACACTTTCTCACGTGTCATATTATAGCCAATAGACTTATTTTCGTTTCCCGTTACCACTGCTTTGCTGCTAGGTGTGAACTTGTCCATTGCACGATGAGCTCATCACAAGGTTCTGCTACAATTGTAAATATAGGTGTAAATATCAAAAACGTTTCGGGGTCCATAACATTTACACCTGTTGCTAACGAAAATTCCTTCTAGGCAGGCCCGTAGCCAAAAGTTAATTTTTCGGGGAGTGGGGCACCTATTGAAGTCCTTGACAAACCCCTATTTTCACTATTTATTCTCAGTAAAACAGCCCCCTCCATCCGGATTTCATGGGGGGTGGGAGGGGGCCTCCCCCCTGGCCACGGGCCTGCTTCTAGATGTAAACCTCTGAGAAAAAAAATGCTACGAGTGCAACTGGGCCGCGGAACGACAAAACGCGAACGTGGGCCGGTCATTTGAGTGAAGCCAGCTTCCAGGCAGATCTCACACTGATGACGTCACGTAGGCTTGCGGAGGCCTGAAAAAAAGTCTAGGTGGTGTTGGCTGACCTACTCACGGGAAACCACCAGTCACCGTTTTGTTTCTCTCTCTTCCATCATCATCTTCTTTTTATCTGACTTTCAGTCTGTCCTGTCTTCTACTCTTTTCGCTTATTTCTAGTGTTCCTGGGGCAAGGGTTAACCTTGTGTGGTCACTCACCCATGGCTAATTGTATTTGGTTATAGTGGCAATGTACGGCTAGAATCTGCAGCCTCACACAAGTGCTGCAGTGTCTCCGAGTTGGATACCATATTTGATGGCCACCATTGCTGTAGCAACAATAAAAAATGTTTTGGAACACCCTCGTTTTCCCGTCTACTCTATCGTCCCTCTCATAAGCGGCTGCGCACAGATGAACTCACATACTTGAACCACCCCGGCTTATCGTTTTCCAAACTAAACCCATCCGCATACACTTCCTCGAACTCCAACACAAGTACTCTTGCCCAGAATTTTTCAGAGATGCGTCAAAGTCTCACACTGGTATGTCCTATGCAGCTGTGGCCCATCCTTTTCAAATTCCAGTGTGCTGCACCCAAACAAGCATTCCACCGCAAAAGCCCATTGTGATATCTGTGGCTGTCAGCCATATAAGGAAATTACAACTACGTTGCGTGATTGTATACACAGATTCCCTCAGCATCGTAATGGCTTTTAAAACACCCAAAAACGTAAAACTCCTGTCCTTGTGTCGCTTTACTCTCTTTTATGCACGCTGTACGCCCTGAAACGACATGTTGTGTTATGCTGGACGCCAGGGCACCGCGAAAAACCAAATGCGACTACTTCTGCTTGCCAACTTATGTGTCATTTGTCAACCTTATGAGCATTGGTAGGGCATCCTGGTGCAAACTAGATCCTGTCGTGCTGTGTTTTTCTATTGCTTTGTGGTGTAGTTGTTTGACTAGCTTCACCCGAGTACGAAAGCAATCAAGAAAAAAAATCTATCGTGGCACAGTTGACAGCGCAAAACATAACTGTTGACGCGGACCTAGAAATTGTGGTTTCGACGGTCGTTGGCAAAACTTTTCTTGAAGTTTCTTTTCTTTTTTTCCACCAGATTACGTAGAATTTTTCGACGTGATTTCCCTGATGGAAATATGTAATTGAAGTCTTAGTGGACTCCAGCAAATATGACTTTCATTGTAAACGTAACGGAATAATCCACATCGAGCCAGTGTCTATATCATCCTTCATGTCCATTCTCTGTTACAACACATCATCAAAGTGGTCGAAAATTACAAAGTGGACGTGTTAACTTCATGGGTGTCAAGTTGCGAGGATTTGTTGGCAGTTCCATCGCTTTTGCTCTGCGGCCAGACCACGGCAGGCCTTATTATGCAATTCGCGGGCATCGCAGGTCACATTCTTTGCATAAGCTACGACTCCGCACTGGCTTTTGGCGAACCTGCAGTATTCATTAGCCATAAAAATGAGAAAGTGCGTGAGGTATTAGTGCCCTGATGTGCAATAAAACATAAAAAAACGTGTTTAATTAATGAAATAGCGCTGTTGAAAAACGGTTGAGCATGCACGAGGTGGGTCACAGGTGGGTGAATAAAAAAAGTCATGCCACGTTTTTGTCTGTGTTCACTGTAATCAGCGAACTAAATCTATAGCTGGTTTTTATTTATGGCCGGGTGTAGGAGTGCTGAGTTTGCTTTGTTTTGTTATTTTTCAAGTCTGTTATTTTGTGAATAGAAAATCGTTGAAGATTATCTGTTGTCCCATGTGATTCTTTTCTGTCTGCATCTGCCGCACTACTAGCCACACAAGATACAACTGCGCTGAAAAACACTTCGCTGCAGCTCACTATAGTAGCCTTTCAGGGATTTTGTGCTCGTGGTAACCTACCACTTTTAATGCCTGCATCGCCACTCATTTTAAACAATTTAAACGGTTGTGGTACCTCAGTGTCTATGCCCCATGTTTCTGTTGTGGCGGAACATGAAACGTGAACGACGTTTGAGCTTCGCCTTCAGCGGCAGAACACGATAGGGTAATTGGGCTCTGTTCGGGAGCTTCTTGACTGCTAATTTTGCTTCGCTTTTAGGTATACGCCTAAAGCGTGGCGCAAGGAAAGAAAGGTCTCTGCTGAAATACACCGACTGTTTGGAACTATTCTGTAATTACTATATTATGTACAGTTGTAAAAATTCCTTAACACATAATTCTCTCGTTTAGCGAATTGAAGGACTACCTACTACTCGTCTTTAAAGAAATACGCGTATTTTCTCAACTACGCCCGTTGTTCACGCTGTTGCCTATATTGATCAATTATGCCTTGCAACTGGTGTGTCTTTAGAGCAACCAAATGTTGGGCAATTCAGATGTTTTGAAGCCTGCTGGAGAACTAGGCTTCTGCAACGTTATATATAATAAACACGTTAAGTACTCTTCATGCTCGCACTGCAGGGCCATGTAGCATGTATTTATTTGAAGGCTAGCGATGGACATGGCTCAACTGTAACACGCTCCTTTGTCACTCATGAGTCATTGGTTTTATTCTTCTTAGAAGCGAAGCTATTTATTATTTTCTTTAATGACATCCCTATCAAACTTTCACTCAAGGGCGACGCTCACGAACAGCAACACCGACGCCGATAGCGGAATTTCTAGGAAAAGGAGCTCTTCAACGCTATCGTGTTATATTGAAATCACTGCGATGCATCTTTCCCGTATGCCGCACCTTGGGCTAAAGTAGCTGCTTAACCACTCTTAGAAGGTTACTCGAATACCATACCCATATTTCTTTCTTGAAAGAAAGCTCGCAGCAGTATTTAGCGCGTGTAATTTTACGTTGACTTTGACCTCGAAGCCCCATCATGGCCACGCAGTTCAGGAATTTCTTTCGTTTTTTTTATTCACTTGGTCACAAAGTACGAATATTTGCTGATTTGTTTTTTGCAGGCAAAAATGTTTGTAGCTACAAGAAGTAAGATTCTGCACAAAGTTCTCAAATACTGCTTATTGCGCCAACATCATCACTCAGTCTGGTGGTACAAGGGAATGCCTGTTATCATTATAATTGCGTACTTTGATTTTATTGTTGATGGATTAGTTCATTCACTAAAGGAGTGATTCTGAACTTCCTAGAGAGTGAAAACAGTGCCTATCTACCTGCTCGCAAGTCTAAACAAAAGACTTGCGTACAGAGGACTTTTTGCCGGAGACGATAACATCCTGAACACTATCATCGTCTTATTGCGCACCGATTTACGGCGTTATTTGTAAACATTTGTTACACAGACTCCTCAAGCAAACGTATTTTTTGACGTGCAATATATGCCACCTTGTCATTGCAGGAGCTGTGACTACAGTGTTGGGCCAAAAACTATCGAATTGCATCCGACAAACTATAGTCTCAACATAAAAGTTCAAACAGTTCTACTGCACACCGAAAGTGAGAACTAATTTTTGCGTTTACGCAACCTTCTGCACGTAAAAAACTCGCACTTTTTAGACGCCCTGTTCAAAGTATTTATATTCTTGTTTATGGCGGAGCTACACAAGCTCGTGCAAACGTTTTTCGTATGTGTAAGACCACGTGTTTTTTTCATCTGCTCAATCCCACGGAAAATCTATTAACACAGTGTGATACGCGCAATAATTTTTGAATGAATGAATAAACATATTTTGTGTCTGAAAACATAAAAAAATGAAGCAATGGTAAAAGCCATTTGGCCTGACCTGGCTCCGCTAAGCAAAATGTCAAAACTTTTTGCAGACAGTGCTTTGTTGTATAATATATATTAAAAAATTGAAAGCAGGATGAAATAGCACTGCACAAGAGCATAAACAAATGTAAAAAAACAGACTATAACGACACACAAAATCAGCCACAGTGGCTATTTTCAATATATAATATATATTCAAAAGATACACAATATTTAATACGTATTCATGCACTCATATATTACTCTCTTATATTCATACATACATTTGTTATTATATACGTACATACTTCTGCATACACTTGGTTTTCGTACATAAAGGTGACAAACAGTGAAATATATATGTGGAACCTTGCCGGGAATTTAGTGGAGGCATAAGTTTTACTCTAAACCATTAACAACAGAAAAAACCTTGATGTTATATTTCAATCGCTTTAGTGAGAGCTGAATATTCAATTGTTTGTGAAAGTTATTTGGAAGCAGAGGGGTGTAACATGCAATAAGGGCTCTACCATATACATTCCCAAGTGCACAAACGTGAGCTCGTTGTCTACGGAGCGGGCATTTGAGTGCACTTTCATGGGATGTCATAGGTGAAGTTTCTTTTTATAAATGTAAACTAATATTTTTTATTCATGTACCTGTCTGGCTCTGCTTATACCATGTTTTATAAATAGCCTGCCAAACACCTCACTCGGGTTGCTATAATAACCTTCAAATAGACGAATCATATACAGTTTTCCTTGCATGCCAATTGCAGAGACGACTGCGTAGAACGTTTCATTAAAAAGGCGAAAAGATGCTCAACGGGGTCTACATTTCTATTGCGGTGGCCAAGAAAGCTCGCAGTGTAAACCAAGTTCTGTACTTGAAGAGCTGACCACAGATGACCATATTGTCTAAACTTCATCAGCCGACGATCTGTACCTTAAAACCTGCCGCCACCTCTCAGACTGCTCCAGCTACTACTTATCGTGCGGGAAAATTGCTACAAGAAAAAAAACTGGGAAAGGTTTTTCCTTCCTGAAAAACTGTTTTCTAAAAATTTTTGTCTGTATGGAATGGACTTGTTTTAATAAGGGTTATCAACAAAGCAGGTTTACGTCCAATGAGTCAGAGCTATAGCTATGGTAAAAAAAAATGCAATACTTCACAAAATTTGTTGGGTTTCTAAGTTTTTTTTTCAATTTTTAAAGATTTGAAGCATACTTAGCTCCTAAACTTCAAACTTTTAAAATTATGCATAGTTGTGAAACGTTTCTACTGAAACTTAGCTTGGTCACGGAAAACGCAATTATGGTTCATTTGTAAAAGAAAACTTCGAAAGTGTTTTTTTTTCTTTCTGTTAGATATTGTTACGCGTATGTGCCAGTGGTGGCGACGACGAAGCAGCGCGAGTGTCCTTGGCCGAGGGCTAATACGAAGAATACGTTGCAGTCTTTGATCGATAAAGCATATTTGTTCAAGGTGGCTGTTTATCTGTTCGATGTTTTGTTAAAGGTTTCGTAATTGTCGATCCCACGTCCTCCCACTGGTGAAGGTGCTGAGTACTCTTCATGCTTGGTACACTTCGTGGATCCAACAATCGAGACCGGGATTGCTACCACGCGTCGACACACCAGTCCACCGTTTCAGTCGCCGTCTGCTAGGCCTAGCTGCCGAGCTCAACCCTTTGCGAGAAACTGCCAGCAATCGCTTGCCTCCTTCAGCCACCATCGCCACTGCAGCTCCATCACACATGACACTTCAGAATCTTATTATTTCGGATTGTTCCCATGGTGATACTTATGAAGGTGCCTAAGACAGGCTGGAACAGTTCGAACGCTGTGCGAAGTAGAACCAGTGGGCCACCCCAGAAGACAAGCTCGCGAATGTGTACTTCTACCTGAAAGACAACGCCCAGACGTGATACATCAAAAGGGAAAGAAGCTTGGCTACGTGGAACGACATCCGCAACCAGCTGGTTGACACCTTTACTAGTCTCGACGGAAAGCAGAATGCGCAACGTCTCTAGGAAGGTCGAATTCAAAAACAAAATGAGAGCGCTGCTATGTTCGCCAAGGACATGGCCAGTTTTTGCGGCAGGGCAGATCCCGAGATGCCGGAAGACAGGAAGCTGCGGTATCTAATGCGAGGCGTGAAGGAGCATGTGTTTGCTGGGCTTGTGAGAAATTTACCAACCACGGTAGCTGAGTTCAGAAAAGAAGCCACCGCTATTGAACGGGCCCTACAAAAACGCTATCGCCAGCAGCACCTGGTGAACGTTCGAGTGAGTAGTCCCGGCTGTGGCGAGCCACCGCGACAACGACAGACGTCTGCGGGAAGTCACCCGGGAGATTTTGAGGGAGGAGCATCGGCAGCTTTGTTTAATTCCAGCAACCGAACAACGGCTGCGCACCGGCGACAACGGCGTTGTCTTTTGAGGCCGATGTTGTCCGGAATAAGGTCTGTCAGGCTTTCTCTTTATCCGGCTTTGATGTGCGACAGCATCTAACTTAACCTAATGAAGTCCGGCGCCCCGTCGTCGCACCTTCAACACAGTGGACTCCAATGACTGGACCACCACCAACCTTGCAAACACAGCCGCTCTTAGCGCCGATGACTTTTCCAACCTCGTGGATATTGCCCAGACGATTGCCGCATAGTCAAAATGTGAACCCCACAACGTAGTTCAGTAGCGAGTCCCCGCTTACCTACCAGCGTCTGAAAACCGATTAGTGGCGTACCGCTGACCGTTGACCGGTACGCTTTCATTGTGTCGAAGCTGGGCACGTCTATAGAGTTTGTCGTTATCGCGACACTCAGTACTCAAGATTTCATCGCTACCCTGATTACGCTACGTACGATGATCGACAAACGTACAACGACGCTCCTGTGAACACACTGGCGCAGTATCCAGTAATGCCTGAAAGACGTTCTCCGTCTTCTGCGTGGCGCAGTCTGCCTAATAGTCGCAGTTTTGCCGATGTCACCAGGGGCAGGTCCCCTAGCCCGCGACGGGGAAACTAGACGCAGCGACCTTGGTGGGTGCGTTGCCAATAATGGAAATTCTGAACAGCCCCCAATGCAAACAAACGACAATTTGAAGCCACCGATGCTGAAGAGGATGACAGGAACGCCTTATTTGACGGATGAGACAACTGCGGACGTAACCGACGTCATCAGCGCTGGCCTCGTCATTCACACTGACGGCCACCAAGTGACGGCTCTTGTGGACACTGGCGTCCAATTTTTTATAACAACCCTACAGCTAGCTGACAGATTAAGGCAGGTGGAGATGCCTTAGCATAGACCCAATATAAGAACTGCAGGCGGTCAGTTTATGACACCAGTTGGGAAAGTGCACGGCCTGACTCTACATCACTGGTTCCACCTTTGTCGCCACCCTCGTCTTTCTTTCCGAGTGCTGTAAACAGCTCATATTGGGCATGGGTTTCTTGAGCAAATACGGGGCTGTGATTGACATTCGTGGCAGAAGCGTAACCTTCACCATAAGCTCGGACACTGCTACTGATGAAGAACACCAGCCACCTCACTTCCGTATTGCTGATGACGACGTCATACAGCCGCCATGAAGTTGCTCTCGCATATCCGTGCGCTGCGACATCTTGCAAAACGGTACTGGCTTCGCTGAAAACATCAAGGAGCTCGCATTCACTAGCAGCATTTGTGTTGCCAGGGCTGTCATCATTGTTATTGGCGGATGCGCTGAACTCAAGTCGACCAATTTCAGCAGAGAACACCGAAACATGGTTAAAGGCACGGCTATTGCCTATTTCGACGAACTCGCTCATATTGAAGATTGTCATTTAGTGGAGGAAGCAGCAGCGTCTACCATCACTACGACGGCACCTGTCGACGTTAGTCCAACGTTTTCTCCCATTGAGTGAGACCGTCTTCTCACGCTGATCAAAAAGTTCTACGGCTGCTTCTCATCCACAACAAGAGTTGGTCAAATGACACCGACGAAACACCGCATCATCACGGATTCCGACGCCAAACCCATCCAGCAAAATCATTATCGCATCACCTCAAAGGAGCGTGAGGCAATTCAAAAACAAGTGAGAACAATCCTGGAAGATGTTGTTATTCGGCCATCTAACAGTCCTTGAGCATCACCATAGTACTCGTCAAAAAGAAGGACGGCAGCTTGTGTTTCTGCGTCGGCTACCGGATGCTCAATCATATCACAAAGAAGAATGTCTATCCTCTGCCACGAATTGAAGAATCAGTGGATGGACTATGAAACACACGCTACAATCAGAACATGGACTTGAAAAGCGGCTACTGGCAAATTGAAGTGGATGAGAGAGATCGTCAGAAGGCCCACCTTTGTTGCACCCGATGAACTTTACGAATTCCAGTATACTTCCTTTCGGTTTGTGTTCGGCGCCAGCAACATTCCAGCGTCTGATGGACACGGTTCTGTAGGGACTTAAGTGGCAAACTTGCTTGGTGTACCTCGACGACGTGATTGTCTTTTCGGCGACATTTTAGGAAAACTTACAAAGGCTCGAAGCAGTTCTTGAAGCGATACGCTTGGCCGGTCTTACTCTAAAATCTGAAAAGTGCCACTTTAGCTTCCACGAACTTCAATTTCTTGGTCACGTCGTAAGCAGTCAAAGCATCCGACCCGATCCGTATAAACGTGCCGTGGTGACGACAAGAGTGGCGATGTGGGCTTGTTGGTGAAACATTTGAAAAAAATTCTTGTAGAGCGAGGCGAAAAAACGAACACAGGAAACAATAGACTGAGAAAACAGAGCGCTACTAGCAACAACATGTTTATTTTCGACCTCCAAGCCGCTTTTAAGCCACATTCGTCAGGCGAGCAAGCAGATAAGCACGCGTAATTTAGATACATGCACGACAGCGCTATCTACCTACAAGAAAAAACGATAAGTAGGACAACAAAAAAAACCTCACAGATAAAATACGTATCACTGCGTACGCAGGAACGCCAGTTCCTTGGGTGACAAGGCAACTGAAGGTTTGCTAATACATACATACATACATACATACATACATACATACATACATACATACATACATACATACATACATACATACATACATACATACATACATACATACATACATACATACATACATACATGCATGCATAGATGCATACATGCATACATACATACATACATACATACATACATACATACATACATACATACATACATACATACATACATACATACATACATACATACATACATACATACATACATACATACATACATACATACATACATACATACCGAACTTATTGATGCTCTTGGAGATGTATCTATTAGCAAACCTTCAATTGCCTTGTAACCCAAGGAACTGGCGTCCCTGCGTACGCAGTGATACGTAATTTTATCTGTGAGGTTTTTTTTTGTTGTCCTATTTATCGTTTTTTCTTGTAGGTAGTTGGCATTGTCGTGCATGTATCTGAATTACACTTGCTTATCTGCTTGCTCGCCTGACGATTGTGGCTTAAAAGCGGCTTCGAGGTCGAAAATAAACATGTTGCTAGTAGCGCTCTGTCTTCTCAGTCTATTCTTTCCTGTGTTCGTTTTTTCGCCTCGCGCTACATGAATTTCTTTCAAACGTGGTGACGAATTTCCCGGCGCCTACAGAAAAAAATTCAGTGTGACATTTTTTGAGACTCTGTGCCTATTACTGGCGGTTTATGGGCGATTTTTCGCGCTTCGTATGGCCATTTTGTAGGGCCGTTTCGCGCTTCGTATGGCGGTGATGACTGTTGCGGGAGCAACAGTCATCACCGACAGAGGTACTGCGTTTATGGCTCATCTTTTGGGCACCGTTTTCTGACTGTGTGGTACAGCTCTCGGGAAGAGAACGGCGTATCATCCCCAGACCAACGGGCTCACCGAACGCCTCAACAAGACCCTGGCGGACATGATCAACATGTACGTAGGTGTACAGCACACAAACTGGGACATTTTGCACTATGTGACGTTCGCATACAACACGGCTCGTCAGGAGACAACTAAGAAGAC
Source organism: Rhipicephalus microplus (assembly GCF_043290135.1). Lineage (NCBI taxonomy): Eukaryota > Metazoa > Arthropoda > Arachnida > Ixodida > Ixodidae > Rhipicephalus > Rhipicephalus microplus. Next base: position 88,309,794 of record NC_134706.1, read on the forward strand.
CCCCTTCAGTCTCCTTTATGGACGCGAAGTTACGACAACGTTAGACGCGATGCTCCTTCATGAATATGACGGCAACGAGACAGACGCCGAAGAGTTTACCCACCGAGCAGAACAAGCCAGACAATTCGACAAGTTTCGAATCACCATACAACAAGATGACGATGCCAAACCTTACAGCCTCTGACACAGACCCATCATATACAACGTGGGCGACAAAGTGTGGGTCTGGACATTCATTCGTCAGCGTGGTCTCTCCGAAGAGCTGTTGCGAAGGTACTTCGGACCCTACAAGGTTTTGTGACACATCAGTGACGTCAACTAGGAGGTTGTTCCGAGCGGCTTTCAGTGTTCGAAGAGCCACAGACACTCACAAGAAATTGTCCACGTGGTTCGGATGAAGCCTTACTTTCAGTGACCTACTGTGCAGTTTTGGTTTTACCTTGCTTCGCGATCGGGGCAATGTTTTTTAAGGGAGAATAATGCCATGCGTATGTACCAATGGTGGCGTCAACGAAGCAGTGCGAGTGTGCTTGGCCGAAGGCAAAGACAAAGAAGACGTTGCAGTTTTTATAAATAACTGTATTTGTACGAGGTGATTTATGTGCTCGCCAATCCCGCGTCATCCCAATATGTAGCAGGGACTGAATGGCAAAAAATTATGAAAATATTCAAAAGAGGTCCTCTAACTCGGAGCTCTGTTACCACGCAGGGTGATTTTCGGGCTAAAGTTACGAAAGTACAACTTAAGCAAAATGTTTTAATACGGATAATTCTATATAACAAGCAAAATTAGATGCCACGCTAATCGACCGATTGTGATTCTCACAACGTTTCTCATGATGGGGCAAAAACACAAATTTTGTCATCAAAATATGAAGTACTAGAGGCCCCACCGGGGACACTTGTCTGAAACTCTTACTTCAGCCATTGAAAGACATACTAACCACCGTGACGTTGTCTGTCCCGGCGTTCCTATTTTTGCACTATGGCTGCATAGTCTCTAACCCATACTGTATGACTTCTTTTCCTACTTATGATTCTCATTAGCCTCGTTTTCATGGCCTTGTACACATAAATATTGAAGCCTAATGTATAAAATTGAAGAGTATTTATGTAAACTTACATTTGCTAAACATCACCATGTTAGTGACTAATAAGAGAGCGAAGATGACCGCAACAAAAATAATGATAGGACATACAGCAGTAATGAGCACACGAAAGTGTTCCATCAATCTTTTAGGTACGCAAAACGTATCCTGAATGCCTATAAAAAAGATTCCGTGTGTATAAACCCCTATGCATGCAATTTAAAGGACCTCCACCTAAATTGAAATAAACCCAGATCCTCCAGTAAATGCTAAAATTTCAGACGTCTCTGTGAAATATGACACAGACAACTGTGCAAAGAAGCAAAATACCTCCAATGCAAAGTTCGAGTGGGGCACTTAATGCCTCACCCATACTGCATCTTACCGTAATACTGACTTTCACTGAGCTTGATTGGGCCATCATTATTGCGGGAGCAAGACAAACCTCGCTTCGCACCATGATATATGTAAGAAAAGGGGATTTTCGTTGATCTGACATCAACCCATATTATACTCTCGTGAACATTCGGACGAAGAAAGAACACTGCCTGTAATAACATGTTGCATAAACCTATGATCATCATCATCATAATCACCATCGGTCATTACTGCCTGTGCAGGCTGAAAGGCTCCTCTATGTAAGGCCAGTCAAAAGAGTTCTGTGCTGCTGCTGCTGCTGCTGCTGCCCCTTTATAGTCGTGAACGCCATCTCATCTGATCATCTAACTTTCTTTCTCTACCTTGCGCGTTTGCATTATTTTGAAATTCAGTCAGTTTACCAGCAATGCGCCGTCCAGCAGGCCCACGAAGCGGCCGCCAGGTACTCCCTGTCAGTCCCTACGTGGGAGGCGCCCGGTATGCGCTAAGCGCGTCTTGGAGGACTGAAATGAAGTTTTTTTTCATTTCATTCCATTCCAGCAGTATCTTGCCTACGCACTACTTGCCATGTTTGCTTCTTGGTTTCGCCTGAGATGCCCTTACCTTCCGTTTTCCGCTTGACCCACTCTGATATCTTCTTGTCCCTGTATATTACACCTACAATTTTCCTTTCCAATGCTCGCTGCACAGTCCTCAATTTCACTTGAGTCTTCGTTCTAAACCTCTTTTTTTCTGCTTCATACTTCAGTACTGGTAAAATGCAGCTGATACATCGCTCATGGGGCGCAATTTTATCTAGGATTAACAAACAATCTTGCAACGTTAAGTGTATGGGATGTTATTAAAAGCAATTGGACCCATACAATTGCTTCTAATAGTATCTGCTGTATTTTACTTGGCGTCATTGTCTGGTAGTCCTCTTCAACATTGTGCTGAACAGAGAAAACGAGCCTTTAAATTTACACTTGTCTTCTTGATCGCTCATGAAGAATATTGCTCAGAAATAGAGCATGAGAGATATAACGATTTCCCTAATGAGAAGTATTACTGAACTATTATTATTGATTCAGACTGCTTGCCGAACGTCCGCAATGGTCCACCCCATCCATGGTTTTTGTTACTTCAATCCCATAGATTGTCTTCATGGTTTCTACCTGTTCTAAGTTGACTTATTACTTTAGTTTCCAGCTCCTCGCTACCTATTGTAAAGCACTGTTTTGTTTATTGTACATTATTTTAGATATCTTCACATTAATTTTCAGACGTACGTTTTTGCTTTCCTTCTTCGAATCAGTAATCTTGAGTTTCAGTGTGTCCCCTGAGTTAGCCGTCACAGCAAAGTCATGAACAATTCGCAGCTTACTCAGCTGCTCTTCATTTCCTCGCATCACTATATCTCCCTAGTCTAAAACACTGAAAATCTCTTATAAGCACAGGACTAAAAGTATTGATGAGATTGTGTCTTCCTGCCTCACACCCTTTCTTGTTGCGATTTTGTCGTTTTTTCAAGACAGGCATGTGCGCTGAGCCATGGTACATTTATCCTAGTATGTTTATAGATATTTCCTCGAGGGCTGATTCTGCTGTTAAATACTGCGTGAACGACAATGAGAGTCACTATCATCATTAGGATGAGAGGAGTGCATTTGGAATAGAGAGGGGGTCAATGGGTGGACTTCGCCATGGGGACGGCGGCTCGTACTTTTCTCCACATCTGCCACACCTGCATGACTGCTGATATCTGGACCAAATCAAATGTCTTCTCGTAATATATGACGGCTGTACGTAACGGTTTCTTACTTTTTCCGCATACCACTATTATGTCATTCATAATATAAATATGGTCGGTTGCTGAGCAACCTGTACCAAATCTTCCTTGGTCCTTCAGTCGATTGAATCGTAACGCAGTCATAATTTTTTTAGCTGTCGCTATTGTTATGTAATGGTATTCCATCAACAGTAAGCTGTTGATTGAATACCGTCAAAGGCTATTTTTGCTTCCCTTGTCTTTACTGGTGTCATGTCCACTATCCCTGGAATGCTTCTACTACGTGTTACGTTATCACCGCAGTTGTCCGGCCTACTGTACAGATCTCTGTAAAGCTACTCTGCTACTTTAACAATTTTATCCACATTGTAGTTACTTCCCCTTCCTTGCCTTTTAACGTACATGTCTGGCTTTTGCCTGTGTCCAGTGTCCTCTTCACCACCACGAGAATCCGTCCTTTCGTTAGAACTTCTCAGTTCACTCAATGTTATGTTGTGTTCAGTTCTCTCTTGTTATCTACCAGAAAATGTCTTAAACATTGGTGCTTGTTGTTTCTAAGCTAATATTTGGTTTATTTCTTTGACATGCTGACAAAAAATGCGCTCGTTTCTCGAAGTAATTCCTGCGTTTCTCTCAATACACATTTAGAAGCTTTGTACATTTTTTCTCGAGAACCAAAGCACTCAAGTAAGCCAAAGTTTTGTGCAAATACTTGCCACACTAATATTTAGGGGACTACTTGCAATAGCGTTAGGCGAAAGTATGAATGAAGACACTATGAGCTTTTTTCAATGAAATTTGGTGAGATTTACATAAATAATACTTACCTAACAATTTCTCGCAACGGGATAAAGTGTCTTGCTCTTGCACTGTTGCATAAACGAAGCGCTCTTGATGAGTAATGCATGTTTCTTCTTTAAAAAAAATTAGGGGTAGGAGCCTCTTTAAAACACGAAAAGTGATTAGGACGCGGGTGGGCTCAGTGTGTGAGTTATCTGATTCGAGCGTCAGTGATAGTGGTCACTTTCGCGATGAATTGTTGCCTGATCCTGATGGATCCTGCCAGTTGCCCGTTTTGCTGATCACGTGGTCCAAAAACAAGCTTCCTTGCACGCGAAGCAGCATTTATTTAGATTAAGGGTGAGTGTAGAGGTCCTGTTTGCTTCAAGTACGGATTCAAGGTGCTGGAGGTGTTCATTGAAGCTCAAGGAAAGCACCTCGACGTCGTCCAAGCAAACGAGGCAAGCCTGCTACTTCGAGCTAGTCAGGACTGTATCCATGACTCATGGGAAAGTTGCAGGTGCCAAGTAAAGACCAAAAAGTCTTTGCTCAGTTCTTGAACTCGAACAAGCTGTCCGTTGTTATGAAGGCAGTCTTTTCTCGGTTTTTCTCGTCGACATCTATTTGCCAGTAGCGGGTCTTGAGCTCCATAAAAAAATGCCTTGCATTGTGGGGTCGATCCAAGGTGTCGTCTATTGGAGGGAACGGGAACCCGATTTTCTTCGTGATATTGTTTAGGTGGTGATAGCCGACGCAGACGTGTACAGTTCCATCCTGCTTCACTAACACCACCGGGGACGTCTATGAGCTCTTCCAAAGCTGGATGATGTCATGACGTAGCGTTTCGTCGACTTGTTTCTTTATGGCCTCGCGTTCTCACGCCAAAACTCTGTACGGACTCTGAGAGAGTGGCATAGCATTTTTTTCTGTTACGATTTGGTGTTTCGCGGCAGGGGTCTGTTGAAATCTTTACGCCGACGAAAAGCAGTTTTTGCATTTCAGGAACAAGTTTCTGAGCTGTTCTTGATCGTGCGTTTGAAGGCTCAGATGAACATCAAAAACTGGTTGAAGGGCTTGAGCCGTCGGAATAGATTCGCTAAAATCGGTGAGGGCGAAAGCGTTGCTGGCTTACAGTATTTGTTCGATGTAGGAAACCGTCATTCCGTTGCTCACGTGTTTGTGCTTGTTGCTGACGCTCGTGAGCATAACTCTTGCGTTTCCTCCTCACAGCTCGGCTATTTCTCTGGTGACCCAAATTTGGTGGTTAATCAACAGGGGCTGGTCGCCTTTAACGACGCCTTCCATGTCTGTTGATTCCTGACTGCCGACAGAATATCTGACGCTGTAGCGAGGAGGAATGGACACTTAGTCTTCCAGCACATTCAAGCCACACATTCCTGATGTTGTGTGCGGCAGCAATGCTTTTCCTGTGGATATCGTTATTGGCTCAGACTTCAGGTGGACGACAGTGCCGTGTTGACTTAGGAAGTATATCGCAACTATCGCATTCCTGGTGCATTGTTGTAGAATTACAAAGCTCAAAAGTTATGTTCAGTTTTTCAGTGTGACTTGCTCTGCAAACTCCAACCGGCGTTATTATGTGGCCTCCAGCTGGGCAGAGTTCGGGTTCATTTCAAGCGGTCTTTACTCTCCTCAATTTAGGCAGTGAACGGAGTAGTCCCCCAGTGTCGGATCATTGATGACGAAGTAGTGAGTCCTGGTGTCGACGAAAGTGGTGACGTTATGGCCTTCGATGAGAACTTCAAGGTCACTTGTTCATGCGTTGCGGTTTGGTCGTGGTGTAGGATTACGGCTACGTCGGCTCGCTCCAATCTTTCTATGTGGTGCAGTCACGTCTTTTTCCGTGGGGGAGGGAGGAGATGGGGGAGTTTCATAGTACGGCCCCATTTGGCTTGCGGCTTCCTCTTAAGACAGCCCCGCCGCGGTGGTCTAGTGGCTAAGGTACTCGGCTGCTGACCCGCAGGTCGCGGGTTCAATTCCCGGCTGCGGCGGCTGCATTTCCGATGGAGGCGGAAATGTTGTAGGCCCGTGTACTCAGATTTGGGTGCACGTTAAAGAACCCCAGGTGGTCAAAATTTCCGGAGCCCTCCACTAAGGCGTCTCTCATAATCAAATGGTGGTTTGGGGACGTTAAACACCACAAATCAATCAATCATTCTTCCTAAGACTTCGACGGGACGTTGCCGCCAGCAGCAGAGGGTATTCGATAATTTCGTTTTACAGAAACCGGACCTCCATGAGTTCCTGCCTTATTTTTCATGACGGCAGTGGCAACAGACGGATTTGTAGCACTACGTATATTTGTTGTTTTTGCGCCTGTGTCTTATCGTCGGACCACGTTGTCTTCATGGAAGTAGCACCTTTGGCACATGCCATCTTAAATCAGTAAAGAACTTACCTACACATGTGCAAGTGTGGCAAGTGTACCTGGAAGTAAACAATGCGACGGACGCATCCATTGTTGTGCATGGGCTATCGCATCCGCCAAGCGGACGTGGCCGCAAACAGCCCGACAGTGAAAGTAGCAACGTTATTGTTGTATTTGATGACTTCTTTTCTACATAACAGTACTGATAATAACAAAAACAATGGTTTAAATATAGTATGAGCGCCGCTTTAGGCAACAGCGTCTTTCTGTACAAGCCACTGCTATACTACACACTTAATCGCAGCCGTCGCAGGAAAGTGGGGTTGAGGAACACATTTGCCGGCAAGTGTACTTTGCAGCGAGTGGCACTTAACTTGCTCGTGAGACAGCACGCAAATGACACTCGCGGCTAAGTGTACTCGTTCAAAGTTCACTTAAGTCTTCGTGTGACAGGGGCATAAGAAATAATACAACAAGGAGGCTAATGACGTGGTTTCTGTAACGTCATTTTGACTAGTGTGTAAGCTTCCTTGTAGGAGCCTCTACTGAAATTCAAGAGTTGGCTGTCGAACCCTATCATTAGGGAGCGCGAAGCACTTTCAATTGATCCTGCTCATTCTGGCTCGCGCGATAACTTTCTCTTAGTCTCTGCCGTATATCTGAAAGCGTGAGAGGTTGCATACTGCAAGTGCCAAATATAGATTTGGGAGTTTCATACCTGCCGTCATGACCGCCATATTTTGGCGCCACATGCCCCAAGGCAAATAGCGGTGGCATCACCACATGTGTGTAATTTAGCTCAAACTAATGGAACAAAAATGTAGCTGAAAAAGGCGAGAAGTCATTCAAAAACTCTTTTAAACGGTCCTGAGGAGTTTAAGCTACCGGTGTGTCCACAAAGGACATCCTATCAGCGGCTACTGAAGGTGACGCCCGAGACGGGGCGGGAACGTGGTGGCGTTCCGCCCATTTTTGGGCCCTCTTGACTGCCTTTAGTTTGTGTTGGAACTAGAGGCTCCTGTGGGCCTCTTCCTAGACTCACTGGTGAGAGGCCCCTGAGGTAATGAGGGACATTGACAGAGCATGTGTGCCATTGAACAGTAATATCTGTGTAGTCTGGGCATTGTGGATTTATGCCTCAGTTGTAGCGGCTGAGTCGACCCCACGATGGGTACGACCTCGTTTTAAGCACGCGAAAGGCTACCTCTTGCGAGCGTTCGAGCTTTGCAAGTGGTAAAGGGCATTGGCTTCTGTCGTTTCGGTGGTGAGAGGTAATCCCGATGACGGTGAGTAAAGGGTCATTATTCTGTACTTCTGGGCTCATTAGAGGCTGATTGTTTGTCGCGGAAGGTCAGTTCTCGTGCTCAATCATCAGCCATTTCGTTGAGGTTCGGTTGCTGTAGATGAACCTCTTGGCCCATGTTGCTAGGGAACCAAGAGAGGTAGTGCAAGCCCATGTATTTGCGTGCTTGTAAAATGTAGGCTGCTTCTCAACCAATCTTGCCGGTTTGGTAAGCCCGAATGGTGGCGCGAGAGTCTATGAAGACATTGCTAAGTCTATAAAAGCATTGACACGAGACTCACTGAAAGAGTCGGAGCAGGTTTTCCATTTTGAGCTAAGAAGCAAAGCAGCCTGCAAGTTTTTTCTTGTGTCTGCTGCCTGAAACGGCAACAGAATTGGCGTATAGTTGCCAAAGTTAGCAACCATAGTTTTTAAAGAGCCAAAAGGAGGTACTCGAAACTCTTTGTTTCATTACTAGTATACCGTGCGGTCACAAGATCCACAAGTTGATGAGAGAAGAGTAAGGTACAAGTATTGACTTACTTTATTTTTAGCTAACACCGGACAACAACAGCAACAACAACAATATAATGATTCTTATGATAATAGTAATAGTAATATAATAAATATTACTACGAGGGAATAATATTACAACTTTATAATTTTTTAAAATAAATCTATGCATAATTTTTGTGCAGATATAACCAAGATCGGCAAAGGCTTGTATGGCGATTATTACCTCCTCGGAGCTGACCCCAATTGTTTCGTCATGGGCATAGTAGGAAATAGAACGCAACCATGTAAGATATCTGGGTTCTTAATTTTTTGATATTGTATAAATGCATGGTACGTATGCACAGTGCCCTAAGCACCAATATATTTATTTCACAACAAACATCACGTGGCATGTCGGCATAATTGAACGCATGAAAGATAATAGTGATATGTAATTGTTGCATTTTTTTATTCCACTTAGTTCATTATTCACGCATGTGCGTCAGAATTCGAATCTTCCCCCCATTTACCGGGCCTTCTGGGCTACACTTCGCAGTTATTGTTCAAACAGAGCCTCGTCGGATTACGATCTACGCTAAAATATTATTTTGAACTCTTGCGATACAAAACAAAAAATTAGTCTTTTTCTATTTTTAATGGTGTGCATTTTTCCTAAGCTACTCAATTTTTGCCGAGGGTGCCAAGAGTGTGAGCCAGAAGTGTACGGTCTACGTTTACATCTGCAAAAAAGGTCATTATTTTTATGGGAATTTCCCCTATGTCTCCTAAACGCGGCATCTCAATTTGCTAGATTAAACGCACCTTAGAGGGAGACGAGGGGTTATGACAACAGTATGTAGAAGAGACTCAACAGGTAAATGTCGAATTTATTTTTAATTTATCTTGCATCGATGGCTAATGTGATGAGATTCGCCGAAACGTGCTATTTTGGCGGATAATGCTCATTTTTTTATCTTTTCACGTAAACACTAGCACACTTTAACAATATTATCATCAATACAGGAATGCTGAACAATATCGGAGTTTGAGGAAGACAATTCAAAGTGCCCAAAAATGGCGATTCCTTTTACCTGGTTGTGAGAGTAAGAAAAAAAGTTAACTGGTAGAGATAAAACAATTTATATGGCATACTACCAGATTGATGCATCCAGTTTTAACTTGCCAATCACCTCGATATCTTCTACCATATCTCGATGCGATCGCACAGTATGTCTACCTAGTTCTAAGCGATATACTAAAAGGGTCCTAAACACGTTTGCAACGAATAATCGAATTAACTCGGTGCAGTAGACCATGGTGCACGAGTCATTTGCCCCATAAATTTCCTGTCTATTACTGATAATATACCTGGTTGTGTGCTACAATTTATGGTCTTTCTCCTTTTTGTCGACTCCATGAGTGCGGTGGAGCTCGCTCATGAGTGTAATAGGGAAGACACGGGATGTTTTTCTATTCTGGCATCTGCAATTAGTACCGCCAGCATGCAACTGAAGCCGATTGGGGAGGCCACGCTTACAACTACCGAAAGCAAGCGTAAGGCGCGTGGAGTTAATCCTTTTGCTGGCTGAACTTGCATAGCTTCCAGATCATTGCACCTGATTTACGAAATGGAGTACAGTATGTCTGCTCCAATGTTTCTAGAACTAGATAACTTGCAGAACTGAGCGCTGTTTTTTGGCGCCGCCGCTGCCGGAGACAAATGTGGCGCTGCTGTCACATCGGGATTCACTCACTACGTGCTCGCTTGTGTCACTTCCGTAACCTTCGTCGGCTGTGCATGTTGCAGTGCGTCAATAACCGTGGAGGCTTCTTTCTGCGTGAACAGTTTTGTACTTCAGTGTGCCCTGTTTTGCTTTGTATGTGTGGCGTGTTTTCATCATGCCCACATATTGAGTTCTCAGCTGTACGAGTGGCTACAGGAAATGAGAGAGACCACGACATTTCTATTGTGCCTCGTGTGTACCTGAGCAGCGAGATGCATGGGACCACGCTAATCCTCGTGCAGATAAGAAACTGCCCGGCCCATCACGTGTGTGTGATAGGCACGTTCTTGAGGAGGACATCCTGAAGACTTTCTCTCATGTCATCGACAGTAAGAAGGTACAAATCACCAATAGAAAGTGGGACCTCATCGGAAAGTGCTTCCACGGATATCTCAAATTTGCCCGCTTACCTATCAAAACCCGCGAGAAAGAAGCAAAAGCTGCCAAATAGGAGTGGCGTGCTTTCCAGAATATCATCGGCAAAAAAGAATACACTATCTCCGAGCACTGAGCTCGAAGACGGTGAAATCATTTCCGACAGGCCGTCAACGAGCGGCATCATAATTTCGCTTCATGACATAGAAGACTTTCGTTTGCCTGCTGCATGTTGGCGGAAAGTTGTTGAGAATAGCGAGACAACACGTCTTGTGGTGTTCATAGTGCTTAAAGAAGAAAAAAAGTGCTATTTGGGGAGAAATGCGTATTCGTCGCAGAAGACATAACAGTCACCAATTGTAGCCGTCACCATCGCTTAGACAAGTCGCCCAGCAATGCAGATACCGTCACCCTATTGGCCGAACTTCTAGATCACATAGATAAGCTGAAATTGTGTTCATGTGTCCCAATGCGTCAGCAGGAAGCCTCGTGAGTAATGACTAAGAAGTGCTCACCGATACCCCAAAGTGCGGCCCCTTCTCGAAGCTTTGGCTTCAGCTGTGTTAAGAGGTTTCATTAGAAGAACTCAAGAAAAAGCAGAGGGAAGACATGCGTAAGAAAAGCGCCGCACGCGCAGCTTTTCGACGGCCTAAGTTGCTAAAAAATGTGATTGACATGAGAAAAAAAAAGCTAAATACAGAACCAGACAAAAACCATGGGAGTGCGCCCCATAGTTGTAATTTATTTTAGGCACAAAAGACACAGTCACAAGCGAGGATACAAGACATTGTAATTGTGCTTTTGCGCCTAAAATTAATTGCGAACGTACACCAACTAGCAACTAACGCACAGACTCGTATGTTATGCTATCAAGCATTGTTTATCGTGGGCATTTCAGAAAGCCCCAATTATGCTGTATTTGCCTTACACCGCAAAAATATTATGCAGTATCAAGTTTCTGTGACAGCATAACAAGAAATCTCGATAATATACTATTGGCAAAGTTCTTTCAGAACGGCTGCCACGGCGTCTTGCCACGACGACTGCGCATTTTTGTTTGCTAGCGAAAGCTTGTTGCGCCGCCAGCGCTACCAAACCGGAAGTTGTCTTGGCGCCGTGTCACGGATCGACAAACGCGAGGAGTTTTGCAACTTACCTAGTTCTAGAAACGTTGGTCTACTCTGTGGTGCTAGCAGATTACGAAGTGCGGCGCAGGTACATGGTGGCTCACCATGGCAAGAAGCATATGTGATCCGTACGCCATTCTTGACTTACTGCGGCTACCGGCCAATAGCATGCTATTTGTTGTTCGAAGTCTGACACCACGCCCGAAGAGAGCTACCTCAGATATTTGTAGACAAAGAGGGTGCGGGTTCCTGACACCACGCCCGAAAGAGGGTTCCTGAGAAAACGGAAGCGTCGCCCTGCCGCGGTGGTCTAGTGGCTAACGTACTCGGCTGCTGACCCGCAGGCCGCGGGTTCGAATGCCGGCTGCGGCGGCTGCATTTCCGATGGAGGCGGAAATGTTGTAGGCCCGTGTGCTCTGATTTGGGTGCACGTTAAAGAACCTTAGGTGGTCGATATTTCCGGAGCCCTCCACTACGGCGTCTCTCATAATCATATGGTGGTTTTGGGACGTTAAACCCCACAATCAATCAAAACGGAAGCGTCGCTTCCTGCTTGTAAACTTTCGTTGCCGCGCCCTACTGCGATATTTGGCTAAAATGTGCACGGTCGTGTTTGCTTTACACAGGATATTTTAACACATATGCGTCAAAGTGATCGTTGCGCAGACATTTCGGTGTCGGCGGCGGTAGCGGCATCGTTGATTGGAGGGGAGAACTCGTTGTCGTCCGTGAGTGAAATTTCGAGATTGACGCAAGGCTCCACTTTGTTTTGGTTGGAGAGGGGGCAGATTTTTTGCGATGCAGTCAAGGTGGTGGTTTAAATCGCTTCGGAAGAAAGCGCTATAAGTATGGCATGTATATCGGGAAGAGACTCCTTAACGCATGTAATTTGGCATGGCAGAATCGTAGAATTTCGCAAGGCCTCAAAACTTTGAATTGGGCAAGGGGCGGATGGTTTTAAGCTGCCCAGGCAATACAAAGTGTGCAGCTGCGCACGCGCACGTGGCACCTGATGGTTGCGTAGTGGGTACTTGGCAATTTTGAAAAATAATTTTTTTTGTAAGAGAAACTTCATTTTTTTGCAGGAGTTGCAGTAGACATTCAGGGATATTTGGCAATGCCTATTGTAACGCGTTCAAACGTTTCTTTCCACATAATTCACTCAGAACGTTTAGCAGCGCAGCGTGACTTGGATGATGGCTTGTGTACAATGAAAATCAAGCATTGAACAGCGCAAGCAAAGACTTCCTGTCGAAACACAATTAAGTGGCTAATATGGGGGAGACTAACACCAGGAGCCATAGTGGCCAAAGTTACTGACACAGTTATATTACCACGAGTGCTTTCGGAGCACGATCCTTCAGAATCTTTGCATATGTTGCACCATCGGCAGTAGTTGTCAGAGGTACAGGCTATCTTTCAAGGAAGGCTGCTTGGTATTGAATACCTACTAAATAATCCAAAGCAGATATTCAGGGGACGATGAACGCTTCAAGTATTCCGAATTGTTCACCAGAGGCCATCAATGCAGTGCAGCCAACGTGTTCACAAGAGCAATGCGAATCACTGCCGCATGACATAGCACACTGTTATACGCCTTGCTCTCACATTCTGTCAGCAGAATCTTCATTGAGGTATAAATTATATAAATGGATTATATGGACACTCCGGCTGTTTGTTCGTCATGTCCATTACTTAAAGCTGGGTGTCGGTGCTTTTGAAAACAAGATAGTTGGTATCATCCAGCTTCGTATGCCCTGTGTGCTAGTGAAAGCGTGCGAGTGCAGCCAACAACCGCAGCTCCGATGAAGAGGAAACGGGCCAGCTGTATCTGTCATACTCAAGGCCCCAGGGCGGTGGAGGGCATGATAAGCGTTAGGTGCTAGCTTTACTTTGTTCTACACTGAAAAGTGTTGCTATCACATTGACTGCTTAGCCCTTGCGGTGATATTGCGAATATTTTAACCACACACAGTATCATATGTAAAACGTTCAAGTGTTTTATTTTACCATAAAACGAATGGAAGTCAGAGACTAAGCCGATTGGTTAGCTCGTTGCTTCCACCTGATCTTCATTTCTATCTTATTCATTTTAATTTCGTTTCAGCTGATCGAAAATGTCTCTACTGGGTCCAAGAAGGGAGCAAAGGAAGTGGCCTCTCGGATTGCGAGGAAGCATTCTTCAGGAATTGCAGCGACCTTCAGAGTTATTTCTATTTCATGCGAAAATACCACACAATGTGCAATTTCAATGAAACTACGCCAGGGAAACTGCGTCCGTAATTTTAGACGTGCATAGGTGTAACTCAGAAAACTAAAGTTCAATTCTGATAATATTATGACGTATGTTTGCGGTATTGTCCTCAATAAACACAATTTTTGTACGCCAACATTTTTACTCTACCTAAGTCTTTCAGCAATCTGACCACAGTTATAGCAAGCTTCCCATTATTGCACACAATTGTAACAAGATCCAAGCTTCTCGGGAAACTTCAGTCGCAGTGCACCGTGTTGACAACGAGGGCAATTCGAACGTATACACCACGGACCACACCAGCTGTCTGCGGCAGAGGCCAAAATCATCGGTGATAGCTTAACTCACATGATGAAACAGGAGAACATTAGGCTGCTGTCAAGGTCTTGGTCATCATATGTTGTGCTGGTCCGAAATAACGAAGGCTCGGTAAGAATTCGCCTCAATTTTCCAACACTAAATTAGATCATGCACAAAGTTTTTGATCCGGTGCCGCAGAATGACAGCGCCGTGAACTTCCTCCAGGCAGCTGAATATTTTTGGCATTTCGATCTTGTAAAAAACATGAAGTGGACAACGAGCAGAAGGTGGCCTTTGCAGTACCCAATGGCTTCTATGAGCGCAATGTAAGGCCGTTTGGTTTATGCAACGCTCTGGCAATGTTTTAGCGCATGAGATACAAACCTTCATAGTTAACGGAATCATTAAGGTGCAAACAAGAAGAATTGACAAGAAAAGTGACATAAACGAACTCTGGCGTTTGTTCATATCTCGTCTTGTGTTCGTCTTGTTGGCGCTTTATTTGTTCCGTCAAAGAAGCACCGATACAAAAATTGAAAGCACGATAATGAGTGAGATAGAATAATGTGGAGACACACACAACTTCTACAAGATGTCAAGGGTACACACAGCCTATACCATATTTGAAATGTATTTTAATGTTCACTCCACGTGAATGAGTCAGCTTCTGAAACCGTTGCGACACCGTTATTAACGCAGGGGCAATGTAAACAAGCCTGCGTCATGACTTCGTGCTGGCTGGTTGCTGGTACGCACCTAGCGTTTGCGCCCCCTGCAATTTCCTCCTCCTTGCCGATGGCTTCAGGTGTGTTATATGGGTGGTGACGTGGGCGCAGCGCCACGTCACAGTTGTGCGTGGTGACGTGGCCAGCTGTGTTTTCCTTACGCCCGGAATGGCTGCTACCTTGCTGGGTGCTCTTTCACACCTAAACTGATACTGGGCGCTCTGAAAACGTCTCTATATGAATAAGTGTGGTTCACTCGGGCAGACGATGTTTGCATTTGTGATACGTGTATTGTAAGCACACTATTGCCAAAAAAGGCAAGGTGAAAAATTTTTGCGTGAATGCTCCTATAAATACACTCAAACTAGCCCAACAAAACGTTCTACTTGAGTTCTTCGTGTCCTTAAGTGAAGGACATTCTTATGTTATCTGGATGACTTCGTTATCATTTGATCCACTTCCCGTCAGCATCTCAAGGGGTTGAACGAACTTGCGACGCGCACTTCTAACGCTCGGCTTCTTAATAGCAAAAAGAATGTTATTTCGCTAGAAAGAATATAGTGGTGGGCCACCGCGCTAGGAAAAGGGTGTTCCAGCGAATCCAGACAAAGTGATTGCTGTCACATGATTCTCTCACCCAAATATCAAAGCAATTATGCAGTTCTCTCTCCCTCGCGCCCTATTTTTTTTGGGTAACTTCATCATCACCTTCGCGTCCATTAGCAACGCCACTGCAGGAGCTCCTGGTGCACCTTCACTTGCAGAAACTATTAAGACATAACTTTTGACGCCCTCCAGGTGGTGCCGACATCTGACCTCGTCTCCTGTCATTTCAATGAGCATGCCCCTACCTGTCTGCACACCAACCCTAGCCATGGCATCGGTGCTGCCCTCGTACAGCGAGGTAGCAAGAGTACACATATTGTCACGCATAAACGCATATTTAATTCTGTAGCCAAATGGTGTGCACTTGTGCTCTATATAAACAAAAACTTAGAGACGATGTGCATACGGCCAATGCAAGCACACCTTCCCTTCTTTAGAGTTCCACACTTCATCTTCTCTTGTACCACACACTTCGTATGTCCCTGAGTTGGGAGCGTTGATTCTGACGGGCTCCGCCATGGTTTCGCTTCCTCTGTTCTGTACGGATGCTGTAAACGCTATGGAGTGCGTAGCGATGGGCTGGTGCACGTACTTTAGATGTATATTGCGTCATTATTCCCATTTCGAGAGTGCTCCATCCCGTCCCGATGCTTGTTTTGCTTCCAGGCTAGTAGTTATAGTGTTTGCTGGTAGACGCAGCATCATTGAGCCGTCTTACTTGATTTCTTATCACCTTTCGTAGTATGGCTGCATTTGAATGACGTGTGCAACTTCTGTGTGATGCCACCGTCTTGACAATGTTATTTTCTGTTGGGGGACAACCTCATTGTTCAAAGGACCAAGCTGGCGGAGCACCTTGCACGGTCAAAAATAGAGACGAAGTACCTTTTTGGAGAGCCCATGTACAATTATTGGCGTACGTAACAATACTCTGCCTCTTTTTTGCAAATTATACCAATTGGTATCGTCTTTTTGTTGCCGCTGGAAGAGATGGCGGACGACTTTCACGCTTCTTCAGCTCTTTTCGGGAAGTCACCGGTGTATCGGTCTAGGTCACAGTTGTCATAGGGAGGTAGGATGTCATGCGAGAGCAAAGTAACTGTTCTGCCAAAAAGAAGTTGAAAATGCGTCACTCCTGTAATCTCTTGGAGAAAGGTAGTATATGTGAACGTAGCATACGGTGCATTAATATTCTGTGTCATGTTCGATGATGTACCTCGACGTACATCGACAACATGTGAGTCAAAGTTCTATTGAGCTGTTTGGTGATTCCATTGACTTGGGGATGATATGCTGCTACTTTTCCAACAGGTGTGCGTCACTCTCATAATGAAATTTGTCATCTCAGCTGCAAACGTTGTTCATCGAGCCCTCATCATCACCGTAGGAGCTCCGCGTCGGCGTACAATATTAGTCACAGCGAATTCGGCTACTTCTGCAGCCGTTCCCCGAACAAACGATGCTGCCTGTGCATATACACTAATTTATATATTATATTTATAAAATACAGCAGGCAAAAAGTCTAAGCAGGGTGAGCGAAATTCATAACGGTAACAGAGAACAAGGTTGAAAAGTGTTTTTTTTTATTTCTTGGTTATAAGGCGAAAAAAATGCAATTTAACAACTTCCTCATGACAATGAAAGAACAACAGTATAGTCACAGACGTTCGGGGAATGCTTCTGTTAGTTTATTCCAATCAGCTATAGTTTGTGGGAAAGAGGAGTAGTGAAAAGTGTCAGTCCTTGCGAAAATTGGCGTTAGAAAATTAGGACAGTGGTGCCAAGTGGGTCTGCTTAACAAGGGGAAACGTACGCTGTGGTGTCCAAAGATAGCCTGTGGCTTAATATGGCGGAAAGGAACTCTAGACGACTTTTGTTTTTCCGAGTTTGTAATAGTTCAATATCATTTGCAGTTAGTAGTGCAGTAGGGGAGTCATTTGACTTAAATTTACTATAAATAAATCGTACTGCTTTCATTTGAAATCTTTCTGGGTTCTGGATGTTAATTTTTGTGTGGCGATTCCAAACTATGGAGGAATTCTCAAGTTTTGGCCCAATTAAGAAAAGTAGGGCAGGAGTTTAACACTAGGCGGCGCAGTCGTGAGCTTGTGGCGGGGAAGGCATGATTTCCGAAAATCGGCAGAGCAAATGGTATTTATGTGCATATTCCAGGATAAGGTACCCGTTAATGTTTCACCTAAGTATTTGGGGAGGATACTTTAAACAAAGGTGCCTCAGCTAAATTGTATGTGTCGTCTTAGGAGAATTTCTTGCGTGTTAAATGAAGATACACACATTTATTTGCATTAAGAAGCATTCCCGATTGTTTACAACACTTTCAGACATTGCTCAATTTAGTATTAAGGTCGCATTGGTCACTAATGCAAGTTACTTCTCTAAACAAAACACAATCATCTGCCAATAGACTAGTTTGTACAGGGGTGCTAATTACATTGATAATGTCGTTTATGTAGAATAAAAACAATAGGATGCCAAGCACGCTCCTCTGCGGAACACCAGAAGTCACCGCAAAGCAGCTGGATTGTTCTTCTCCCAGCTGAACGTATTGGTTGCGGTTGTGGAGATAAGCTGAGATCCAGGAGATGAATAATTCAGGTATACGAATTAACCTAAGCTTTATACTTAGTTTATAGTGTGTAACTGTGTTGAATTCTTTACTCTAAGCTAAGAACATCATTTCCGTTTGGCTGTTTGCATAAAGAGAAGCTGAAAAGGTGTGAACGGTATTAACCAATTGAGTGTTAGTATATATAGAAAATCTTTTTTGAAACCCATGTTGATGATTTGTTAAAACAGAGTGTTCTGAGAATTCATTTGATTTGTGTGCTATTATATGCTCGATAAGCTTACAACATAATGATGTTAAAGATATCGTTCGGTAATTTTCTACTACAAGACGGTCGTCTTTTTGTAATACAGGAACCATTCGTGCCGGCTTCCAGTCCTCTGGCGATTCTGTTGGCAACAAAGAGACACAAAAAATGTCAGATATTTCGCAACAGACTCTGCAAAGCTAACTCAAATATATGTGGGGGATATTGTAAGGTCCGCAAGGAGATTTAGTCTGAGTTCAAACATCAAGCAACGACACCGGAATAAGAAAGAAACAGTCTGTCACAACGATGATCTATGACATCCCTAATAATGACAATGGACCAAGCAGTGTTGCGAGTAGTAGCAAACAACTTGATTAAGGCAGTTCACGGTTTCCCAAGTGGCGAGGGCTGTCAGGCCATGCCTGGTTGCCACCTTGTCAGCGCGTTTGATGGCCCGGAGCTGGGTGTCCAGGCTTGTGGTGGTGAGGGTTCTCTCCCAGGCCTCATTTGCAGCTGACAGACCTAAGAGGGTCCTCAGCTCGGGGAGGGTCCTTGCTGCATCCCCAAATGATGGTTCAAGGTTGCGGTCTTGTGTCTTGACAAGGGTGCAAGTAGATGTGAATAGGGATGGGTATATGTGTCTGTATATGCACGGGGAAGGGAATAAGTTTGTTTGAAGTCGCCTCGAAGTCATTCGTTGAGCTTTGTTTTGTAGCGTGTGTGGGGGTGGTCTGGTTTGCCTTGATAGCTTGTAGTAATGCGCGATGTCGTGAAAGGTGATGATTGGTTCGGTTGCTTCGGTATTGTTGTTCGAAGTCTGGCCCACCTTTCGGTGTACGAGTCCTCGAGCTTGTCTGTGGGCGGCTTCGTTAGTTGCGTTTCTTGCGTTCGCTGGGACCCAGATGAGCTGGATTAAACGCAGATCATCATCGTCGGTGCATCTGGCAGTACTGTCGTCTGAGGCGTTGCGTCCCGTTTGGGGCAGAGGATGACGCGCCGTGGTTGGGGAAACAGTGCCACGGGCAAGTCGGATAATGACAGATTTGGAGTCACTAATGATTATTTTAAATCAATTGAGGCGAGTGCTACGGCAGCTTCTTCGGCCTAGGTTGGGTCCTGCGTGCGTATCGAGCCGGTACACACCGTGGTCTACTCTTTATCGACTGGGGTACGTTTCGACGAGACATTGACAGCGTATGCCTGTTTGTGGGCTGGGTATCTTGCCGCGTCGACGTGAGCAGCCTCAGTTTTCGTACCGTAGGTACTGTGAAGGTTTCTGGCGCTGACCGATCGTCTACCGTCATGAATGCCGGCCGGCATATTCTTCGGCAACGGCTGCACAATGAAGCGCTGCTTGATAAGGGGTGGTGGCGAGATCAAATCTTGTCTGCTTGGTGACGAGGGAATGCCGATACGTTGGAGTATCCATATTCAGTTCTTACTACCACGCAATCGTTCAATATGTGTGTGCAGTTTAGTGTGCTTCAAAATGTTCATTTATTGTGACGTGGATTTCAAGACTGAGGAGGTGTGTTGTCGATGTGTACGGGGTGTGGCCCAAGGTGATTTTGTGGGCTGTGCGAATAAGTCTGTCAACTTTTTATTTTTCAGCATTGAGGAGTCGTAGGTACGGTAAGGCGTAAGTGATTTTTGTGGTTACGAAAGCGTTCACTTGGTGGAGAAGTTCATTTTGTTTCATGCCGTGTTTCAGCGCAGAGATTCTTCCCAATAGAGAGGCAGTCTAAGTGAGGGTGACCGCAAGCCTCTGTAGTGTGACGGTATTGTTCCTGCGGTCTTGTACGCGAAGGCCGAGAATGCGCATGTGCTGCTCGATCGCTATTTCGGATCCGGCGATCTTGAGAGTGATGGTTGGTAGTGGCTGGTGTTTAACCTTTGCAATAGTCAGGAGGACGAAGAAGGAGGAGTTCCGATTTTCTACTGAACACTACTGAACTGAACACTACTGAACACTGAACACGATTTTTCTACCCGAACGTGCGACGTATTCGGCCACTGTGTCTACGGCGCGTTGTAGTCCCTCCTCGACCTGTCCGAGGGAGCAAGTAGGGGCCCATACCATCACGTCGTGCGCGTATAGGGTGTGTCGCATGTTGTGTATGCGGTCTAGTAACTGTGGAATTTGCCTCGTTACGAGATTGTAGAGGAAAGGTGAAATAATGGCTCCCTGTGGCGTGCCTTTGTTCTATAGGGCAAGTCGCTTCGTGGAGTTGTTGTCATTCAGGGAAAGTTCCACGGTGCTGCCTTGTAAGAAGGAGCACACGTAGTTGTGTATACGTTCCCCAGGGTTTGTTGAAGCCAATAGGTGGGCTATCGCTTAATGTGTCACCTTATCGAACGCCTTGCGTAGGTCTATGCCTAGCATTGCTCACGTGGCCGCACGTACAGGTTCTTTCAATAAATCGGAGTGAATTTCTACCAAGGCGTCTTGAGTAGATAAGTGGGCGTGAAAACCGAGTATGGTTGGAGGGAAAAGGTCTTGCTCTTCAGCAAGTGTTTCTAGCCAAGCAAAAACCACGTGCTCAAGTAATTTGCCAAGGTTTGAAGCTAACGAGATGCGGCATAGATTTAATAAATCTGCCTTTTTTTCTGGGCTTAGGTATAAACACTATTTTCACGTGCTTCTATTATTCTGGTATACTGCCGGCATGCCAGCAGTCGTTGAAATACTCAGTGAGGGCAGTTACTGACCTCGCGTCTAAGTTCCGAAATGTTTTCTGCTGGAAACGCCGTCTGGACCGGGTGCCGAAGTTGTGCGAAGCTTTAGAATGGCTGCATACACTTCGGGTTCTGTGATGTCGGCATCAAAAGTTGGGTTTGCTTTACCTTCATAGGGTGGTAGTGGTGCCGCTGGTTGGTGGGCTTGCTTGATGTATTTGTCCGCCAGGTTGGTTAGTAGATCACCGTTTGATCCGGAGTGTTGGAAGACAAGTCGCTTAAGTCTGTGCCATGCGGCTGTTTTCGAGTCGTCGAGATCCAGTAAGTGGCGTAACAGGTGTCACCTTTTTGCCTAGCTGTCAATTGAGTGCCAGCCTGCTTTCTAGGAAGCGGTTCTGCGCAAGCAGCGTTTCGATCTGAGCTGGTTGCGTTGTCATTTGAGATTTGAACGCATTGATTGTTTGCGTGAGTTCCTTGACGAGTGGTTTATGCGTGGAGGCACACGATTTCGATGACTGTGAGGGAAGCCATCGAAATGCAAGCGGAGACGCTGGGCTTTGCGCCCATATCACACTAGGGTTGCTTGGTGATGTTTTTGATAAATTGGCATGCCAGATGGTACTTGATAACAGGGTTCTTGATTTGGGCCTTGAGTGGGAGGTTGTATGACCCTGACGAGATCGTGACTTCGATCGGCTGCCCCGTTTCGTCAGCTTTTCTGATGTCCCGAGACTGTGGTAGTTACACTCGTCCAAGACAGGTGGGCTGTCGTCATTTGAGGTTGGCTACGTCGCTGGTTACTCGGTTTGTAGCGTCTTTTCTGCTTGTGCTTAGTTAAGTGGTGCAGGCTTTTTGGCGAACTGGTACTGGCATCTTGAACTGTTAGTCATGTGTCCTCCTTGACAGACGATACAGCGTGCATGGCATGTTGATGGCGTTCCTCGTGGCGGTGGCTCATGGTCTTCTCTGGAACGCTGGTGGCGTCGGCGCCTAGGTTGAGAGCACACATGGAGTGGTGCCCAGTCTTCCTGCAGTTGGAGCATGCGTCTAATTTTAGATAGAAAGGGTACACTCGGACGAGACGTCTACGGTGTAAAAGCCATCAAGGTAAATGGTTCCCGAGCAGCGTCATGAGTAAATTCTTCGTTTTTCCCATGCGTCTGCCACCTAGTATTTGGTAGTCAGGGTTGCTTTCTGGGTGGCCCTTCAGTGTCTCATCATCGGTGGAAAACGTTTGGGCGTAGAAAGCGATGCTTCGTATTGCGTCGTCGGGTGGCAAGGCGTATGTGTAGCTCAATCTGCTGGTCTTATCCGAGGAGGCCTGACGTGATGCGTTGGTACGCGGCTTCTCGGTCGGTGGTAGCCACACTAACGGTTATAGTGTTATTCCTTGGGTGTATGGGTATTTGGTCACGCTTGGCAGGCTCCAGGTCACACAGAGATGCCACTCTAAGCAGTGATCTTTGCAAGTCTTCGGGTGATGTGCGCGTAAGGCCGATGGGTGTCTTGGGGCGTCCCACGGTGTGGTAAGTGTGCGACGGCAGTCTTGGCAAGGATTGGTGTTTCAGTTCCGGTGGCAGCCGGAGGGTTAGTACAGTTTTGGGGGCTTTGCTTGCTTGCGCGTCGTTCATTTGGGCTTGTTGCTTCACTGCCTGGTGGCGTTCCGCCTGGGCTCGGACACCTTGATGTGGTGTCCAGGTATCGTCTAACCATTCCTAAAGAGAAATTTCGACTCCATCGACCTCGGTTTCCATGTCGGCTGGTGTCCCAGCGGCCGCGAGAGTGGCGTCCGGGACAGCGAAGCTAGGCCTAGGCGTCCAGTGCCGGGGCTTGCCGGCCTGGCGTGAATAGATGCAAAGCTTATTTGAAAATTGTGACCAATATTTACTGGAAAGTTGTATCCTCGGAACCGCTAGGACTTGCGGAAAACATTCATAAAAGAAAGCTATGGGCACGCCTTCCTACTGAAGTATCGGAAAACACCGGAGTTCGGTGCAGACGCGTCCGATCACTTCCAGCATAGAGTTTCCCAAGATACACTGGAGGGAACTCTGGCGCTAGTGTCTATGACAGCTGCAGCGCACGGTGCTTCAGCGAGCATGGGAATGATGGGTAGCACACCCATTTGTCTAATCTTTGTACTTCTGGCCTGCTTTTGGCTCCGCCTGTGTTCGTGTGGCTTGGAGCTCTTTTCTCACGAAACAATAATGAGCAAATGTTCAGCGGTTGCACTTCACTACCTTATTCTTTTAGACTTTCCTTTCCAAATTGGGGTCACGAAGTTCAAAAGGGTTGAATTTTTCTTTGAAAACAAAACCGAAACACAACAATTAATGAAGCCGCAAGTACGATTCGCCACCCGCAAGTACGAAGACTAGGCAAATGTATATACTATGCATCATTCCCATAGTCACTGAACGATCGCAGCGACAGAGTCCCCTCTAGTTAATTTTGAAAAACTCTATGGCTTTCAGCACTCGCCACGTCTCCCCCAGTGTTGCGAAATATGTGGAAACTTCAGGGGATCAGCCCAAAATAAGTGGTGCTACGTTCGCGAAAAAGCCCAGAAGAAGCGGAAACTGCAGAAAGAATGGCACCAGGGTGAACAGATTTTTTTGGTTTCACCTTTATCAGTGAAGTTGTAACATACTTCGTTCGCAGGCTTTACATATGAAATAAGAACGATTGGGCCTCATCTGCTATAACAATCTTTTGCTTCGTTCCGGTTATGTACAAATTTCATATTCGTCCACAATATTAAATGTCCCTAGTCTGAAAAGCCAATAATAGTATGACCATGAAATTTGTCACGCGTGTTCAACAGT
The DNA here is from genome assembly GCF_043290135.1 of Rhipicephalus microplus. Taxonomy (NCBI): domain Eukaryota; kingdom Metazoa; phylum Arthropoda; class Arachnida; order Ixodida; family Ixodidae; genus Rhipicephalus; species Rhipicephalus microplus. The sequence continues at coordinate 88,333,483 of NC_134706.1, forward strand.
TTGGCGGTATTAATCAAAGGTATAAAAAGGGCTTCTAGATTTATCTCACAAGAAAAAATATTGCCCTTATTTGTCTCTTGTCTAGAAGGAGACCTTCAAATTTTATTTTTTTCATAGGCAGTTTTCTGAGTTCTAAATTTACACTATTGGAAGATACTTCGGCGTATTGTGAGAAAATATGAGCTATATTGGTCAGATTACTTTTCGCAAAAGGTTCCTTAAGTTTGGAAATTTTTGAAAAAGCTGATCGTAAGACAACCATCATTTCCTGTCAAAAAACTCTCAGCATATCCACGGAGGGAATGATGATGAGTGGAGCGAGCGTTTGTCGGTCCTTCCGTGCTTCTGTCTATACGTTCATTGTTGCTTCCATCCATCCGTGCGTCTATCCGTCCAACGGTCCGTGCGTTCATGCGTGCGTCCATCCATCCATTCATCCGTCCGTCAGTGTGTCTGGCTGACTACCCATCCGTCCATCTGTTCGTCCGTCCATCCATCTATTTAGTGAACACTCTAAGTACTGCAATCTCAGATCTTTTATTCATGTATTCATCCTGTACACGAACTGTCATCCAGCGGACATTCCGAGAACTAAACGGGAGGTGGCTACATACTACTACGACGACAGCTACTACTACTACTTCATACATCGGGGACGCACAAACCACGGCAAAAGGAGTTTCGTCTCTAAAACACGTAAAGTATGAGCTCACAACGAGCTCACAAGGCACAGCAATTTTTACGAAAAAAAAGCCTTTTGGTAGAAAGATTTGTAAGGAGATTTCGAAAGTAGTAAATATTGAATGTATTCGACTGATCTAGTCATGCTTGTTATAAAAAATCACAGCACGTCCACGGAGCGCATGATGATGAGTGGGGAAGCATCCATCGGTCCATCCACGTTACCTCCATTTGTTCGTCCATACGTGCGTTCCGTCCATGCGTCCATTCCTGCATCCGTCCGCGCGTCCATCGTCTTTCTGTGCATTCGTCCGTTCTTCCGTGCGTCCATTCCTACGTCCAGTTATTCATACGTCCGTCCTATTGCCCATCCCTGCATTCGTCCATGCGTCCGTCTGTCTGTGCATCTGTCTTTGTGCCCCTCCGTCCGTCCGTGCGTCTATTCGTCGTCCATCTAGCGAAAACTTCAAGTACCACCATGTCGCATCTTTTCATCATATATTCATCACTTCAAAGGCTTCGCTAGTGGTCACCTGCCGAAAACTATCTGGAGGATCAATTTGTCTGCATTCACAACCAACATAGAAGACGCAAGTGCAAAAGGTTTATCCTCTGGCATTGAGCAAGCGATAAAAGATTGATGACTCATTTGGAGGTTTAACGTCCCAGCAACCACCATATGATTATGAGAAACGCCGTAGTGGAGGGCTCCGGAAGTTTCGACCACCTGGGGTTCTTTGACGTGCACCCAAATCTGAGCACACAGGCCTACAACATTTCTGCCTCCATCGAAATCACAGCCGCCGCAGCCGGGATTTGATCCTGTGACCTGCGGGCCAGCAGTCGAGTACCTTAGCCACACTACCGTGGTGGGGCAAGCGATAAAGGAAGCTGTGCTCCCCGCAGGGGCGCCTGCGCAAGTAGGCGTTTGGTGTGTAGCGACACCACGGACCCGAGGTTATGGGGGGGGGGGGGGTTGACTCCCTCCCACGCCTAGCCGTGTGTGGCTTTGCCGTGTCCGGAGAAAAGGTGATCCTGGGGGTTGAGCCGACGCCGGGTAATTAGTCCTTTAAGGCTTCCCGGCAGAGGCAACACACCCCGATGGCCCAGGCTTCACGTAGAAGGCACCCCTGGGCTGTCCCACCCAGGGCAAATTGGCAGTCGCCTTTTCCTACCTCTCTCCCTCTAACTTTCTTCTTTATCGCTCACTTTCTATCTGTCCTGTCATCTTGTCTCTTCCGTTTACTTCCGAATTTCCTGGCGGTGAGGGTTAACCTGGTGTACCTGTCCAACCTAGGATAATTATAACAGGTTATAGCAGCAATGTATGGCTGGCGTCTCCAAGTGTTTTCTTTCAACATTGTAGCGTCCCCATGTTGGGCTCGGTGGTGGGTGGCCACCATCGCCACCGAACTTTATAGTATTTTTATGGCAAAACCTTCCCCCCCCCCCCCCTTCTTGATCGCTCCCTGAAAAGGTGGCACACCGAAGACACTTTTATGCCTAACACACCAAAGCCGACATTCCCAAAGTACCATGTTATCCATAGTCAAAACGAAAAGAAGACAGTCCGAGCCACTTCACCTTTCCTCGTTTTCAAAACTCTCACAGAAGCAATAGGCCCAGGTTATAAAGTGACAAAATGGGAAGTGGCGATCTTCTTCTGGAAGTTCGTGACAGAGCTCAGTATGAGTAGCTAAGCTTGTAGCGTTTGGGGAAACCCCTGTTTCAGAAGGCCTACTGTCCGTGGCCTTACTTCCGATGATGATCTTACTGAGCTTTCTGAAAGTGAGCTGCTCGAAGGTTGGCAGCACCAGAACGTGGTAAAAGTCAAAAGAATAACAATAAGGCGCAACAACAGAACCCTACAAAACACGTAATGATTACCTTCGGAACAAGTAACCTACCAGAATTAATCGAAACCGTCTTTTGTATGCTCCGTGTAAGACCATACATTTCCAACCCCCGTCGATTTTTCAAGTGTCAACGTTTCAGTCATTATTCCCTGAGTTGAAGAGGGCGCACCACTTGCGCAAAGTGTGCATCCATGCAACACATAGCCGACCTCAGAAACAACTCATTGTTGGAACTGTGAAGAAGATCACGCTGCCTACTTGCGATCATGCCCCGCATGGAAAAAAGAGAAACAATTAGTAGAACCTGAGGCCAAATTCAATCTCTCATTCCATGAAGCACGCCAACGTTTTGTACTACACAACCCATCTTATCCCTCCTTCGCAGATGTGACGCGCCGGGGAGCCGCGCCACATGTCCCTGCACCCACGAATGTCACCCAGTGTGTGGCCGTGGTCATGCCACCTGTGCCCCCGGCTGGAGCAGCCTGTACTGCTCCGCCACCTGACAAACAGTGCCGGCAGACCCCCGTGTCTGCTGAGCCTCGAACCTTTAACCACTGCAAGCGCAGTTAGGTCCGAAAGTTCTATGACCATGCCTGCTAAGCAGGCACCATCCCCCACCTCACAAAAGGTGATGGATAGAAGTTCCAGTCCTCCGGCACCTCAGATGCCGAAGGATAGCCACAACTCCTTGGAGCGCGCCAAAAAAGAAAAACCTCGAAACACGGGGCCCCCAAAGACTCTGTCACTTAACGCAACACATTTGTACACACAGCACCACACAACAATAAAATGACACAAATACTACAGTGTAACGTCAGAGAACTGCTGAGAAACCTCGACGATATCCAGGAACGTTTACACAAACACACACCTAAGGTGCTGTGCGTACAAGACACACACCTGAAACCTAAACACGCCAAGTTTTCACGTCATTACGTTATTTTTCGGAAGGACCGGAATGATGCCATTGTGCCATTCGGTGGTGTTGCCAATATAGTCAATCAAGGGATTGCATGCACAGACCTACCACTGCGAACAACCATTGAGGCGGTGGCTGTTCGAGCAGTTCTTATGAATTAGCTCGTCACCATCTGCACTCTCTACATACATCCACAACACCGTCTTGAAAAACATGAATTCGAGTCCCTCATAGACGAACTTCCAGAACCTTATATTCTTCTTGGAGATTTCAATGCACATAGCAATTTATGGGGTGACTCTCGCTGTGATGCTCGAGGTCACCTGATTGAACAGTTCCTTTTTTTATTCCGGTGCGTACCTGCTGAATCGAAAAGAGCCACATATCACAACATCGCTAACAATACGTACTCAACAATAGACCTCAGCATAACATCCCCATCACTCCTGCCTCTACTTAAATGGGAAGTCATTATTAATCCATATGGTAGTGACCGTTTTCCTATCGTTATCAGCACATCAATAACAAATACGCGTCCTGCACAAGTTCTCAAATGGCTCACCGACAAAGCCGATTGAGAAAAGTTTCAAAAAATGACTCTATTACCTTGGACGGACATGGCGGCGTTGAGCATAGAGGATGCTGTGTGCTATTTTACAGCCTTCTTGGTTGATGCAGCAACAAAATGTATTCGCCAAACATGTGGACCGTCAAGCAAACGATGAGTCGAATGGTGGAATAACGAGTGCCGTGATTCTCAAAAAAAAAACAAAATAAGGCATGGAAGTTGGAGACTCGCCCACAGCTGAGAATCTTGTAAACTTTAAGAATGCTAAGTCGCAAGCAAGGAGGACGCGCTGACAGGCGAGAAGGGAAAGTTGGCGCAAATTTTTATCAGGCATTAACTCATACACAAATGAGTCGAGAGTCTGGAACATGGCTGGTAAGGTGGGAGGACGAAAAGCACATTCACTTCCTCTAGTGAACACACAAGAGGAGAGTTTGGAAGACCAGGCAAACACTCTCAGAGTGTACTTCGAACAGGTCTCCAGCTCATCACACTATAGTGAGGCGTTCCAAGTATACAAAACAAAAATAGAAAAACAGAGATTAGAGCACAAACCCACAGCACATCAGGCCTACACTGAACCTTTCTGTTTGGCTGAACTACAAGCCTCACTTACATGCTACAATAAATCTACCCCAGTCCCAGACAGTGTGGCATATGAAATGTTATAACACCTGCCCACTGAAACCAAGAAAGCTCTCCTCTCTCTGTATAATGCGATATGGTCTTCCAGCGAGCTACCCTCAGCCTGGAAGAAAGCTATCGTTATCCCAATTCTAAAACAAGGCAAGGACCCAGCCTCAGTTTCCAGCTACAAGCCAATAGCATCAACCAGCTGTCTTTGCAAGGTTGTTTAAAAAATGATTAACAGGCGCCTGATGCATTTCCTTGAAATTAATGGCCTACTTGACCCATACCAGTATGTGTTTCGAGAGGCTCCGTCCACCACTGACAACCTTGTCTGTATCATAAGCATTTTTTTCTTTCTGTGTTTCTCGTTATGGAAAAAGCATATGACACTACATGGCGCTTCGGCATATTGAGAGACTTGTCAAATTTAGGTGTGTGGGGTAGAATTCTGACAATTATCAAAAACTACCTGTCCAACCGTACATTCCATGTTCGAGTTGACACTGTCTTATCTCGAGTACTTGTCCAAGAAACGGGAGTGCCACAAGGAGGTGTATTGAGCTGCACACTTCTCATAGTTAAAATGAATTCCTTGCACCTGTCTCTCCCACGTAATATTTTTATTGCATATAGTCGATGATGTACAGATTGGTTTCAAATCTTGCGACATCTCAATGAGCCAACGTCAAGTTCAACTAGGGTTGAACAAGGTATCCCAATGGGCGAACGGGAATGGTTTTATACCCAACGCGCAATAGAGCACTTGTGTCTTGTTCAGCCGAAAGAGGCGTCTCCATTCTGGCCCCTACATTGACCTGCATGGTCAACCTCTGTCAGTGAAGACCGAGCACAAGTTTCTTGGTCTCATATTAGACACTAAACTAACCTTCATCCCACACATCAAGTATTTAAGGGGCAGGTGCTTAAAAACAATGAACATTTTGAAATTGCTGTCAAGAACTACATGGGGTAGTGACGCGAAATGTCTAATGAATCTATATAACAGCCTCGTACGCACACACCTGGATTATGGTGCTACAGTCTATCAGTCGGCAACACCATCAGCCTTGAACATTCTCGACCCCGTACACCACCTAGGCATTCGCCTCTCTACGGGTGCTTTCCGAACTAGCACTGTGGAGAGCCTGTACTAGGACTCGAATGAATGGTCGCTCCTCCTACAAAGATGTTTCCTGTCCTTGCTGTACTTTTTGAAGGTGAAGGTAGACAAGAAACACCCTTCCGATTTCACAATTAATAATTTGTCTTGTTCTGGCTTGTTCGAGAACCGTCCTTCGTTTAGGCAGCCCTACGCGCTCCGTGTAAGAGGCCTGGCTGAAGAAACAGGTGTGCCTCTTCTTTAACACAGTTTGATGGCCTCTGCAACATATCTGCCGACGTGGCAGCTTATAGATTGTTATGTCTCTTTTGTTGAAGTCACAAAGCACGCACCACTTGCACACATACATACAGACTTCCTTGAACTGCAACATAAATACACATGCCCTGAGTTCTTTACAGATGCGTCAAAGTACAACACTTTTGTGTCATATGCAGCGGTAGGCCAATCCTTTTGCGAGGCCGAATTTCTTCATCCTGATGCAAGCATTTTCACAGGAGAAGCTTAGGCAAAACTGGCGGTCGTAAAACGCATCAAACAGATAAAAGTACAAAAGGCAGTAATATACACAAATTCCCTGTGCGTAGTCGAAGCCCAGAAAGCTCCTAAAAACACAAGAACCCCGTGCTGGTGTCACTTTACTGAATTATGTGCACACTGCACACATCAAAAAAGCATATTGTTGTCTGCTGGGTTCCAGGCCACCGTGAGATACAAGGAAACGTTTTCGCCGACAAGCTGGCGATTTCCGCCAACGACACTACCTCCAATGCACCAATACCAATCCCTGCACTTGACTTAAAATCTTTTCTAAAACGAAACCTCAGGGGGTAATGGCAGAGCACGTGAGATAAAGAAAAAGATAATAAACTCCATGCTATTAAGCCACAACTAGGTTATTGGCCGCCACTATCAAACTCACGGCACACAGAGGTAACACTAACAAGGCTAAGAATAGGACATACACACTCCACACTCTCATATCTCCTATCTACCGGCAATCGACCATATTGTCACGGGGTCGTGACGTGGCCGAAGACAGGAGACTTCGTGTTGGGATTTAGCTGTTTATTTGGGCGAACCTGCGCCCACTAAACGGAGAGTCCGATTACAGCAGCAGTCTTGCACAGATAGCAGTCTCGGACTGAGAGCGTCGGCCTTCGTTCAACAACAACTGACAAGCGGCGAAGCGCGTCGGCATTTATACTCTTGCCATCGAATGTTCTAGTGTTATCGCTGGCGGTGGCGTAGGTTCCGGAACAATCTGTACCGTTCGCACAGTGGGCGTGATCTTATCGAAATGATCTACTACAGTGCGGAACCTTCTGGAAAACTGCAGGCGCGGTTTGCGCTGAGAATCGTGTGGTGTTTTGGGACGATAACGAAAACTTGGGAAATGGAACGTGGCATTGCCCCCCTCTGAAAAAAAAGGCATCGTCCCGATGCTTTAACTAAAGATGAAGGTACAACAATAATAATGCAAGAAAGTACAATAAATAAAATACGATGAAACAATAATACAAAAAAATCACTGTTTCAGTTTGTTTACGCGCATGAAACGGCTTGAGGAGCGTGACATACACGACTTCAGGTCGCGATCGGCGTCGTTGAGAGTTTGTGATGCCGTCGGGGACAACCTCGTAATCAAGTGGGCCGAGACATCAAACCACCCTGTACGGTCCGAAGTAGCGTCGCAGAAGCTTTTCACTTAGTCCACGTCGGCGTATTGGCGTCCACACCCAAACACGTTCACCGGGCTGGTATTAAACGAAGCATCGTCGAAGATTGTATCGGTGGCTGTCAGTCGTCTGTTGATTCTTGATACGGAGACGCGCAAATTGTCGGGCTTCTTCGGTGCGTTGAAGGTACTCGCTCACATCGAGGCTTTCTTCGTCGGTGACGTTGGGTAACATGGCATCGAGCGTCATGGCCGGGCTCCTTCCGTAGACCAATTTGTATGGAGATATCTGCGTCGTCTCCTGCGCCGCCGTGTTGTATGCGAAGGTCACATACGGAAGAATGGCGTCCCACGTCTTGTGTTCGACATCGACGTACATTGACAGCATGTCGGCGATCGTCTTGTTAAGCCGCTCGGTGAGGCCGTTGGTCCGTGGGTGGTGCGCTGTCGTCCGGCGGTGGTTTGTTTGGCTGTATGCCAAGATCGCTTGAGTTAAGTCGGCAGTGAATGCCGTTCCTCTGTCGGTGATAAGGACCTCCTGGGCGCCGTGACGTAGGACGATATTTTCGACGAAGAATTTAGCTACCTTGGATGCACTGCCTTTTGGCAGGGCTTTTGTCTCGGCGTAGCGGGTGAGGTAGTCGGTAGCTACCACGATCCACTTGTTTCCGAAAGCCGACGCCGGAAACGGCCCTAGTAGGTCCATACCAATCTGCTGGAAAGGTCGACAAGGTGGATCAATTGGCTGCAGAAGTCCCGCTGGCCTTGTCGGCGGTGTTTTGCATCGCTGACAGTCCCGGCATGTCCTCACATAACGAGTGACGTCGGTGGTAAGACGTGGTCAGTAGTACCTTTCTTGTATCCTCGCGAGCGTGCGAGAAACACCGAGGTGCCCTGCCGTCGGATCGTCGTGCAGGGCCTGCAGGAGTTCTGGTCGCAAAGCTGAAGGCACCACAAGGAGGTACTTAGCTCGAAGCAGTGAAAAGTTTTTCTTTTGTAGAAGACCGTTTCGTAGGAAGAACGACGCAAGTGCGCGCTTGAATACCTTCGGGACTTCGGCGGGCCTGCCTTCGAGGTATTCTATTAGGGCCTTAAGTTCCGGGTCGGCCCGCTGTCGTTCAGCGAAGTCGTCTGTAGTTATCGTTCCCAAGAAGTAGTCGTCATCTGGGTCGTCGGGTAGCGGTTGGTCGGCAGGCGCACGAGAGAGACAGTCGGCATCGGAGTGTTTTTTGCCGGACTTGTAAATGACAGTAATGTCATATTCTTGAAGTCTCAGGCTCCATCGTGCCAGGCGACCTGAAGGGTCCTTCAAGGTGGCTAGCCGACACAAGGCGTGGTGGTCGCTCACAACTTTGAAGGGCCTGCCGTAGAGGTAGGGGCGAAATTTCGACGTAGCCCAGATGATGGCGAGACACTCCTTTTCTGTTGTGGAATAATTTGCTTCTGCTTTGGATAGCGATCGGCTGGCGTAACTAATAACTCTTTCAAGTTCGTCAGCTCTCTGCACAAGAACGGCGCCAAGACCTACGCTGCTTGCGTCAGTATGTATTTCTGTCTCGGCGAATTCGTTGAAATGGGCAAGTAACGGAGGCGTCTGGAGGCGATGTTTAAGCTCCTGGAAAGCGTGTTCCTGTGGCGTTTCCCACTTGAATTCCACGTCGGCCTTGGTAAGGTTAGTGAGAGGATCGGCGATGCGGGCGAAGTTTTTCACGAACCGTCTATAATAGGCACACAGGCCCAGAAATCAGCACACGGCCTTCTTGTCAGTGGGCGGCGGGAAGTTGGCGATGGCGGCTGTTTTCCGTGGATTGGGACGAACTCCAGACTTGCTGATAACGTGCCCCAGAAACAAGAGCTCCTCATACGCAAATCTGCACTTTTCTGGCTTCAGTGTGAGTCCGGACGTCTTGATGGCTTAAAGTACAGCTTCAAGGCGCCGAAGATGCTCGTCGAAGCTCGAGGAAAACACGACGACGTCGTCCAAGTACACAAGGCATGTCTGCCACTTCAATCCTGCCAGTACTGTATCCATAACGCGTTGAAAAGTTGCAGGCGCTGAGCAAAGGCCGAAGGGCATCGCCTTAAACTCGAAGAGGCCGTCCGGCGTTATAAACGCCGTCTTCTCTCGGTCTCTTTCGTCGACTTCGATTTGCCAATAGCCAGTCTTGAGGTCTATTGACGAAAAGTACTTGGCGTTATGGAGCCGATCAAGTGCGTCGTCTATTCGTGGGAGAGGATACACGTCCTTTCTTGTGATTTTGTTCAGGTGGCGATAATCGACGCAGAAACGTAGGGTCCCATCCTTTTTCTTCACTAACACCACGGGGGATGCCCAAGGGCTCTTGGACGGCTGGATAATGTCATCCCGCAGCATTTTATCAAATTGTCTCTTCATGGCCTCACGTTCTCGCGTCGAAACCCTGTACGGACTCTGACAGAGTGTTCTGGCATTTTCTTCGGTTATGATGCGATGTTTCGTGATTGGGGTCTGCCGAATTTTCGATGACGACGAAAAGCAATCTTCGTATTGCAGGAGCAGAGCCTTGAGCTGTTCTTGCTTATCGTTCGGAAGTCTGGGATTGACGTCGAAAGCTATGGGAGGGGCTTGGTTCCTCTGAGCAGGTTCCGCAGAATCGGCGAGGGTGAAAGCACTGGTGGCTTCGACAATTTCTTCGATGTATGCGACCGTTGTTCCTTTGTTCACATGTTTGTACTCATTGGTGAAATTCGTGAGCATAACCGTTGCTTTTCCTCCCCGCAGCTCTGCAATTCCTCTTGCGACGCAAATATTTCGGGTGACCAACAGATGCTCACTGCCTTCAACGACGCCTTCCAAGTCAGGTGATTTAGGAGCACCGACTGAAATAATGACGCTTGAGCGAGGCGGAATGGTGACTTGTTCTTCCAGCACATTCAAGGCATGGTGTCCTGACGGCGTGCGCGGCGGTAGTGCTTCTTCTGTGGATAACGTTATCGACTTTGTTTTTAGGTTGATGACAGCACCATAGAGGCATAAGAAGTCCATGCCAAGGTTGACATCTCTCGAGCAACGCTGTAGGACTACGAAGTCTGTAGAATAAATACGGCCGTTAATGGTGACTCTCGCTGTGCAGATTCCTGCAGGCAATACGAGATGACCTCCAGCTGTGCGGATTTCAGGGCCTTTCCAAGCTGTCCTAACTTTCTTTAACTTCGCGGCGAACGACCCACTGATGACAGAATAGTCAGCTCCAGTATCGACGAGAGCAGTCACACTGTGGCCGTCGATAAGAACGTCGAGATCGCTAGTTCGCCGTCTCGCATTACAGTTAGGGCGTGGCGTCGGGTCACGGCTGCGTCGGCTTGTTCCGCTGCTTCCATGTTGCGTCGTCAGGCCACCTTCGGTAAGTGAGCTTTCGCCGTCAAAGCTTTGTCTGGTTGGCGTTGTGTTCGGAAAGCTCCGTCGCGGCGTCGTCGTCATCGGAGGATCTTCGGTAGTTCGTCGCACAGCAACCGCACCTCCACCAGTTGCTGCCCTTAGTTTCCCGGATACGGGCTAGGAGACCGGCCCCGCGTTGGGCCGGAGTTCTGCCGGGGGTTCGGTGACATGCGGCGGCTGGGCGACGGCGAACGGGAAGGACTTCGTGGTGTCCATTAAGTTCCTGTCAGGTAGTCAGCGATGTCACCCCTGGCTGCGGACGTGGTGCATCGACGGCGAAGCCACGCAGTCCCATCTGTCGGTACTGGCAACGGCGGTAAGTGTGCCCGGCCTCGCCGCAGTGGTAGCACAGTGGGCGGTAGTCAGGGGTGCGCCAAACGTCGGTTTTCCTCGGCGCACTGCGCTGGCCCGCTGGCGAACGGTAGGTCGTCGGTGGGGGCGGTGGCGGCGGTGGTGTCTGGCGACGGAAGTGCGACGGGGCGGCGTTTCGGAGTGGATGGGGAGGAGCGTTGTGGCGCGCGGCAGTGGCGTAGCTCATAGTTTCTGGCTCGGGCAGCGGTGTTTAGGGAATTCGAAGCGATTGCCGAACTTCTTCTCGCACAATGTCGGCGATCGAATCCACTTGAGGTTGCGCCGAAGGCAACAGTTTCCGCAGCTCTTCCCGCACGATCACTCGGATGGTTTCACGCAGCTTGTCGGAGTCACTGGCTTGAGCAGCAGCGCATTCTGTAGTCAGGCGACGATTATATTGTCTGGTGCGCATGTCCAGGGTTTTTTCGATGATGGTCGCCTCGGATACAAATTCTTGGACGGTGTTCGGTGGATTCCTCATTAGTCCCGCGAAGAGATCCTGTTTGACCCCTCGCATGAGGAAACGAACTTTCTTCTCCTCAGGCATGTCTGGGTCAGCGTGACGAAATAGGCGGGTCATCTCCTCTGTAAAAATTCCAACCTTTTCGTTTGGTAGCTGAACCCGGGTCTCTAGTAGAGCAGCGGCCCTCTCTTTGCGAGCGACGCTCGCGAACGTTTGCAGAAATTCGCCGCAGAAGACATCCCACGTTCGGATCGCGGACTCCCGATTCTCTAGCCAGGTCCTTGCGGTGTCTTCCAGGTAGAAGTACACACGACGGAGCTTTTCTTCGTTGTCCCAGTGGTTGAGGGCGGCCACACGGTCGTATGTTTCTAGGCAGGTTTCCGGGTCTTCAAACGATGACCCATGAAACGTTGGTGGTTCCCTGGGTTGATGAATGACAATCGCGGGCTGGGACGCTCCGGTTGTCATAGTCACTGCAGTAGAGGTCATGGCCTTGGCTTTCCGCGCCTTGTCTTGTAGAAGCCCGTACTCCGGTGGGAGACCTTGCTTTCGGCGGCTTGTTCGCTGCTCTTGGTTGGCGTCAGTGTCTTCTCCGCGACGTGGGCTGGGTTCACGGCTTGACGGGGGCGTCCGGTACATGAACGAAGCAGCACCTCCACCAGATGTCACGGGGTCGTGACGTGGCCGAAGACAGGAGACTCCGTGTTGGGATTTAACTGTTTATTTGGGCGAAACTGTGCCCAGTAAACGGAGAGTCCGATTACAGCAGCAGTCTTGCACAGATAGCAGTCTCCGACTGATAGCGGCGAACAGAGCGTCGACCTTCGTTCAACAACAACTGACAAGCGGCGAAGCGCGTCGGCATTTATACTCTTGCCATCGAATGTTCTAGTGTTATCGCTGGCAGTGGCATAGGTTCCGGAACAATCTGTACCGTTCGCACAGTGGGCGTGATCTTATCGAAATGATCTACTACAGTCCGGAACCCTCTGGAAAACTGCAGGCGCGGTTTGCGCTGAGAATCGTGTGGTGTTTTGGGACGATAACGAAAACTTGGGAAATGGAACGTGGCAATATTGTGACAGATGTGGAGAACCACTTACAGTTCTCCACACCATCGTCCAGTGCAATGAGCTAGATGCTCTAAAAAACACTTTTTACTGCCCTACCAGCAGCATCTTCCACTACACCCTGGGATACTTATTGGTAGGGATCCGCTTTTTAAACTGCAATCACTTTTCACGTTTTTATAAGATGTTCACAGCTTTCACCCCCTATTTCGAGGTTCTTCGTAGCACGACCTTTGTACCGTGGTCGCAGCTGCAGGGACGACATCTCTATCATGGCTTTATTGTCATGTCAGTTTTCCATCCACTTTCAGTGCACATTTCTCATGCCACTGTCATGATTTTATTACTTCCATGTTTTTACCCGCGTTAGCGCGAGGACTTTTAAGGCCCCTTTATTGCCACGCATCATATTATTGTTTACATATCTAGTCTTTCGAAATGGCGCTCTTTGGCCATTAATTGGCCCTTGAGCCATTAAAAAACCACTCATCATCATCAGGAAACAGTACAGAACGCGATTTGCACGCTGACGTGCTCTTCAAGGCCCTCGGAAATGGACGTAGAGTTAGAGCGACTTCGCACGATTCGTCGACGTGCAGAGCGCAGATATCGACTGACGAAGTCCATTGAAGGTCTACGCATAGCAAGGCACATGCAAAATAAGTTCCAGAGCCTGCGAAGTTTTGCAATTTTCTAGACCCTCGCAAATCACTTTCTTAAGTATGGCGAACCATGCGATGCTTACGCACATTTCCCGAAAGACGTTTTCCGTTTAAAGCCCTGGCCCCTTTTCCAACGTAGAAAGAACATCAAGATAGAAAAAGATTTTTGTATGAAGATTGCAGGCCCATCACGTTGCACAGGGGTCCTTACTGCATCTACCGCACCACACTCCTTTAATCCGTGGATAGACCTGCCTTTTTCGATGGAAGATCTGGACGCAGCTCTCTCTTCTTGTAATCAGTCGTCGTCGCCCAGGGCAGATGGTATATCATACCGCCTATTGTGCAACCTCGAAGATCGCGCACGTAGTGCTTTACTGGACGAGTTAAACGAGGCTTGGCGAGCTGGAGCTCTTTCCAGAGAATAGAAAACAAGACGTTTGGTTCAAATTCTCAAAACCGGGAAAATCATCTCTAGAGCTGGCGTCATACCGACTAATAGCGCTGGCTAGTTTCGCGGGCAAGCTGATGGGGAGCGAATGATTTTTGCGAGATTCGAGTGTTTCTTAAAGAGATATAAAATCTATCTAGATGCCATGGTCACCTTTCGTCGTCTCCGTAGCTCCATTGATAACGTCATTGATGTTGTGACATACGTACAACACCATTATATGAGCCGACGGCTATTTGTAGCATTATTTTTGGATGTCAAAGGAGCTTATGACAATGTCTCTCATGAAACCGTACTTCATGCTCTCAAGTTTGTTGACTCGGGTGGGCGAGGGTACCGCTGGATCTGCTGCTACCTTCATATGAGATCATTGTTTATAAAAACTGATGATGGGCCGAGATCTGAAAATTACATACGCCGCGGTGTTCCCCAGGGTAGTGTATTGAGCACCACACTATTCAGTCTACCAGAGTCTGTGGAGATATCCATCTATGCATACGATATTGGTGTTTGGACATCCGGTGTAACACGTTGGCAGATACGCGTTACATCCGCAGATACGTCCGCAGAACTCTACTTCGGCGTACCTTAGAGAGCAAAGTCTCGAGATTTCTCCAGACATATTGGTGCTGGTTGCGCTCACGCGGAAGGCAACGACATCATGTCCCGTCACCATCAATGGACAAATTGTCTGCTACACCCGCACAAACAGCTTCTTGGGAGTCACCATTGATCAAAATCTGTGCTGTAATCCCCATGTTGGCACACTGAAAAAGCGCCTAACAGCCATCTCCCAACGTTTAAACTTTCTCGGAGGAAAGAAGGGGGCGCGTCAGTACACGCAATGCTGCGGCTATACAGGACGTTGTTCCTGTCGTACCTGTGGTACAGCTTGCCTGTTTTGACGAACACCTGCAAAAGTAGCATACGCACAATTGAAAACGCCCAGGGTCAGGCACTCCGAATTTGTCTTAGATTACCGCGCTGCACATTCACAGCGGAGACCATCGCAATCGTCAAAGATCATCCAGTCTTAGTGTACATTACTCTAGAGGTGCTTGGAGCGCATATTAGGCAACTTCCTCGTGCCCATACCCAACACCTCGCTTCTATTCCAGAAGACTGACAGAGTGCCTCTTTCTGTAAGGGAGTATTGAGTTACCGTGAGTGCCTTCCAGCAGCCCCTTGGTGCTTAGACCGTCCAAACCTACGCTTGACAGTGCCAGGAATTAGAAAAAAGGCGGATCTCTCGACACCAGCTTTGAGGCAGCTGACTTTACATATGCTGCACGAAGGATACAAACACCACGTTAAACTTTACACGGATGGTTCGACAAAAGTTATGGGATCAGCAGGAGCTGTGATGTTTCCAGCAAAAGCCAAAACCAACCAATTTTGAATGCCTCACAAAACAACATCGACAGCCGCAGAGCTCGTAACACTCCACTGTGCTCTCCACAGGATTGATCAAGAAGCACCTCTAAAGTGGTGCATTTTCACCGATTAGAAACCAGCTATGTATCGTACTTGAACAGCGCCGCGTGCTGGACCTCAAGACCAACTGGTGTTAGAAACAAGAAAATTGTATCAGCAAGTACTACAGAAAGGACATGATGTAACTTTTGATTGGTTACCAGGCCACAGCGGAATCATCCATAATGAGCATGCCAACGCTGCAGCAGAGAACGCTCACTAAAATGTCAGAGTGCCGCCTGCACCTCGGTATCGCTATATGGAACCCCGCCCGTTCGCGGGAAGAGCAGGGGAAGATGTGGATGCGTGGCTGACACACTACAAAAGGATGAGCTGGTACAACGGCTGGGACTCCACCGAAAAACTGGGGACTTTCGCGCTGTTTCTCACGTAAACCGCCTTGATGTGGTACGAAAACCACGAAGATTCATTAACAACGTGGGATCGTTTCGCTGAAGAACTCAAAAAAATGCTTCGGCGACTCTGATGCGAAAAAGAAAAGCGCGGAGCGCACTTTGGCTCAAAGAGCCCAGACACCTGGAGAAAGGTGTACCACCTAAATAGAGGAGGTTCTGATGCTCTGCGAGATCATAGACACGCATATTTCTGAAGAGGACATGGTCGGACACTTTCTGAAAAGTATAGCAGAGGACGTCTACAATTTTTTGATAGGCAGGGAAGACCTCACTTCTGTCTCCGCCGTCCAACGTCACTGACGTACTTTCGAGAAGCTGAAGACCCGTCGTATCGCCCCGAAATTTCGTAGGCTGGCAAATGTAACAACGGCCGCCAGCGTCGACGTAAGCCCGCGTGCCGACCTTGCCGCTACTATCAGGGCAATAGTGCGCGAAGAGCTACAGCGACAAGACACACTGGTCGACGACATCATCCATCATCCACCTACCTGTTCATCCTATTACACGGCGCCGTTCGCTCCTCTGCCACCATCGGTTTGTGTGACGGACTTTAGCGAAGCTGGAACTGCTTGGCCACGCCGAGACTTATTCGCGCCTGACCAGTGGTATGACCGACGCCTTCGTACCGGCCCCGATGCACAGAGGCGGGCAGTTCCCGTTCAGCAAGCTGCTCCACTCCGTTCGGGTAGGCGACCTTTCACAGCGGAGCGCTCTCAGCAGTGGTTCGGCGAACGACCCCTACCCGTCTGCTACAACTGTGGCGTCGTGCGCACATTGCCAGGTACTGCAACTACCAGCAGCCGCCGAGGTACGACCGCTCACCATGATCCCACCTGTCCGCACGAGCACCAAAATTCCCTGGAAGCACATATCATGAGATAAGTCCACTGCGAAACCGTTCTCCGGCCTCTGACCGTAGCTTGACACCTCCGCCAGCCCCTCGTCCCAATCGGTCGCCGTCTCCTAGGCACCGCTACCATTCGCCGCCTCCGGAAAACTAGTCGGCGCGACCGTTGGAGGTGAGTTGGCTGGACAGTCTTTGATTTCCACAGAAATACCTCCTTTATTTTGCATGTTTAAAATTAAGGTTCATTTGCTAATTAACGGTGTCTCAACAATGGCCTTAGTGGACACAGGTGCAACCATATCAGTGATGAGTCTAGCATTCAAATCCCTTCTTGGACGAAAGGTTATGTTCCATTGAGACCGTGCTGATAAGTTTTGTGGAGTTAGCGAAGATGTCTTTCAACCTGTTGGTGTTTGCACAGTGACTGTTAGTTTGGATGGCCAGAATTTTATTGCTGATTTTGCTGTTCTGTTTCATTCAACGCATGATGTAATTCTAGGACTTGATTTCCTGAATATTTGTGGTGCCACTGTCGATTGCCGCGCAGGATAGATCACAGTAGATTCACGTAGATCACAGTAGATTCACAGTAGATCACAGTAGATCACAGTAGGTTAACGTGGTTGTAGGAGGGGGTGTTACACCCCCTCCTACAACCACGTTAACCAATTTAGCCATCGACCCAAGTAAGTCGCAATTTAACACCCCATTTCACAACCACGTTAACCAATTTAGCCATCGACCCAAGTAAGTCGCACTTTAACACCCCGTTAACCAATTATATGCTCCGCATCCTCCTCAGTGTTCCCCCGAGGGAAGCTGCGGGCAATTTTTTGTGACATAGGGATGCCGGACACGCTGAAACGCGCATGCGTCAAAGCAATGCAGCGCGGCGCGTGCCTGCGTATATATGGCAGGACCGGCGCCTGGCGTGGCACCGCCGGCGAGCACGCGCACCGCGTCGCGTCTAAATGTGTTGGCGCCTTGACTGTGGCATGTAGTCATGTTCTCATGTGACACGCATCCCATGATTACTATGTTTGCACTAGTCACATACCCTCGTCACCCATTGACGTCATGTAATACAAAATTTGGCATATGTGAAGCTAGCGAAACGGCCTCGAGCTCACCATGAGTGTGGCATGTAGTTATGTTGTCATCTACCACGCATGTCATGATAATCAAGTTTGGATCTGTTATTTACTTTTGTCGTCTGTTCGCCTCACGTAATACCGAGTTTGGTACCTGTGAAGCAAGGGAAACAGGTGCAAGCACATCATGAGCGTAGCATGTATTCATGTTGTTACATGACACGCATCTCATGTTTATCATGTTTGCAACAGCATCATACTTCGTCATCCACTCGCGTCCCATAATACCAAATTTGCTGTAAGTGAAACTAGCAAAATGGCCGGCAGCGCCTCATGAGCGTGGCATGTAGTCATGTTGCTCAAGACACGCATCTCATGATTATCATGTTTGCACCACTCACATACCTTCATCATCCATTCACGTCCCGTAATACCAAACATGATATAAGTGACGCTAGCGAAACGGCCACGAGCGCATCATGAGAGTGGCATGTAGTCATAGTGTTACATGACATGCCTGTCATGATTTTCATATGTTATGGTCTGCCACTTCTGTTCGCCATGCAACATGCCATACCATATCAGTTTTGCAGCATGCCATGTGAACGAAACCACCGCAAGAGCCTGCAGGACCATCGAATGTAAATCATTACATTCATGACATACATGTCATAATTTTCATGTTATGACTAGTCAAATATGTTCACACAGTCATGTCAGGCCATACAAAGTTTGGTATTGACGCCATTATCGAAATGGCTAGGAGAGCTAAAAGTCTTAGGCGGCTAGATAGATAGATACGCTCAAACTCGCCGAAGTTCGCTAAGAAATGCATTAAAAAAAACGACGCTTGCGTGCACGGGCGTTGGGCAAGTTCGGCTTGTTCGGGCAAGTCATGCGCACGTGACCTCTTGGTCGGATGCCGGGTAAGGTAGCGAAGTGATTTGGCTTGCGAAGGCTGCGCGGAGGAGCTGCAAGAGTTTTGAGCTCGCCTCCTCTCATCCTCGTTGCGCGCCGTTTAAAAAAATGTTTTCTGAGCTCACAATGAACCTTGAAGAAAAGTTTTGTTGCAAAATTTTCATCATAGAACACACAACTTCCACGGTCTAACTAAAATTTTGTTTGGGGCCTAGTGAGTGGCTCCTTAAGGAGCTTCGGCCCCTAAAAACAGCCCCCCCCCCCTTCTCCAAAGGAAATCGTAAGGAAATGTGAATGCAATGTGAAACACCCATATTGGCGTTTCCTGCGTCAGAACCCAGCGTTAGAAGAATAATTTTTATGTGAATCTTATGTGATTCTCAAAGAGAAAAGAGACAAGTGAGCCCCGTAACAGTCTGCATCAGAGTGCGACACCTCAACAGTAGCTCACGTGGGATGCGGATAAAGAGGGCTTAAACGGATACGAATAAAGGTAAATAGATAGAGAGAAGGAGAGAGCGTGGCGCAGGGACAGCGAACAACAGAAAACGACGTAAGTGACGAGGAGATAGGAATGATGGACACGGTCGCAGGACTACGAGGACGGGGCACCACTCAGCAAGAGCTCTTGTCGGCGGCAGGGAATGGAATAGGGCGAGTCAGTCGGCCAGAGCAGCGCGGTCGTCGGAGATCGTGGGGCACAACCGGTCGGCACGAAATCCAGAGAGCGAGTCCATACGCCATGCAGCCAAGAGTGCCGTTCACAGTGTACGTGGCGTTTTGAAACGTGGTATGCGTTTCCAGCTCCAATAGCTAGCGTGCACGGTTAAAAATACTATGCAGTGAACAAAATAAACAGCGTTCTCGGCTCGGCGTTGGCGTTTCACAGCGGCGTCTCGAGCACACAATTTCGGATGTCCAGCCATGCAGCGAATGTTTGAGAGTGAGGCGTGAGTGGACGGGAAAGTCGGGCGCAGGAAGGTGAGGGAGCGAATGACTAGACAAGAAGTACCGAAGCACTGCACCTGTCATCGTACCCGATGGTCATAATGCCAGCGTCTTTAAACAAAGAGATCATCATCATCAGCCTGACTACGTCCACTGCAGGACAAAGGCCTCTCCAATGTTCCGCCAGTTAACCCGGTCCTGTGCTTGCTGCTGCCAATTTATACCCGCAAACTTCTTAATCTCATCTGCCCACCTAACCTTCTGTCTCCACCTAACCCGCTTCCCTTCTCTGGGAATCCAGCTAGTTAACCTTAAAGATTAGCGGTTATCCCGTCTACGCGCTACATGTCCGGCCCATGTCCATTTCCTCTTCTTTATTTCAAGTATGATATCCTTAACCACCGTTTGTCCCCTAATCCACTCTGCTCTCTTCTTTTCTCTTAAGGTTACACCTACCATTTTTCTTTCCATTGCTCGCTGCGTCGTCCTCAATTTAAGCTGAACCCTCTTTGTAAGTCTCCAGGTTTCTGCTCCGTAGCTAAGTACCGGCAAGATACAGCTGTTATATACCTTCCTCTTGAGGGATAGTGGCAATCTACCTGTCATAATTTGAGAGTGCTTGCCGAATGTGCTCCACCCCATTCTTATTCTTCTAGTTAATTCAATCTCGTGGTTAGGCTCTGCGGTTATTACCTGCCCTAAGTAGACATAGTCTTTTACAAATTCAAGTGCACTATTACCTATCTCGAAGCGCTGCTCCTTTCCGAGGTTGTTGTACATTACTTTCGTTTTCTGCAGATTAATTTTAAGACCCACCTTTCTGCTCTCCTTGTCAAATTCCGTAATCATGAGTTGCAAATCGTCCCCTGAGTTACTCAGCAATGCAATGTCATCGGCGAAGCGCAGGTTACTAAGGTATTCTCCATTAACTCTTATCCCTAACTGTTCCCATTCTAGGCTTCTGAAAACCTCCTGTAAGCACGCGGTAAATAGCATTGGGGAGATTGTGTCCCCCTGCCTTACACCCTTCTTGATTGGTATTCTGTTGCTTTCTTTATGAAGCACTATGGTAGCAGTTGATCCCCTGTAGATTTCTTCCAGAATGTTTATATATACTTCTTCTACGCCCTGATTCCACAGTGTCTGCATGACGGCTGATATTTCTACTGAATCAAACGCCTTCTCGTAATCTATGAAAGCTATGTATAGTGGTTGGTTATACTCTGAGCATTTCTCTATTACCTGATTGATAGTATGAATGTGGTCAATTGTTGAGTAGCCTGTTCGAAATCCTGCTTGTTCCTTTGGTTGATTGAATTCTAATGTTTTCTTTACTCTGTTAGCAATTACCTTTGTAAATAGCTTGTATACTACAGAGAGCAAGCTGATCGGCCTGTAATTCTTCAAGTCCTTGTCATCTCCTTTCTTATGTATTAAGATGATGTTAGCGTTTTCCCAAGACTATGGTACCCTTCCCGTCAGCAGACACCTCGTAAACAGGGCGGCTAGTTTTTCTAACACAATCTGTCCTCCATCTTTCAGCAGATCTGATGTTACCTGATCCTCACCAGCAGCTTTGCCTCTTTGCATGCTTTCCAAAGCTTTTCTGACTTCTTCTATCATTACTGGTGGGGTGTCATCTGGGTTACTGCTAGTTCTTATATTATTAAGGTCGTAGTTGTCCCGGCTTCTGTACAGATCTCTGCAGAACTCCTCCGCTATTTGAACTATCCTATCCATATATATAGTTATTTTGCCTTCTTTGTCCCGTAGTGCGTACATCTGACTTTTGCCTATCCCAAGTTTCCTCTTCATTGCTTTGACGCTTCTTCCGTTTTTCAGAGCGTGTTCAATTCTCCCCATGTTATACCTTCTTACGTTGCATACTTTACGTCTATTAATCAACATCGAAAGCTCTGCCAGTTCTATTTTATCTGTTGTACTGACACTTTCATGATTTGACGCTTCTTAATTAGGTTCTTCGTTTCCTGGGAAAGCTTGCCAGTGTGCTGTCCAACTACCCTGCCTCCAACTTCCACTGCACACTCCGTAATGATACTCGTCAGATTATCATTCATTGTATCTACGCTAAGGTTGGTTTCCTCACTAAGAGCCGAGTACCTGTTTTGCAGCGACACTCTGAATTCCTGTACTTTCCCTCTCAGTGCTAGCTCATTGATTGGCTTCTTGCGTATCAGTTTCTGTCGTTCCTTCCTCAAGTCTAGGCGAATTCGAGACCGTACCAATCTATGGTCACTGCATCGTACCTTGCCAACCACTTCCACAGCCTGCACGATTTCTGGGTGTGCAGTCATTATAAATTCTATTTCGTTCTTATTTTCTCTATTAGAGCTCCTCCATGTCCACTTGCGGTTTTCTCGTTTTCAGTAGAAGGTATTCACAATCCGCAACTTATTGAGTTCTGCGAATTCTACTAGTAGCTCTCCTCTGGCGTTTCTAGTGCCGATGCCATAATCTCCTGCTGCCTGGTCTCCAGCCTGCTTCTTCCCTACATTTGCTAGAAAGTCTCCCATCAGTATAGTATACTGTGTTTTTACCTTACTCATTGCCAATTCCACGTCTTCATAGAAGCTTTCAACTGAAGCGTCATCATTGCTGGATGTAGGCGCGTAAGCCTGTACTACCTTCATCTTGTATCTTTTATTCTGTTTAATTACAATAACTCCCACCCTTTCATTAATGCTATAGTATTCCTCTATGTTGCCAGCTATATTTCTGTGAATTAGGAACCCCACTCCCAGTTCTCTTCTGTCTGCCAAGCCCCGATAGTAAAGGACGTGCCCATTTTGTAGCACAGTATAGGCCACGTCTGTCCTTCTAACCTCACTGAGCCCTATTATATTCCATTTAACACCCTCTAGTTCCTCGAATAGTACAGGTAGACTTCCCTCACTAGATAAGGTTCTAGCGTTACACGTTGCCAAGTTCAGGTTCCAATGGCGGCCTGTAGTCCAGAGATTCTTAGCACCCTCTGCTGCGTTGCAGATCTGACCGCCGCCATGGTCAGTTGCTTCGCAGCTGCTGGGGACTGAAGGCCATGATTTATTTGACGTATGCATGTGGGAGGTAGTGGCCAGATACTGCACGAGGGTGGCCAATTTTTCTCTGGTGAGGGAGTGCGTTCCCGGCGGTGGATTCCAGTGAGGCCGCACCCCAGGCCTCTTAATGCAGTTCCATCAACACGCGGATTTTTTTTCGGTTTTGAACTGCGCGGCACCGGGATTTGAACCACGGACCTCTTGCATGTGAGGCGGATGCTCTAACCACTACGCCATCGCCGCACCTGGATTGTTATGTTCTAAATGTAGGTTTCAGCGGTGTATCAGTCAAGTTTGTGGTTATTTTTATAAAAATGTTTTAATGAGATGAGATTTCTCCTGATTACCCCCTTAATTAAGGGTCTAGAGAGTACGAATTTGGGCCTCCGATTAGCCTATGGGGTGCTGTTTATTAATATATTAAGCGGACAAAATTTAAATTTGTTTGTGAGGTGATCTTACCAAATTAATCTTTTTAGTGATTAGGCTTAATTTTGGTCATGAAATAGTTCCGGTACTATTACTCCTGTCCTGATAAAACCTGAGCGGCGACAGGTCTACAACTAGGGCTTTGCACTGTATGAGTTAGAAGTTTCCCGGTTGGTTATTAGGAAAGTTAAAAGCGATTGTCAGGGGAAAAAAACACGTGGTTCAAGACTTTGATCTGACGGGCGTACCTTTCTCCCGAGCAGTGAGCCACCCTCCTCCTCTGAGGGAGGGAAGATGCGGGCGCCACACGTTTATTAGCGGTTCTCGTTATGTTCTTTCTAACTCTGTATCTTCCGGTTACCTTAAGCTATCAAAATTATTTTTACACGAAAAAAACCAGACTGTTGTGTTCTAAAAGAAGATATTAGCTATTTTTCGGTGGCGTTTGTAGCTCCTTTTGAAAATTTGTTTTAATGAAATGAGCGTTTTGCTGATTACCACCTTAATTAAGGGCCTAGAGTGTACGGAATTGGGCCTCCTGGTAGCCTATGGGGTGCGGTTTATTATTATAACAAGCGGACAAAATTTAAATGCGTTTTCGAGGTGATACTAACAATTTAATCTTTTAGTGATTAGGCCTAATTTTGATTGCGGAAGTACTGTGGAACTATTAAACCTAGCCTGATTAAACTTCAGTAGCGTCAGCTCCACCCTAAGGACTTTCAACCTTATAAGTAAGAAGTTTCCCGGTAGAATATTAACGAAGCTACAAGCGATCGTAAAAAACACGTAGTCCGACTGTTGTTGTTTTCACAGATTCACACTGTTTTCCGCTCCTAAAATATAAAATTTTCGTTTGTAATAGCAGTATTTGTGGCGGTTCAACTCCTTGTACCTTCGCGAACAAATAGACACCACTCTGACTCTCCTAGAACCAAAATTGCTAAAGTTATAGGTAGGTATGTGCAGAGCTCACTTACCCGTGCTGCTGACGCAGCCGCTCCCAGTTGCAGTTCTTTTCACACAATAAATAGATGGTGGAGGGCAAAACTTTGTGTCGTCATAATGCAACTGTAGATGATTCCGTGTGGAGAGCCATCAGCCCAAGGTTGACGGCAACCTGTGTGGCCCAATCCACGGTCCTTGTCTGGATTACTGGGTCTGATGTTGAATCCCAATGGCGGATTCAGAGCAGCCAGCCGACTCCACGAGTGAGCACTCGACTCTGGCGTAGAGCAAATCCTCCAGATACACCAATGGAACACAATCCCTGCAGCTGGAGCAAGGCAGAAGCGGCCGAGTTACACACAACACCTTGAGCGTGATCTTTTCCGCTGTCCCCTGCAAAGCGGCACCTGACGGCACCACCAGTACCATCGGAACGCCAGCATAGGTGCACCGTTTGCATGTTTCTGCAGGCGTTGATAGTTATTCATCCTTGCTGAATGGACATTTCACCAAGCGTTAGTTGTCCCCTATGGCGACTACGGGGACCACTCATGAAGCGGAGAAACATGGCAGGTGTCTCCTAAATTTAACACAGCACTGTAATTGTTTGTTCAGGGCAACGCACATGTTGTGTGGAACGCAGGTCCGTCCGCGCGTCACTTTACTGTTGATGCGATCCTTTCATTTAAACACATCGCATCCATTATTCCATGGTGTTTTTGCATGTGTCCGTGGAAGAAGAAATGTTGCGCCGCATTGACATGTTTTTTTACATGTGATCGCACAAAGAGTGCTGTATATGTGCAGCGAAACATAACCTTGCACGCGTCACCCCTGTTCTTGAAAGAAACCGCATCGTGTGCCGTCTTGCAGTCACTTCAGGATGTATAGCCTCAGAAACGAGCCGTGTTTCCCACAACTGTGTTTATTACAGGCAACCTTGTTGACCAATTGTCCAAAACAATATTTTTCTGCTCCCGCACCTCGCTCCAACTGTGATTTTTCGCACTTTAGAAGTGACTAGGTTTGCAAGTATTTGCTTTTGGTGAGGTACCTTTAATGTAATGCATTAACTGTACGAATGCAGTGCGAGCTTTGCGACTGTGCGAGCGCAGTACTGTACAATGTGGCGAGTTTCAGTGCACTCAACTTTCAGGCCTGAAAGATTGTGTTCAATGTTTATTTAGAGTCAGCTGATCCAAAACTGTGCACCGTGTCATAAGCTAATGTTGAACGACTTCCACAACACTATGTATGTTTATCTGAGGTCATTTCATATTTTTGTCGCCGTAACGTAGCAAAGAAAACAGAGGTACTGTTGTTTGACTGTGTTGCGAAGCCTCACGTGGCTTAGCTTGATTATTTGCTGACATGTTGCACAAAATGGTCATGGTGGTTCAATGAGCTCTGTTCGCATATCAATTGTGTCAGATTACAATTTTTTGGTAAATATGTCGCTTGATGTTCGCCATCTTTACGAATAACAATGCATTTCATTTTTCCATCCACAGTGCCGGGGCACAGCCAAAAGACTGAGCAACGCACTGGGTCGTTTTTTTATTCTCTTGGAGAATGCGACAGGAGAGGCCCTTGCAGAAATGGATATATATATATATATATATATATATATATATATATATATATATATATATATATAATGAATTACATTTGGTATGTACAGTTAAATCAGAGCAAAGAACACCAAGCACTGTAACGACAAAAATGGGGTAGAAAAATCTACATCAACACAGAAACCCAAACAGGGTACTTATAAGTTCTAAAGTACGTACCAACTCAGTGAATTACCATAACTCTCGAAGCACCTATGTGAGATGACATGCCACTGGTGAAATTTCTACTATTGCCTCAAGCACTTTTTATTTGAAGATCCAGGCTGCGATTCGACCAGTGGAGAGACGGAACTTCTGTTGGATTATTATCAACAATACTTTCCGCAAATAGGTCAATTGAAGAAGTTTAATACCGGAAGAAAATGTTCGCGAAAATGGCGACAAGCATCACACAGACAATTGGTGCTCGCGAAACGGGGAAACAGTGCTGTAGCCGCTACAAGACCGTCATGCGACGCAAAAAGACTGACACAGCACATAACAAAAAATCGGCTAATTCTCCTTGCGATGTCCCTTACAAAGATGACATCGCCAAGATTCGTTGGCTCGATGACAGCCTAGAGCCCCAAAAACTGAGGAACAGCTCGGACAATGTGGCTGTAAAAAGAACGCCGAGCCAAGCGTCCACCACCAGCGAATCATCCACCAGCCAATCGTTTACTAGCCAGGAGTTGACAATCCAGGAGTCGACGAGCGCAACAAAGGAACCAGAGCCCACACATGCCAAGCTGTCTTATTCCTGAAATTTGGAAATGGGAGATTTCTTCAATGAAATGGCCAAACTCCCAGAGGGAAAAAGAAAAAAAAACGAGCTGACCATGAAGAAAAAAAAACAAGCGTCTCATAGAAAGGCAGGCATACAAAGAACGCTGTCGACTTGAAAAAGGACAGCAGCATGCTGAGTAAATTAAGCTTCCAAGGCACAAATTCTGCGTTTATTCTGAATACAAATTTCAGTAAAGCCTCATGTGTTGTGAGGTGGCACTTGATATTGAAGCAGGCAGTCGAAATTTCTGGAATACAGCATCATTTTGGCAAGCAAACCTCAGAAACACTAGAAAAGAAGGTTAAACAGGCCGCGTATAATGTCTACGTTAAACCAATAGTGTAATACACATGTCCTGTGTGGAATCAGTTTCACAAAGTAGATAATTATGTGCTTGAGCGCATTCAGTCGTTCACAGCAAAATTTGTTTGGGGAATATATGACCGATTTTGAAGCTCCCAATGTATCAAGAGAAATCTTAATTGGTAATACTTGCATGATTGAAGACAGAATCTAAGATTTAAACTATTTTTTCAATGTATAACAAAAAAGGCATTAATCCTTCAGAATGTTTCAAACCAGCACGTTATCAATCTTTTCGTCATGGCCACAAATTTACAGTGCGGTTATACAACTCCAGAACTGATCTGTGTCAGCATTACTTTTTTTTCCACAAGCTATTGCCGAATGTAATATATTATTAGGCGATGTAGTTCACCACAAGACTGTGAATTCATTCTATGAAGCACTGTACCCTTCCCCCCGTACTAATGCATAATGTGGCGCTGCGGATAATGCTTGAAAAAACACAAGTGGTACTATGAAATAAAAAATGACTACACTGCAGCTGAAATTAATTTTGAAAATGCATTAAAATTGCTTACAATATCCACAAATTTATAAAGTGCGTTTGTAATGTTTGTAACAATAAAGTAAGACAGCACACTGCAAGATCCTTAGATGGTGTTAGTTCCCACAATCTTTTTGTAACACCTTTTTCAATACCTTTGCACGCTTAATTTCACCAAGCTTGCGCAAAGCTTGCTCTTCAAAATTTTCATCAATGTTGTCATCAGTTTTGTCTTGCACCTGAATAGCATTGGGCGTTCTTTCTTCATCGTGATTATTATCAGGCTCTTCAACACTATATTCTACATAAAAGTTATGAAGAATACAATAGCTGATGATAAACTAATGGAGCCAGTGAATAGTGTGTAACTCTAGGTACATGAGCTGCATGAATCGCTTCTTAAGTGTGCTGAATGCAGTTTCAATGAGCACTCGCGTTGCTGAAAACTTATAGCTAAACTCTATATCTTCCTTCGTCATAGTATCATAATCCCTGTATGGTGTCAAGAGGTATTCTCGTAGAGGATTAGCTGCGTCCCCTAATATGTGGTAATGGCTCTGACATGATGAAGCAATTCTCTTTGACAGTGGCGACAAGCTGAACACATGAGAATCGTGAATTTTGCTAGAGGCTCCAATGAATGCATCAAAGAAGCGCCTCTTGTGGTCTTGTACGGCTTGCACGGTCAAGGCAAGGTGGTAGTGTCTACAGCAGTAGGTAGAGGCGACTTTTTTGGCTGGGCACTGTATCCTCAGGTACGACACATCTATGCAGCCGATGACAGCAGGTATTCCAGACACCTGCAAGCAAGTCGTACCCTTCCACTGAGTGATTTCATCTATGTCTACGCAAGAAATGACCATTCGCAAGAATCTTTACCAGGAAATGCTAGTCCTCCAACCTAGTACCTCCATCATGGCATGGTACAATATACTTTAGCTCAAAAATGCAAACCAAATTCATTTCCAAAAACGGTGAAGGTAAATAAATAGCTGTCCACAATATATATTAAAATTTTCATGTCCACATCTCTTTTTGCGACAGTATTGTGGGAGAGAAAACAAAACGAAGCCCAAATATGTTTTCTCCTTCACCCCGGTGAAGCACATTGTGAAATTTTGTTGCTTTTGACCATTTGACCAGACCCGGTACTTATCGTAAGCCACATCTGAACGGAAATGCAGCCCCATTCACGTGAAAGGTATCGGTTGTGACTGCAGTACAGACATATCTTAATTGTTTCGATCACCACTGACAAAAACTAGGCTTTATAATCACGACCTGTTATGTTTTCATAAAGGCTCCGCACAGAGTACTATTGAGCTTGTCATAACACAAAACAAATATGCATTCATGTTGCGATATCCATCAACAAAGTCTGGCTGATCGGATTTCGTTGGTGCCTATGATAAATAAAATCAGCACAAACCTTCTCAAAATTGCCGGCGAGGCTCTACAGGTCTGCAGAAAACCTTATAACTGATGGTCCCAGCGTCAAGAGGAACTCGGCCACTCTCTGAAGGACTAAGTGAACGGAGCTTCTTGACAAGTCGAAACGACTTGCTACGTCTCGCATGCAGGTTTTGTTGGCCACGTACCTGCGCAGTGAGAGGACAGGTACCAGAAAAAAAACAGCTTCACAGCACACTGCACGCAAGCAACGACCTTATGCAGGCATCGCACAATAAAAAGGGGGGGGGGGGCGTAACTTACCAGATAATTGCCAAGGCATGCGTTTCCGCAGATTTCGCTGGAACTCCTCCATGTGTAGTCAAAGGGCGCATTGACGAGGCAGCGAACTCTGTGATGAACTTCTCGGCCACAGGTTGAGCCAGCCGAAATTGCCTCCGGAACTGCAAAAAAAGAAACACACGAAATCTCCACAACGTGTTGAAACTTGCGTAGGAAGCTTTCTCTTTTTTTACATCATAGTCCGAGTACTGCTGAAAGACGTCCTCGACGAAACACACGTCTTTGGGTGTCTTCGCAGGAATGCGGAATATCTTGTGAAATTCCCGCTCGTACGCACAAGCTTCCTGTAGTGTTGGAATTTGAGCTGTCCGATTCGGAGCTGTCACTGTCCAGAAGCAGAAGCATTGTCGCACGCTTAGCAGGGGCAGCCAGGCCAGCTGCGCCGTCTATGTTTTCCGCCATTGCAATCACAACTCGCGGGTGACCGGAAGTGCCGTCGCGTCCCTATGCAGGTTTGTGGAGTTCCGATCCACTCCACCGATTCTGACGGAGCAGATTTTTCTGCTCCACGGAGTGACTCCCGCTCTGAGATCCCTCTATTTCTCTCATTAGAACTCTTGACTCCCGCTCTCCCTATGCCATAGAAAGACACTTGCTCCGAAAAGAGCAAAAAAAGTTGCTCCACCTTTTCCCTTGAAATTCAACATGAACTGGTCAACACGGCAATGCCATACAAACGCCAGCAGCACAAAGTAGTAGTAGTAGCAGTAAACATTTATTTTAAAAAAAACAGTGGTTGCTTGGGAGACTAGCCTCTAGTGAGTCAGCCTCCCTGCAGTACTAGTTGGAGTCCCTAATCAGGGACCCCATTGATTGTGGCCGCGGTCCTGGCATGCTGGACCATGGCTCGTTGGGCCGCAAGGTCCTGGCAACTGAGCAGGGCCGCCTTCAAGTCCTCTCTTGTTGGATTTGGGTTCGGGGGTAAAGAAGGACTGAGCTGGCATGCCCATGCCATGTGGTAGGTGTCAACCACATCCACACAGTACTGGCAGAGGCCGGAAAAGGAATAGCTTAAGTGTTTAAACACTGCCGGGCACAGTAAAGTATTGGTAAATAGCTGGGAAGAATTCTCTCGTCCGCCTTCCTAAGTCCTTTTCAGGGCGGAGGAAAATGGTGGTGGGAGTCCCGGTAATGGGTAATTATCTCTATATATGTTAGGAGAGGAGCGTTTTCTTCTGGAACCCAGGGGTCATCGGGGGGCGAGGCAGTAGCCCAGGGAATGACTGCGCAGGCGGCAGCGTGCGCCGCCTCATTGCCTGTGAGGCCCTGATGACCAGGAGTCCAGATTATTGAACGCGGAGAGGGGTAACCTACTCGCGGACAATATTTAAGAATCTTGGCAGCTAGGGGTGTGGTCCATCCCAGTTCGAAATTTGGGCAAGCTGCTTTAGAGTCTGATAATATAATTTGAGAACTGTCGTGTGATATAGCCACAGCTATGGCCACCTCTTCAGCATGTGTAGCATTGGTTGCGCGGAAGGACACACCATCCACCTGCCTTTCCTGATGGATTACGGTGGCCGTATACCAACCACCGTGGTGAGGGCCGGTGATGTCCGTGTAAAATACGTTTTGTTTAGAGCCGAATTGGTGCTGGAGAGCAAGAGCCCGCGCCTCTCGACGGCCAGCGTGTGATTTACGTGACAAATTGGTGGGGAGGCGTCGAACATGAATCGCGTATTTCCAATGTTCGGGCACTCGAGCCCGCTCCTCTGTGTGGAATTCATGCCGAATGTGTAGGCGATCTAGGAGCCGTCTGCCTGACGGGGTCTTTGCCAGACGCGTGTATAGATTTGTTAGGTGAGCCTCCCGGAGCTCCCGATAGGTGTTTACCACTCCCAAGAAGTTACCACTCCCAAGATAGGTGTTTACCACACGCAAGATGTTTTGCATTTGAAGTAGTGATCGGGAGATCTAGGGCTCTCTTGAAAATTTTGCGAAGGGTGACCTCCAAGGAATCTTCATCGGCAGCCCAAACACTGCGAACGCATTTCTAACGCACCGCATTCAGGTGGCGGCAGGCCATGTTCAATTCAAAGAGAAGGGGGTTCCGATTGGCTAGCGGCGAGGATAAGGGCGCGCGCCGGCCGCTGTTGCTGGCAGCTGCCGACGCTGAAGCGTGACATGGTGGGGGCTCTTGTTGCTAGGGCGTGCGCGTCCACAGCTGTTGCTAGAGGAGACGGTCGTGGACGGATCTCGACAGACGCCTGACATAGCCGGACTGAAAAATGCATCCGTGTTTACCAACTCCCAAGCCACTTGCCGATGTCCATATCAGGCTGACAACACGTGATTAAAAACGTCATTCCTTGAATGTAGGGCGTGATTGTCAATACCAATAGATCGAACAAGCTTACGTTGACAGGATTACTGAGAAAATGGCAATGGTCATCAGACTCATTACTAGGGTGTTAAATAGAGGAGGAGAACTGAAAGAAGACAATTTGCTGCAAAATTTCTATGCCTTCCTCGTGGGCCAAATCATCTATATCTAGCGGCCATGCACAACTGGCCCAACTTCGAAAGAAAGACACTTATCAGCCTCATTCAGAAAAAAATCAAAAGGATGCTCAGTATTCCTATAACTTCTAGCACAAAGCACCTCCGTAAATCAGGTGCTCACAATACGCTGTACGAACTCATCGAAGCAGAGAAATCAGCCCAGCCCACTCGACTATCCACCTCTTTGTCGAGGAGGAAAATCTTGGCCATTCTGGGTCTCTATTCAGTGTCGGCAGAGAACAAAATCTATCGAATCACCGAGGAGCAAAGCGAAAATATTCTTGTAGCACCAATTTCTCGCGAAATGCACCCACAGAACAATGAAGGAAGCCGTAGAGCAAGAGCGATTGCGATCTTGAAGAAAGTCAAGTATGATCTCCAATCAGTCTGCTTCGTAGATGCGGCACAATAGAAATGCTCATCTCACTATGTTGTGGTCGCAAAGGCGAACGAAGGTCAATTCATCTCGACGGCCTTCGTGACTGGTACCAACTCTTCTAAAGTGGAGCAGGTTGCTACTGCTTTGTCACTATTGAATGACAAGATGATGCAAATGTACTCAGATTCTATCGACAGTCAGGGCACTTGTGTCGGGCTCCATAGCGAAAAAGGCACATGACGTTCTTAAAAACAGGACTATAACTATGCACACCATCACTTGGTTTGCGGCACACATAGGTGAAATTGTGGACTCGCTCACCAAATTGCGTATGGCGTATAGACGACACCTTTCACTCCCACGCTCCCGCACTAACTATCCGCACGGAAGTAGAAGCCTTGTCGCAAAGCATGGTTCGAGAGTTCCGAGACACTTTCACGTTCAATGAATTCGAGAAGCACTTTTATTTGGAAAGAAAAGTTTTTTGATGCGCGATAGAGCTGTTGAAGCCGCAGCATCTTGCGGTACAGCCTCAGGCAAGTCTCCCCATTCACGTTCTCGTCCCAGCCCTGTCAAGCAACTTTTTCGTTTCACACGGGCATATGCAACAGTTGCGTATGACGCCAGTCAACCGTATGCCTGTGGAGCTCGTCCTGCACCTAATCAACAATGCTGTCACATCCCAGTTCAGTGAACACCGCGTAAGTAACACTCAACTAACAACGCGTATATTTAAATCTGCCTATAGTTAACCTAAATACAAAAAACTCCTCAACAATACGCAATTCTTCTATCCCCCCCCCCATTTATTTAGAAAAACGCCTTTTAGAATGCTTCAAAGTATTTCTTATCTGAATCTCTCTTTCTTGCACTGTCTATTTCCAAATGACTACAGCTCGCAGTGCCCTCGCTGCGAGGGAAAATGTGCTTTGGCGGCGCTTCTCGTTACGTGTGAATGGGGACCTGACAGAGCAAAAATATAACTCAGCCTTCAAGAACTCGTAATATTAGTATCAACTTTCGTCTGCCCAGAGAAAGTGCGATGCGGTGGTTAGGCTAGGTCTAAGTGCCCCCACGTTGAAAGATCTCCGCGGTGTCACCCTAAGAAGTGGCACTCCTCCGGATCCTTATATAAAAATCACCGTACCGTACCACCACATCCACAACGTGGAGGATGTTAGATGAGCTTGCTTGGTGGTGCACGAGGGACGTTTCTTGGTGAGGCCATGTCTGGAGGATGCTTGTTAACCAGCCGGTGCACGATGTGTACGTCAAAAGCTGCGTTGTCGAATACGTTGCGCGGATGCCATTGGAAGATTACTCACCTGTTCCTTTATGCCATACTGGCCATTACCGCGACTCAAATTGTTTGATTGATATGTGGGATTTAACGTTCCAAAACCACCGTATGATAATAAGAGATGCCTTA
The DNA here is from genome assembly GCF_043290135.1 of Rhipicephalus microplus. NCBI lineage: Eukaryota > Metazoa > Arthropoda > Arachnida > Ixodida > Ixodidae > Rhipicephalus > Rhipicephalus microplus. The sequence continues at coordinate 88,366,791 of NC_134706.1, forward strand.
GTGCAGGGCTCTGGGAATTTAGACCACCTGGGGTCTTTAACGTGCACCCGAATCTCAGCACACGGGCCTGCAGCATTTCCACCTCCTTCGGAAATGCAGCCGTCGCAGCCGGGATTTAATTCCGCGACCTGCGGGTCAGCAGCCGAGTGCCTTAGCCAATAGACCACCGCGGCGGGGCCCGCGAGTCAAAAGCCTAACGTAGTTGTGAGTAGGTGAGGGCACTTTGGGTGGAGGCGCAAGAGCACACAGGTGAGGGGGCTTGGAACGATGTCGGTACCCGTGCGTAAAACTAATGTTAAAACTGGCAAACGCCAAATCGACGATGACAGGAAGGCACACACAAAGATAGGACAGGGACCTATCCTATCTTTCTACTTTGCACTTCCAATATTAAGGATTATGCACCAAGTAGCCCTGCAAAGCATTCTTTTGGGTAACGTTCATCGTAGAAACTTGTCATGTGCTGGCTTGCCTACGAAGCGACGAGAATGGACGCGTAGTCACAAGGAGGCGAGCGCGCGGGCCATCGAAAACCGACGCTTTGGGTGAAGGCACAAAAGCAGGCAGGTGAGGGAGCTTGGAAGAATATTGTTTCCCCTCCGTAACATTCATCTTAAAACTTGCAAACGCTAAATCGACCAAGACAGGAATGAACTCAAAAAGGTAGGGCAGTGTTCCATCACATCTTTCTAATTTGCACTTCTACGTTTTAGTATAATGAACCAACTAGCCCTGCAACGCATTCCTTTAAGTTACACTCATAGCAGGAACTTGTCGGTTGCTGCGGCTTTTGTGAATCGACGAGAACAAAATGGACGTAGCCCTAAGGAGGTGCGCACGCAGGCCATCGAAAACCAGCGGATGGATAAATGGATGAATGAATGGATGGATTGATATGACTGTACCCTTTAGATTGGGTGATGGCTAACGCCCCCAAGCCGTAATACTTAGTAAACAAAAAACTAGATTCATCTTTTTCTTTTCTTTAAATAGTGAGGTTGAGGACTCAATGACGTGGACCTATTCCACGTTGTTTAATTTCTAATCTTGCTTGAACTTCTTATCTCATGCACAAGACCGCATTGCTTAACATCATATTAGGAACCCTTCCCATATTCTTCTCACCACATCATACCTATAGTAATTCAACAGTGCCCTATTTTTCATCCCTGCTGCATCCCTGTTACCTATGTCATCACGTATACTTCATGTTCCCTTAGGTACTCGGTCCCATTGCTTATCCATGCGCCCAGATATTTGAATTTATCTGTTATCTCTAGCGTGACCACCTGTATTCTAAGCTCAATAGCTTAATTACATTGAAAATCATGACTGCTGACTTTTTCTTACTGAATCTGAAATCTAACCTATCTCTTGCATTAACACAGATGTCCATCAATCTCTGCAAATCTTCCTTGTTCTCGATCATTAGCACTATATCTGCATACATCAATGCTGGTAGTGCCTGTTCACTGGGCTTTCCTTGTTTGACGAAAGAGAGGCTGAAGGGAAGTCCATTTCCCTATAATTTGGACTCTAACCCTTGTAGGGCAATTCATTATTAACAAGGGTGACAAGAGCACCCCTGTCTAAGCCCCTGTTTTACTTCTGCGGGCTTGGATACCTGTTTTCTTCACATTATAACTACCTTGTTATCTTTATAGATATCCTTTAAAAGATTAGTGACTGCATCTTCCACACCTAGTGTGTCCAGTATTCCTCACATGTCCTTTTGAACCACGCTATCGTACGCTTCCTTGATATCCAAAAATGCTAGCCAAAGAGGGCCTGCGTTCCTTTTCGACTATTTCGATGCACTGCGTCAGTGAGAACAGATTGTCTTCCAACCTCCTGTGTTTTCAAAACCCATTCTGCAGTTCCCACAGCACCCCCTCATCCTCTATCCATGCCTGCAGTCTTTCCTTATAATCTGCATCACCAGCCAGTAGACCACTGATGTCACTGTTAAAGGACGGTAGTTGTTTATGTCAGCTTTGTCTCCTTTTCCTTTATAGGTTATACTCATCCTGCTAAGTTCCCATTCATCGGAGACTTCACCATCGATTATATTTCGCCTACTGCCTCTCCCAAAGCCTGCTTAGACTTCGGATCTAATGTCTTTATCTGCAAGATTGGAATGCCATCTGGTCCTGTTGATGTACTACTAGGAACCCTCTTCTCAGCCCTTTCCCCCTCTCGTTGTGAAAATGAAGCCGTTGCGCCACTTGATTCATCCTTGTCTATTGTGGCGCAAAAAGCACTTCTTTGTTGAATTTTTTCTGCCACCCTTGTTCTTATCTATTCAATAGCTTCGTCCCCTTCTAGCCTAGCACCTTGAGCTGTAGTTATAAACCTCTGCTCTAGGCTCGTCTCATTTCTTAGGGAGTTTAGATGGTTCCAAAATTTCGCAGCGGCCTTTCTATCTTTTTTATGTGCTTCTACTAGCCACTGAGCTCCCTTTCTTCAAATCTTTTCATAGATCAGAAGGGATGCATCCATTCTACAGCTTAGGAAGGTTTCCCATTTTCGTTCTACATCATATGTCGGTTCACCCCACTGTTTAGCATGCCTGTGTTCCCTAGAGGCTTCCTGACGTTTTGCTATGGCTCTCTTAACTTCCTCATCCCACCAACTCTTGGATTTGTGTCTTCTTTTCCGGGGTGACTTGTCACGTGCCTTAGTGAGCTCTAGCTCAAACAGTCAAATTAGATTCATGCATGTCCGCACTGTTTTATTATCCTCAGTGATTACTTTTTCAATTTCTTTAGTAGCTATTTCTATTTCTTTCTGAATAAACATTTTCCTATAGGTGGTCATCTTGTCTCCTTCCCACTTTCACTGCTGTTCCAAAACGTACCTTGATACGTTTTTTATCACTACCCAGACTTCTAGAGCTACCTTCATCTATGTACATTCCCTTGAGTTTATCTTACATCCTATGTGACATTAGTGCGGAATCGATCGTCGATTGCAGCCTTCCTACCTCCCATGTTATTTGCCGTTCACACATCTCGGTACTGTTGCGAATGATCAAATCATGTCTTTCACACATATCCATGATCATTTAGCCTGTTGGGTCGGTATACCCATCTATATCCTTTATGTGCGCATTCATATCTTCTAGTATAATTATCTCGCACTCTCCTCCTAACTCCTCAATTTCCTTTGATATACACTCTACCATTGCCTAGTTTTCCTCTCTGGCCTTTGCTCCCGTCCACAAATACACCAAACCAAGGAATGTCATTTGCCCTGCCATTTTCTCTTTTAGCCATGAATTATCACCAGGTTTCGTTTATCAGCTGTAGCTTTGAGTTTTGCACTCGCTTGCCTCATGACTGCTTCCAGCTTGCGTCCTGGTAACGCCCCTATTGCAACCCTCTTGTCACCTCTTACCCTCTCTGTGATTGCTTCTGCGCATCGATTAAAATTCAAGTCCCCAGCCATTATCACATGCTGTGACTTTTCAGCTGGAGCAGCCTGCACCTGGGGGTTACTTGCACTTGTGACAAAGGCTGCTTTGTCGCCTCCCAGCCCCACCACTACTTCGCTGAAGCTGGGCCTTGCGACTATTGAACTGGCTGAGCATGTTTTGTTTTTTTTTCAAACTTGCTAGCTCTTTCTTCTCCGCCGTTCTGGTTACCGGTGCCCTACTGTTCTCTCCGTCGGCCGCTCCTTTGTTCACCTTGGCACTTCAGCCTTTCTCCCATTGCCCTCGTTTTTTCTTGCTTTTTCGCCAACGCAGTCTCTAGCTCGGTGATTCTCAACAGCAGTTCACTCTGGCCAACCATCGTTTTCTCCATTTCTTCCTCGACCTCACATTGCGTACAATTCGTATCAGCCTTCTCTCCATTTGCTTCTGCACTTGGGTTCATTTTCAAACTCACTCCGCATCCGGAACACTTTACAGCCTTTTTAAGCATGTCTTCATGACACCGTTTGTCCCTATGACTTGCCTCACTCGATAATAACAGAACACGATCCCTGCCCTACGAAAAAGAGAATGTCCAAGCTCTACTTTAAAAATTTGTGTGTCCAATATACGTGCACCTCCCCCGCGGGGTAGCAATAGAAAAAAACACAAAGAAACAAACACACACACGCAAATGCTAGTAAATACCCCTGGAAAATCCGTACAATGTAATAAGTGCTGGAAAGATTTTAACTGCTGCCTTATAATTGTAAAGGCAACCTCAAAACATGCAAAACCACTTATCCGCGCAGTCAATTAGGAGCGCTCAAAAAACACGTCCATCCACCGTGCCAGTCCGAACTGAGCTTAGACATAGGTGGCAACGCGCCATCTAGTAAGCATTGTTTGAGTTACCGAAGAGGCAACTGGAGCGGCAACCTTGAGCGACGACGCAGGAAGTGTAGACTGGCAACACTCATGTACACGCCGTTGGCCACCGGTCAGGGCGCGAGCTTTAGGAGCAAGCTCCTAAAATTAATACACGTAGTAAAAATAACGGAACAGAAACTGAGTGTTCGTTAGGAAGCGAGGTCTTAGGCGCCAATTTTAAGGAGCTTGGGCACTTTTATGCACTCGCAAATGCATGGCGCTTTGCTCCTTAAAGTGTGTAATACTTGTAGTAATGAAATCGAATTCCACGTATAGTGGCAATCGATGATATGCGAAGCACGAATAAGGAAGGCTTATATGTCACTCTAAAATCAGCACAATGTTATGAGGTGGAGGTACATGATGCCATACATGACTTACGTATCATGATTATCGTGTTTAGATGTGTCGTTTACCTTCGTCATCTATCAACATCACGTGATACCAAATTTAGTATATGTGGAGCTAGTAAAACAGCCGCGAACACGCTTTGACCGTGGTATGTTGTCATTTTCTTAAATGACATGCTTGTAAGCATTTCCATGTTTGCACCAGTCATATATTTCCTCATTCACTGATGTCACGCAACACCAAATTTGATATATGTGGAGCTATCAAGACGGCCGCGAGCACATCATGAAAAGCTCAATAAACTCCAAAGTAGCGTTGACGCACGCGCATGCTGGGAATAGTGACGCTACGTTAGCAAAACGCGAGCACTCTATATTCTGACGCCAGGCACGACCGGCGGGAACAGCGCCCGTCGGCGCGGCCTGACAGCCACCGGCGCAAAATGTGAATGCTGCATTTCGCGCCTATGCTTTACCCAGACAGCACTGCGTCTCCCTGTTTTCGTGATGAAGAGACGCTGGACGCGCTGGCAGGATGGCAGGACCGGCACCTAACGTCGCAACGCCGGCGTGACGCGACGAAATGAACACCAGTGAGCACGCGCACCGTGTCATGTCCAAATGTATTGGCGCGTAGACGATGGTATGTGGTCATGTTCTCACGTGATACACATCTCATGATTATCATGTTTGCACCAGTCACATGCCTTCGTCATGCATGGACAAAGCAGGACTAATAGTTTGGCTAGTTGGTGATACATTATGGGCAGTACCCGTGCACAAACTCATGGGACGAAAAGAAGAGACACAAACAAGCGCTGTTTTTTCGCACGTGGCTATTTTTGCCGCCAAGAAGGCTGGATCTTGAAAAACTACGTTAGGACGAGAAAAAAATGGCAGCATATACACTGAGTGAATGATGGAGAGTGGGCCGAAGCGTTCGTCCGTCCATTCGTTCTTGCTTCCGTCCGTCCATGCGTCCGTCTGTGTGACCATCCATGCGTCCATCCGCCCGTCCGTGCGTGCGTCTGTTCGTGCGTCCGTCTATCTATCTATCTATCTATCTATCTATCTATCTATCTATGTATCTATCTATCTATCTATCTATCTATCTACCTAGATAGATAGATAGATAGATAGATAGATAGATAGATAGATAGATAGATAGATAGATAGATAGATAGATAGATAGATAGATAGATAGATAGATAGATAGATAGATAGATAGATAGATAGATAGATAGATAGATAGATAGATAGATAGATAGATAGATAGATAGATAGATAGATAGATAGATAGATAGATAGATAGATAGATAGATAGATAGATAGATAGATAGATAGGTAGGTAGGTAGGTAGGTAGGTAGGTAGGTAGGTAGGTAGGTAGGTAGGTAGGTAGGTAGGTAGGTAGGTAGGTAGGTAGGTAGGTAGGTAGGTAGATAGATAGATAGATAGATAGATAGATAGATAGATAGATAGATAGATAGATAGATAGATAGATAGATAGATAGATAGATAGATAGATAGATAGATAGATAGATAGATAGATAGATAGATAGATAGATAGATAGATAGATAGATAGATAGATAGATAGATAGATAGATAGATAGATAGATAGATAGATAGATAGATAGATAGATAGATAGATAGATAGATAGATAGATAGATATGCGCAAAGTCGCTGAAGTTCACTAAGAAATGCTTCGCATTTAAAATCTTATTTTGGTCCTTGCACCCTACCATACCCCGATCTCGAAAATATTTTCAGTACAATATAAAATGTCAGTTACGAAGGGTACATGAAAAAAGCCCCTCAACATAATACAGCAATCACCTACGCAAATAAGAACAAAAACACCTAGTTGCATCTTGACAATGACTGACTCCAGCGTGGTCTGTATTCACTTGAATGCGTGTTTGTTAGTGCACGGTTAACATTACTTGTTGATTTCCCCAACGTATGTATGACTTTCGACCCTCAACTACTCAGTCATCAAGAAACGCGCTAAGAGTGAACGAACACTGTGCCATTGGGGAACGTGATTATTCTTAATGTAGCTAAGGTTAGGGGGAAGTGCAAAAAAAAACGCCCATAACCTTGACAAGTGAATTCAGCAAGTGGATCACCGGAAAAAAGAAGCCCTAATCCGCCTAATATATGTGTAACTGGCAGTCTTGAGGCCAAGTAAGTGCATCTCCACTTGAAGAAAGTGGCTCTTAGTGGCTCTATTAGCGACTCCAATCAAGTGTTCGCCACTTCGCCGCCACGCCTGGAAACGAAGCTAACAGGGTCAACCATGAAAGGAGACTTGTTGCCTCATTGCGCACCTTGAGAATTAGTCACATAGTACCCGAAAGAAGTGGACGACGCGCGATGGAGAACGGCGTAAATCAGAAATACGCGCCTTGAAATGAAGTTGACGGACACTACGGTAGCTTTCTTCGAATCAATTAGCTCACGATGACTTAAGTCTCCTCGGTGAAAACACAATTATTTAACGTGTGTCTTTTCTTATCACTATTCAAGCTTCCTTATTAGCATTGAGTATAGTTTTATCTGTATAAGCAAGCGCCTTTGGAAATTTAGTGCGTTGCGTACTTGATTTTATTTTAAGGGAGAAGCACTGTAATCTGTGGGTCGTACGTCCGCGATGTATTTAGTAGAAGTATTAGTAGTAGTCCCCTCCACAACCGTATTTGAATTGAGGAGGAAACCCACGCACGTTAGTCAAAAATGGAAAGGTAGTTGTTTCTGAATAAATGATCTACGGAGACGAGTATCGGTGACTTAATCTGCAATAAAACTGTCCTTGAGTTTTAAGCTTATTAAAAAACTAGTATTAGAAGGACGCACTTTGAGCACTATATTGTTGCCACGTTGAACTCGCTGGGCGTAACCTCCTTGGTTTTAGCAAGGTTTGTCGAGTTTTGGTTCGCAGTTTTATGAACTATAGAGGCAGCGAAGGGTCGAAACTAGACATGAAAGGAAGGACGTAGGAGAGTGCGCTCGTTTCACTCCTCTAGTCTAGCAATGCCACCTCTCGTTTAGTCAAATTGGAAAGTCTGCTGGATGGCAGTACTTTCATATGATGAAAAGAAGCGAGATGGTGTACTTGGAGTGTTCACTAGATGGACGGACGGATGGACGCACAGATGAATGGACGCATGGGTGGGCGCATGGATGGATGGACAAACGCAGTGATGGGTGCACGGATGGACACACCGATTGCCAGGCACACAGATGAATGGACACATGGACGAACGAATGCAGGGACGGACGCATGGATGGACACACAGACAGATTGATGCGCGGGCCGGCGGACGGACAGTCAGATGGATGGACGCACAAACAGACGGACGGACGGATGGACTGTCGCACAGTTGGACGCACGGGCGGACGAAGACAAGAACGAACGGTCCGGGTGGCAGTGCAGATGAACTGACGGATGCTTTGCCTCAATCATCATCATGCACTCCTTTGATATGCTGTTATTTTTTCGCATCTGCTTGTGTTCTGAGCAAGTCGTAACACTACCTATTATCAAATGAAGGGGCTGTAATCATTCCCTCCGAAAATTTTAAATTTCGAATGTGTGCATAGACATGCACACAAGCGCGCTTGAGAGGGTCGCGCGTGTGTAGGGTGCGTGTATGTATGTTCATGTGTGTATACGTAATGTCCGTGCATTCGTAGCATGCGTACTGTGCGGACACTTATCTACTTTGACTATCAAGAACTGCCAACACGAACAAGTGGTTGTTCGGCAGCACACGACCTGATTCATTAGAAGCATAACAAGTTGGGTTGGTGAACAAAAATAAAGGAGCACTTTTTACACAATAGAAACTACGATTTGCTTTATCTCAAAATACGCTGGCCCAGGCCAGTGTATTTCGTTCTGTAATCAAGTAAATGACACGCGCACTCAGCTTTTGACGGCACAATGAAATTCAATGGGATACTTGTGATGGGCAGCCCGAGCCACAGCGCATAGTTACCTCGAAAATTGTTAAGGTCTTGCCTGTAAAAGTGTAAAAATGCAGTTATAAAGTGCTAGCTCTTTTCCGAGAGGCCCGCTACACATTAGTAGTTGCATTCTTCGACCTCGGGATCGTGATCTCTTCAGCATCTTCTTTTTTATGCAGGCATTTGTAATCAGCCACGCTGAATACGTAGCCGCCTTCCACAGTTGGCACAAAGCGGGAAGCAACAAAATCAATGTTCTGATCAAGAAAGTGTACATACAGGGTCAATGAAGGCCTATTACTGCTAAAGATTGGGCTCAGGCATACGAAAATATTGTGATGATGGAACGCGTTTATTTGCAAGATGGGTAATGCAGAGGTGTAGCTCAGCGAAGGATCAACAGCGTCGCTCGCGAGCCAGTCGAGTCTCTTCCTCCTCTCCGTCAAATCTTCGCTAGCGCGTTTCACTTCCCGGTTCGCAGACGATGCTCTCTGGGTGAGTCACTCAGATGGTTGATGGTGGCACGGTTTAAGGCGCGCAACGTGTGTCAGTTGTGTTTTGCTAGAGCGGCGACCATTGCTTGTGACGCTCGAGATTACGTACGTGACGTCGCTGAGGCGGTCAAGAATGACGAATGGACCGTAATAGTGGGCCAAGAACTTCCGGCACAAACCACGTTTGCGGACTGGTGTCCATAACCACACAAAATCGCCCTAACTATAAGATACGGAGCGATGGCAGGCGTCGTAACGTTTCTTAGCACGCTGCTGGGATGCCAAGGTTCGGAGGCGTGCGATGCGACGGGCTTCTTCTGCGCGGCAGAGCGTCCCGGCTATCGAGGTTTCCACGTCTAGTGTAAAAGGTAGTATAGTGTCGAGACAAAATCGTGGGGAGCGAGCGTACAGCAGGTAAAATGGAGCGTAACCTGTAGTCTCATGCTTCCCGGTATTGTACGCGTACGTGATGTAAGGTAGCACTTCGTCCCAGTTTTTGTGCTTAGAATCGACATAAATACACAGCATCTTCGTAAGAGTCCGGTTCGTGCGCTTTACGAGACCATTGGTCTGCGGGTGATATGGTGTGGCATGGCGTAAATGGCAGGCAGACAGACGCGGGATGTCTTCAACGACGTCGGCGACGAACTGACGTCCGTGGTCGCTAATGACAACGCGTGGAGGACCATGGCGGAGATTTATACAGCGAAGCATAAACTGCGACACGTGCATGGCCATTGCAGCAGGTATTGCAGCAGTTTCTGCGTAGCGCGTAAGGTGGTCAACACAGACGATGACCCATCGATTGTTACTGCTTGATCGTGGAAATGGACCGAGCAGATCGACACCAACAGTCTCGAAGGGAGAGTTAGGAGGTGGAACAGGATGGAGAAGTCCTGGCTGCGTAGCCGTGGGACGTTTGTGTCGTTGGTATTGTTCGCATCCAGCAACGTGTTTTTCCGTGTAGTGTCGCATCTTGGGCCAATAGAACCTTTCCTGGATTCGTTGAAGCGTTCTGGCGATGCCCATGTGGCCGCAGGTTGCGCCGTCGTGTAAGGACCGAAAGACGTGAGCCCGTAAAGTGCGTGGAACAACTAGAAGCAGACGGGCACCTTGTCCGGAATAATTCTTCTTGTAAAGGACGCCGTCATGAACCACAAAAGAGCTTGGGTTTGCGTGTTCATTTGCGGAGGCGAACAGAGAATCTAAGGAGCGGTCCTCTTGTTGGGCTGTCCGGAAAGTCGCGAGATCAGGGAACTCAGAGGCAATAGCGCCGATATACTGGTCGAAGTTGTCAGCGTCACACTCAGTCGTCGGTAGAGGAAGGCGCGATAGGCAGTCGGCGTCTGTGGGCCGGTTAACGCTCTTGTAGCGTACTGTGAAGTCGAACTCTTGTAAGCGCAAAGCCCATCGCGCCAGTCGTCCAGATGGGTCTCGGAGGCCTACCAACCAGCATAGAGAATGATGGTCGGTGATTACCGAGAAGCGACGGCCGTAGATGTATGGGCGAAACTTGTGCACGGCGAAAACGACTGCGAAGCACTCCTGTTCTGTGACTGTGTAATTTCATTCTGCCTTGCTCAACAAACGACTCGCGTAAGCGACCATGTGTTCAGCATTGTCAATGCGCTGAACTAGCACTGCTCCAAGGCCGATTCCACTGGCATCTGTGTGAATTTCCGTTTCAGCAGAAGGATCGAAATGGCGTAGTACCGGTCCTGAAGTCAGTGTGAACCGAAGCTGCTTAAAGGCTGCTTCGCAATCCGGTGTCCAGTGGAAAGGGACATCCTTTTGCAGCAAGTCAGTCAGTGGTTGTGCTTTATCAGCGAAATTCGGAACAAATCGACGAAAGTAAGAACACAGGCCCAGGAAGCTACGCAACTCTCTGGAGGACTGCGGCTTCTTGAAGTTGCTGACAGCGGCGACTTTCTGCGGGTCCGGTCTCACGCCATTTTTATCCACCAGGTGTCCCAGAACCAAGGTTTCACGTTCTCCAAAGCGACATTTTTTTAGTTCAGTGTCAGCGCAGCTTCCTCGAGACAGGTTAGAACGAGGTCAAGGCGATGATTATGTTCTTCAAATGTTCGGCCAAAAATCACCACATCGTCCAGGTAATACAGGCAAATTTCCCATTTGAGGCCCCGTAAAACGGTGTCCACATATCTTTCAAATGTGGCGGGGGCATTACACAAGCCGAATGGCATAACATTAAACTCAAACAGACCGTCGGGTGTAACAAAGGCCGTCTTTTCTTTGTCAGCCGGATTCATGGGGATCTGCCAATACCCGGATCGCAAGTCCACCAATGAAAAATAGGACGCTGAATGCAGGCAGTCGATGACATCATCGATGCGAGAAAGCGGGTACACGTCCTTCTTAGTTATAGAGTTAAGACGTCGGTAGTCAACGCAGAACCTCCAGGACCCATCTTTTTTCTTGACCAAGATAATAGGCGCGGCCCAGGGACTTGACGATTCTTGAATTACGCCAGAGGTTAGCATCTCGCTGACTTGCTCTGAAATTACCTTGTGCTCTGACGCGGAAACTCGATAAGGTTTCTGTCTGAGGGGGTGCGCAGATCCGGTGTCGATCTTGTGACGAGTGCGTGTGCTCGGCGTCTGAGGTCTATGCGACTTCCGTGCAAAATCAAATAATTTAGCGTGCCTGGCCAGCAGTGTAACCAACACTTTGCGCTTATGCGAGGGAATAGACTTTCTAACCATCTTATGAAATTCGTATTCCGTGCCGGATACATCAGCATAGTCCGAATTTGCCGCATTGCTGAGAGCTCCTATGCAGATACTGCACTGCCCTTCAAACATGGCAAGGCGCATTCCCTCTGGTAGTACAACAGACTCGGATGAGCAGTTAACTACCCATAATTTAGTTTTTGCCTCGGTGAGAGACACAACGCAGCGCGGCAGAAAGATGTTTTTCTTCATGCAAGGCAAAGGCAACGGCTCAATCACAATATCAGGAGAACTGAAACTCGAGTCGGCATTCGAAGCAGCAACGGGCACGCTGGCAGTAGACCATGCCGGTAGAATAGCGTCTTTAACTACAACGAGGTTGTCGTCTCCGCTACGCTGAGGCTGCTGGGCGAGGGCGGACAACCGAACCTCGCCTGCCTTGCAGTCGACAGTCGCACGGCACTCTTGCAAGAAGTCAATTCCAAGGATAACGTCATGCGTGGAATGAGCGAGCACTTCGAATTCTGCCTTGAACGCTTTACCAGCAACACAAACAGACACAGTGCACACACCTACTGGACACAAAGCCGTGCCGCTGGCTGCTCGAAAAGTAGAAGATTTATCCCAATAAAACATAACCTTGCGGCCAAGTCTCTCCTTGGAAACTAAACTCATTACAGAAACTGTTGCCCCGGTGTCTACCAGAGCCATCGTGGGAACATCATCAATGAATACATGAACCTTGTTGTGAAGCATGTGAACTAATGGAGGCATACTTGTGTGCAAAGCGGTACGTCCAGCGACCTCGCCTCCTTCAACCGCGCCAGCTAGTTTCCCGGTGGCGGAGAGGAAAGCCGCGGCCGGGGACGGGGAGATGGGAACCGTCGCTAGCGCGTAGTAGGTGGCGTCAAGCTCCTCACAGAGGCAGGCGAGTCACTGCGGATGTTCGGCCGGTGCCCGTGTTTCTGGGCAGTTGAATCCGAAGGCCAGTAGGCGTAATCGGGCTGTTGGCTTCGCCGTGCAAGCATCGCTGGTCGGTCAGAAAACGTCGTGCGTGGGCGACGTCGCGATGGGCAAAACCGGGCAATATGTCCGCGAACACCGCACTGGTTGCACACAGGGCGTTCCCGAGGCACATTGAATGCTGCGGTGTGGAGAGGATGCTCAGGGAACTGTTGCCACTCGGACACAAACAGAGGCGGTTGGCTGTCGTAGCTATAACTGCTGCGGGGCGCATAAGACGACTCGACGTAAGTAGCCGTTGGTGGCGGAGCCCTCAGCCGTGGACTGCGGGTGGAGTAACAGCGCTCGTCGAAACTCACAGCATTGATGCTTGGGGATAGTGTATCACACTGCGGGTCTCCAGCTTGCATGGGAACAGAGACATGGCGACGCAGTTCCTCCCGTACAATCTGACGAATGGTGGAGGAAAGGTGAGCAGGTAGAGAAATTTGACAGACATCGACGGTGGCAACAGTCGTGACGTTGGCCAGACGTCCGAACTTCGATGTGATGCGACGAGTTTTAAGAGCCTCGAAGGTGCGGCAGTGGTTAATCACGTCGGCCACGCATTCCAGGCTCTCCTTGCCAATGAGGAAGTGGTAGACGTCATCGGCGATGCCCTTGAGTATATGGCCCACTTTGTCTTCTTCCGTCTACTACTTGTCTTCTTCCGTCATGTGGGCATCCACCGACTTGCACAACTTCAGAATCTCTTTAATGTAGGTTCTGCATGTCTCACCGGTGACTTGAGCCCTCTGCGACAACGTCTGCTCGGCACGTTTCTTCTTCGTTGCTGGGTCTCCAAAGCATTTCTTAATTTCCTCCACAAACTGGTCCTAGGTTTTCAATGTGTCTTCATGGTTCTCAAACCATACCAGCGCCGTGAAATCGAGGAAGAACTCCACGTGAGACAGCTGGCTAGCTGCATTCCAACCGTTCGATCGGCTCACCCGCTTATAATGGCTTAGCCATTCGTCCACGTCATCGCCGGGTTTCCCTGTGAAGGTTCACGGCTCCCTGTAGTGGTAGGGCGACGTCCTTGCGGCTGGTTGCTGGTTGTCTCCGTCCGAACTCATTTCTTGAGGTAATGGTGCCAAGACCGCTAGTCGACGGCTGCGGCGAAGCTCGTGTAGCGGTTCCGTCGTTAGGGGACGGTGCCTCTCTGGTATCACTCGGTAGTAGCTAGCCTACCCAGCACCTTCCACCACAATTGTGACAATGGAACGCGTTTATTTACAAGATGGGTAATGCAGAGGTGTAGCTCCGCGAAGGATCAACAGCGTCGCTCGCGAGCCAGTCGAGTCTCTTCCTCCTCTTTGTCGAATCTTCGCTAGCGCGTTTCAATATGTAAACGTAAAACTACTCCTAAAATTAGGAGTTCAGAAGATGGTAAAGGAAACGGCCAAAATATGGCCCATCTGACAGCTAGAAAGCTGTGCAAGGCGAAAGAGAGCAGAAACATGTTGGTAGCGTTCAGTAACATGTACCGCCTTTACCATGGCTAGAAGCAAAACATTCACAACCAAATCCACACAAACATTTCGATAAGTTAAAACATCAACCATTCACGACTCTCGACTGCCTTTTAGGACAGTAACCAGCCGTAAACTGTACAGTTTCGGCGGTTTGTGTGCAATAAAAGCGTTCTGCCGCTGCTTTCTTTGACCATTTAGTACACTCTTAATCAAGTAGCGCATATTCTCCGGTACTTACGGGGGGCACCGTATTACTTCAGCCCAAAGTACCGCATATTAAGTGGTGTTTCACCTGCCATTATGCGTGACAATCCCGTCAGGAGAGATTGGGCTTGCTACGAACGGCCGCAAGCGGACGCACACTTTATATGCAGCCCTCCATGGCGCGAGAAAAACGTCAGCTACCCTGACGGAAGGGAGGTCACCTGATCACTCGTCGTATTCAGCGCGTGCTCTCATTCATTCCATCTGCCTCTCACCACCGTAAGACAAGCTGTGCGTCGGCTACAATTTTGTGTTGGTGCAATTCCTTCTTGCTTTTCATCGGAAGCTTTCATCTCATTTCTTCACCTGCTTCGCCGTTTTCGTGACGCAATGGCGTGAAATACCTTTGTGAGTTTGTGCCAAGCACGTTTAAAAAATTGCTGGAGTGGGAGCTGCCGCAATGCTTTGCCGGCAGTAGTGAAGCCAGCTTTTGCCTTCCAAAGATCTCAAAAACATGCTGTTTTGTGGTGGTGTCCACTTAGACATCAAGTGGCTTTGATTTGTTCGTCTAAAGGCTACGTGAATTACAAATCAAAAGATGGTTGTTCCTATGAAATAATCCGTAGAGGCTAGTATAGGGAACTTAATCTCCAATAAAATTTGCCTTGAATTTGAGGCTTACTAAAGGAAACTAGCTACACAGGGAAGCATTTTGAGAACTATCTGACCCGAAAAATGTTGCCGCGTTAAACTTGTTGGACGTGGGAGAAAACGTTCCTTCTCGATCGCCGGATGCCAACAGCTCGCCATGCCCCTAGTAAGATGGCTGCCGCAGCCACCATCATACGGTTGGCACGGCTTCACTAGTGGGCAAGAATTTCCACTCAAGCAATTTTTGAAACCTCCTTGGTTTGTGCTTAAAGAGCAGTGTAAAGAACAATTCGAGTCGAGCTTGCGACCCTGCAAACCCGTCATCTCGCCCTAGTGCAACGAAAACGTTACTCGCAGTGCGGTGGCTTAACCACAGGCACGCAACCACGTCAGACGGGGTAAGTTGATTTTTATTCTGTCACTGTGCCGTTTGTAAGCATAGTTTTCTACCTAAGGGGCGTCAAACAAGGCTTCAGCGTGATGGTTCCTATCTAAATACACGGGAGCAGAGGCGTTGTTTTAGGTGCGAAGCCCTTTAAGCCATGGATCCTGCATCCTCGATGTATGTAGTAGAAGAATTAATAGGTAGCCACCTTTCACTTAGTCCTTGGAATGTCCGCTGGATAATGCTGCTTGCATACGATGAATCTTTGATGAAAAGTTGCGACATGCCGTTACTTGGAGTGCTCACTA
Source organism: Rhipicephalus microplus (assembly GCF_043290135.1). Lineage (NCBI taxonomy): Eukaryota > Metazoa > Arthropoda > Arachnida > Ixodida > Ixodidae > Rhipicephalus > Rhipicephalus microplus. The sequence continues at coordinate 88,382,661 of NC_134706.1, forward strand.
GATGGAAGGATGAACGGATGGATGGACAGATGTACGGACAGATAAACAGACAGAAGTATGCATGGATAGATGGGTGCACGCATAGACGTATGAATGAACGCTTGCATAGACGGACGCACGGATGGACGGACAGAGGGAGGCACAGATGGACGCATGAACAGATTGGCAGATGGACCTCCTTGCCGATGACCGCATCGTGCAGCAGATGTTTTTTAAACACGCACTCAGATGTATCAATATGCAACCCACCGCGATCCCAGGCACCGGCGTTGACTTCGTGTTCGCAATATTCCCACTGAAGGCTGTACAAGAACCTCTCTCACTTCATTTCGCGCAACATAAAGCCGTAGTAATGAAGTCACTTCGCAATCCAGCCGCCATGACAACAAAAAAAACGAAATAACAAACGAACAAGAACGAAAAATTGGCCGATCCCACGTATAGTGGGAATCATTGTGTATGTGCGAAGCACGAATGAGAAAGGTTTATACTTCACTTTAAAATCAGCACAACATTACGAGGTAAAGGTAAATGATACCGTGCACGACTTCCGGGTCATGATTATCATGTTTAGATGTGTCGTTTACCTTCGTCATCTGTTCACGTCACGTGATACCAAATTTTTTATATGTGCAGCTAGTGAAACAGCCATGAGCACGCTTTGAGCGTGGTATGTTGTCATGTTCTTACATGGCACGCGTGTCAGGATTAGCATGCTTGCACCAGTCATATATTTCGTCATTCATTGATGTCACGTAACACCAAATTTGATATATGTGGAGCCAGCAAGATGGCCGCGAGCACATCATGAAGGGCTCAATAAACTCCGAAGTAGCGTTGACGCACGCGCATGCTGGGTACAGTGACGGTTCGTTAGCAAAACGTGAGCACTCTATAGTCTGACGCCAGGTGCCAGCGGCGCGACCAGCGGCCGTCAGCGCTGGCCGATAGCAACCGGTGCGAAATGCGACATGCTGCATTTGGCGCTGATGCGTTACCCAGACAACACCGCGTCTCCCTCTTTTCGTGACGGAGGGACGCCCGACGCACTGAAACGCGCATGCGTCAAAGCAACGCAACGCGGCGCGCGCCTGCGAGTATATGGCAGGACTGGTGCCTGTCGTGCCAACGCTGGCGTGACGTGACGAAATGAACGCCGGTGAGCTCGCGCACCGCGTCACGTCGAAACGTAATGCTGCCTTAACTGTCACATGTAGTCATGTTCCTACATGACTCATGTTCCTACATGACTCATGTTCCCACATGACTGTAGTCATGTGGGAACATGAGTCATGTAGGAACATGAGTCATGTAGGAACATGAGTCATGTGGGAACATGTAGTCATGTGGGAACATCTCATGTAGTCATGTTCCCACATGAACATGTAGTCATGTTCCCACATGACTTGCATCTCATGATTGTAATGTGAGAATGCGGTGATAGTCGCGACAAAGAAATCGTAGCCATGGTAAAGGCCCTTGAAAATACCGTTCGTATGCTCCTCACTAGCATAGACACTCCGACTGCTAAGAGTGCACTTCATTTAGTGGATGCACTGAAGCCAGAGCTATCAAATCTGGAAAGGCACCATGGCTCCGCCTCTGCAAGCCTTTCGTAAAGAGGTCGAAGGAGCTCTGATATTTCAGTGGAATGCCCGAGGCTTCAAGCCCCGCATTTCTGATATCCGACAAATTGTGTTTAAAAACCAGTTTCCAATGATTGTTATCTGTGAGCCACGGCTACACAATGCAATATGACTATCCAAATACGAAGCCTTCAAGTCCGCTACCTGCAACGAACAGAGTAAAGTCATTGTATATATCAGATGCGACTTTACCTATATCGAGCACCATGTAGCACCTCACGATGACAACCAGTATGTTTGCTTGACAGTTAAACGTAGAGACCTCAATTTCACGCTGGTAGGCACATATATATCACCTTCAAACCGTTTTGAACCTGAAAGACTACGTGCACTGTTAACAGCCACACCTGGACCATGGATCATCACCGGAGATTTTAACGCTCACCACTCACTATGGGGAAGTCAGAAGACAGACAGTCACGGAAGGCAAGTATTCTCCTTTGCTCTGCAGCAGCAGCTGCTTTGTGTAAACGACGGAAGCCCAACGTTTCTACGGGGAACGACATACAGCAGCTGCCTTGACTTGACATTTGTGTCACGAAGCCTAAATGGAAAGGTCAAGTGGTTCGCAGACAATGAAACTCATGGGAGCGACCACATACCAACTTATTTAAAGATCAAGGGCCTGGAAAAATCGCCAAACTGCGACAGTTTGACTCACATCAACTGGACAAATTTCAGGTCACTGACGGAAAAAAGGTGTGAAGAAAATAAAGCGCCTCCTCTCGACACCCTCGAGGATATGATTAGAGGTGCTACTCAAGAAGCGACCTATCGTATTCAACATACTTCAGAATATTGTCAACATCCAGCGGAATTGAAACGGCTCAGAGTGATCCGCGTCGTGCAGAACGAAGATATAGGCGCACTTTGTCCATTCACGAAGTGAGGGAGGCAAGGCGCCTACAGAAAAAAATTCAGCGGTGAATCATTTCACTTCAATCTTTTCGCTGAAAATATCTGTGCGAATCTGTGGATCCACACAAGCCTTTGACGCAGACATGGAGGATTGTCCGTGGCCTACGAACATCACCACATCAACATCGCCTCTTCAAGCGTCTTTCTCTCCACCAAGGCCGCACCGAAATTGAAGTAGCAGAAGATTTCTGCATGAAAGTTGCCGGTCATGCGTCCGCGTGCACCACGCGCCACCTTGAAAACGGTCCAGTTTCCAGAGATTCAAGAATGGACACCTTTTTCTCTCTAGAGGAACTACACGCGGCTTTGACTGCATGCAAACGATCTTCATCGCCTGGTCCGGATGGGATCACGTACATGGCTCTTTGCAACCTCGGAGAAGCAGCTCGACGGGCCCTTCTATCCGTGTACAACGACTCGTGGAGCAGCGGATTTATCCCTCATTCATGGAAATCCAGCCGCTTCGTCGCTGTACTTAAACCAGGTAAATTTCCTCTGCACTTGACCTCTTATCGCCCCATCGCGCTTACCAGCTGTTTCGGGAAAGTGAGAGAGAGGATGATCTTGACTCGCCTAGAGTGGTACTTGGAGCACCACGATGTATACCTTCATGCTATGACGGGTTTTTGGCGTGGGTGGTCCGCAATTGATAACGTTATAGACCTGGTCTCATCTGTTCAGCATCAAAAAAGACTGAAACGTTTATCTGCAGCGTTGTTCTTGGACGTGAAATGGGCATATGATAACGTATCACATGAAGCCATTCTGGATGTCATGGAAAATGTTGGATTAGGGAGTCGGGTTTACCAATGGATCCACAGCTATCTGAAAGGCCGAACTTTCTTTGTACAGACGCAGAATGGCACAACAACGCATCATTGTAACCGTCGTGGTGTGCCTCAAGGTGGTGTTCTTAGCCCCACATTTTTCAATCTAGTGCTACTCGGCCTGGTTGACGCACTTCAGAATCTGTCCATCTATCGATATATGCAGAGGACATCTGCATCTGGGCGTCAGGCGTAACACGCCTTCATTTGCGTGCCAGGCTTCAGAGGGTGGCTACAATAGCGACAAAGTACCTGGAAGAACGGGGACTAGAGCTGTCATCAGAGAAATGCTCACTTACTGCATACACGCATAAGGCGATGAGCCCATATGTTTATGAAATCAACGGACACACGATCAACTACGTGAAGACTCACCGATTCCTCGGAATCATAGTTGGTCGCGACCGCTCCTGGAGCCCTCACATCTCCCACATGAAAACTAATCTCACCATGATCACCCACGTAATGAGGTTTCTTGCTGGAAAAACGTAGGGTGCATCGGTACGACCAATGCTTCAACTCTACACTGTTCTGTTCCTCGGTTATATGAGATACAGCTTGCCCGTGCTTTGCGGGATCCGAAGAACAAACTTGCTCGTCCTCCAGTCGATCCAAGCCCAAGCACTGAGAATATGCCTTGGTCTCCCGAGATGCGCGTCTACAGCAGTGACAGTCATCATTGCGCGTGATTATCCAGTCAACGCATACATCCGCGTAGACGCTTTGAGAATGCACAGAAGACACCTCGCTCGGCTTCCATCTCATCACCTCGCCTCACTTCGAACTTCTAGGCCCCACTCAGCGTTCAGCGCAACTGTAGCTCAGCATTGCGCAGTGCTGCCATTGCGCTTCACGCATGCAGCACGGCCGCCGATACTATTATGGTGCCTACACCCACTCAAAGCCCTTCTTACAATTCCTGGCATCCAAAATAAGAAAAAGTCATCTCATCTAGCCCTGAAACAGGCTACATTACTCTTCCTGCAAGAGAAGCATAACGGACGCCTTCAAATTTACACGGATGGCTCGGTGTCTTCAGTAAGCTCTGCAGGGGTGTCCCGCGAGGCACACCACAGTTAAATTTATGACATCGCATTTCACGTCATCGACAGCTGCAGAACTCGCCGCCATACGTGCAGCTCTGGAGTTTATAGTGGAATAATCTCCGGGATTTGGTCTATCTTCTCGGACTCGAAGGCAGCTCTTCAATGTCTTATGTCACCCTTTCGCCATGGACCTAATGAACAGTTAGTAGCTGAAATAAGGCTTCTTCATCACCAAGCAATCAAAAAACAGCACAGCATTTTGTATCAGTGGACACCAGGTTGTTGCGGTATATAATGGCAATGACCGTGCAGATGAGGCCGCTAGATCTGCACACGATGGTACCAAATACAAAGCCATCCCGTTCTCAAGAACCGACGCAGCTACAAGACTTCGTTCGCTTGCACGTGACATCACACTGGTACAGTGGAACTCAACAGACTTCACAAACGCGCGCCTGTAACTTGAATCCCGATATGCAGCTACGTCTTCCCCCAAGGATATCTTGAGCTGAGGAGACTCTTCTATGCCACCTGTGGCTTGGAGTTGCCTTCACGAACGCATACTCTTATCTCATTGGAATGGCCAGCTCTCCTACACGCACTTATTGCAGCTGCGAAGAAACCATTGCGCACCTTCTGTGTGAGTGCACCCATTTCAACGCACAAAGACGAGAAGTGACTGCAGCTTTGGATATGCTGGGTCATTGGCCGAGCACCTACTCAGCCCAGAAGGCTATGAAAGCATTGCTGCGCTTTTTGTGGACAACTGGCCTCAGAGAAGACTTTAGTGTCTTATACTCTTTGATGTTGCCTTTCCTCTATCGCAATTTTTTTGTAATTTCTCTCTCTCTCAACAACATTTCTTTTTAACATCTTTCATTCCCCTCATCTCTTCCCCAGCACAGGGTAGCCAGCTGGTCTAAGAACTGGCTAACTTCCCTGTCTTTCCGCTTAAACTTTCTTCCTCCTTTCCACCAGTCACGTACCTTCGTCATCCATTGATGTCACATGATACCAAATTCGGCGTTGGCGTATGTGAAGCTATTCAAACGACCGCGAGCGTACCAAAAGTGTGGCATGTAGTCATGCTGTTACATGACACGTATGTTGTTATTCTCATGTTTGAATGTGTCATTTACTTATGTCGTCCGTTCGCGTTGCGTAATACCAAGTTTGGTACATGTGAAGCTAGCGAAACGGCCGCCAGTGCATGATGAGCATTACATGTAGTCTTCTTGTTACATGACACGCATCTCATGATTATCATGTTTGCACCAGTCACATACCTTCTTCATCCATTCACGTTCCATAATACCAAGTTTGTTATATATGACGCTAGCAAGACGGTCGCGAGCACATCATGAGCGTGGCTTGTAGTCATTTTGTTACATGACACGCATCTCATGTTTATCATGTTTGAACCAGTATCATACCTTCGTCATTCGTTCACATCCAGTAATACCAGATTTGGTATATGTGACGCTAGCGAGACGCCCGCGAACGCATCATGAACGTAGCATGTAGTCAGTTTGTTACATGACACGCATGTCATAGAGCTGCAGGATTGTGAAATGCCAATCATGACATTCATGACATCCGTGTCATAATTTTCATGTTATGACTAGTCAAATATGTTCTTCAGACAGTCATATTATGCCATACCAAGTTTGGTATCGATACCATTATCAAAACGGCCCGGAGAGCTAAAAGTCGTAGGCGGATAGATAGATAGATAGATAGATAGATAGATAGATAGATAGATAGATAGATAGATAGATAGATAGATAGATAGATAGATAGATAGATAGATAGATAGATAGATAGATAGATAGATAGATAGATAGATAGATAGATAGATAGATAGATAGATAGATAGATAGATAGATAGATAGATACGCTCAAATCGCCGAAGTTCGCTAAGAAATGCTTCGCATTTAAAACAAAAGTTCGTTTTTCTATTATACGCAGTCTTACGTCTTTCTAATGATGCTATAGGCTAACCTTTCACGGGAGAGGTATGGTTTACCGGTTATCTCCCCCTCTCGAGCTTCGCCCACTTATCATCATTCATTCTGTGGATGTTGTGTGATTTTTTACAACTTGGGGAACACAAACATTTCCGTAACTAGTGAAACACACCTTCACATTTGCGTTCCTTCATTTGTTATTTCTAATTTTGAAAGGACCGAGCAACGCAACAAGTCTTTATTTTGTTTATCGAGATGCATCGTTTTATTCTCATTGTGTCGCTTTCAGCTGCAAGCGCCATGCTTTCGGCATAGCATCTTCGAAAGAAAACACCCAAAGGAAATGGTTGGTGCCGTGTATCGGCGCCGCGACGCCTTTTTTTTTAAGTATTTCAGCTTTGTAAAATACCGCTTATGTAAAAGGCTTTTTTTTTTGCGTCCATAAAGCTCAGTTATAACTTCTTCACTGTGTAGCCATGGGTTTTGCATTGAAACTAGAGTGGCAACGCTAAATGTTAGAGGCCTTGCTGCTGAATGGAAACAGAGCCAAGCCTATATGATGCTTGTAGACCATGATCTGGATGCATTAGCTGTACAACCTAAGGTTTACGGCGCGTTATTACGCAATTATAGGTCGCGCAATAGGGACGTCTGCAGGCTGTGTCTTGTTTATTAAGAAGGTACCGAGTCTCGTAGTGCAAGATACCATCTCTTGCCCGTCTGGTAGATTTGTTTCCTGTGATTTATCATGTAACAAATACCAGAGGCGTATTGTGTGTATTCATGCACTGATTCTTTGCGAGAAACGCTAACTTTTTTCTCAAAGCCAAAATACCACTTGAAGGGGTCGTGAAATGGTCAGTTTACAACGACAATGCGGCACCATCGGCAGCCACACACTCTAACTATATCAGCCCGAGTGGACCAACATAGATGCTTTTCCTATCGATGAATGCGGAATTATACGGCATATCGAGTGTGCACAAGAGGCGCTCATCGGCGTTTGCCATACGTGATCGACGTCTCACAAGCAGGCTGCCTAATATGACTATAGTGAAATATAATATGATCTAGTGACGTGACCGGCTGGGCTCCGGCGTCAGCTTTCACGCAGATGCCGCCTGGTGGTGCCGCTGCTACTTTTCATGTAATACAAATATGCAATACGAATATCTGGGCGTATGGATAAGCAGTGGTACCGAGTACCTGAGGGAACACGAAATATACGTGACGACTAAAGGTAACAGGAATGCAGCAGTGATGAAAAATAGGGCACTGTGGAATTACAATAGGTATGATGTTGTGAGAGGAATATGGAAAGAGGTCATGGTTTCTGGGCTGACGTTCGGCAATGCGGTCTTGTGCATGAGATCAGAAGTTCAAGCAAGATTAGAAATTAAGCAACGTGGAATAGGTAAACTTGCTTTAGGAGCTCACGGGAATACACCAAATCAGGGAGTACAAGGTGATATGGGATGGACATCATTTGAGGGCAGGGAAGCTAGCAGCAAGATAAAATTTGAGAAGCGATTGAGAGAAATGGGGGAGGAGCGTTGGGCTAGGAAGGTTTTCAGCCACTTGTACATGAAGAATGTCGATACAAAATGAAGGACGCGAACCAGAAAATTGACAGGTAAATACTTAGAAAACAGCAGATGGCCAAACCAAAAAGAACTATCGGTTAAGAAGAAAGTGAAGGAAACGGAGACTGACATGTGGAGAATGGGCATGATTAAGAAGTCCGCACTAGAGATCTATCGAAGTTTTAAGCAGGAAATCGCCAAGGAAAGTATCTATGATAATACTCGGGGTAGTTCTCTATTGTTTGAGGCCAGGACGGGAGTACTGCGAACCAAGACATATCGGGCCAAATACGAAGGGGTAGACACAGTATGCAGAGCGTGTGGAGAGGAAGAAGAAACTGCCGAACACTTGATAATGTTCTGTAAAGGGCTTCACCCTATAGTTCAGGATGATGGCGCAGAGTTTTTCAAAGCACTGGGGTTTAGGAACCGAGAGGGCAAACTAGACTTTAAGCGAGTAGACTAAACTAGAAGGAGGTTATCTGATTGGTGGCTAAAGTCAAGGCACGAGTGAAAATTAAACTCTTCACTGCAAAGTACGAATCCTCAAACTCACTTCTTAAAGAAAAAAATAAATCTAGTTTTTTGTTCATTGAGTGTTACGGCTTGGTGGCGCAAGCCACCGCCCGATCTAAAGGGTACAGCCATATCCATCCATCCATCCATCCATGCCTCTGACCGATGATGAAAAACAGGGCACTGTGGAAATACAATAGGTATGACGTTATGAGAGGAATATGGAAAGGGGTCATGGTTACTGGTCTGACGTTCGGCAATGCGGTCTTGTGCATGAGATCAGAAGTTGAAGCATGATTAGAAATTAAGCAACGTTGAATAGGTTGGTTTGTTTTAGGAGCTCACGAAAATACATCAAGCAGGGAGTACAAGGCGATATGAGATAGACATCATTTGAGGGCAGGGAAGCTAGCAGCAAGATAAAATTTGAGAAGCGATTGAGAGAAATGGGGGAGGAGCGTTGGGCTAGGAAGGTATTCAACTACTTGGACATGAAGAATGTCGATACAAAATGGACGAAACGAACCAGAAAATAGACTGGTAAATACTTAGAAAACATCAGGAAGCCAAACCAAAAAATAATATCGGTTAAGAAGAATGTGAAGGAAGCTGATATCGATGTGTGGAGAATTGGCATGATTAAGAAGTCCGCACTAGAGATCTATCAAACCTTTAAGCAGGCAATTGCCGAGGAAAGGATATATGAGAATACTCGCGGCAGTTCTCTACTGTTTGAGGCCAGGACGGGAGTATGGCGAACCAAGACATATCGGGCCAAATACGAATGGGTAGACACGGTATGCAGTGCGTGTGGAGAGGAGGAAGAAACTGCCGAACACTTGATAATGTTCTATAAAGGGCTTCACCCCATTGTTCAGGATGATGGTGCAGAGTTTTTCAAAGCACTGAGGTTTAGGGAAAGGGACGGCAAAATAGACTTTAAGCGGGTCGAATTGACAAGAAGGAGACTATCTGATTGGTGGCCAAAGTCAAGGCACGAGTGAAAATTAAACTCTTCACTGCAAAGTACGAATCCTCAACCTCACTATTTAAAAAAATTGTTTTTAATTCACTAAGTATCAAGGCTTGGTAACGTTAGCCACCGCCCGATCTAAAGGGTACAGTCATATCAATTCATCCATCCAACCATGCCAGCTTCGGCTGCGTTGTCGGGCCGTCGTTACGACACTGCATAACTGCGGATATGATTACTTCTAACACGCGTTTACTTTCTGGTTCGTGCATACGTAAAATTGCTAGGTTAGTTACTGCGTGGACAACCTGGAAAAAGCGTTAGCACGGCATCAGGAACCAGTGACATTTTCCCTCAGGAAATGCACTCTTCCATGCCGTTTATCACGTGCACATTTTCGCACGGGATGTCCCTTGGCTCCAAATTATGTTAGCGCACCACTGAAGTTTCGGTCAGAGGCTTGCCAGCCCTCCGGAGGTTGCGCTCCCATTTACTGCGGAGATCGTCATCCATGGGAGCTGCAAACAGGTACGCCTTCAGAGCGCCCGGTCACCGATTGGGCAACCCGGAGCAAAGCGATGAGAATGCGTTTTTCGCTACGACATGTCGCGAGCTGCATGTTTGTTGGTGCGGGATATCTCACAAAGTACAAACTCCACCCCGGTACTGGGCAGAGAATGCATCACATTGCACCGGCATACTTGCAGTAGAGTATCTTGTTACAACTGGAAATGCAATAATCCGGCATGCACGCTCATCGGCTTCGCTCTCTTACGCTGCCCGCGTCCCACAAGAGCGCGGTACGCGCACCGCAAGAACACTTGTGGAGAATCACGCACACAGACCGGGGGAATAAAAAGTGTGTCTCGTGTCAGCTAGGAATTTTTTCTGGCCGTCACTGGCCCTCTCATCTACATCACTTGGTTTTAAATATATTTCGATCATCTGCAAATGACAAAAACGTGACAGCATTATGCTTCCCCTTTATGGTATTGGCCTTAACGCGCACTTAGAAACGCGCGCATGGGATAAAAGTGACACGGAATAACTTGACACTATATGTAATGCGTACAATACACGAAACTAAAGGAACTTTACTTTTTCTTGTTTTGTTGGGCTGACACTATCCCTTACGATAGCCTGATTCTGTGCCTTCCGCATGCGTTGGTCAGCTTAAAATTCGAATACATACACTCGCGGCCCAGATTGGTGGTTTCCATGAAAATGTGGACACAACACTTGCTTGGCACAACATCTGCTTGCAACTTGGTCACTAACCAACGAACACGAGAACAACCACAAGCCGCTAACATCTCGACTCTGAAGAGCCCGACGGCACACATAGAACGATGCAACATTCGTTCTTTCTCGTCGAAGCGCAGTATAATGCTGCAGGGACTGCAACGCCGATGCAAACGCGCCGCCGAATGCCGGTGTCTGTTGCAGTGTGTACCACCACAGCGTAGAACGCAACCAGCGTCGTCAGCCCACTGAGATGTGCTGTAGATCTTCCAGGCCTTCACGATGTATCTTCAGGTGGCGGTGGCTCAACGCACCAAACTCACACACATACTCACGCACACGCACTGATTTATTCCCGCGCTGCCCGCGCTATCCAGAGAGGACGTCACCGGCGCGCACTCAACTCGCGCACATGACATGAAAAGGCGCCGCAAGAAATTCTAGTGGCTGTCCGTGTCGTTTTGGGCCAGCGAGACAGCAGCCACGGCCTGCCGGTTGCGCCACTAGATCAATTTCTAGTTCACTATAATATGACGTCAGCTGGAGAGTTCAAGTTAGTGCATTCGCGTATGGCAAAGACGCTGATGGTGGTGTCCCAATTTCACGCACTCTCAATACCGAAGAGTTCGACATTCCTCGATAGGCAAGCAAAATTACTTAAGATGACGTCACCAAGTTAGTGCCTACGCACACCGGTGTCCTCGCATTGTCATTTTAGAGCGAGCGTTTCACAACTCCTTTAAGTTTGAAAAAAAAATGGCAACATATCCACGGAGTGAATGATGCAGTTTGGGGCGAAGCATCCGTCCATCCAAGCGTTCTCGCTTCCGTCCATCCATGCGTGCGTCTGTGTGGCCGCCCGTGCGTCCAATCGCCTGTCCGTGCGCGTGCGTCTGTTCGTGCGTCCGTCCCTGCGGTCGTCCATGCATCCGCCCCTGCGTCCGTCCATGCGTCCATACGTCGGTGCAGCCATCCGTGAGTCCATTCATGCATCTGTTTGTGTCCGTTCGTCCATCTATTCAACACTCCAAGTATTACCATCTCGCATCTTTTCATCATATATTCCCGATATAGAAGAACCGCCATCCAGCGGACATTCCGAGGACTAAGCGAGAGGTAGCACTCGCACACTTTGTTACAGCTTGCGCTTCGGGTCTACTTCCCATCTTTAACCACCTCGAGTTCATGGTATATACTAGTTCACTGTATTCATGGCACTACGGCCCAACGCTCGCTAAACCTTTCTAAAACCAAGGAGGTTATGCCCGGCGAGTATAACGTAGCAACCCTTTCTTGTCAGATGTTTCTCAATGTACATGCCAATGGCTGCTAATGGGGAATGAGAGACAGGAGAATCCGGCTTTTACCTTCTTACGGCTTGCGCTTCGTACCTACTTTCCACCTTTTACCACCTTGAGTTTATGGTATTTACTACTTAACTGTATTCATGGCACTGTGGCTCAACGCTCGCTAAACCTTTCTAAAACCAAGGAGGTTACGCCCCCGTAGCAACCCTTTCTTGTCAGATAGTGCTCAATGTACATGCCAATGACTGCTGATGGGGAATGTGAGACAGGATAATTCGGCTTTTAGTTCATGCGCACGCAACGATTTTTTTATTGTTCAACAACGCACAGGAGAAATCTCCCACCGGCATCACCTTGCAGGTAAAAACGTAAGACTGGTTACACACTATGACTACGACTACGACAACGACTACGATTACGAGGGATGAATGGGTGCCGCTATAAGGAGCTTCGCCCCTAAAAGTAAATTTGTAGTAGTAGTAGACAACCTCATTAAGGCAGCCCATGGTTTCTCATGTGGCGAAGGCTGTCAGGCCATGCCTGGTCGCCACTTAGCGCATTTGATGATCCGGAGCTGGGCAGCCAGGCTCGTGGTCATGAGGATTCTCTCCCAAGCCTCATTCAAAGGTGACTGTCCTAAGGGGTCGGGTGGGGGAGGATTCTTGCTGCATCCCCAAATGATGTGGTCCAAGGTTGCGGTCTGTTCCAAAGGTGCACGTAGATGTGAATAGGACTGGGTATACAAACCCAACAATCGCCACTGTCATTACATTTAAAGTACACTTCGCTTTCTCGTGTAGCAGCGAACCGCCAAAAGGACACTTTGTGAGCGTAAGTACACTCGATCAAAGTGCACTTAAGTTGCCACTTGTGACAGAGGTATGAGACGGAGGTCCTGACTCAGTTGTCATAGCGTCATGCCTCTTTTGTTCGCTTGTAGACAGCCCCATTCAAGGTGCCTAGAGTATAATTCTCCCAATATAAGCAGTTTTGCACCTCGGGATAGCGTTGTGGCTTTTTGGTAAAACAGGTTGAGGTCATCGGCACGTGCACGAGGTGCGCAATATACGTTGAGGACAAAGACTGACTGATTCGAGCGTTTTTGCGGGAGAATCTCCACAATCGTGTGTGGAATGTCAGGGATTTCTGAGTCGTGTCGTTTTGCCGTGATGCTCTTGTGGACGCGCGTGTCTGTACTTGGGGCTTCTTGGTTGTACAGGTCGGTTAATTGTTGAAAAGCACCGTAACCAGGGAGTGAGACAGCAGCCGTTGTTTCTTGCAGTACGATGACGTCTGGAGGCATTAGACGATTTGGCAGTTGCGATTCTTGTACGAATAGCAGTAGGTGGTCTTTCTTTTTACGGAAGCCCTAGCTGTTTCAATGCCGTATAGTGAAGTGGGTGCTGGTCACGATGCATCAGCTGGAGCGTTACTTGAGGGCATTGTGGGTTCACTTTGCTGGGTAGAAGAGTGAGAGGACGCTCTGTTTCGTATGATAGATAGCTTGTGCTCTGGCCAAGCTTTTTTCAATTACTGCAAAATAGGTGTCTGTGGCAGTTCTGAGTGCTTCTAATCTGGCTACGGTGTTGTTGGCGGTGGCTTCCGTGTTTGAGAATAGTGTCTCTATGTTCGTTAGGCGTGAGTGTATGGTTGTGAAAGCTTCTGTTACGGCAGCGCGAACGGCCCCTGTGCCCGTGGTATGGACTGTCGTGCAGAAGGCTCCGACAACAGATGCGTTGACTAATTGAATTATTCTCGCCATCGTGTCCTCTTAGCCCACCTTCGGACACTGGTCCAAGTGCGGTGGGCGATCGTCGTTCGAGGTTGGCTGCGTTGCTGGTGACTCGGGTTGTACCGTGTTTCCGCTTGTGCAGCGTTGACTGGTTCAAGCTTTTTGGCGAAGCGGCACTGGCATTTAAGCTGTTTGTCATGTGTCCTCCTTGACAGGTGTGATGAGTGAAGAAAACGACGACAATGACGGAAGTGCGGGGCAAGGTGCGTGTGATTTCGAGGCGATAAGGCGTGCTTGGCATGTTGGTGGCGTTCCTTGCGGTAGTGGCTCGTGGTCTTCTCCACAGTGCCCGCAGCGTCGATGCCTACGTTGAGGGCCCACATCGGAGCGGAACCATACGTCTACTTTGGGATGGAAAGGATATACTCAGGTTGGACCTCCATGGCGTGGGAGCTATCTATGTAGGTGGTCACCGAGCAGCGTTATCAGTAAATTTTTCGTTTTACCTATGCGTCTTCACCCATACTACCGGCAGATTGTGATCAAGGCCTCCTAGAAAAAACTGCAATAAACTGAAGCCGAGAAAAGTGCCGAAGGTCAAGAAGTATACAAGAGAGCGATAAAGTGTAATTTTGATAAAAGGCACAACAGCGACACCACCCATCACGCCTGGAGATTATATCCTTGTGAGAACAGGAGTTACTTCTTTAAATGCCAAATATTACGCGGGCCATTTCAAGTTAAAAGGCCACATCTCAGCACGATATTCTGAAGAACGTGCGGTACTCTGCAGCTGAAGCTGGTGAAAGAGAGTGTGCTTCCATTGACAGCATATTCAAGTATTACATTAGGAAGTGTAATTAAGGAAGTTGGGAAAAGTGAAGTGGACTGCAATGCCCAAGAAGTCAATGATTTTGAGTGGGCAAAGCTTCAGGGGATTATTTTGGTAACCGTGAATCCCTCCTCGAACATACAAATGAGTGACAACACGTGTCTGCAGTAAGTTTCTGACTTTTGTTGATACTACGTCTCTCTGTCATTCATTTTGCCTAAAACGAGAATTGGCACCCACATACAAAGAGGTAAGTTTCACAGCGAAGGCTGCTATGAGATCACAACATGGCTCATGTGCGTGCCGTAGTTGTCCGCCGCCGCCCGGTGCCCGCAACCACTATCGTACGAATTAAGAAAAGATGTCAGTAAATGAGAAACACCATGGGAACAATGGACTTCAAACCAAGGTCCCCTGCGTGCCAGTCATATATGCGACCACTGAGCCACGCCGGTGCTTGGAACTTCCTTGCACCTTTCAGATTGGTTCTAGATAGGCTTGATTCCAGGAAAATAATCGCGTTAATATGAGCAATAAAGCGTTATAGAACAGCAAAGGAACAATCAGGTCGCAGATAATACGAAGTTCACACTGAGTGGGTCATCAAACGATCCAACCCTTTACAAAAACTTGATCTTGTTCACCTATTAACTGCGGTGCATACCCACTGTGGCAATTGTGGGGATTAGAAAAGCTTCAGGCCTAATTCTTCATCGTCGTCAGCCACAGCACACAAAAACTGCACAAAGTTCCTCGAAAGTTTGCTGCAGGTACCACGCTTCTCCAAAGAATGACGAAGGATAGCATAGTGAATGCTTGCCTACTACACAGTGATTAATGGCATAGTGGATACCCTGCAAGTGTGGTTGCAGCAGCTATCCAAAAAGTGTTAAAAAGGCTCTTAATTTCACTCTTCTACCTTTCGCTGTAATATTGCTGCGTTCAGCGTAGGCCTTGCGCTTTGTTATAAAGGCTAAGCTCCTCAAGCCGTGCGCCTGTGCTTCCTAACTGATACGCGACTGCCTAGTTCGTTGACTCATTTAAGAGGTGCGGATGAACAGACAGAAGGGCGGAAGGACAGACAGATAGACAAACAGATGGACAGATGGATGGGCAGACAGATGAACGGACAGACAGACATACGGACGCACGGACGGACGGATGGATGGATGGACAGACTGACAGACAGACAGAAAGACAGACAGACAGACAGACAAACGGACGGACAGACGGAAGAACGGACGGACGGACGGGTGGATGGTTGGACCATTCATGGTTTACCGATGAAACCCTCTGAAGCTTCGCCCCATTCATCATCATTCCCTCCGTGGATATGCTGTGATTTTTTTAAAGCTTCACCACAAAGTGAGGGCTGAAAGGCTTTCAGTTCGGCTTCATCGCCACAGACCACGAATTGCTCAGTTTATTTTGAGACTATGTCTCTGTAGTCCCTTTTGCAAATGAAACCCATCTGTATCTGAACCACGCATATAGCGCGACTTCCCTTCATGCCCCACCCACTCAGCTCTCCTTCACCTCACAACATCTGCCTTCCCCTACCCTACCTTTCTCATAGTTCATGAACCGAATCTGCCCTGGAACTTGGCTGGACACGTGAAGACAATATTAAGACGCCCTTGCGTATGTGCCAATGTATGGTTAAGTTAGGCTCATATTAAACGAACAGGCAACGTTTTCATGCCACCAGCCTGAAACACCCCCAGCCAACGACTCCGAATCCACGTATGATTCATATTGAATTCAAATGGAAGAGTCGGAGCAGCCTCCTTGAGTGCCCACTCTGCTTTGGGCTTAGAGCAACGCCTCCAGATCTGTTATGAAAACACAACACGTGCCGCAGGAGCAAGGCGAAGCGGAATGTCTATCTTTTGAATGACAAGTGGCCCAGAGTACTTTACATGTGTATCTGATCGGGCTATCGCGCATGTCCCCAGATACTCCTTCTTTCCTTTTGCATTCCCTTCCCCTCACTGGCCATGCAGCTACACAAGCGATACGAATACGAATGGGGGTTTATTCCTTGATCAGCAACGTGTCGCCTCGCTTCGTTACAACGAACACGGTACAACATGTAGTTATTCTATACCACTGTCGAATTTTGTAGAATTGCAGCTCACACGCGGCACTTCCAGCGTTGCTTTCACTATGCGATGAACGGCTCGTGCAGGAACATCCTTCTGACTCGGCGCTACCGCTATGGAGCAGCTGAAGCAACGCCGCAAGATTTCCCGACTTACACATGTCCTCCGCCCTTACCACTGAAACAAGCGACTACCGGCGGCGCTCCCAAGCAGGTACCAAGAAAGTGCGTCACGCCGAGTTTCGGTCAACTCCGCTGATTTTTTTCCTGCTTCATGCAGTGACTCCCGCTCTTAATCCGCTTCGACTCCCCCATTGGAACGATTGACTCCCGCCCTCACTCCATCAGGAGCAAGCTTGCTCCGCAATGACCAGAAAAACTTGCTCCGATTCCTCCATTGAAATTCAACATAATCTAACTCCCTCCACGGGTTTTACTTCAAAACAAAGTAGCGTCGCTTCATAAGCCATGGAGATAAATGATAGTAAATGTTGTGTTCACTTCAAGAAGTGCAGTCTCTTTTCGTTATTTCATGTAAATCCATTGTGGAGCAACAGTATGAATGATTTGCTTGTGCAGCCACCATTTACAGAGTGTGCTCGTAACTAAATGAACGTGCTGTCGTATTTAACTCTCGCTACGCTTCAATATTAGTAGTTCAAAGTGAAATTGTGGCCTTACACTATTCAGAATGAGTTTGTACGAGACAAAGTGCTTGTTCTAAAGATTGCGCCTAGAGTGTAAAAGCACCTGTCTTCTTTCTTGTTCGTAAGTTTCAACCTGGAGCATTGAAAACACTGGTTGACAGAACGGGTCGCTACACTACACAATGTAAGTAAGTGATTTTCGCATTCGATAACAATGCACATTCAGTACAGCTTGCGTAGTTCGAAAGACAATGTTTTAGTAAATCTTCTGCTCACCGTAACCGCACAGCAGCCTCATTTGTTTTCTTGCTGCATTTAGAGCGCCGCTTTCACCCTAAGTATGTTCACGTTAGCTCTTCTGCGTTATTTCACCTTCACGACAATAATTTTGCTTCCTTCATGCACGTATGGCAACAATGGGCTGCGAGAGCTTCTTCAAGTAAGTTGACATCTCAGTCACGTGTGATGCTGTGGCCCGCTTCATTCATTTCTATGCACTAGACACACAATTACCGTACAAGTATTAATGAGAACTAATCGACAATAACGCCAAGGAGAGCATGGGGGATCCGGGGATATTAGAAGAAGTATTTTCAGTGTAAATGTGAAGAAAGAAAGGTGCATCAGAATATCACTCGCCACCGGCAGGAATCGAACCTGCGACCAGAATGTGCGCGTGCGTGCGCGCCCGCGTATGTGTGTGGTTGTTTGTTTCTGTGTGTGTGCGTGGGTGTGTGCGCGCGCGCGTGTGTGTGCGTGTGTGTGCGTGTGTGTCTGTTTGTGTGTGTGTGCGTGTGTGTGCGCGTGTGTGTGTGTGTGTGTGCGTGTGCGTGCACATGTGTGCGCGTGTGTGTGTGCGCGTGTGTAAGTGTGTAAGTGTGTTTGTGTGTTTGTGTGCGTGTGTGTGTGTGCTCGTGTATGTGTGTTTGTGCGTGTGTGCGCGCGTGTGTGCATGTGTGTGTGCGCGTGTGTGCGCGCGTGTGTGCATGTGTGTGTTTGTGTGCGTGTGTGCGTGTGTGTGTGCGTGTATAGGAACGTGTGTGCGTGTGTGTGCGCGCGTGTGTGCGTGTGTGTGTGTGCGTGTGTGTGCGCGCGTGTGTGTATGCGTGTGTGTGCACGTGTCTGTGTGTGTGTGGGCACGTGTGTGCGTGTGTGTGTGCGTGTGTGCGCGCGTGTGTGCATGTGTGTGTGCACGTGTGTGCGCGTGTGCGCGTGGGTGTGTGCGTGTGTGTGTGTGCATGTGTGTGCGTGTCTGTTTGTGTGTGTGTGTGTGTGCGTGCGTGTGTGTGTGCTTGTGTGTGCGCGCGTGTGTGCATGTGTGTGTTTGTGTGCGTGTGTGCGTGTGTGTGTGCGTGTATGGGAACGTGTGTGCGCGTGTATGCGCGTGTGTGCGAGTGTGTGCGTGTGTGTGTAAGTGTGTGCGCGTGTGTGCGTGTGTGTGCATGTTTGTGTGTTTGTGTGTGTGTGCGCGTGTGTGCGTGTGTGTGCATGTTTGTGTGTTTGTGTGTGTGCGCGTGTGTGTGCGTGTGGGTGTGTGTGTGTGCGTGTGTGCATGTTTGTGTGTGTTTTTGCGTTTGTGTGCGCGTGGGTACGTGTGTGTGCACGTGTGTGCGCGTACGTATGTGTACGCGTGTGTGCGCGTTTGCGTTTGTGTGCGCGCGCGCGCGTGTGTGTGTGTGTGTGTGTGTGTGTGTGTGTGTGTGTGTGTGTGTGTGTGTGTGTGTGTGTGTGTGTGTGTGTGTGTGTGTGTGTGTGTGTGTGTGTGTGTGTGTGTCGCTCATATCGAGAAGACAGGAAAGTAGCCAAGGCAACTTTTCTGTCATTACTTTCCAACGAGAAACCAAATTGGAGCAGTGTAGCCAAACCTGGCAACCCTGCCTCGTGGCTCAGTTGCAACACAAAGATTTTTGCAGCTCCTGTTATTCAGTTCATTTTTTTTCCAACACACAATTATCGGGCATGATTTTCGTTGGTCATGTTAACCTTAATTGGACAGCTATCGCATCGGTACAATTGCCTCTATGCAGTATTTTAATTTTTATTGAAGTGCAGATTCCATTTCCAAAGCAGTGTTTAACCACTGTCTGCTTGAGGCGCAGCCAATTACTGCTGCTACGAAGTCGCGTAGACTGATACATCCCTCTCGCAGGTCGCTTTCACATGCGCTAGGCATGATTTCGTAGCAGCCAGCAATGCAGCAAATACCAACTCGCATCAATATCCTATGCTTCAAGGAATTCTAAAAGTGAATAGCTTCGTCTAATTTATAAGTAATATTCAGGATTATTTATTTTTCATGTAATAGCGCCTGAGTACAGCGGTACACATGTGTAACACTTTTCATGACCGGCTAAAAAGCAGTGGTAGATATATCTACCACTTTTTTCTCGGAATTTATTATGCCTACTTTCTTGAAAATAGTGTCAAACGTTTCGCTAGGTCACTTGAATTGTTTTTCTGAAGATATTAAATAAGAAATATCGGTTTCAAGGTACGGCTGGACAACAAATTAATTCAATGTCACCAGTGAATGTAACGTTAATTCTAGGTACTCTTCATTAACTGTTATTCCTAAATTTTCCTAATGTAGCTTCCTGAAAAACTCCACTTTAAGTACACAGTGTATAGCATTGGTAAGGTTGTATCTTCTTGTCTTACGCCATTCTTTATTGGTATTTTGTCGATTTTGTCTGTAGAGAACGGTCGTGGCTGTGGATTCACTGTCCATTTCTTCTAGTATGTTATATAGTAACAGCTTGTCAATTCGAACTCGACCGAAATTATAGAATTTTTCTAATTAAGTAGAGTTTGTATTCGTGGGTGGCGCTGGAATCAACGTTGATTCCAGCGTGTGGGCACTATAATGAATGAACATCGCGCCGCACTGCGCGGGCAGAATCTTGAGTAGCCACCTCTCAACTCGTTATCGTGACTTAAGCGCTACTCAGCTTGTGGCAGGTGGTTTCGCGAATTACGTTCATGGACAGACATCTAACAGTGAATATTAACTATTTTATCGGTCACTGACACTCCGAAACCAGGCCCCCACACACACTCCTGTGAACATTGAGATGTTAATTTCAAAATACATGGCAAAAAATGTGCGCAGCGCTATTCATGCTCCAAAACACGTTTATTTACAAGGCAACGCCATCTATATTAAAACTAATCAATATTTTGTATCTGCTTGCAGTTCTGTCACGATTCTATGGGCATCTTATGGTGTTGCGCAAGAGCTTCAGTGCAGCTTTAAAATTTTCATGTGCTGAGAAGTTCTCCGGTTTCGTTGTTTTGCTTCTCTAGTGAATTTCGTTCATTTTAGTGCTGCAACACATTCTGATCACTCGGGACCGACTTTGGCAAGCATCGATGAAAACAAGGCGCTCCCACTTCAAATAGACTTTTGCGCATACCGGTGCCTTCGAATTGTCACAATTTTTTTCAAGAGAAATGTACAGGTCTATGTCGGGACCAGGGCTTCTGTCGAATTAACTGTGTTCTAAATAATGAGTTTTTTTCTGTATAAGCTTTGTCTACATTCTAATTACAGTGCTTGCATGACTGCTGCAGTCTCAACCAAATCAAATGCCCTCTCGCAATCTATGAAGGCTATATATGTATAAGGTTGGTTTGTAATCTGCGTACTTTTTTAACGCGAGAGCATGAAAGAGCTCATTTCGCATAAACTCAGACGTCGGCGTTGGTGTCATTGCTTGTGAGCTAAAAATAATCATCTTCGCGTGACTGAAAAATCTATCATGTTTGCGTGACAAAAAAATAGAGAAAGGTGAAAGTAACATAACTAATAAAAAGTCCGTGTCTCAGTCGACCTCGAGTCGTCTGCGTGGCAAGCGGGTGTTCTATCACTCAGCCACGATTTTTTTTCATGGTGTGTATTATAATGTGTATTTGAAATTATACCCTTTGTTTGACGTAGTGATCCATTCACTCAGCGAGAATAATCACGTAACTACTGCACAAGCATTCCAAGGTTTACGTAAATCCAGAAAAAAAGGTAAAGCCCTTCAAAAGGTTGTTAATAATGTACCCTTTAACAGGATGGGTGCCAGTCTGTTTTGGAATCAAGTTATTCGTTAATGTAATTTAGACTAAAAGCATGCATACTCATGAAACGCATACTTGAAGCAGTCGTTGGTTTTGCATTAAGGTCTAGCATGCGTGTTTTCTACAGAGTGCGCAGTCCCATAAGAAAGAGCGCATCAAAGGGCACTTCAACAAGACACGTTGGGAGAAGGTAACTTATAGCATATAAACCAATATTAAAATCTCATTAACAGCTATTTGAAGCCTGCCCCAAAAGAGAATGGCATATTTGCAGCTAATAAATCTTTGACATCCGCTGCGTTAAATATTAAAATCATGTAAGCATTCGTTGGAGACGTTTGCGTTCTCACCGTCCAGAGGCACTTCGTATGCAGGATGGAAAGTTTTTTTTCACAAAATCTATCCACCGTCTTTCTACAAATTCGATATTATCTCTGGTACATTGCAGAGATGGCAATGGACTCACGAAACAAAAATACCCTTTCTTTTGCAACCATGCTTTTACCGGCAGCGTATCAGCAAGGAGTTTATTAAAGCAGTTTTTGTATCAGGATAACTATATATTTTCCGTACTCATTTTAGTATATCATGTCCTGGAAGGTCGGAATATGATGAGTGGTAAAGTGGCGGAGGAGAAAGCAAGGATAGTAAATATTTTTTTAGTTTTCTGCGTGATGCTGTATATCTGTATGTTATGAAAAATCGCACTTTGAATTATAGTTTTGACTATGAGGTACTACGGTATGCATGTTCACAGGAATGAATTGCACTAGTATTCCACTAACGTACTTTGTTCTGCCAGTAGATGCGAACAGATTCAGTGTCCGTTACTGGAAAGAGCGTGTTACTAAGCTTGAGCGGCAATCGCAAACTTTTTCATCTTTGGGAGAGTTGGAGCTTGCAATATTTCTTTAGCTACAAAGCTTTACTATGTATAGCAACTTATTGACTGCATTCGATCTCACATACAGCGTTTTCATCAAAATTTCGCAGATTTCGTGTGATCTTCGGCTTTTGAATCAATGAAACGGGACAACCTATTCACGCCAGTCAGAGATGGAGGGCTGGGATTTGTTCATTTACTTCTATGCCAAATAGTTTCGCGGTTCTCTTTTCGTGACAGTTCCCATGCCAAAATTCGATCATTCTTCCAGATTACCTGACTTGATTGTTTCTTGAGATTTCTCTGTACGCCTGTGTTTCTTGAAATTTATGCAAGAGGTTTTGATCGCTGTCCAGCTTCTCAAACTACTCAGTCACGCATCTGCTTGTGAAAGCACGGAAGTTGATTTCATCTGCTAAAATTCAGTGAAAGTAACTTTCATGCTTTAAAAACACACACGTTCTGTGTACATGCTTGACAATACAACATGAAATATTGCCGTAATAATAGGTGGTACAAGCGTGCGTTGTCATCGGGTATCATAGTATAGGATTATCATAATAACTTCATAGTTTAAAGCCAGTCACCCACTACAAAAGGCACACACGCTACTGCACCCTTATGACTACGTAGTGGGTGCATAGCAAGCTCGAAAATATTTCATACACCAAGTGTTTGCATTACGCACTAAGAACAGGACATCGCTACCTCTTTCAACTCTTAAAGGGGAATCTTAAAGGTCCCTCAATTTTTTATCACCGGACTTATAGTATGAATATGGTCTGTTGTTGAGTAGCCTGTACGAAATCTCGGTTCCTACTTGAGTCGACTAAATTTTATAGTGTTTTACTTCTGTTTGCTGGTACTTTTGTAAATACTCTTTAGACGACGGGCAATGAACTGATCGGCCTGTAATTCTTCAAATCTTTGACATCCGCTGCGTTAAATATTAAAATCATGTAAGCATTCGTTGGAGACGTTTGCGTTCTCACCGTCCAGAGGCACTTTGTATGCAGGATGGAAAGTTTTTTTTCACAAAATCTATCCACCGTCTTTCTACAAATTCGATATTACCTGATCCTCGCCAGCGACTTTGCCTCTTTACTAATAATACCTAAAAGAATTTTCTTACTTCCGCTTTCGTTACTGGCAGTATGTGCACTTACACTGAGCTATTCATACTTCTCATATTATCGACCTTGAGGCACCGACTAGTACTATTGTACAGTTCACTGTAGAAATCCTGCTCTGCTTCAACTATCCTATGCATTTGGTAGTGACTTTGCTATTCTTATGGCTTTGTGCATACTTCTTGTTTTTCCCTATTCCTAGTTCTTCCATCAGGCTTCGTCTTCCTACACGTAAGGTAGTGAACCTGTTATCTTGGACTGGTTAACCACTCTACATTATCTTTTTTTTAATATTTCGTTCTAGATTGAGGCTTTGTTCGTTTTTTTCTTTGAAAAATGTTTAATTCTCTCCATGTTGCACCTTCTTATCTCAGGTACGTTACGCTTATTGATTACTTTAATGGCTCCGAAAGTTCTATTTTGTCGGAAATGATTCAGGTTTTGTTATTTTGAGCGGGCTTGCGAGTGTCCGGTTTAATACCTCTACCCCTGCCTTCCATCACACACTCCTTAATGATTCTAGTCAGGTTATCACTAATTGCGTCAATGCTATGATCAGCTTCTTTGGTTATAGCCGAGTAACTGTTCTGAAGTAAGACACCGAATTCGTGTACTTTCGCTCTCAGCGCATACTCATTAACTGGCTTCTTGCATATGAGTTTCTGCCGTTCCTTCACCAAATCTACATGAAATCAAGACATCATCTTTCTATGGTCACTGCATCGGATCTTACCGTCAACTTCCACATCTTGTACAACGACCGGGCGTGAACACCGTATGAAGCCCATTTCATAATTTGTTACACCATTAGGGCTCCTCTACGTTCACCTACAATTCACCCTCTTTCAGTATAACGTATTGAAGATTCATAAGTTATTACATTCGGCGAACTCTACTGGTATCTCGCCTCTGGCTTTCTAAAACCGATGCCATATTCCCTCGGTGCGGGGTCTCCAGCCTGCTTCCTGCCTACCTTAGCTCTAATGTCATTCATTATTGCATTATACGGAGTATTCACGTTATTCATCGATGATTCTGCGTCTTCGTTTAAGCATTCAACTAGATGATCGTCATGGCGTAATGTAGGTACAACCTTAGTATTGTACATCTTGTTAAGTTTATCTACGATACTTGCCACCATCTCACTAATACTATACTGTTCTTCCATGTATGCAGCTATGTTGTTGTGGATAAAGAACCCCACCCCCAGTTCTCTTCTGTCAACCAAGCCATGCTAGCATAGGGCGAGCTTGTTCTTTAGCAGTGTGTTAGCACCGTCTGTCCAAATTTAACTACTATATCCCATTTAACACCCTCCAGTTCCTTAAATAGCCCAACTAGGTTCAAGCCACTCGATAACATTACAGCGTTAATCATTCCCAGATCCCAGGGGTGGCTAGCCCGGATTCAGATATACTTAGCATTCTCCACTATCTCGCAGGTCCGATCAACACCTTTGTCTGTTTCTTGATGACATATTGTAGTCGCAAAATCTTCCATACACAAAGCAAGGAAACACGCGACGACAAGATGAGTCACCCATCCTGCCAATGTGTTTTTCTTCGCTATGTATATGTGCTGTTTCGCAACTAAAATATGTAATTATGCAACTACTCACTAGGCCAACAAACAGTTTTATCAGTTGCTTCGCAGCCGCTGGTGACCAAGGGCCGAGAGATCATTTGTATAGTCATGAGTGAAGTTTGCCACAATACTGCACAATGGTGGTAAGTGCTGCTCTAGTGAGGGAGTGCATTGCCAGCTGTGGTCACCGGTGACGCCGCATTCCAGGCCTCTTTATGCAATTCCATCATATCACGCAAATTTCTCCTAATCTTGTGGTGAATTGTGTGAAGTGCTTGTTTGGGCTAGTTCGTACTCTTCTGAACTGTTAGGTAGTGCAAACTTCAGGGACGAGAGACCTAGAGAAGTAACTATGCGGCACCGGTTTTTGAACCTTGGACCTCTTGCATACAAGGCTGATACAATACGTCTACGCCACCAGCGTCATAATTCAGCGGCTCTCCTATAATCAGCATCGTTGTAATTCACAGGCGCTTGCATTTGGTTATCTGTTACGATGTCAGTGCGGCTTCGTTTAGTGCCTTTACATCTGTTGGGACTTAAGAAAGAAAAAGAAAACGAAGAGGAAGCGAAGAGGCTGACCCACCACGCTCGCACCATGCCCCGATTGCCTGACTTTACGCCAATTCATCTCACAAAATTCCGGGCTATTACATTGGCTCTTCAAAAACTAAGTTCTCAGCAATCAAAAGCTATTATTGTTTCGGATGTTTTGTCGGTTTTTACGCATTTAACCTCCGCAAAGAAGTCTCCTCTTCTGAAGATATTTTGGTCTCTCGTACCACCTTCACCTATCAACTACCACCTATCACCTTTACCTATCAGAAGTTTGGTTTCTTTGGGTCCCTGGGCATGCTGGAATTGCACTAAATGAAACTGCTGACTTGCTCGTTTCAGCATCCTTAAATGTCCCGGGAGTACTAGTAGCTCCTCAGTTTTCTTTTATTACTGCCGAACAATTCAACGGCCTGTTAATCTTAAAAATCAACGAAACATCGCTCCTACAATCTGAAGAGTTTCGGCACTTGCAATTCACTTGGAACACCGCAAAATGCCTTCGCCGTCAATGTGAGGTGACCCTCACGAGCTTTCGCTGTAGAGCTCCTCAGTTAAATTTTTATTTCTACAAATCAGAATTTTCATTAACTAACCTATGTGCAGTTTGCGGAAACCGTACATCACTTTCTTCTCACATGCCGCCACTTAGCCTCACTGCACTGAATAATTCTTGAAAGACCGATTGGTATGCTCGGATTGGCAGATAACACATCCACCCTTTTATCGTTTGGAGCCAGCCAGTTTGGTGTGGGCCACAGTGCTAGTTTGTCAGCGCTACATAAATTCATTCAGGCAACCGAAAGAATACGCTGGTAGTGGTACTACCAATGATATCTCATTCTTTGTCCCCCTTCTTCATTTTTGCTAATTTGTTTTATATATTCTAGTTTATTGAATTTTTCTGCACTTCCCACCTTTCTTTAAAGGAACAATATTTCTCTTCTTATCTAATTTTTCTCTGTTTTAGCAAACGTTGGGTACAAAATTTATTTTATAAGGTACAGTGTGGCCAATACCCCTTGTGGGTATAAGCCAAGATCTAGGCGACAAGACATGTTTTTCTTCTCCAGATTCTCTGTTGCCATTAAAGGCTTCCTTAGTTTTGTCCTGTACGGTATGATTTTTTGTGGCCGTTTGGTACGGTATGTCCATTTACTCTTCTTGACTCCAACTATAATATTCTTAACCCCGGTTTGTTCCCTAATCCACTGTTCTCTCTTCTTGTCTCTTAAGATTACACCTACCGGTTTCCTTGCCATTTCTCGCTGCGTCGTCTTCAATTTAAGCTGAACCCTCTTTGTAAGTCTCCAGGTGTCTGCTCCGTAGCACTGGCAGGATACAGCTGTTATATACCTTCCTCTTGAGAGACAGTGGCAATCTACCTGTCATAATTTGATAGTGCTTGCCAAATGTGATCCACCCCATTCTTATTCTTCTAGTTACTTCAATCTCGTGGTTCGGCTCCGCGGCTATTACGTGTCCTAAGTAGACATAGTCTTTTACAACTTGAAGTGCATTATTGCCTATATCGAAGCGCTGCTCTCTTACGAGGTTGTTGTACATTACTGTCGTTTTCTGCAGATTGATTTTAAGACTCACCTTTCTGCTCTCCTTGTCTAACTCCATAATCATGAGTTGCAATTCACCCCTGAGCTCAGCAATGCAATGTAATCGGCGAAGCGCAGGTTATTAAGGTACTCTCCATTAACTCTTATACCTGTTTGTTCCTATTCTAGGCCTCTTAAAACCTTCTGTAAGCACGCGGTAAATAGCATTGGGGAGATTGTACCCCCTGCCTTACACCCTTCTTGATTGGTATTCTGTTGCTTTCTTTATGAAGCACTATGGTGGCAGTTGATTCCCTGTACATATCTTTCATGATGTTTATATAGTCTTCGTTGACGCCCTGATTCCGCAGTGTCTGCACGACTGCTGATAGTTCTACTTAATCAAACGCCTTCTCATAATCTATGAAGGCTATGTATAGTGGTTGTCTGTATTCTTAGTATTTCTCTATTACCTGATTGATGGTATGAATGTGGTCAATTGTTGAGTAGCCTGTTCGAAATCCTGCTTATTCCTTTGGTTGATTGAATTCTAATGTTTCCTTAACTGTGTTAGCAATTACCTTTGTAAGTAGCATGTATACTATGGAGAGCAAGCTTATTGGCCTGTGATACTTCAAGACCTTGTCATCTCCTTTCTTATGTATTAAGATGATGTTAGCATTTTTCCAAGATTCTGGTACTCTACTCGTCAGAAGACACCTCGTAAACTGGGTGGCTAGTTTTTCTACACAATCTGTCCTCCAACACAATCTGTCCTCCATCTTTCAGCAGATCTGATGTTACCTGATCCTCGCCAGCAGGTTTGCATCTTTGCATGCTCTCCAAGGCTTTTCTGACTTCTTCTATCATTACTGGTGAGGCTTCATCTGGGCTACTGTGCAGATCTTTGTAAAACTCCTCCGCTAATTTAACTAATATATCCACCTTGGTAGTTATTTTGCCTTATTTGTCTCTTAGTGCATACATCTGATTTTTTTTCCTATCCCAAGTTTTCTCTTCACTGCTTTGACTCTTCCTCCGTTCTTTAGAGCGTGTTCTTTTTACATCGTATACTCTATGCTAATTATTCAACTTCGAAAGCTCTACCAACTCTATTTTGTCTGTTGTACTTGAAGCTTTCATGCTTTGACGCTTCTTAATACAATTCTTCGTTTCCTACGACAGCATGTCTGCGCATTGTCTAACTACCGTTACTCCTACTTCAACTGCACACCCCGTAATGATACTCGTATGATTATTATTAATTGTGTCAACGCTAAGGCTGGTTTCCTCGATGAGAGTTGAGTACCTGTTCTGAGCGATACTCTCAATTCATGTACTTTCTCTCTCAGTGCTCGCTCATTGATTGGCTTTTTGCGTATCAGTTTCTGTCGATCCTTCTTCCCGTCTATTCGAATTCAAGACCGTACCTTTCTGTGGTCACTGCATCGTACCTTGCCAAGCACTTCCACATCCTGCACGATGCCTGGATGTATACGTATACGATTTACACGTATCTAGATATATGAAAACGCAAGAAAGAAAAAAAGACCCTAGTGCGCGGAATCAAACGGGGGACCTCAGCGTCGTGAATGCGAGGCGTTAACCACTGAGCCGCCGAAAAGTACTTTCTGCAACGTTTAAACGGCAAGCTGTTCATATCTACCACTTACCTCTGTTGGCGAGCGTCCAGAGGGGGGGGGGGGGAGGGGAGAGGTACCATAGTGTTTTCAGAATTATCTTCAAAATGGCGCAGTGAGTGCGCGGCGGCTCTCTTCTCCCACGCGTACTTTGGCCCACATAGTGAATAAGGGTGTGTACGCTCGATCACGCACCCTTGTCTTGCAGTGGGGAGTACTGTACGTCTTCGCTAGCCTTCGAGTTTCATCGGAGCGATTCTGTTGTAGTTACCGGGAACACAAAGGTCGCTGCAATTGTTGCACAGCCTCCTTTTGCGAAAAGGGCGCGCTTTTCCGGCACAGCGAAGTAACAACTGAGACGCCTATTCGCGTTAATCTGTACCTGTGAGTACGTTTCATGCGTTTTTTGTGCGTGAGGAACGCGGGGCACGTTTCTATCTGCTTGCCAATCTGCGCGCGACCTTCCAATTGGTTGCTATCGCATTCATTTCTTCACCCTTGCGGCAAAGCTGTGACTTTTTTCGCAATGTTGTAAATGGCTCTTAAGTTCTAAATAAAATTATTGAGGTAACAGCGCACAGTGACTTCTGCAAAGTTAAAATAAAGCCATGTGTTTCTTGTTTCAGAAGTGCCGAACAAACTCGCTCTTTTTCAGATGCTCACTTCTCAACGTGTTTGGATATTTGCCCAGAGTTATACAAAATATTACCGAGGTAGGCCTGCTGGCTGTTTTGCTTATAACAAAGAAACCCTAAGAAGAACATTTTACAATTTTTCTTTTGATATTGTGACTGATTTGAAAACGTGAGTATGTTTATTTCAGAGGAGAGTGTGGTGCTATTTACCATTCTATAGCTCGTCAAACTGTCCACGTGCGTTTTGTTAGGCAAGAATGACAGAATTTTAAACGTGTACATCGCTTTTTTGTTGTTGTTATTGCTGCTGCTAGAATTTTAGAGAGAGAGAAAAAAGGCCGAGAATTACCGAATGCATACCCGGTTGCCTACGCTACACTCGAGAGCAGAGAAAGGATTCTCTGTTTGGCCATGTATATACATTCCAAGATAGTGTCGCATGAAGTGGCTTAAATGAGCTCACTTTTCCTGGGTTTAATATGAATGGGTGGGTGTAAAAGATCGTCACACTAATCAGTAGTAGTGGAAACTTTATTGCAATATATAGAGGAAATTAGGAAGAAAGTGGGTGGTTTCCATAGTCCAGGGCCCCACTGGCCTTTACAGCCTGATCAAGCTGTAGTGTAATGTAGGTCATTTATGGTCAATGTTTACACAAAATCGCTTTGAGCTTGACTACTTATGTACACGGAAGAGTTACGTGAATCCACTACAGTATGCAGAATGCAGTCACACTAGCCACTCCTGATGTTCCCTTTTTACGTAGGCCTACGCCGCGATTGTTTAAACTAGTGTCATCAATCCAGCGATTGGCACCACTCATCTAGCGTGGCATGTTGACCTTATTGCAGTACCACCACCGATGACCTTGCTGTCGGCCCGGCTTTGCGTAAACGGAAGCTGCATTAAGGGAAACGCTTCATTGGAAATTTGTGGTCATTTATGCGGCCTTTAACATTGAGCTGTATATAGACACTATAAACACTCCCCGCATTACTTACTTCAAAAGACACAAAAAAAGACATAAACATGTTAAAAATTACCGAGGTTAAAACACCGTGCACTTGACAAAGATGAACAAATGGCTATTCAGGACAGATTACATGTGCTGTGGCGTGACGGACATACGATGGGTGTATAGTGGGTAGGGTACCTCGCATGCGCTGCACCAGACAACGGACAACTCACAACCGATAACGGACAATGCTTGACCCCAAGGTGCTTCGCCCCTAAAGGCTACTTTTAGAATAGCATGTGCTAAGTTAGAAGCTGGCCGTATCGCGTGGACTTGTGGTTGTGTATTTGTGTGGTGCCGAGGGTCGTCGAGGTGTATACATTTAAGCTGGCTCCATGTGATGAGTGATGCAAACACTTCATTACTTTCTTGCGAAGTTTCTTGCCTTTCGCCCCTCTCCAGAATCGGAAATAATTCGCTCCTTTACTTTGTCATGCACTATTTTACGTTATTAGGCTAGCCGTAAATGTAATTACTAGTAGGTATATCGGACTCCTGGCTGAAGATCACTACTATACCTACTTCCCATAGTTTTATTTACTACTCCAAAACACCAATGAAATAAGATGCAGCTTTAAAGGCAGCGCCAGTTTACTGTTTAACAGTTAGAAACTTCTCACGTTTACTTTTCATGCACTCCAACCACCCGCGACGTATACGCTCAATGTAACAATAGCATAGAAGTAGCTGATTATTCCGCAAAACAGGAGCGCGCAACTCCTCATTTGACAGGAAACATCCAAGTAGGAGTGCTGCCACTCGAAATCAGCGAGACTCTGACATTGTGGACACCTTCAAGCCAACAATGCCAAAATGTAGGGAGACATGAAGAAGTTAGGAGAGCATGAACGCTTGAGAAGTATGGTTATCCAGGACGCTGGATCGGCCTACGCTCGCAAGGTCAGAAGTTCGAAACCGCATTGTTGTTTTAATATTCGAAATGTGGACTTTAAAACAGTCTATTATGAAAAAAAACAAGTATATTATAGCAATTAGTGAAAAAGGAAAGTGAGAGCGAGGCTGGGAGAAACGGAGCGATGAAATGAAGTATAGAACAATCTTGTTTACTATAGTATACTAAGGGGTTGAAAAAAAAAAGTGGGGTGAGGAGGAAGAAAAGATAAAGGGCAACACCACCAGCTCACACCATTGATGCACAGCTACGCTAATCTTTTTTTCATTCTCACACGACCACAGTAAATGCTTTCCGAAAACAGGTATAACCCGACTTTTTTGCGGAAGGTATCAGAGAGGTTATAATCTCATTATACGCTATTACAAACGCTACGATGAATATTTTTCATATCACTTGTTCGCACCTACCTTGAATTGGAAAATGTTATGCATTACCCAAAACACGATATGTTAACATCATATTTTAGCCGAACAGCGCCCTGGCTAGTATCATATTGAAATGAATCCTAATACCCATCTTTTTGCATAGTGAATTGTAGCAGCTATGTTTTAAACAGCACTGACTCACGCGGGAATCGCTTGAGGAAGGGGCATCCCCACTTTTTGTACATTCGTAGACGAACTTGTTTCGCATTGAACAACAAAATGCCCGCCGAAATGCCACGTACGCAGTACCGGGGCCGCTTGCGTGGATGGGCGCCCAGTGAAACGGTACATCTATTGTACGCAAAAAACGCAGCGAGCACAGTCGAAGCGACCCAAGCAACTAGACGGTTTCGGCTGTCGGGAAAAGAAAGGTTGAATACAAACGTAAAAAAAAAATCAGGAATTGTCTAAAGTGCAAAATGAATGCTAATTCTATAAATAGCTACGAAATGGAACCAGTTAATAACTTTGCACCTACAAAATAAATTTTAGAAGTGCATTGTTGCTACTTCTGCCAGTATTGATTCATTATTATAAAAAAGCGAAAAATCTCTGCATGTTCATGGAGTGAATCATGATGAGTGGGCTGCGCTAGGTCCTAAGGTCGGTTATTTCTACGTTGAAGTCGTTGACTTGATTGATTGATTGATATGTGGGGTTTAACGTCCCAAAACCACTATATGATTATGAGAGACGCCGTAGTGGAGGGCTCCGGAAATTTAGACCACCTGGGGTTCTTTAACGTGCACCCAAATCTGAGCACACGGGCGGTCGTTGACTTGTGTAAATTCTTTCTGCTCGTAGGTGTTTTGTATTGTTTTGTCCCAATACGATTGATTTTAGTGTATTGTTAAACCTTTTTTTGTGTCACATGGTCTAGTGGCTAAGGTACTCGGCTGCTGACCCGCAGGTCACAGGATCGAATCTTGGCTGCAGCGGCTGCATTTTCGGTTTAGGCGGAAATGTGGTAGGGCCGTGTGCTCAGATTTGGGGTGCACGTTAAAGAACACCAGGTGGTCGAGATATCTGGAGCCCTCCACTACGGCATCTCTCATAATCATATGGTAGTTTTGTGATGTTAAACCCTACATATCTATCAATCATGTCATATGTTTCGACTACAGCCATGACAAATGACACCGTGGGTGGACAAGCCCTGCTATAGCGAACTAGATAAATGCAGAGGGACGAGGGTGGTCCTCCCAGTGAGGCCAGTGACATAGAAACCACTCTACGGCACCTTTTTTCTTTAGTGGACGCTTGTTTGCCGCACTTTAAAATTACTAGTGCAATAGGCTTCAAATAATTCTTGACTCCTGATGTACAAAACTGTACACTGTGTCAACAACAGAGAATGAATAGTTCTGTCTTGAAAGCTCGAAGACGTGTGGTTTTGGGGACAAACCTGTCAGAATGATTTTGGAACTGTGCGTGGTTACTCAGACAGAATAGATGTCGCCTTGCACAGCTGATGGCATGCACGCAAAAACACAAGAAACTGACAGCTAACTAACTGAAAGAAGGAATCAAACTATTTCAATCAACACAGTGACACTCTTAAAAAACTGTATGTTGGAACACCAACCAAGGCAGTTAGGTCGTTCAGCTCGACTTAATGATGTGTGTTTTGCTCTCTGTCTAAGCACCGATACGTGAAGACACAGACGAAATAACTGTCGTGTTTGTTTCTTTCTTGTGAGCCTCCCATGTAATACCATTTGATCACAGGAAGTTGCTTTTCACAAGAACCACAATGCAACAATAGCTGTTCGTGTGTTGCTTCGTGACAATGAAGCATTCAGCATATATGTATTTTGAAGAGCGTCTGTGAATGCGCAAAAATCAGGGCTTGACAGAGATACTCATAAAAGTATTCTGAAAATAAAAATATCAAAGTACACATGCTCAAACCCTAAAAATGCAGGTGCTGAGAAACATTCATAAATGCATAACGGAATATTACGAAGACGATTTTGCAAAAAAAGTGTTGGTGATTAAAATTACAGTAATCGTTGATAATGCTGCAGATAATTACACTGCAAGTCAGTCGCATCGCTCGACTCACTGACAAACCCCACTGATGTAAAAGAAAGTATGCCCTCGATTTTTTTTACAAGCATGATCGACTTGTGTTGCTGAGAATGATTACGCTAAAAACACAAAAGTAACAGCAACTTCTAAAATAGAATGGTAGTAGACAGCGCTGATTCAGTTTCAATTCAAGATTGTCAATATAGAAAACGATGTCTAATATTGTAGGCGAACAGAACTTTGTGTTATAACTACTAAATACCGCAGATATCCTGAAAAAATGAAAACTGACAATGCTTCAACAGCCTTGAGTGAGATCTAAGATCGCCAGCACTGCCTCGTCTATTTTGCCGTCAGTCACGTCAAACACGTGACCACATAGAAAATTATCTGCGTGTGGAGGATTCTTCGCTCAACTCTATGTATCGCCGACTGGCGAGGCACTTTTGCCCTGATAAACGCATACAAGTTTTTCTTTCGCTATTCGATACGCATCGGCTTTGTTCCGACAAACGAGTCGCGAGATAACCATGTATTCACAGTATTTCGATGCATTTGATACATAGTAAAAACATTTCTATACTGGAATAAAATACATTTTTCTAGATACAGGATCTAAGATGTATCACTGAGATACTACAGCTTCGCGATACCATCCAACTATGTACGACAAATCTTGTGAAGGGTAGAAATGACAACCCCACTCATTCAGTATAGTCAGAGGGCACCAGTTTCTCTCTGCTATAACCAGTTTTACAACTTGCCGCAAAATAACATTTATGTCACGAAGGTTTTCCTATCCAACTCAGCGTTTCTTTATTAACACCCCCAAAAATACCACGCACAAGCAACTACAATCGTCAGTGTTTGTTGTGAGAACGCACGTTGCTATGCTGAGGCTTCAGGAGAAAGACGCAGTGGCGCCACCACGCCGCGCACGAAGATTTCCGTGCATTTCGCCTCGCCGCCGGTGCTTGCTTTTTCTCTCCACTCATCCCCCTACCCCTATCCAGTTCACTATAGCCTCGCTTTTGTTTCTAAGTATCGTGCTTCAGTTTCCCCTCCTATATCTCTGTGAATGGATATGAACGTCGCACCACCCGATTTCAGAATATTTGTTGAGCTAGGGCGACGTTAGGATAACGCAGTATGCTGGAACTTCTCTGAAACTTTGAATGCGGCTTGCTGAAATTTATAGCGACGAGGTGATTCGTACGAAAACTTGACGGCGATGCCACCCCTTGCATTTTTTTTTTTGCCGCATTTTCTCGCTTACCGCAAGAGTTTTCTGCTCGCCGCAAGAGTTGTACTTTTCGTATACGATGAAAGGGTACTCCATTAGTAAAGAAAACATTAACTTCCTTTGTATTGTCCTTTGAACAGCTTGTGTAAATTAAAAAACAATGTGAATGTTTGACTAGTTCGTAGCATATGACTGACCGAGATAAATTAGCGAAAATAAAAACAATAAATAGAAGAAAGGAGGTAAGGACAAACGCCTCCTTCGTTGTTCTTTGTCGTTTTTTTATTTGAACTAATTTATCTCAACCAGTTTTCGAGTGACCATGCAATGTTCTAACGCCACCATTTATCTTCATTATACCGTTTCAGATATTACCTCGAATATCATGCAAGGCTGGGAGTAGATTGTCAAGGCAATGCTTACATGAATATACACGAACGCCGACGTAAGAACCAAATCATGTTATTTGACGGCGTAAAGTCTCTGGAAAGCGTGGATATATTTTTTATATATAAGCCAAAACAAAAATGGCTAGAAAGCTGCGGTTAATAACTTGGCATTTTATTTTACACAAAAGTGCCAATGTTCTCACATGAACAGAATTAAGAGGAGTCGGTGTACTTCAAGCTGCCCTAATGAGCTGGTGTTGACTCCATGACACTAAAAATATAAGAAACAATTGTGTTTTAACGTTTGCACTTTTACAAATTACCTTCTAATTCACCCAGTTGTTTTGATTTTGTTAAGCCTTATTCTGCAGCATCTGCCATTTACTTGAATTATACAAACATGCAGAGAGTGGTGAAATAATAAATAGCGGCGTCGTGTGCTCCAGGAGTGTGAATTGATAGGCCGCTTGATATCGGTACCTATTTGTTCAGCGACGACCAGCTAAACTATGTCACCTTTTTTGAGGTAATAGCGTTAAAGAGCTCGTTTCGCAGAAATGTCTGTGTCGGCCTCGGCGCCGGCATCAGCGTCATTGGTTCTTACGAAAAAGTCATTCTTGTGCGTGACCGAAAAATCGAGAACGATTCAAATAAAATAAATAAGTGATAAAAAATCCTGGAGCAAAGTGGGGACTGAACAAAGGTTGTTTGCGAGTGGAGATCGAACCCGGGTCATTCATGTTGCAAGCGGCTGTTCAACGACACAGCCACGTCTCTTTTTTTTCTTTCTTACATGATATTTAATACAAATGCAGCGTACGTATACACATATCGTACAGCACACATAAGGTCAATTCGACAAATGTACAGTGGATGTTACAGAGCAAATCTCATTCAGCACAATGTCTAAAGGTGTACTTGTGCTGCACACTTCATGAACTCACTATAGCAGTCCGGCTGGAACTGCAATTGGTCATAAAGGTTTTTTAGCTGCACAGTCATTTGTACAAAGTGGCATCGCGAAGACATCATTGGCTCCACATGCCTATCCAACATGCGATTTTTCTATAAACTTTGCATGCCCGTTAACGACAGCATGTCAACTGGCATATCATTGCATTTGGGTGGCACAAGATAACGGATACTATGAGAATTTGAAAGCGTTTTCAAAAGTACCCTGCAGGACGTCCAAGAAAAGGATGGCGTCCTTACAGCTAATAAAGCAATGTTCTATTGTTTCTCAAGCTTTACTGACCCGGCAGTTAATTGAGGATACAAATATGCCTTCGGTGTTTAACCAAGCCTATGCAACTTCCTCTGCTCGGGAATGCAGTGAAAGTAGCTTTCATGCTTCACAAACACACGCGTCCTGTATACATGCTTCACAGTGCAACATGAAATATTGAAGTAATAATGCGCGGTACAAGCGTCCATTCCCAACAGGCGTCAGAATATGTTATCATCATATTGGCTCCATGGTTGAAGGCCAGTACCCCACTACAAATGGCACACACGCTGCTGTGCCTATTCCCTTAAGGCCACGTATAGTGGGCGCATAGCAAATTCGAAAAGGTTTCATGCACTGTGTGTTTGAAATACGCACTAGGAACAGAAGGTCACTATCGTGTTTAACTCTTAAAGGCAAGGCTTTCGTTTCCTGTAATTTTTATGTGTTTTTCAAAGAACCCGGTATTATCCACAGCAACAGCATTGCAGTAGAATAAAATATATCATTAGCAATCGAAATCACACTCTAGCGAAACCACCGTTATCAAGCTAACCTTGAACCAATTTGCTCCGAGCTTACAACCGATACAATGTGAATGTTCCTAGAGAATCGTTCGAATTTGGCCTTCGTTCGCACCAGAATTAAGGTTACGGTACCTACCACTTGCCAAGGAGCATTCATGTTACAACAGCTTGAAACTACAAAAATGGGGTTGTTTAGTGATGCTTCTTAGCTTATGGAAAGCAAAAAAACACCACACTTTCGCACTTGACCTGTAGCTATTTCAGTGTGCAATAACTGCATTGGGCAGCCTCATTATTCGATCGGGTCACCAGATGCATCACCTTGGAAGGGAAGGGGGGCGGGTGCAAATAATGTTGCCAACTCTTCACGAAAGAAGTCGAGGTAGGGCTCTACGTACACTAGCATACTAACAAAAAAAAAGCCAGTGAAAGCAAAACTGCTAGCCGGCCTCTTTTGAACAAATTAATCTTTTACCCAGTTTGCGTTCGTCCTTGTTTGTTCCACGTACAGTGACCAACGGCAAAATCAGCTTTTTTATTCCTTTATCTCTCAGACAAATTTATTATTTCTTTGTTGTAGAGGCCTCTTAAAGTGGTACTCCAACATGTTCCTCCCTTCGTTTCGCATTGCTCAAGGATCTACCCCTAAAGGTGGTCGAACTTCAAGGGGAACTTTAGCTGTCAAGTGCCTTTAGCTGTCAAGGCGCTGCATCACCGCTCACGGAGCTGCTGTTTTGTACCGTTAAGCGGGCCGAACATTAAAGGGACACTAAAGATAAACAATTACTTCGGTAAGATTCATAAGCTTCACTCTGAGAGCTTTAATGCCATAAGTTTCCCATCATAAGTTCCTTATTAGCCGACTCGATGGCCTTGGTCACGCCTAATAGCATACCCTCCTGGGAAAAGGCATTCGGCAAGGATTGTGCAGCGAATTCCAATAAAGATATATTCCCTCGGGAGCAGAACTCACTGTGCAACGAGTTTATAAATACAACATCAAAAAACCTATAGCACTCTTTGTTCATTCGCCTAATATATGACAAAAAGGTGCAATCTGCCTCTCTTTGTGTTTTTGTATTTGCATTATAATTTATTTGCCCGCCGCCTTTGAGAACTTTCTATAACTGCCGTGATTTTTCACTCATGCACAATAAGAGACACTGCAAGCTCTTGCACTTAACTTGCCTCCGCGATTGGCTCACCTTGTTAGTGCTGACGACATCAGATGACGCCATCGTTGGATAGTTACGTTGCATGACGTTACAGTAACGTCACTAGGACTTCATGATGATGTTGCCAATTTTGGTGATGTCTTAGGGGGACGTCATCACAGGAATCACAGGATTGTAATTTTTTGTACCCCTCGTTTTGACGCCCTCCCGGGCAGTCACTTTTCGTGCTTGATTAGCCTTATATGACTTTCTCAATATACTAACTGTATATGCGAGCTTCATTGCCTTTTTTTTTAGCTCAGTTTACGCGGCGCTGTTTAGAATCGACCTCGGCATGGTGTTTTAGTGGCTAAGGTACTCGGCTGCTGACCCGCAGGTCGCGGGATCGAATCCCAGCTGCGGTGGCTGCAATATTGATGGAGACGCAAATGCAGTAGGCCCGTGTGCTCAGATTTTAGTGCTAGTTAAAGAACCTCAGGTGGTCAAAATCTTAGCACCCCTCCACTATGGCGTCTCACATAATCATATGTTCGTTTTGGGATGTTAAACCCCAAATAATATAATATTAATAATATGTTTGGAATCGCTACTTCTAGTAAGTGATCAGTCCTAAATATCTTTCCCGTTGTCTCCTGCTTCATATATATTATCTTGAAGTGAAAGCAACATATCAAAACAAATTGGTCAATCGTGAAACAGGGAGTTTGCGGCAATCTTTGGTGTTTCGGACATGAGCTCTCTAGTTTCGTCGTTCTTACTTACTTATGTTCAAATAGCTGTACCTTCCGGCCTGTTTTTATTGCAGTCAGTTTCTTTTAATTCATGTTTCAACAATAATTTACCTTATCTTTGTGGCAAATGTTTTTTAAAGGGAAAGCAACTTAGCCGTGCTTTGCATTTCCCTCAAATGTAGCCCTGTATCTGTTTTTAAATTTGGCTCTGTTGGAAAAAAGAAAGCCCTGCGTGAGGTGGCATTCTGGTCCTTCAAAACTGGTTAACACCCCTGCCTTTCCGTTCTCTCCTCTTCCTTCCTTCCTTCAGTTTTTGAGCCCAAAGTTTCTTTTTTTTATTTCAATTTCATTTCAGAATATAATAGATATTATACTACGTTGTAAGCTGGCTCTGAAATCAAGCTGTCGTGAATGAATTATTGTTGTGCAGATCGCAGACAACTAGTGAAGACGCTTAGGCACTGGGACAATGTTAAACGTTGTGGAATACTTACGCTACAGCGTCAAGGTAAGCGGCGCTGTTTTGTTCCAAACTTGACCCCTCTAAGCATCTCGGCATGCGCGAGCCTATGCAAACCGCCAGCAGGCGACCGCATGGACAGTTGACGCTACATTCAGTAGTAAACTGCCCGCCAAAATCCCGACCACACTGAAAGCGAAGAAACACATAGACGGAACAACAGCGTGGTCGCGATTTTGGTGCGAATTTGACTCTTGATTTCAGACATGGACCAACCAGCCTAACAGCGAGTAAAACTATTGTTGACGCTACTTTTTTAAGTATTTTTCGATGTGTGTTTTCTAAGACAATAGGGTCTTGAGCCCTTCATAAGCCACTTTTGAAACAGTCTGCTTGTTCCGTAGGTGTAATTTGTTCTTAAAAAGTCAACAAATCTATATTTGCATAATAATAACGACTGCATATTTACGCATTTTGCGTGTAGTGTGTTTTCAGGAGTCGATTTATAAAATTAGCTATTTCACATACTGAGATCGTCCTTAATATTTCACTTTGTTATTATTGAAATGTAGAAAAAAACATTATAGGAATTCACTTAACCTTTTCGTAAATAGGAGTTTTACACTTATAGGAACGACTCTCAGATGTCACGACCTTCGCGATAAGTGACTCCTTACTCGTGACGCAATGCCGATAAAGTATAGCAGTGTTGAAATTTTTGGAAACATCTCGAGCACAAAGTTTTAAAGGTTCTACTTTTTGATGTGTTAGAAACGTTTTACGCTAATCCTACGATCCACCTGATTTTATTTCATAGGGCTACATCACTGCGAGCTTCTTGTGTGGGACCGTAGAATACGAGAAGTTTATCAGCACCACAAAAGCTACACTGACTGTCACAACGAATACAGAATGCACTGCGGCAATGCTTCTTTCTTGGTACAGCTTCATCCCAGCTGCCCGAATTTCGTTAGTAATGTTCAGAATTGGAGATATGAATAAAATTATTGTTTCATATAGCTATAGTAATATTATTACGCAGGGGAGTGTGCAGAAACAGGTGCTCCCTTTTTTGTTTTCTGTTAGTAGTAGTTTGAGTTTGTGGATAGCCCTACGTGGTTATCTCTGGAGTTTATAGCCCAAATAAAACACAACTGTGGGAGTTGACTAGGACTTGCAGTGCTGAGAAACTAGCAGATGAGTAATATGGTTAAAGCCACTGTTTTGTTTGAGAAATATCTGGCGACGAACACTGGTAGTTTTCCCTTTTGTCGGAATCCATCTATTGGCCCAAACATTGAACTCCCCTACTCCCCCTGTAACGCAATGAATTGCTGAAAAAAAAAAAAACAGGCAGCGCCACAATCTAAATCACAAGCAGGTTGTGATATCTTACATGAAGAGCATAAACGGTTGGCTCGCCCATAATAAAGCGGTTGATGTCAACATAAAAAAAATCTATCGGCATAACAGGTTTGTTTAACGTGACAACCCCTATTTTAACATGCGGCCACAAGCGATGCATAACTGAAAGCTTACTTTCT
The DNA here is from genome assembly GCF_043290135.1 of Rhipicephalus microplus. Taxonomy (NCBI): domain Eukaryota; kingdom Metazoa; phylum Arthropoda; class Arachnida; order Ixodida; family Ixodidae; genus Rhipicephalus; species Rhipicephalus microplus. The sequence goes on from NC_134706.1 coordinate 88,423,721, forward strand.
GCCGAACCTCGTCGCAACCATATCGCATCGCCTTCTCTTTCACACGGATGCTGTTGCGTGTTCATGCAACACGGCTCACTCTCTCGACGGAGTCCACGCAAAAACTTTGCCGCGAAACTCACAGAACGCTGACGTTGGAAAGAGCACAGAAAACTATGTCTCCTCACCAACAGATGGTAGTCGAGTGCACGGTACGCTTTACCTGCCTTTAGAACGCTGTTATTGGAAATAAGAAATATATTTTCAGTGTACTACAAGTTAGTGTCAGTGAAAAGGTGAGCGCACGCAAGAACTATGAAGCAATACTTTAGTAACTTGTTTGGGCAGTAATTACGCATGTAATGTGATACCACGCAAAGGTTTTGGGCACAGAAACTGCAATGTTGAGCTTTTCGACTTTTCCCGGATTATGTTGTATTGTTCTCGCCACAATTCCCGGATTTTCTCTTTTTATATCTTTGATAGTGGTTCTGGTTTCGGGTTCTGGTTCACTTAAAAGTAGCATAAAAACGAGCTGAAAATATTTAACGCTTTTAATTAAGACGTTGCTCAAGGGAACAATATTTCGCACCAATGCCACTTGAAGCAAGATACTTGCGGTCCATATATCATGCCGTAAGCCCGTTACACATCTAGTTTCATTCGATTTGACGAGAAATGTTCACCGCCGCCTGTTGCTGTGGCTGCTATAGTCAGCAAACAAATTATGTACTTCACAGACATTTTACGTTAAAAACTTCAATTGCAATATGGCGTGAATAATGCCTTGTTGCCTTGAGGTTAAATGAAAATATACCGACCCGTCACGAGCTTCTATAGAAATATATTCCAAAAACCATTGCTTTAGTCACAAACATTCAATGTTCCTACGAGCATGTATAGGCTCATTTTCTGATCTAATACTTACAATCATGGCATATAACTGAGGAGCTATTAATCATTTCGTTGTCATTTTGCGTCGGCATACAGTTATCTTCTCCGGGAACTGGCCTACGCTGTCTTAATTTTCTTCCTGATCGTCTGCTTCACTTTGAGAACAAGTGCATTGGTTCATCCGACCTGGTATGCCATAACTTTTATTGGCGAGATAACGTTTTCTTAAATAGAAAAAAGTGATAGAAGTAAAACAAAATAGAAATGCCAAGTGAATAAAAAAATCCTTGTGAGGCGAGGCTCGTAGCCATTAACCACGAACGCAATACTAGCACCGTAACACCTCCGCAATCCCGGCGGAGAAGTGAGAGTGAGTGGATGAAAAAGAGAAGGGTGACGTGAAGGCAAGCGTAGAACGAAATACAAGAGAAAGGAGAGTCACAACAATGAAGAGAAGTATCTAGACAGAAAGAAAAAAAGTGGTAGAAATGGGAAGTCAGAAATATAGAAAAGGTGAAAAAAGAACGAAACGTATATAAAGAGAGAAATAACTACAACTAAACAGCGACAAGATGACATCAAAAAGATAGAGAGAGAAGAGCTAAAACAGAAATACCAAATAAATAGACACAGAGAAAGCCGCCCCGCTCACCACTTCCTACTGGTGTGGCGCCACCAAGGGTGAAGGTGCCTTCAGCTGTTTTTTTTTTTCTTATATTTGCTGCTAGTTCAGGCAAACTATATGCTCTGATTCAAATATATCTCATATAAGTTACTGTTACTATTTGAACATGGGATCTACCTGACTGAAATGCTACTGTAATTACATTATCGCTAATACTCAAATACAAGCTAGTTGATACGGGCACATCGTCATAACTTTTTTCCGTAGCACCGAATGGCACGCCGACAACTAGAGGGAACGACTCTAGCACCCCGATTATTTGAAGGCTTTATTCAGCAAAGAAAAACATACACACCGACACTGTCAACCGTTCCCCGTGCACATGGTCGTAAGTGCTGACCGAGCTATCGTGCCGTATCTGCTGCCACTCATCATTCCCTTCAGAAGTGACACTTCTTTCTCATGAATATTTACTGGCGGGTGGCTGATTCGAGGTAATTGCCTGATGCGAATGTGATATGCCTCTGCGATCTCCCGTGCGGTGGGATCATGCTGCCTAAAGAAAATCACTCTACTCGAAAAGTGTGTCTCGCACCCACACTGCGCACAATGGGCCACCGAATGCGTTAGCGGCCGGCTCTTTAAAGACGCGTGGCGCTCCCTTAGGGGTATGTTTATGCGGCGACCAGTATGCCCTACATAAGCTACTTCACCAGGCTGCCTCGTACCGAATTAAAAGGACTGCCCATTCAACTTGGACTGCCCATTCAAAGGTGGAAGAACCTGCCATTAAAAGGCTCATGAACCTGCCAAGATAAGCACCAGATTAGTTTTGTTTCATGTGAGTCTAACCTTTTTTGCTGTATTCCTCTAACATGTGGACGAGCGTATGTGGGGCAGGCTGGTTGCTGCAACATGGTGCTCATTGGCCGCTAATGGCCCTTGTGCCACAAAATCCCACTAATCGTGATCACCATTCGATGTTATCATCTCCGAACCTTCAAATATGTCCTCGTTCCAGTCTCGTCTGCCTCTTTCTCAAACTCACACATATCATGCCCACGCTAATGTGAGCAGCTGGTCGTGAGCAGTTGTCTCAAAGCCTTCGAGTCTCTCTCTCTCTCGCTTTCGTCTTTAAAGTGTAGGGTGATAACGTTACTATGCCTTGTTCGCAATTTTTTTCAGTCACTTTCCATACTTTAGTTCTCGATGTGTACGTTAACTAATACGTGTAAGGAAAGGATAGTGTCGACGCATGACATCGACTCTTCTATACATTCCAAGGGTGCCTAGTGCAAGAACAGTTTCGAGTGTTCCCCCCTGCACTTTTTTTTTCATGTAGCAAAGTACCCACTACGCGTCTCTTAGTAAATACACGCACCTACGCAGTTTCATGCTTTCATTCATACACTGAGGCGGTTGATGATGATGATGATGAACTATAGCTGTACACTCTATAGAAAGTAGACTGCTTTAAGCTTTCCCCTCGTCACAAAATGCATGGGTGCAACGACAGGTACGATTCCACGCTTCTGCCACACAATGGTACGTCGGTTAACTTGACCATTCGCCTAATATGACACCTGTGTATGGAATTTCCCGAAGTGGCTCCATGTCAGCAAACTTTTTAGTGCTTTGAGGTTGTACCTCCCTAGGAGTTGAAGGGGCATAATAATGTTCTGTCTGTTGTATATTCATGCAAGCGCCACCTCTATTTGTAATAAACACCGCGAAAAAAAAGGAAGCACTGGCGTTCATATGGGGAAGGGTACCTGAATTAAACGTCGATTTTCTGTGTGCCGGTTCGAACACTGATTTTTATTCTTTGCACCGATCAGGTTTCTGGCTCATGGACAGCACTGCTATTTCGTTCGAGTGACACCCGCATAATCGGTAAAATCGCATTATTGCTACTCCTGTGGCTGGCAGCCACGTTTATAGACAATCACGATAGCGCTTGCTGGTATGCACGGTGCTTCCCACGAAAAACTGAGAGAGATATAATCAGGAGAGAGAGATAAAATACTTTATGGAGTTATCCGGTGGATGACTATCCCAGCCCCGCGAGGAAAGGGTCATTGTCATGCGGCCACACATCAACTCGGCGTGTGGTGTGACCGCCACACAGAGGGCTGAGCCAGGTAGACTACTCGGCGCTGGAGAAAGGAGAATGGGGAAGAAAAGCTATTAAAGAATGAATTGGGTCTAATAACACTTGCTTTTGGGCTATTTGGTGCATTGCACCAAAAAAAATATATACAGCCAAATATAAAACGAACGCAGGGAACGAAGGACACAGGAAGGCGACAAGACTACCAAGTTTTTGTTCACGTTCACGAGGCTCAAGTATATGTACTGATGCGGTCACACGGTCATACTACAAGCGCTTAACGAAAATTGCAAAATACAATAAACTGACGTACAATCAATTTATACATTTCTTGCCCAGCTGATCACTCAATAATACAGAAAAAAATTGCAGGAAACCTTTTTCATTCCTGTGCAACGCCACAGAACTACCACTACAACATGCCCCGTCATTCTTCGTGATGTCAAAAGATCGAGGTATTTCAAGTGCCATTTTTTTATGACTTCTGTGCGAAATCCTTATTGTGTACAGCACTGGCTTACCTTTGCACTGTTTACAATGAAGGGCTAAATTAAAGCCTGTTCCTTTTTTCAAGAATTGAAAATGTTCCCAGGCTCTAATATTCACACAGCGACCTGTTTGGCCTATGCACACCATCCCGCAAGTCAGTGTAACTTTATTCATCACGCCAACAACACCATTCACGAACTTGTGCTCATGCTTCGCCTCACACTGTGGCTTCTTTTTTTTTTTTGCCCGATGCGTGCGCATACACAAACCTGTTACCTTGGTGTGGGAGACACCACGGGCACGCCATACCAGACGGCAACTATTTCAGCCATGCGCAACCCAGTGCGTATAGGGCACCACTTGTGGTCTCCTCTCTTCTGGCCAGGTCTGTATGTTTCACTTTTTTTTTAAAGACCATAGTCTTTCTTGGCAACCTTCGACGCAAAAACGTCTGTTTGTCCACCATTACTGCGAACTGAGTACTCTAAACAGCATCAGCCACTACCACGAACGGCCGACCCCATCTGAAGGGACCACCAATGTTGCTCAAAGATAAGCGTTCATACGTGTGCGATTGTCAATTAAAAAGCATTTATTGTGCATATCTGAGGCGCCATAACACACGTGTATATTCTGCATGTTCGTCTTTTGCTAGAAAAGGCATACATAAGTAATACGAAGGACCGTAACGCTTATCACGCCGCACTGACCATCCAACGCTTGCACGGAAAGGCGAGTGTTTCCAACGCTTTGCTAAAACGAGATGGTGGTGGCACCTACCCGTTGCCTTGCGTTCTTCACCTTATTATCTATTAGGCGGGCGCGCACACTTGTCTCAGAGCCAGGCGCTCTGTTTTTGAAAAAACTGCCAGATGGCAGTTATGTGTGCACTCATTTGCCACCGCTGCACGCTCGAGGCACTCTAACGCAGCGCCTCCAGAATACCATTCACCTATTTTCTTCAACATAACATCAAATAAATGTTTTGTTCACTCTCTCCCCACGCAAGACTACTGTCTTTTTTGTCTTTTAACGACATTTGCAGATTAAATGCAGATACGGGGCCTACTTTTTCTTTCATTTTTCGTCGCAAAGATTCAACTACAGCAGATAAAATATATCTGGGCAAGCCGGCGTGTTTCAGTCTATCAATCTGGGCCCTAAAGCTTGTCTCAAGCTTGAGTTCACAGGACTTTGCTAGGGCAGATTCCAGGCAAAAAGAACAGTTGGTCCTCTTAGTAGTTTTAGTGTGTTTAGACCCATACGGTAACGATTCTTTCTTGGCTTTTGGCAAATACATTCAACACAAGTGTCTTTCAAAACACATAATGTTTATGTCTAGAACTGTTGATTGTTAACCATCAACCGACGCGTAAAGCTCTGGCTTTTCCTAGGTTTCTAAGCAGCACAATATTGTTTTCACGGTGTTGTCATAGACAACGTTAAAATCAGTTGCTAAAATTACCAGAAATTTATCAACCTATCTAAAAAGTCACCAGGACAGTGCACTTGTCAAAGGTAGATTCCAACTCCCGGTCAATAGAAAATAAAAAAGTTTAACAACACAGAAGCAACACAGGATTATATGGCATTTTTTTCAGAATGGCTACACCATTTAGTGGTCACTTCAAGCGCATCTGCTGGATCATGAAGTCAGAAATTTAGAGGCAGGTTGAACTACTGTACGATTTGATTTCGGTGCCGTGCTGTGCTCCTGATGTGGCGTGGATTGCTGAAAAAAAAAATGAAGACCTTCAGGCAGATCGCAATCTAGAACACCGAGTTCTTGTGGCAACGAGTCATTCAGTGTCTTGCCTAGAAAGGCTGGAAAGGCGCCCACGAAACCTTGCGGTCTGGTTCTTTTAGACGAGGCGTCTGTACCTGAGGGTGTAGCTGCCATTTTGCAGAAAGGATCCCGGCTCACGATCTACTCGCCTGAAGCAGTAATTTAGCTTATATAGCGGGCGAAGAGAGTGAGAGGTGCTTGTTGGATGGTGTGGGCAGCATCACGAATACTGCACAAAAATGGGTCTTCTATACCAAGGAACAGCATGCAGCATGTCGTCTCCTACTTTAAAAGTAATGGCCTACGACTACTGCAAGCAGACAAAGAAGGTGGATTTGTGGTGATGTCTTCGTAAACGTACAAAGAAAAGGCCGCGGAAGCATTATCAAAGAGCTTTGTACAGGTGAACAGCAGAACTGGCACAGTGAAGACAAAGGCGTTAGCTATGTGTAACGATATGCAGCTTCCCAGATGAGCGAATGCTATTATTATAACGTAAAAATAAGCTCTGAACATGTTTTTATGCAAAGATGAATGAGCAAGACATGTCATTGAGATGTATGGTCGATGAACGTGGTACTTGGTTATAGCAGCTTAGCTCATCTACCCTTGACCACTTTAAAAGGCTTGAGTTGCGTGACCCATTCCTAACGAGGAATTGGACAGACATCATTGCTTTTTTTTCGAAAAACCAGAAAGAAATAGGTTTTATGTTTTCTATTGATGCTGAGGATTTATATTATTTCAGGCCGCACCATGTTGCGTATCGCCTGAAAAACGTTGCCGCCAGGTATGGTGTGCCCATACAGTTTTCCGCGCTGAAGTATAACAGGGTGGTTTATTAGCACGCATCGGAGAAAAGAAGCCACAGTGTGAGCAAGCATAGGCTGGCGTTCGTGAAATGTGTTCTTGGCATGGTGTATGAAATTTCACTGACTTGTGGGATGGTTTACATAGGCCAAACAGGTTGTTGTGTGAATACTAGAGCCTGGCAACATTTTAAATTGTTCGAGAAAGGAATGAGCTCCAATTTATCCTTTCATTGTAAACAGTGCAAATGTAAGCCAGTGCTGAACAAACAATGATTTTGCGCAGAAGCCACGAAAAATTGACATGTGAAATAGTTGAATATTTTCACATCGCAAAGAATGGCGAGGCATGTTATAACGAGAGCTCTGAGGCGTTGCGCAGGAAGGAAAAAAATTTCTGCAATTATTTCTGTAATATTGAGTGATTTAGGGTGAAGAATGCGCACAGTGATTTCTCATTAGTTCATTGTGTTTTGATTTTTTTTTGCTAAGAGCTTGTAGCATGACCATGTGACCGCATCAGTACATATACTTTATCCTCGCGTATACATGAATAAACCGTTGGTAGTCGCGCCACTCTCGTGTCTCCTTCGTTACCTTGTTTGTTATTTTATTGGCTGAATACATTTTCTGCTGATGCATTGGGACAACGAATTGTTGGTGTGAACCTACACCATGCCGGAATAATTGACGAGTACTTCACCGGCCTGCCATCACCGTTCGTCCGGGCACTTCCCGCAGTGCACCTGCTGCATACCCTCACTCATGGCTCTGGAATTTCAATTACACCTAGCACTGCTGCAGCAAAAAATTTCATCGATTGGCCCCAACGTGGACGGCAAGACACAACATATGCGGGACTGTTTCACACTACTACATTTTACCGTCGTATACGCTCTCGATCGAGTTTCAACACCGATTGCATACGCAGCCTTCCGCTGGAATCCAAAGGCGCACACACGGGTTCTCTCTGTAAGCCTTATTGCAGTGAGAAAAACAGAAACAATCTTATGTGAGTTGTTATAGCACCATACTGGCTAACAAAGTTAAGCTCGTTGCGTGAACATGGCTTTGCGTGAAGCGTACAGGCGCCTTCACTTGTTTAGCGGCTGCAGTAATCTGAGGGAACATGAGTACAATTGCAATTGCACGTCTTACTTTCTTAAAAAGGAGAACGGAAGCACGTATTTCGAAAGCAGTAGCCGGAGCACACGCTCGCAACGTCATCAGCTTGAAAAAATAACAAGGGGCAAAGTTTACGGCCTATCTTTCTTCGTTCAGCATTCCGAGTTCCTCCTTGTGTCCAGCAAGAGACGCAGCAATTCGTCGGCACTGCAATAGACGCCTCACGTCGATACGCCTTACGTATGCGTAAACACACGCGGACTGCATCGCGCTCCAGCCTCTAACATGTCGGTATGCACGCGACGGCCGACAGATGGCAGCAATTTCGCACGAGGTAAGTACTGCTTGGTGGCGTTAGCCACCACCCAATTTAAAGGGTACAGCCATATCAATTCATCCATCCATCCATCTAGTACTAGTCACAAGGGAGCAAAATCGGGCCAGGAAGATTTCGGTTGTCCCAGATATTACAAAATAGCTTTTTCTTACACACAACGCATTTTTCGCTGCACCCTTCCCACAGCTAATGTCCTTCCGCAAGGCTTGATCACGGGGCTCAGTTTTACAATCAAGGTTTATTTTTTAAAGGAGTACCATCCAGCCATTCTCCTAAGTACAAAAACCCAATGTAACCTTGGCGGAAGTACAACTGTTTTTTTTTTCGAACACGTGGCAGCCTGGAGATGACGGTGTTTGCATTTGGAACACGCCTGTTTTTTTATGTTGAGCCCAACACGTGCGCAAACTACGGCAGCCACCTGTACTCTATTTAACCGATTAGCATGCGCCAGAGGTGCGTTTGTTTGATTTTACCCCTTTGAAGCGCTACGCCACCTGTCGTTTCTTTTTTTTTTTTTTTTAGGCTGACGGTTGAAGAGGACAAGCATTGCCTTTTTCGACGACATCAGCGTGCTGAGTTCTGAAGTGCGTCCTACGGCCATAGATTATTTGGTAGTGAATTTCGCTACTACCACGCGCTTACGAGGGCAACGAATCCTTTACAGTCGGCGTTGTCTACGGTACATGGGGATACGATTAGCTCACCCCTGTGTGCACGAAAAGTAAGTGCAGGTTCCATCTTATTGCTCGATTTCCGGAAACTCGAACCAAACAAGCGCCTCATGCATTCTTCTCTTCGCGTATCTAAAAACGCACTATCCTTTAGTAAGGCAATTAGTCCTGTGAGTTGGCCCGCCACTATACCGACTTTTCTTCAGTGACGAACATGTAGTTTGTACAGTCGACTGGCCACCGCGACATATGACAACGTTTGTGTTTATATTTTTTTTGTAAAAATGGGTTGTCAGTGCCTGCTTGCCGTATGTTTTAAATGGGTATGGTCCGGCCATATGCGTGGCATTTTTCACGCATCATTAGATTTTATATAACATTCAACTTGTCTAGGTGCAATCTTAGAAAGAAATGTTTGTACATTCGCAATTTAGTTACCAACCCATTACTTGTCACAAACAGCACGAAACTCTTAGTGAGTCAAGATTTTAAGCTGCACGTTAGTGAAATATGCTTGATTTTATTTTAAAGCGATAGCGAAAGGCAGGTCGGTAGAATATATTTTATTTTATTTCAAAGCGATTGCGTTAAACAGGTAGTATCGCAGAAATTACGTTGACAGCGTTGGCGTCGTTAGTTGTGAGCAAAACACTGGAGATGTTCGTGAACGAAATGTTTAAACAGATGCAAGGAAACAATCAGTGGTATAGTGGCTAAGCTACTCGGCAGCTGACCTGTCGGTCGCGGAATCGAATCCCAGCTACGGCGGCCACATTTTCGATGAAGGCGAAAGGGCTGCAGGCCTGTGTGCTCATATTTGGGTGCAGGTTAAAGAACCCCAGGTGGTCAAAGTTTCTGGAGCCCTCCGCTACGGCGTCTCTCATATACATATGGTGGTTTCGGGACGTTAAGCCCCACATATCTCAATCAACCAATGGAGCAAGCAAATAAATAAATAATAAAAAAATCTTCGTTCAGGTTGCGCCCACGTGCCCGAACACTCACTTCTCCGCCTCGTTCATCCCCCGAACTGCCAAAGACTGGAACGGCCTTCCTGCCCATCATTGTTTCAGCAGCATATAACTAATCAATATGAAATGTCTATGTGAAAAGTTGTAACCCACCCCTTATGTAATGCTTCCTTCGGGAAGCCCTTAAGGTTAATAAACTGAACTGAACTGAATTGAACTCAGCCCTTCCGCGTGCCAAACAGGGCCTTACCATGAAATCATTGCAGTGCTTGAAGCCATCTATAAAAAGAAAACGCTGTAAGGGTGTCATATTATGGGTGGGGTCTCCTTAGCACATGTGATATTACATCACAAAATCGCAGAACCCCAACAAGTGTCAAAAGATGAGAATTTAGGCCTTCCTGCCATCCCCCCCCCCCCCCCCGTAAGCAACCCTCCGCTTAGAAAGTGGGCAACTATACGCAGAAGCGCCTGGTACTTTACTGAAGCGTAGTAGGTTCTTTGGCGATTCGTAGAAGGTAGAATTTTGGCGCAGTGAAGATTCATGAGGCGTATATTTGGTAGACATTCAAGGATAGCCTGAGAAGGCCATCGTCATGAGCACAAGTGTTTTTTCGCTTTCGACCCGGATTAAGACCATGGGTGGGGGGCCTGAATACGATATTGCCTCTACTCCTAAAAACTAATGGGACCATCGAACGCCTCGGGCTTTCACCGGCATGATTCTGTTGTAGTTACCAGGCGCACAAAGGTCACTGCACTTGTTGCACAGTCTCCGTTTGCGAAAGGGCGTGCTTTTCATGCAGAGCCGCCACGCTCCTTTCTTGAAGTTTGGTTGTCGCCCCTTTACACTATGTTCAGCGCAAACCGCGCCTACGCTGTTAAAGAAGCTTCGAGGCTGTACGAGATTGTTTTGTTGAGATTACGCCCAATTCGTGAATTTCTCAGATTATTTTGGAACCAACGTCACTGCTAGCGATAACGCTAGAATGTTCGATGGCAAGTGTACGAATACCGACACACTTCGCCGATGTTCAGTTGATTGACGGCCGACGCTGCATGAGTACTTCATGGGAACCATAAGTGCTGGCGACTTCGAGCCGACCCTGAATTTAGAGGGCTAGTGGAATACCTCGAGAGCCGGACTAGTGTCGTCCCAAAAGTACTCAGGTTGGGTCTGGTAATTTTTTCTTGAAAAACAACTTCCTCGTAAAGAACTTTTCTCCGGCCCGAGCCAGCTACTTTATCGCTGTGCCTTCGGCGATGTGACCAGAAATTCGGCAGGCCCTTTGCGACAACCCGGCGGCTGGCCACCTTTGTTTTTTTCACACACTAGCGAGAATAGAAGGAAAAATTGGGGACCCTTACGCTTTGCCTTTGAGAGTTGAACACGATAGCGAAATCTGACCCCTAGTGCGCCCTTCAACCGCTAAGTGCATACTTAATGACGTGTTGTGTTAAAAACACAAACACGCACACACCCAGGCACACAGTAGATCCTACCAGCACGCGCGAGCAAATGGTACATCGAGATTTTTGATCTAAAGCAAGAATCACATGGCCTCCAAGAGACACGCCGCGTGCTCGCCATTTCGGAGGCCATAGAAAGTCTCACAATGTCTGAGATAGCAGCACAGTATCTAGCATTTGCTCTTTGTTTAATCTCATGCCTCTGGAAAGGCATGATAGGTTTTCTGCTAGATGGACATAGTTGTCCATTTTTAGAGCTGTTTGAAATTTCCTGTGTGTCTTTAGCGGCGATGGCTGCTCCCGGCCTTTTTCGGCGTAGTTTTAGGCTTCTCAAATGGGCCTACAAATTGCCGAATGGGCTCGTTTTTGTCGTGACACCTGTCGAACGAAGTGCGTTAAAAGGGCCCTGAAACATTTTTTCAAGTAACCATGGAATGAATTCACTAGAAGAGCTTATTGCCTCACGAATTCAGTGCCACAAAAGTGTTAAGAACCCATTCAGTGCGAGTGAAGTTACAAAGGTTTGTCACATTCTGCTATTACATTATCTCTTCACTCATCCCGACCAAAGCGCTGGAGGCTAAGCAGGGAGGAGTGGCAGGGGCAAAGAAACTACAATGCATCGTGACCTTGAGTACTTTTTCTTCTTCGAACGCGCGGCTTTTTTAGCGCGATCGCGTGGACAAGCAGCGGCCTCCCGCAGCGATCTCTGTAGTTTGCTTTTTCGCTCACAACCAACGGGGCCGACACCAACGGCGGGATTTCTGTGACACGCGCTCTCAAACGCTATCGCGCTACAATACTACTGGCCACGCCTTGCGTCCGACGTCACTCATTACGTGAGGACATGCTGGGACGGCCAGTGACGCAAGACACCACCGACAAGGCCAGCAGCACTTCTGCAGCCCATCGAACCACCTCGCCGACCATTCCAGCAAATCGGTATGGACTTACTTGGGCCGTTCCCGTTATCAGCTGTCGGAAACATGGATCCCCATAGCTACCAACTACCTTACCCGCAACACCGAGATAAAAATCCTGCCCAAAGGTAGTGCATCAGAGGTAGCCAAATTCTTCGTCGAAGTCTTCGTCACGGCGCCTCTGAGGTCCTCGTACCCGACAGAGGTACGACATGTACTGTTGAGCTAACCCAGGCGATTTCGGCATACAGCCACACAAGCCATCACCATACGACCGCGTACCCCCCATAGACGAACAATTTCACCGAGCGCCTAAACAAGACCATCACCAACATGCTGGCCATGTACCTCGACGACAAACACAAGACGTGGGATGCCATCCTTTCGTACATGACCTTCGCATACAACACCGCCGTTCAAGAAACGACGTAGATGACGCCGTGCAAACTGGTCAACGGAAAGACCCCGGCAACGACGCTCGACGCCATGTTACCCAACGTCACCGACGAAGAAAATCTCGATGTGAGTGAGTACCTTCAGCGCGCCGAAGAGGCCCGACAATCGCCCGCCTCCGAATCAAGAAAAAACGATGATGGATAGCCACCGTTACAATCTTCGACGGCACTTCATGGAATACAAGCCCGGTGAACGTGTTTGGGTATTGACGTCGATACACCAAATCGGACTCAGTGAAAAACTTCTGCGATGGCATTTTGGACCATACAAGATAATTCGATGTCTCAGCCCACTCGATTACGAGATTCTCCCCAGTTACATCACGAACTTTCGTCTTCTGTTAAAACATTGAGGCGATGCCTTTTTCGGAGGGGGGAGGCGCGGTCCTTTCCTCAAGTTTTGTTATCGTCCTGTTACTATATGTTCAGCACAAACCGTGCCTATGGTGTTAGAAGCTTCGAGGCTCCAGTAGATCGTTTTGTTAAGATTACGCCCACTTCGTGAATCTTTCAGATTATTCTGGAACCTACGTCACCGTTAGCACTAACAGTAGAATGTTCGATGGGAAGTGTATCAATACCGATACGGTTTTGCCACTGGTCAGTTGATCGACGGCCGACACTGTATTCGCTGCTATCAGTGTAAGTGTGCTACTGTAACCCGACTTTCCGTTTATCGGGCACAGATTCGCGAAAATAAAGTTTGATCTTACCATCCATTCTCCTGACTCCAGCCACGTCACGATCCCATGATACAGCGAAGTAACAACTGAGACATTTGTTCACGTTCATGTTTATCTGTATGTTTTGTGCGTAATTTGTGCGTGAGAAACACGAGACACGTTTAGGTTAGCCTGCCGTTCTTTGCGTAACCTTCCCATTTGTTGCTATCATGTTCATTGCTTCGCCTTTGCGGCAAAGCCGTGACTTTTTTAGATGCAAAGCAGCTTGAGGGAGAACTCAATCCGGTGTGCGGCCTGACCACTCTTACTGCGCATGCGCCTTCACACACCTTCTCTCTCTCCTTTCTTACGTTCCCCCTCTTTCGCCTCGCAACGCCGATGCAGGGAGCGTCTACTAACCTACACTCAGTCCCCCCTCTCTCTCCTTTAGGCGGTAGCGTCGTGCCAGTCTTGGCCAGCTGCCACGCTAGTAGTGAGCCACGTGGATCCACGAAGAATAGAGAACAGCCAAGCACCTGGCCTGACTGGGCGCTGCAGCTGCGACCTCGCCTATGCCCAGGTCCCAAATAAAAGCCGCGACCACGGCACGGCCTCATGAGCAACCGTATCGCCCCTCCTTCTTCAGCATTTGGTGACCACGTACCAATGGACAAGCGACAGGCGCTGCACCGCTGCCACTGAGCTTCGCGGCCATATTACAGACAGCTAAAGCCTTGCAGCCGCACTTTGATCCACATCTACCTCAATTCCGGACCTCCAACATGGTTCCAAGAGTTTGGCGCTGCCTTGGAGCTCAACAGCATCTGGCTCCAAGAATTCACATTTGAGGTCCTGGAGTATGTTCTTCCATCTGACCTCAAACAACGCCTCACCTATTTCTCTTAGAGCCCTCGTCCATATGATGAACTACGGGACGCCGTCTTACGGTTTTGTGGCGTTGAACACCACCTTCGACAAGCGACCGACCACACAGAAGGTGCTTGTTGATCTGCGCTGATAAAGCCTTCCTCGCGGTTCCCCTCGACCGCATCTCGTCCAGCGCTATGCCCCAACAACGAGGTAGGCGACCTTCCTACCACAACCGACTGTGCTGACGTATTGCAGTGTACGCCACCCGAAGATCGGCCTTTGGTTGACTGGTTGGTGCCTGAGGACACGTCGGTGAACACGACAACTTCAGCGCCTACTGACGCAGCGTGCGCCGCCCAAACCAGCGTTATCTGTAACCAATTCGCTGACACCACGTGTGCACCGTAACCGAACCAGCTGTCATCTCCCAAGCCAGCAGCAAAGCTACCACCAGCTTGGCAACGACTGCGGATGACGCTCCAGATCTGCCTGCAGTGGAGCGCCCCATCGTGATCCACCGGCCACGAGGGCATATGGTCAGCATGCCATCCCGCACCCAAGTCCCCTGTTCCGGCTGAACAAGGTGGTCCTGTATCTACGTACACGCCGCCCCATGCCCTGGCACAGCTTGAGCCTTCTGCGATGCACGACTAGCTGCCGAACCCCTCTGAAAACAGCGCGGAAGAACTTGGGCCAAATCAGCACTCCCGACATAAATTTCAACGACGGAGTCGTTATCACGAGTGCTGCTCAAGTACAGGCGACAGAGATGTGCCGGCGTCGGTACCATCCAGGTGCATCACGAGCTCCTGCCACCAAGCCATCTCTGTCCAACGCGCCTACCTGCCGCTTCCTCTACAGCCCGTCGGAAATCGCAGTGTGCGTTGCAGTGCTTTTCTTCCGGCATGCCGTTCTAGGGACCATCGGCCTGCTCACTCACCCAATGCAGGCAGCGTCAACTTCTCACCAACGTTCGCGCCTGCGCTGATCTCCCATGACTTGTGACGCCTGCCCACACGAGCCGTCAATGAGCTCCGCATCGCACTCAGTGAGCCGTCTCCTCAGTGGCGGCCACTGGTGTCGTCGATGCTCGTTGCCACAAGTGCATGGACATGTCACGTCACTGCTGCCTACAACATCTGTTCGGCGCGCATTTCGTCCAATTCGCGGCTCCCAGTGTCGCCCTCTCAGATACCCAACGTTTTTGAGGGTAACGACTCGGACTTTCCCACTGGCAAACCAGGGACTGCCGCTTTTGTACATAGTGTCCATCCCTCTTGATTTTTTTTGTACATGTTACAAATCGCTCAAAGCGCTAGGGGAGGGGGGGGGAGCCGAAGCAGCGTCGCGCCAGTCTTGGCCAGCTGCCAAGACTGGCGCTACACCAGCCACGAGGACTTGAGAACGGTCAAGCCTGGCTGGACGCTGCAGCTGCTACCTCACCTATGCTCGCGTCTCAAATAAAAGCTGCGACCACGGCACGCCCTCATGAGCTGCCATCTCGCCTCTCCTTCTTCAACAAGGCATTCTTCCCCGGGGCGCTTACACCCCCATAGCGCATGCGCGTCCTCTCCCCCTCTCTCGCCTCGCAACATTGCCGCCGGCAGCGTCTGTTAGCTAGTTACCTGATTGGAAAAAATATGACCGCCTAAGCACTCCGTACCAATGGTTAACCAGTGAAACCTGAAACGTGTGGCCCCGTGTATAGCAGTGGGCGCAATCCGACGTGGCACAGAATCATTTTACAATTATTGTTCTTAGGTGCGTGAACATTGGCATGCAAGTTTGTATATTGATGTGTATTGAAGTATAGATATGAAATGAAATAAAAATTACATTACAATATAATTACGAATGTCTTTACTAATGTCTTTACATTTCTTGCGGCTTCAACGTCAAGACATTTCGCCCATGACCCCCAGCCAATAGCCGCGGGGTCGCTAATGGGAATAGGTTGGCAGGCCCGATTACTGTATTGGCAGTCCGCGTGTCAGCGTAAGCGCTCCGTTTTCTATTATACAAACAAAGAATGTTCTTATAGTTTAACGTCCGGTGCCTGAAGCCTCACGGATAATCTTCAAACGAAAACACCTGGCGCAGCAAATATGATGGTTCTTAGTGAACTAAAAAAAATTAAGGGCAGGCCATTAGATCTGGTGCCAAGCATGCAGTGATTGCGGAGCTAGGTGGCCGTTTTTGTTTCTCTTTATTTTTCTCTCTCTACTGATTTTTTCTCTTTCTTTTTCGTGTTTCATTTATTTCTTTTTCTTGCTATCTAACAGTTTTTGTCTCTCGTGCTATTTCTATTTTGTTCTGTTTACTCTCTTTCTATCTCTCTCGCCGTATTTCTCGCTTCCGCTTTACTTCGGGACCTCCTCCTGTAGTAACCATGCTACTCGTAATTTCATGATGTTACAATAAACTTCCCACACTGTCTCTGTCTGTCACTCTTCATCCTGCAATTTTCTCTTGCTTTCTATGCTAAGCTTCCCCCTCTTTCCTTCTCCTTTTCCACCTCCTCGCTCTCACTTGCCCTTTCCATATCCTCGCAATACTATTGTGTACAACGCTACGCTATGTATGCTAGCGTGGCTGGATACGATGCTCACCCTTCGATCATAGGTACGAGGCTTGATATCCCACCTACGCTGAGAAATCTTTCTTTTTAACGAGGATGCTTCTCTTCCTCTATCTTACCTCTTTATTTTTTTATCTGTTTATCTCTCAGACCTCGTTCTCTCACCTATAAAAATTATTACATTCTATGCCAGACAAACTGGCGCACATATTCTGGAAGCGAAGCAAAAGATGAGGACCAAGAGAGTACACGCCATTTCGTGATGATAATAATTTTCTTGGGTGGATCACGACGGATTCTCATAAACTTTGTGTGTGTGTGTGTGTGTGTGTGTGTGTGTGTGTGTGTGTGTGTGTGTGTGTGTGTGTGTGTGTGTGTGTGTGTGTGTGTGTGTGTGTGTGTGTGTGTGTGTGTGTGTGTGTGTGTGTGTGTGTGTGTGTGTGTGTGTGTGTGCGTGCGTGCGCGCGTGTGCGCGCGTGTGTGTGTGTGTGCGTGTGCGTGTTTTCAGGTGTCATAATGTCTTCGTCTGTGACACCTTTCATAACTGTTTCCTATATAAGCACGGACACATAATTTCGAGGGCGAAACGATGAGCAAGGTGGATTTATGCGGAGAAATGCACAACATCTGCGAGATATCAAAAGGCATACATGACCTGTAACATATTTAAAATCAATTTAAAAGTGCACGCCACGCAACTGAACGAAACGTGGAGCCACTCGCAACATCGACATCAACGCAGGGGGCAATGTAAATAAACCTACGTCACCAGTTTGTGTTGCCTGGTTGCTGACACGCGCTTGGCGCTTTATACTGCGACTTCCTCCTGCCTGCCTGGGGTTTCGCGTGTGCTGAATGGGCTGGCTGTCGGTGCGCCACTCACCCCCGTATTCACAAACACTCCTCGACTCGACATTCACCCTTCACTTGACAGAGTTGAGCATTGCGCCGGTGCTCGTTGGAAAGTGATGCTGCTCTACTCAAGAATCACAGCAGATTATCGCTGATATGCAGGGACTTTCCCTGCCTAGAGACGGCGCTCCCATCGGCCATCTCGAGTGAAGGTGAAGTGTTGAGTGGAGGGACGTTCTAGAATACGGGGGTCACTCTCAAGCTCTCGTACGCGGTGCCCGCGTCGTAGTTTTGTGAGGTCACTTGGTCAGCTGTGTTTACCATGCACCCCAGAACAGCTCCTTCCCAGGTAACTGTTCTTCGAAACCTAAATTGAGACTGGGCACTCTTAAAACAAATCCAAAGAAATAACCCTCATGCACTCACGCATACGAGCTTTCCAGCCATGATAAGTGAATCATAAGCTACCTGATGCAACCCCAAAAAATAGGGTGCAAAATTTTTGTCTCAGTGCATGCTTCTTTAAGTGCGTGTGCATTGAGCTGATTTAAGTATTGTTTTACGAGACGCTTACCGCACTCCCCTTTCCATTTCCTCAGTTGATCTGCTCATGGAGGATCTCATTAGAACTGAACTACCAAAGCTACAACTTCTTCAGCATACGAGTGAAATATGCTTCAAAGAATGGGACCGCCGCAGCAGACAAGAGCATCCCAACGAATCCGAAACGGTACGAGAGCTTAGCCGCAACTTGAAGCCTGGTTGCATAAGTTGTTCCTATCATAATAATGTTTTAGTTTTTTAAATTCTCTGTATTGATAATTATTATTTAATGTGCTGGTCAAGTGCGCTTCCGTCAAGATAAAAAAGACTGTCGTTAGTTGCGAAGTCTACGAAAACAAAAATACTGCAAGTCAACATGCTTGATAGACCAAAGTAGGCAATGTTCTTCGGCAAGTTAGAGCCATAATCTATTTTTACTGTCATACGAGTAAGATCAATGGCAGCCTCAACTCGCCGAGTTGAATCGTCTATATCTTTTCATTTTTTTAAATCATGGTAAATGACTACAGGTAATGGCTTCGTTTTATTCATAGCCGCAAATTTAGTGTCTGCGTGTATTGAGGCAGTGAAAGATGCTTCCGGAACAGCGCGGAACTCTCTGCCACTTCTGTAACTTGCGTGAAGAAAACTCACCTCCCGTGATTCCTTCTGGGGTTCTTCGGCCTGCAAACAGGAGGCAATGTCTAGTTTTGAACAAGTGGTTGCCAGTAAAACAGTAGTTTACACGTACGACGGAAACTCAATTTGACGTAGAACATGTGACGTCTCAGCATTTTGGCTTACAAGGCGGTGTTGTGATTTCTGTATGCGTCGCCTCAAGGGAATGAGTGTTTTCGAAATCAAGTTTTGTCTCCGAACCTAAGTGATTGCCGTGCACTGTACTCTTACTCAAAGTGGCGGCAAGGCATATATATATATATATATATATATATATATATATATATATATATATATATATATATATATATATATATATATATATATATATATATATATATAGATGAAATAGATGATCAGAGTTTCTTCTGGCTACCGTAGTAAAAGTTATAAACTTCGAGAATAGTGCAGTATAGGAAACAAAACAATAAAATATTTATTTATACCTAACAGTTTCGGCTGGTGGACCAGCCTTCTTCGGAGGATGTAAGTGAAATGATACAAGTTCCCGTAGCAGAGGGTCACCCTCACAGTTTAAAGACCCTCCAAAAAAAGAGCGAGAAAAAGACAAGCGGGCGAACGAGGTAGCAACAGACAACAAGAAGCAGAAGAAGGAGAGGAACTAGAAAGGAGCGACGGAGAGCCGCCGTTTCCGGCGGCTCTCCGTCGCTCCTTTCTCCGTCACGTCGCCCAGTCATCGTAGCGTTATATATATATATATATATATATATATATATATATATATATATATATATATATATATATATATATATATATATATATATATATATATATATATATATATATATATATATATATTACTAACACTTCCTGCAAAGAGCTGCTTTACGTTCTCTTCTTGAGCTAATGACACCGAATGGCCTTATAACATTCAGGATTCGCTATGGCGAATGCATCGCATGCATCATACATCTATGTGCCAAATGAACATCCTAATGCAAGGCGACAATGCGGTCGTACATACTGTTCACCGGGGAATTCGGGCTATAAGTTACGTTGTATCTTGCGCGGCATGTCGCGCCCTTTTACTATAGACGTCATATAACGAACTAGATGAGTTCTAGATTCCCAGCAGTACAGAGTTCTTGGGTTTAACACGGGCAGTGCCCTATAGGAATTCATTTCCTGGGCATTCAACAACGCGTTAAGAAATGCTTGGAAAGCAGTTCTAGATAATGAACTGCTACCACTATGCTGGCATAATGTACATAGTATGGTGGCAGTTGTTCAGTGCATTCCTAAAGACATTATTTAGATGACTTACTGTACCGTCTTCAGCATCCCTGGGTTATTTTTACACTGCTTCAAAATAGCAAGGCACACTTACATTTGTACAAGGAGGTGTTGCAAAATAAATGACTCCAATTAGGCTCGCTTTTCCAGACATTGGAATTCATGGCTCATCAAAGGTTATAGTTTCGGAAAATAAATTATTACCAGAAAATTAGTGCATGTCATTGAGGAGCAAGTTTTGGCATAAGCAAATATGTGTATTTGGACTTTTCAATTTCCGTTACTCATGATATCATGATATCATTATTTCCTAATTTTTATTTGAAGGCATCAGTACGAGCCCCGATACATGAGGGCATCGTGCACTCTCCATACAAGATATCCGACGTGGTCGAGCTGTCATTTTTTGACTTCCTCGCAGAAAGCCTCCGCTCCCACGGAAAGAAAATCGCACTGGTGAGAATGTTTCTATTTATAAAGGTCCAGTAGATAACGTTTTCAGATAATAGAGCTTTCGCTATATAGAGCTGCCTTAAATTGATGAGTTGGGGAATGAAATGCGCTTATTTCTAAGGCACACACATGCACAGCACCCCGTCCCATTTTTGTAAGATTTCTTTCATTGTATTACAGCCAAGAAGAGTAATCGTTGGTTGCGAGCAACGATCACTTTTTATGGTAATCTAGTCTTTAGTTTTGAGATGATTTTAGGGCTGGCAAAACAAAACATGACAGATACATCTGTACCACATTAAACGCGCTGATGCCAAAAGAAGTCTTCTTCAAGAAATCTTGTCCTTCGAGAGAATTGACAATGATATTGGTGTGGAGCACCTTATAATAAACCACGCATCAAAATTGAAAAACGAAAAGCAAACGAATGAGGGAAAGACAGAAAGAAAAGCCAAAAATAACAAAAACAAGAAAATAAGCCGAAAGAAAAGGAAAAGAGGCAGCAAAAGCTGTAAAATTCAAAAAGAAGAAAGGCAGAAAAAAACGCAGAGAAAAAACCAAAGAAGGATGTCCTCTCTCAGGCATTACTAGTGTGAAGCCGGCCTAATTTTTCTTTGGTAGATTTTGTTTTTGCAATTACACTCTCCTGTTAGAAATTGACCTATGTATACCATATCGCGAATACACTCTGAGTGTTGGTTTTTAATCGTGAAATATTTCTCTTTCTAGATGTTTTATGCGTTTTTTGTCGTTGTCATATTGCTATGCTTTCAAAGTGATAGGGAGGACAAAGAACGGTTGAATTGTTGGCACTTGTTCCCATTGGCCACACACTTTTTCTGCGTTCCGTCGCATGCTAAACCAGTAGAATCGGCACCAATGGCGTTGGTACGTTTTGATGCAACCCATGTGCGCATTGGTTGCGTTCCAGCGGCATCAGCACGCTGGTGGCTATATACTCTCGCAACGAACGGCAAAGTAAAAATTCCCGCAAGAGCAGCGCCCACCGATCAAGGCTACCGGACAGGTCAGGTAGACTAAGCAAACAATAAAGTGAGTGGGGACCAGTAACAATCGTAAAGTGGCATTCGTATATGGATGTGCACCTCGCTGGGACAGTGGCTAGGGTGCTCGGATGCTGACATGAAGGTGGCGTGTTCGATCCCGGTCGTGGCGGTCACATTTCGATGGAGAAGAACTGCAAGAGCTCTGTGCACTGATGGATGTCAGTGCAGGGTAAAGAACACCAGATGGTCAAATTTTTCGGAGCCTCCCATAAAGGCGTCTCTCATAGTCGTACCTTGGTTTCGGGACGTCAAACTACCGCTATTATTATAACTCCTATTAATTATTAGAGATAAGAGTAGAACTATAATGGTGAGCAAGAGCCACAAAGAAGAGCTCAGTGACGGTGCAGTTCTGTTCAGCCTTGTGCAACGAACGGCTGGCGAGTATAGGAATGGCATACTCGTCGCCACCGAAACGCGGCGTGAGTACGGTGCCGATTCCAACTGCGTTGGTGTACAGCGTTGCTGTGGCAGAAGGATCAAAATGACGCAGTTTGGATCACGCATAGGGTAGGATTCTTAGTTTTTGAAAATAGCAATCGCTATCTGCTGTCAAGGTGAATTACGTAGTTAAGTCCGAAGGTACCAGGTTCACTCTCTGAAGGTGAGAAGTTATCTTTTCGTGCACTCTAATATCTTGTCATTTTTGTTTCAATTACTAATAATAGCAACGCTACAAATATGATTAGAAGTAACACTGTTTTTGGCTTGATTGCCAATTACTTCTCCGGAATTATCCTCCTAACAAAACAAAAACTTGTCCTTCGAATAGTTTTTCCACTTGGTTCATTCACGTCAAGCAGAAGACTTGATGCATTCAGGTATCACGCGAGGAATCACTCGTGAGTAACAAGCTTGGAAAAGATCATGTACTTCGTAAGGCCAGCTGGTTGAAAAGGCACCGCCATGGCTCCAATAGGCGTTGATTAACGATGCCAAGTTTAAACGCACAGAGATGCCCAATAAATGGCATAGGAGGATGAACATCGCCATAGCTACAATGGAAGAGCGTTATTCGAACATTGCAGGTTCGGTCCCTTTCACCGGTAAGCTACTGTTTAGTTCACGTTATTTCCTTTTATTGATATCAAAAATATGCGTGGTCGAGTGAAATTCGGAACTAACCCGAATACGAATCGAATAGTGGTCATACCAAATCAACCGCGAATACTTATGAAATATTATTCGAACAGATTTGAATAGTAAGGCAACCACTTTGAAGAGACCGCTATAATTTTACAGCCTATATTCTAACAAATATTCCCCTACTTTAACGAAGCAACATCTCCGTTACACTTAACAAACAAAACATGTCATAATATTGTAAACAGAGGTACGTTTTTACTCTGTAGTGACTGGAGCCCTCGAGCTATTGTTTACCTGTTGGGTTAATAGAGCAGTAACTTGAGTGTTCGAGGTGGTTCTCCGTCAGCTAGTACTTTATGGGTAACACTAAGACTTGAACTTCGAGGAACATTCCATAAATTTCATGGTTCTCGCTGGCCGTAACCTCCTTGGTTTTAGAAGGGTGGGGCCCACGGGACGGCTCTTTGCTCTCCTATAGTATACTACCAGATACTCTGAATCGTTAACTTTTTTTCCAAACACAGCCAGTTGGAAGCGAAAGTTGCTTCATCTGGTGATGAGCAGCGCTTCGATAGTGTCGTAAATGCTTAACTTGCATGAATATTGCCAATTCACTAATTAAACGAACAAAAATAGTCATTGGCTCTTCCAACTTGTTATAAATGCGAAACATTTTTTGTGAATGGCTAATACTTTGGCGTCTATCTGCGTATCTATCTATCTAGCCGCTTGCATCTGAGTGCTTTCGGGAACACCCCCTTAACTTGGCGTGAATTAGAATCAGTATGTGAAGGTACGCTGGTTTGACTACTATGACGCCCTGGCCAGGACATGAATAATGTCACAATCTCGTCGCGTACGTCATCAAACACTTCCCACCAGAGAGTCACAAACCTCCGGGCGGGTATGTCCCGCTTGGGTGTTTTGGTATGCAGGTGCGCTGGTATGGTGCGCTAGTACTGACACTTGTTCTCTACTTAGGAACGACGAGAACACACATGGGTAATTTTGACGCGTGAGCGTTAAGAAAAACCTAACATCGGCAGCGTTGATCCGATCACTACAAGGAATAAATGTCAGGGACCCAGCAAGAATAGAAACCAAGCATTGTGCGTGGCAATCAAGCATTCTCCCACAAAGGCACGCCAAGTCTCGGAACTACTTTTCATATAGACCCTAATCTTCGTGAAAGGTCAGTAGTGGGTGCTGTGCTATCCAATTGGATAAGCATTACATATGTACCCCTATTATACAGCCGTCACATCGGGCTAACGTCAATTGCAGCTAGTTGCCATGCGCTGAAATAGATTTATGTAACAGTGTCAAGAGTTACCACACACGTGATCACCAGCGCTTCATATCAGCTTATCACTTCTGGTGTTGCTAATACTCGTGTTCCTGTTGTCATTGTTGCGCAAGCGCAAAGAAGTGGTTCTATGAACACCTGCCACCCTACAACACATGTTTGTGCGTGCAATATTTATACAAATATTTACCGGTCATTTCATGACGTGTAGCTTAATAAAAAATTGGCCTGGTACCTGCATGTTAATCTGTAAATGTCGTTGAAAGACGATAGTGTTGCGTGTGGAGAGAGTGAACAAAACATTTATTTTATGTTCTATGCAAGAAAATCGGTGAATGGTATTCTGGAGGCGCTGCGTTAGAGTGCCTCGAGCGTGCAGCGGAGGTGAACGAGCGCATCAAGTCACGTCACACGTAAGACATGAGCGCTATCTGGTAGTTTTCTTAGAAAACGAAACGCGCAGCTCTGAGACAGGCGTGGGCGCCCACCACCGTGTTGTCTTAGCAAAGCGTTTACGGTCCTTAGAAGTACTTATGTATGCTGTTTCTAGTAAAAGACGCACATACAGAATATATACGTGTTGTTATGGTGCCTCAGATATGTGCAATAATTGCTTTTAAATTCAAAGCATTTCTTAGCGAACTTCGGTGACTTTGAGCGCATCTATCTATCTATCTATCTATCTATCTATCTATCTATCTATCTATCTATCTATCTACCTCTATCTATCTATCTACCCATCTACGACTTTTAGCTCTCCGGGCCGTTTCGATAATGATATCAAAAACAAACTCGGTATGGCATACCTTGACTGTATCACGAGCATAGTTGACTACTCATAACATGAAAATCACGACACGTACGGCATGAATGTCATGATTTATATTTCATGGTCCTCCTGTTCGTGCGTTGGTCTTATTTACATGAAATGTTGCAAAACTTGTATAGTATGACATGATTTCATGGTGAACACAAGCGACAGACCCTAACCTGAAAATTATGACATGCGTGTCATGTGACATGACTACGTGTTACGCTCATTATGCGCTCGCGGTCATTTCGCTAGCGTCACATATACCGAATTTGGCATTACAATACGTCAATTGATGACGGAGGTATGTAACTGGTGCAAACATGATAATCATGAGATGCGTATCATGTAACAACATGACTACATGCCACGTTCATGATGTGCTGGTGGCCGTTTTGCTAGCTTCACTTATACTAAGTTTGGTAATATGGGACGTGAATGGATGAAGAAGGTATGAGACTGGCGCAAACATGATAAACATGAGATGCGTGTCATGTACACACATGACTACATTCTACGCTCGTGATGCGCTCGCAGCCGTTTCGCTAGCTTCACATGTACCAAATTCGGTATTACATGACGTCAATGGATGACGAAGTTATATGACTGGTGCAATCATGATAATCGTATAATGAGCGTCATGTGAGAACATGACTACATGCCACAGTCAAGGCGCCAATACATTTCGACATGACGCGGTGCGCGTGCTGACCGGCGTTCATTTCGTCGCGTCACGCTAGCATTGCCACGCCAGGCGCCGCTTGCTTTGATGCATGCGCGTTTCGGCGCATCCGGCATCCCACCTTCTCGAAAAGAGGCAGACGCAGTGTTGTCTGGGTAACGCATCGGTGCGAAATGCAGCATGTCGCATTTCACCCCGGTTGCCATCAGGCCGCGCCGATGGACGCCGGTCGCGCCTATAGCGTCGGACTATATATGGAGTGCTCACGTTTTGCTAACATAGCTTCCCTGTGCCCAGCGTGCGCGCACGTCACCATTACGTTGGAGTATATTGGACCCTCCATGATGCACTCGCAGCCGTTTCGCTAGCTCCCCATAAACCAAACTTGCTGTTACGTGACGTCAATGGCTGACAAACATGATAATCATGACACGCATGGCATGCAAAAACATGAACACACACCACGTTCATAGCATGCTCGCGGCTGTTTCGCTAGTTCTACATATACTAAATTTGGCATCACGTGACTTGAATAGATTATGAAGGTAAACGACACATTCAGACAGGATAATAATGACACGGAAGTCATGTACGACATAATTTACCTCCACCTCGTAACGCTGTGGTGATTTTAGTGACATATCATTTTACCTTCCTCATTCGTGCTTCGCATATCATGGACTCTCGCTGTACGTGGGATCTGCCAATTTTTTAATCGGCAATCGCACAAGTATGAGCGCTGAATCTTGAGCAACATTGGTGGGCGCTGCTGATTGGCTCGGCTGTTTGGCGTATCGACTGGTACCGTTCAGAGTTACCGATACCGTTAGGGGTGGGCAAACAGACAAATGTACAGACAGACAGACAGACAGACAGACAGACAGACAGACAGACAGACAGACAGACAGACAGACAGACAGACAGACAGAGACAGACGCAAACAGACAGACACAGACAGACAGACACAGACAGACAGACACAGACAGACAGACACAGACAGACAGACACAGACAGACAGACAGACAGACAGACAGACAGACAGACAGACAGGCAGACAGACAGACAGGCAGACAGACAGACAGGCAGACACAGGCAGGCAGACACAGGCAGGCAGACACAGGCAGGCAGACACAGGCAGGCAAGCAGACACAGGCAGGCAGACACAGGCAGACACAGACAGGCAGGCAGACACAGACAGGCAGGCAGACACAGACAGGCAGGCAGACACAGACAGGCAGGCAGGCAGACACAGACAGGCAGGCAGACACAGACAGGCAGGCAGACACAGACAGACAAGCAGGCAGACACAGACAGGCAGGCAGACACAGACAGACAAGCAGGCAGACACAGACAGACAAGCAGGCAGACACAGACAGACAGACACAGACAGACAGACACAGACAGACAGACACAGACAGACAGACACAGAGAGACCAAAATTTTTGTGACGAAAAAAGTGCAAA
The DNA here is from genome assembly GCF_043290135.1 of Rhipicephalus microplus. Taxonomy (NCBI): domain Eukaryota; kingdom Metazoa; phylum Arthropoda; class Arachnida; order Ixodida; family Ixodidae; genus Rhipicephalus; species Rhipicephalus microplus. The sequence continues at coordinate 88,450,670 of NC_134706.1, forward strand.
ATGGTCACTTTCTCTCTGCGTGGTTCGCATAACGTCGATTTCCAAGGTATATGTGGGATCTGCTGAAGTCTTTCCTAGGAGTTTTTCGGAGTGGTCTGATTATTCTCGAATTATTAAAAAAGTATTCTGCAAGTATTTGATCCAAGTACCGAATTATTACCACGGGATTCGGTTAGTTATTTGATATTTCAGAATCGTGCCACATACCTAATCAGGATGACTACAAATAACATCCCCTTAGCTATATATTAGGGGCGAAGCTGAAGTGACTTTGAACTTTGAAAAGAGAAAAAGGAATATCAAGCGCAGTTCGTTACTGCCTCTCTCAAATGAGGACACCTCCACAGTTCTGTCCAGGGGATGGGGTAATTGTAATTAAATCGAGAGGAGAAAACTTGGCGAAAAAAGGTAGAGGAGAAAAAAAACGCATTCAAACTGCGAGTCGTGCGCGCGCAAGAAGACACGTACGTTACACGCAGTCAACTAAGATTACCACCAAGAAGGCCGGGGGTACAGTTATGTGCACTTTTTAACACGAGCCAAAAATGAACTCGCGAAATGCAGTCGGTTCAACCAGGGAGAGGCCAAACCGTTCAGCCATGGACTCGAAGGCGAGCAGGAGCACAGCACAGAAATTGCGCTCGTGGGAGCCAACTGGGAGAGCCCTGAACGCCATTTGAAATCCCGAAGCAAGCCCACTGAGGATTTCATTCCTGGTTTTGATGTCAGCTTGCTGCGAGGTCGAGGTAGCGGGCTCAGTCGTCGTGCTTCTAATGACGGTGACAGGAACCAGCGGTTGTGAAAAAGCGCGCGGTGTCTGCATCGCCTTCGAGGGCTTTCGGACGACGGTAGGGGCCGGCTGAGCTGTGGATGAGCGCGGGGGCATCGTCGTTGCTGTGGGGACGACAGGCGCACTCGTTGTGGGACGAGAGGCCGCCTTCGTGGCCGTGTCACTGATACCGGCAAGCGCATCTCGGAAGGAGCGTTCCTTGATGATGGAGGCGTTGCTGCCAGGGGACCTAGCCTGCTGCAGGGCTTGGCGGTGAGTCACGGTGCCGTCGGTTCAGGATATGATGACCGCAGCCCTGCGATAGGACTGCCAGGCTGGACAGCGCGGCTAGGTTGCAGCATGTTTCCCGCGACAGTTTATGCAGCGAGGATGTGCTGCACACGATCCTGGGGCATGCTTGTTGCCGCAGCGCAGGCACCGTTTGTCTCGAGAACAGGTGGCGGTTGCGTTTCCGAAGCGGCTGCAACGGGAGCGCTGCAGGAGCCGGGGCTGGCGGGGTCGAACAGGGCGCCTTTGTTTGTAAAGCAGTATATCCGGTGGGACGGTAGTCGATAGAAGGTGAGGGTGAGGCTGTTGCCTCTGCGTACACCAGACACGAGGGGCACTGGTGAAGCAATGTTGTCGGCGAAATCCTCGAAACGGATCGTTGGGTCCACTCCAAAAACCATGCCAACACAGGTGTTCAGGTCGAGTTGTTTGGCTTCAACCTTGGTCTCGTAGATTGTCCTAACCTGGAGTAGGGCAGTCAGATCAGTGGTAGGGTGGGTGTCGACAGCAGCGAAGTTGCGCCGGCAATTGACCCGCACTCGCTGAGTAGCTGGAAACCCCGAAAGGAAGGCGGTGATCGCGTCGTTCAATGCAGCCAGGAAGTTAGCCTTCTTCCCGGTGGGCCGAAAGACGATGGTGGCCGCGCATTCACCTGGAGAAAGGTAACAACGACGTGGGGACCATCAAAACGCGGAGGCGTGCTTGGGGGCACGCCGCGCTCACTGGAGGCGGACGCCGTTTGCTCGGCAGCTGCAGTAGTTGAGGACGAGATGAGGAGGTGTTGCTGCCAGGGGGGTATCCCTCGGAGATAACCACAGCCGTGGCAGGAGAAGAAGAAGCTCCGGTATGCACCATCGCTTTGTTCGAAGCCGGGAGAGGGCGGCATTGTGATGGCTGCTGACTTTCTGTGGCTGGGTTTTCTTGAAGCGTGCCGGCTTGAATTGTGCCTGCTGCTGCTGTGTTGGCACTGAATATGATGCCTAGGCTGCCACGACGGCATCCTGTTGTGGTGTTTTCTTCCAGTTGCCTCGCTGAGGCGCCATATGTAGCCCTTAAAAGGGCTGCGCGCTAAGAGCACGGAGCGAAGATCGAGGTAAGGACGAGAGCGCCAAAACACGCGTCCTTCTCAGTTGAAATCTCCATAAGGCGTATGTCGGTCGTCATCTGTATGTAAGCATGTATGTAGTACCCACCTCACAGCATATCCACGGAGTAAATTATGATGTATGGGGTGAAGCTTTGGAGAGTTTTATCGGCAAACCGTGAGTCATCCGCTGGCGGCGTCCACCCGTCGTCTCTCTTTCTGTTTGACGCACGGACGGACGCGTAGACGCACGCATGAACGCAGGGATCGACGCATGGACGAACCCATGGATGGACGCACAGGTGCATGGACGGACAAAAGCACGGACAGTTGGATGGACTTACTGACGGACGGACGGATGGATGTACGGATGAACGCATGGACGGAATGAATGGGTGGACGTACGGATGCAGGTAGAGACGAACGCATGGACGGACGGAGGCGTGGACGAACTGACGGACGCTTCGCCCCACTCATCATCATTCACTCCATGGATATGCTGGGATTTTTTTTTTCTTGAACGTCTATTATTTCTCATTATACAGCGGGAGCTCTTGTGAGATCACAGCAAGGGTTGCTTGCGCAGTAGTCGCATGCCGCCGCTACCACCGGTGTACATAACCACTGTCATGCGAAGTGAAACTTGGAGAATAAAACACCGAGGTCACGATGGCATTCAAACCCGTGTACCCTGCGTGCCAGCCCAGTGTTTTACCACTGAGCCACGCCATTTTTTCATGGTATTTATTAAAGTACTTGCGTAATAAAGCCAAAAAAACAAAAGAAAGTACAATCACATGGCGACAATAAACGCTCGAGCGTTACTGATAAACTCTCAATGCTTGGAACTCTGTTGGTTGATCGATGTGTGGGGTTTAACGTCCCAAAACCATAATATGATTATAATGCAGTAGTGGAAGGCTCTAGAAACTTCGACCACCTGGGGTTCTTTAACGTGCACCCCAATCTGAGCACACCGGCCTACAACATTTCCGCCTCTATCAGAAATGCAGCCGCCGCAGCCGCGATTCGATCGCGTGACCTGCGAGTCAGGAGTCGAGTACCTTAGCCATTAGACCACCACGGCGGGCGAACTCTGTTGCGAACTGACCTTCAGCAGGCTTCATGACGGGAAAGGAATCGCGTCAATATCAGTAATAAAGCATTTCATAACAGGCTATAGGATCATTGGGCGCGAAACAATGTGAATTGCGTAACGAGTGGGTCATCGAATGCTTCCACCCATTACTAAAGCTTCAGACACAATTCTTCAGCGTCAGCCACAGCATCCAAAATTGCACAAATTTCCTTGCACGTGCACAGCAGGTGCCACGCTTAGGATGGCATATACTACACAAAAGTTACGATGATTTAAGACGTAGTGGGTACCCGAAAGTGCGCGTAGAGCAGTTTCCCAAAGTGTGTTTAAAAAAGCCTCTGCAAGGCCACTCCTCCAGCTTTCGCTGCGACTTTGCTACGCATTCCGCACTGGCCTGGTGGTGTTTTTTTTTTTGTCATACAAAAACAGCATGACAAGTTTAAAACTTTGGGATACATTTCAAAATAAACGAAGGAATGCAAAAATACCTCGTGCTTGTTGTACGTAAGTGAGAGAGATCGGTGGTCATCATCCTGTTCAATTATTCTACAAGCTCCATGATAACTGGCGCGAACACTATTTTAAGACCGTCATGAAACCAGCACCAAGTCTATAATGAGCCTACTGGGAATGATGATATCAGGTAGCGTTGAAATGGCAAATTTTATTTGAGGTAGATTTATTTGCATGTGCAGTTATTTCAGCAAAGTCGCATATATTTACTATCGTGCACAGCCCTGCACACTACAGTGTACCCTGTATGACAACACGGATGATGCAGTGCCTCTCAAAAATTTACACTTTCTCTAACTAACCTTCTGATTCTTAAGAATCGCGTATCCTGTAGAAACTGCAAATTCTTCGGTAGCTGAACAACTGCCCGTAATACGACTAAAACTGGAGCATTCTTTTTGCATCGGCATATGTTACTATCCCTTTAAAGCTTTCCAACATTCCTCTCTTTTCTTTGTGATGCATATCTGCACTAGACTGATGAACACAGAACGGTCACCTACGAAGAACTTGTGAAAAATCTCCGCTGCTGCGCCGCGCTGTATCAAGCGCACAACGTTGGTCCGGGCGACAAAGTCTACTGTCATTTCGGCAACAGCATCGAAGCTTTTGTGGCGCTCTACAGCATCACTGTTGCCGGGGCAACCGTAGTGCTGAGTGATCCTGAATACAAAGAAGGTATGGCACGATTATTACACATATATCGAAACGGAATCGGTCGACATCGACACGCTGTATAAAGATGACTTCTCGCGAATGCACGATTTTCAAATCACGTGCCAATGGTAGGAAATAACTAAAAGTGAGACCGTCACAGCAATTCGGTTTGCTTGACTACAAAAGTTTGCGTGATATTTTGCTTCGAAATTCAATTACGCTTACACAAGGTTCGTTGGCTCAGCATACTAGATTCAGTGATAATGAGTTGCCTGATAGACATCAAAAAAATTCGTGGGAAGTGAATAAAGTTGTACACGTTAATTTGCGCACGTTAAGATACAATACAGCACATAGTTTCCGGCTAAAAATGAGCGATGGTTCTTGCACGTGTGCGATAAAACGTGTCATATTTTTAATGGTTTATTTCTTACAACAATAATAGCGAATAATACACAAGTGTTTCACGAGAACTTAGTGTCAGGAAAGCAAGTGAAGAAGCAGGCTGGTGGACACAATAATGAAGAAAACTTCAAATGCACAAAAAAGAACCAACTAATGTTCACAGCGGGATTATATCTGAAATATAGTACAGCCCTAGCAGGGCGGCAATATTTATATTACTAAATATGACCAAGTCGTTACTTATCTCCTGAATGCAGGCTGATTACTTGTAAAATTACGAACACTGGTGCAGCCAACATTACGCAAGTCTTTACGGAAAACTATATGGCACAGAACAAATCATTAGCACCGGTGACAGCTTTATGAGAGTTATATTTGCTAAAAGGGAGTTTATTCATTAATGAAGTGTGACGTGCGATTCTTATGAACCAAAATAAGCTGCCTTTTGGTTGTAATACCGATTAACCGAAAACTGTGTGATGCGCCTCTAGTGTATTGTACAAAATTTTCTCGTTTCTGCGGCGTAATCTTAACTACCAAGAATACAAATTGCATCTATGGTAAAAAATGAGAAAAGTACATTTACTTCTTAAAACCTTTTATAAAAATGTCTCAGTAAATAAAATATATCTGGACGTTATATGAGTAGCAGAGCTTCGCAAAGTTATTTTCTATATCTGAGAATGGACTGCTTGCCTCATCTTCCCATCCAAGGAGAAGTTCAACACCAGTTGGAAAGTAGTGACGCAACGCATGTTGTCACCGATCTGCGTCACTCAGCCAAGTTCAACCCCAGAGACATTCGAAGCCGCATTAAGGTATCTATCATCTCAATTCTGGGTTTCCCATTCTTTATTTATGCTGGTTTGTGATAATGTACGACCGGAGAAACGGCCTAATAGCCCAGGAGCCATGAGCTCTCACGCGAAAACTTTCAAAAATTACCATTCCCATTGGTCGGATGAAGAAAGCTATCTGTTGGCAACATCGTCAGTTGTCTGGTGGGATAGAATCAAAGAGCCATTTTACGGTATCGTACCGTTTAGAGATGAGCCACAATTTTAATGTAGTTACTTTGAGAAGTTGTTTGAATTAGACGAGTCCATTTTTTAAGGTGTGTCTTTAAATTTTTTACAAACACACTCATGTGCGTTTCTTGTATGACACCTCGAGGTCAGTACAATTATGAGACAATGAAGGAGCCAGGTTAGGCAAATCGTCTGATATCGCGAAATAGTTCAGAAGATAGTTACTTTTTTCGTGGATAAAACTTGCATGTGGTGTATAGCCACACTGACTAACTCACGTCTCCAATACCGATTTCGTTGACGCAGCAAGCCTGGTAAACTACTGGGACACATGCTCTCTATACTTCCCCCTGCGTGGCCTCGACCGAATCAATCGAATCGCAGGATATTCAATTAGGTTGCCTCGCTCAAAGCTTGAAACACATTTGGATCGATTGAGACATGGCATACTTTGTGGCAGAGATGTGAAAAGACAACACCCGTCGTCCTAAAAACCGCTGGTCGTGGCAGTCGAAAAGCAACCTATAGTGAAGATATAAGACCGTGAGCCATCTGAAAGATTTTCACTTTTTGTAACTTGCTGGTTCTTAGCACATACTTTGTGCATTCGTGCGACAGTAAAATGAGACGTAAATTGCATGAGCGGAAGCCTACCCGCATTCTTTCTTTTTAAGGGACGTTATTTCCGGCTTTGTTTCTAAGAGCTAGGATAGTCACTTATCCCCCCCCCCCCAAAAAAAAAAACTGGGGAAGTGACAATCGGCGTCAACAGGCCACCGGTAACATAAAACAAATGATATTCCTAGATGAGTCGTACGAGGTGTAAAGGTGCTAAATAATGTCAACACAGATCGCACAAATCATCCAATTCTATGACGTCATGAAGACATCTCACTCTGTAATGACAAGATCACCCCTTGGTGAGTGGTGCACCAATCCTGGAAGCACTCGAACACTAGTGTGGTGCAGGTACGCGTAAGGGGGGGGGGGGTGAGTTGGATCAAAGCAATCTTTTGAGATGTTTTCTCATTGAAGTCGTCCTTAGACGAATGTATAAGGAACGCTACGAGTTTCCTTTTTTATCATCTGCGCACGTGTGGGTTACCCCTAAGATTACTGTGCACTACTCTTGAAGAAGATGTCACTGTCGTGAGTCCCCATACCTACGCTCTGAGTATCATCTCAAAAAGCACTCCGCTGTTTCACACACATAGTCTCAGTAATTACGCAAAGATTTTCAATCTGTGTGGACACATGGTTGTTGGAAATCAAAAGCACAATTGGTGTCACATAAAGCCCCGAAAAGAACGCTCCAAATATGATGTGTGTTTAGAAGAAGTGGTTAATGATTTACAGTACTTCGAACTGTATTATGAGAGAGCTCAAAGTCGTCCCACGTGCTATCCGACCGAGCATAGTCGTGAGCTATATATTAGACGTGATCTATTATAAGCGCTTGTGACGCGAATTGTGGATCGACCATCTCATATGCTGCCAAGCTGACTTGTCATACTGTGCAGGCATTTTTTCCTGACACGTTTGATAATTCAAACACATAATTCACATATAAGATCGGTCATCGCGACCATTCTTTATCGATACTCTGCCGAGAGCTGCTTCACTGTGGTCCAAAATTCTTTTTAGCCCTGAATGCCTGCCTGCACCAAAAGACGACAGCTTCGGTAATAGGGTTCTCGAGCATTTTTAGCCACCAATGTTTCTTCCAGGCAATTTTGAGCGTGTTAGATAACCTTGTGGATAAAGCTTGCTTCAATCATTCATGACACTTCTATTTTTTTAATGGCATTCTACAACATATGAGATGACCATTGAATTCCCTACATGTTGTTTCTAGTGCAGTTGAGTGGGAATAAGATACTCAAGAACATTGATGCTATTTCGCTCGTCTGTATGCTTGTGATGCTGTGCTGCTTTTTCAAATCAATGAAAATGAATCCCATTCATACAAAAAACATCTATCCCACTTTGACCTTAACTTAGTTTATAGTACAAACTGTCTAGAAAGTCTGCCCAAAACTTTTTCGGACGTTATTGCGCAAGGTGGAAACTTGGATGAATTTATACAACAAAGTTTGAGATCAAAACATCAGCAACAACAGGATACCTGACGGACAAACTTGCTTCATATTTCTATGCCTTGCACTGTACCTTCAGGCTCGTTTCCACACCCACACTCTAAAAAAATATCGAGTAAAAAGGGTGTCCTTCTGTCCCACAACAATAATCGTCATCAGGCTTGCGTGCGCTTCCTTTCTTGAAAACTCGGCACTGGCCACTTTCCTATCGAGAATTCAATGTAATCCTGATAATGGGCATGTAGATCGTGACCGGAATGTACCGGGCGCGGGGCGATAGCGCAAGGATGGAACGCAATATAGATGACGATTATTGTTGTGGGACAAAATGACACCCTTTTTACTCGCTCTTTTTTTAGAGTGCATGTTCTAGCAATCACCAAGAGGACCACTCATTCATAAATATCGGTAGACTTGGAATTCATTTACCGTTGCTAGCCCCAGCGCTCTTACTTGGCACTTCCAAACGCAGCACAGTGTGGCACCAAGCCCAATGCATTTCGAGAGTGTCGTTTGATATGTCGCCAAAAAAAAAAAGAAGAGGTGGCCATGTCGACGACCACTGGACAGATGGGCATTAAAGAACGGCGACACCACAAAAGCCGTCGTAACGCAACGAATTTTCTGATATGGGCTTCATAGTTAACTTAACAACTTCTGAACACGTCTTAAAGGAATGTAAGGCAAATAATATGTCTTATTAGTCCATTAAAATATATTTTATTATTATGCAGAAGGAAATCGTGTAATCACAAACTGAAATAAAACCTTCACTAAAATAGTGCGTACTATGGCATCGGTGTTTATACAATGTTCTGTGCGAGGTTCGAAACGAGACAAACAGAATGAACCACTTATATGCATTGACCCATTAAAGCCCGGATGAACATCATTCTTGCCTGATCTGTTATACGAGGCTTACCATATTCAGACAATATTCAGTAAAAACGCGGATTAACATCTTTGTTCGCTGATCTATTATGTGATGCTTGCAATCATAATTAGACAATCTTCGATGCAGTCAACCTTGCCTGAAGTTGGACCATTCCATCTACTGACAAATGTTGACTAAGCGTATATTTGCCCACTACTATGAACATTGTACTGATGCCTGCGTGGGCCGATTGTGTTAATAAGTCAAGTTCAAGTGTTGATATGATATTTCGACGATGTTTCATGTAAACTTCAAATCTTAAGAAAAGTGTTGTTGCCGTTATAATTGTGCCGATCATGTCACTATGGAATACCCCGTTGATGTTTTGTTTGTTTTTTTTTTGTCACACGGACGCAGCTAAGGTTTAGCCATTACTATTGATTATGGCACAATTTATGGTTTGTTATTAAAGCAAACGGTGCTTTTTGCAGGCGTATTTTGCTGTCGATGACGTACCAGGGTTCATATCTGTTTCGAATTATGGCATCTACAACGAAGATGATTTCCGAGAAGTCAAAAGAAACCCTGAAGGCATACTCGTCATGGCTTACACTTCTGGAACAACCGGTCAATCTCAATGCGTTGAAATCACGGAAGAGCGATTCCTTCGAAAAGTGTGTGGAATGGAGTAAGTATAGCAACTTCATGAGAATCCTTAAAATTTACTCGCTCAGACACATAAACACGTGTGAGATATTTAGAAATCCAGCCACCGACACGTCGAATGGAGATCATGACACATGTCCGAAGTCCTAACCAAACTATAAAGTATATGTATATGTAGTGCGATTTATGGCGTTCATAGCAAAGCATGCCGGTAGGACCAACCCATGCAAACTGTACGGCGGTTGAATTAGTAAGAACCCTCACCTCAGTGTTCTTCCCAGGATTTTTCTGCCTGCATCTCAACAAATTTTCTTGTCAGGTGAAGTTTATATGATAACGCACAGCATTAATCCTTCACTCACGTATTGCGTTCGGATGTTATAAAGCTTTTCCGACTGAATACTATGTTAGGGGATCTTTTCCTGGGCGTATTTTTAAATGATCATTTTTTTCTTATAATTTGACTGTGTCTACGAGAAAATGAGGTAAACATACTGTATTTTACGTATGTTTGGTGTCGGAAAAAATATACAATTACAATTTTCACGCCATTTTCTTCCATCCTGCAGTGAAATGCACAGATAGCTTTGCGACCCCTATTAACGTGATGTGGTAGGTTTTCGCCCTATACGTTCACCGTTATTAATCCTTAGGAATGAAACACCAAACATGGATCGGTTATGCATGAACCTTGGTCTATGTTTTCTTGCATCGGTAATTCATCATACAAGCTTGCCTCCAGCACTTCACAGTTTCCAGAATAGTACAGCGCTCTTCAGTGAGACAGCATCTGAATCGACAAATTGCTAATCAAATATATTTACCACAACAGACGCTCATCCATTCCCTGATGTATACCTTATAGTAAAGAAATCCTTCACGAACTGTTCTCAACGATTTCGCAGGTGTTGAAGTTGCAATAATTTAACAGCACCAAACTGTATCCTTACTGATATCATTTTAGGTGCTTTTTAAAGTGCGGTATTTCGCGGCAATGCTATGGCTACGAGCATAGAGTTTCTTTATGTACACTAGAGGGAACTCTGGCGCTAGTGTCTATGGGAGCTGCAACGCACGGCGCTTCGACGAGCATGGGAATGATGGGTAGTACACACATTTGTCTAATATTCGTACTTCTGGCCTGCTTTTGGCTCCGTGTGTTTTCGTGTGGCTTGGAGCTGTTTTCTTAGGACACAAGTATTAGCAAATGTTCAGCGGTTGCGCTTCACCATTTTATCTTTTTTTACTTGCTTTTCAAATTGGCTCACGAAGTTCAAAAAAGTGCAATCTTTCTTTTAAAACAAAACTGAAAAACAGCATTAAACGAAGCTGCAAATACGATTCACCGCCCGCAAATACGAAGACTATGCAAATGTGTGTGCTACCCATCATTCCCATGGTCGCTGAACGATCGCAGCACCAGAGTGCCCTCTAGTTAATTTTAGGAAATTCTATGGCTACGAGGTAGCATGAAAACGTCCTTCTTCGTGGCTTGGTTGACAGTGCGCGCTGTTCTCAGCATCGCGACAACTTGTGAAAATATCGCACATATAGCTTTCCTGTTTTTCACCACGACTCGTACTGCCGTTTCATCTGCTTTTGTAATGTCAACTACGGAGCACCTGTGCCGTGCTAGCCACATACGAGGAAAACAGCTGTTAGTCAACGTATACCGCTTATATGTTTCGATGAGGTAACAAGTTGACAAAAGATTCTAAAGTGTGGTACCTGACTCGTTTATCGCGAGCACTCCGCTCTCAACGCGAGCACGCTCTAGCGATCGAACAGCAACCAGTTCAGTAATTTTCATTGCATGTTCACGCCAACTTTTAGATATACATCATCTCGGCCTTATACAGGGTTCCCTAGCTATTTCTGGCCAGAGCTTGAAATTTTGCAAGTATACTGTTGAGGACTATTGCGTTAGGTCACACTATTTTTTTCAGGGGCAAAGCTCCTTACAGTGTGCGTCGTTCCCTCCTCCATTTGTATGTATATAGTATGTCTGTAGCCACCTCTAGATTATGAATTGCTCACTAGATAGCGTTGTCTGTATATCTCCAGGGAAATAACATCACTAGATGACGTTCGTGGTTTTCGTATAGCTGGCGAATAGAAAGGATACATGGTGGTGTTATAATGAGAAATCGCAAAGGGGCAGGCCACTACTACATCATCATTCACAGCATATCCACAGAGTGAATGATGATGAGTGGGGCGCAGAGTCAATCTGCCGGTCGAATGCGTGATCTAGTGAGATATAAGCGGGTGGACGGACGGGCGGACGGGCGGATGGATGGACGGACGGACGGGCGGACGGGCGGTTGGACGGGCGGATGGACGGACGGACGGGCGGACGGACGGACGGGCGGACGGGCGGACGGGCAGACGGACGGGCGGACGGACGGATGGACGGACGGACGGACGGACGGACGGACGGGCGGACGGGCAGGCGTAGGGGTGGACGGGCAGGCGGACGGACGGACGGACGGACGGACGGGCAGGTGGACGGGCAAGTGGGCGGACGGACGGGCAGGCGTACGGACGGACGGACGGACGGGTGGACGGGTGGACGGGCAGGCGGGCGGACGGGCAGGCGGGCGGACGGGCAGGCGGACGGACGGGCGGACGGGCAGACGTACGGGCGGATGGGCAGGCGGGCGGACGGGCAGGCGGACGGACGGGCAGGCGGACGGACGGGCAGGCGGACGGACGGGCGGACGGGCAGGCGGGCGGGTGGATGGACGGGCAGGCGGACGGACGGGCAGGCGGACGGGCGGATGGGCAGGCGGATGGACGGACGGGCAGGTGGACGGGCAGGCGGACGGACGGGCGGACGGGCAGGCGGACGGACGGGCAGGCGGACGGGCAGGCGGACGGACGGACGGACGGACGGACGGACGGACGGACGGACGGGCGGGCGGGCGGACGGACGGGCGGGCGGACGGGCGGGCGGACGGGCGGGCGGACGGGCGGGCGGACGGGCGGGCGGACGTACGGGCGGATGGGCAGGCGGGCGGACGGGCAGGCGGGCGGACGGGCAGGCGGGCGGACGGGCAGGCGGGCGGACGGACGGGCGGACGGGCAGGCGGACGGACGGGCGGACGGGCAGGCGTACGGGCGGACGGGCAGGCGGGCGGGCGGGTGAACGAACGGGCAGGCGGACGGACGGGCAGACGTACGGGCGGACAACCAGGCGGGCGGACGGGCAGGCGGGCAGGCGGACGGACGGGCGGACGGGCAGGCGGACGGGCGGACGGGCAGGCAGATGGACGGACGGGCAGGTGGACGGGCAGGCAGGCGGACGGGCGGGCGGGCAGACGTATGGGCGGACGGGCAGGCGGACGGGCAGGCGGACGGACGGGCGGAGGGACGGGCGGATGGACGGGCGGATGGACGGGCGGATGGACGGGCGGATGGATGGGCGGACGGGCAGGCGGACGGATGGACGGGTGGACGGACGGGCGGATGGATGGACGGACGGGCGGGCGGACAGACAGACGGATGGATGGACGGACGGATGGGCAGACGGGCAGACGGACAGACAGACGGATGGACGGACATACGGACAGACGCTTTGCCCCACTCATAATCATTCACTCAGTTGATATGCTGTAATTGTCTTTCTTTTTACATGCCTAGTTAGGCATTTTAATTGACCAAGTTTTCAGAAAGCGAAACTAGGCAAAAGGTTGCTGTATGAAAGTTGTAAATTAGCCAATCGTCCTATGACATAGCTTTCTTTTTAAATTATCTGTCTATCTGCAGGAGGCTTTCTCCCTGCTATAGACTGATTTCCGTAAGGCATATGGGAGTCACCATGTCGGGCTGTTAAGCTGTTGTTTCCTGTTTCTTTTTTTTTTCTGTTTCACGGTGCATAATATTAAGGACATAAAACATCATATGCCCAAGTCCAATCATATTGATGTCTGTGCGTCTGCTGTAATACTGCTCGATTAGTTGTTAAAGACACAAAACTCAAAGGTGAATAGCCCATTAGGCCGCGTTCACACTGAGCATTCCGGCCGCCGAAAGTAGTTCGAATCCGGTTCGGCGGCGCCGAGATCCGCCTAAAGGGCCCTCTCCGCGCCGATCGATCTCGAACCGATTTTTGCGGCGTCTGCCGCCGAATCGGTCACCGCGGACCAGTAGGAGCGTTAGTCAAGGAATTTTGAAAAATGGCGGACAAGCCCTACTCACTTGTTATGCCGCAGTGCACGTAACTGAATGTTGAAACCAACGGGAGTGTGTCCTACCCTGTGCCTACTTCGCCTTCGTATTTTGTGAAAGAGGTGACCGAGCTTGCTGTTGGCGGGACCGAGCTTGTTGCGGTCTTGCAGAGCAAAACGAACCCACCAACGCCGCTGGCGTCGGCGGTTTTTCTGCTCTTCGTGCGTTACAAGAGAGCCACTTGCCAGCAAAGTAAGCAGTACTGTCTTTTCTTGCTTCTTGTGTACGAGAATCGTCGAAGTATACACCACCGGATACCGTAGTAGCGTTTGCGAGCCGCGGCAACAACCGGGTGACAGCGCATCCATCCCGCGTTCCCCGTAGTAGATGACATATTCGGCGGTGCAGGGCGCGTCCAGTGCGAACGACGCTGCGTTTCGGCGGCAGGGGAATTTCGGTCGCTGTAGAAAGCGGATGTTTCAGTGTGAACTAGGCATTATGGTGGCACCCGGATCCCATCGGTGAAAGGTTCTGTAGATGCTCGCAATAACGGAAAATATCACGTGACACATCCCTTCGCGCGCCTACGTATGCCGAGATTTGCGCGTTTCCTAACGTTTCGCGTGAGTGAGTGAGTAAAAACTTTATTGAACATGTCCGGCGTCATTGAGCGGGGTGGGGCTACAAGCACCCCGGCCTAGGTGACGGCCTCGAGTCCTTGGACCCGGGCGGCATCCTGGGCTTGCCGGACGGCCCACAGTTGATCAGCAAGGTCGTGGCTGAGCAGAGCCGCCTCCCATCGCGCCTCGCGGTTCGAGACTGCCATGTCTGCCGGGTTCGTAGGGGACTGCTGCGCGTTACCGGTACACTTCCACAGCATGTGCTGCAGCGTCGCTCTGGCTCCGCACGCCTTACACGCGTCGGACGTATAAATGCTTGGGTAGCAGAGGCGAAGGATCACCGGATTCGGGTACGTGTGTGTCTGTAGTTGTCTCCAGGCAACCTGCTGTTTCTTGTTTAGTTTGGCGTGGGGTGGTGGATATTTGCATCTGTTCAGTCTGTAGTGTTGCGTGATGTCTCTGAAAGTGGTCATGCGTTCCCCCCACGTCCATTCCCGCATCGCTGTCGAAGTGTGCGAGACATCGGGACTGTCGGCAGTCGTCGCAGCTCGGCGTGTAAGTCCTCGAGCCGCGGCGTGGGCAGTCGCGTTGCCCGCAAGCGGAGGGTCCGTGTGGGCGGGGGTCCATACGAGGAAACTGTCGTTTTTGCGGCAGATGTTGCGTTCGTGAATTTGGAGAATGCGGGCCGCTTCGCGGGAGATCCGGCCGCTGGCGTAGTTGCGTATCGCCGCCTGCGAGTCGCCTATTATCACCTCAGCGTCCGTGGTGGCTATCGCGAGGGCTATGGCAGCTTCTTCAGCCGCCTCCGTGTCTTCCGTGCCTATCGTCGCACTCGTGACGCAAGTTCCTACATGATCCGTGATCGCGACCGCGAAGCCGCGGTGGCAGTCGTAACGGGCCGCGTCCACGTAAACTGTGTCTTTGCTATTGCCGAATTTCTTTTCAAGGTCTTGGGCGCGCCTGTTGCGCCGACCGATGTGATGTGTCGGGTGCATGTTCTTAGGCAACGGCATAACGACGATACGCTCGCGAATACGTCTGGGTATCCCGACCTTTTCGCCGCGCTGCGTATGGTAGTTGATACCCAGTGTCTCGAGGATGTGTCGACCAGTTCTGGTCTTCGCCAGACGTTCGTACTGGGCGATGTTGTGTGCTTCGATTATCTCATCTAGAGTATTGTGCAACCCCAGCTCTAGAAATTTATCCGTGCTGGTATTGGCCGGTAATCCGATTGCGCGTTTGTACGCCTTGCGGATGAGACAATCTAGTTTGGTGCGTTCAGTCGCCTGCCACTTGAGGTAGGAGGCGACGTACGTTATATGGTTCATAGCGAAAGCATGTACCAGGCGAATGGTGTTGCTTTCCTTCATTCCGCTATGCCGATTTGTTATTCGTTTCAGCAACCGGATTGTTTCATTGACCGCGCCCTCTAGTCTGCGAACGGTTTCGCCGTTGTGGCCGTTGGCGGACAGGCGCAAGCCCAGTACCCTAATGGTGTTAACTTGTGGGATGACAGCGCCGTCTGATGTGCGTACATTAATTTCTCTATATGCGCACTTGAATGCGGAATCGGCGTTCTTGGGTTTACGGCCCCTGCGCGATGGTCTATAGAGCAGGAGCTCCGATTTAGCTGCGGAACATTCGAGGCCAGTGTCGCGAAGGTAGTCCTGCACCACGTCGACGGCTTCCTGCAGCGTTTGCTCTACGTGGCCGTCATTTCCCTCGGCAACCCAGAGGGTGATATCATCGGCGTACAAGCTATGGTGGAGGCCTTCTATCTCAGCGAGTTTTCGTGGTAATCCGACAAGCACGAGGTTAAAGAGCATGGGCGAGATTACGGAGCCCTGCGGCGTGCCCGTACAACCCATGTATATGTCCTGCGATTCTAGTTCGCCGATCGCTAATCGGGCCCGGCGGCCCGTAAGAAAATCCCGTACGTAGTGGTACGTTCTCTCGCCAAGTTCCAACGCTCGTATACTTTCAAGTATCGCAGCATGGCTAACGTTGTCGAACGCCTTTTTGAGGTCGAGCCCGAGTATCGCTTTGGTGGATCGTGTGGGATTGTCTACGATATCGTGCTTGAGTTGAAGCATAACGTCCTGTGTGGAAAGGTTACGACGGAACCCCAGCATCGTGTGTGGGAGCATGTTTCGGTCCTCGAGGTAGTTGGTAAGGCGAGCGAGAACCACATGTTCTATGACCTTACCAACGCAGGACGTCAGGGATATCGGTCGAAGGTTGTCAATCTGTACTCGTTTGCCCGGTTTGGGGATCATAATTATGCGCGCCGTTTTCCACGAGTTCGGTATAGCGCCCGCATTCCAGCACTCGTTCATGTAAGCCGTCAGTTGTTCTATCGACTCATCGTCCAAGTTACGTAGCGCTTTGTTGGTTATCCCGTCCGGGCCTGGCGCCGACTTTGTGTTGAGCCTGTGCAGCACCGCCCTCACCTCTGCAACGCTGAAGTCCTCGTCCAGCTCCGCGTTACCCTCACCCTCCCAGGCGTATGCCGAGTGCGCGAGGGGGCTACGTGACTGAAAGTAACGGCTTCGCACGTCATCTAGAAAGTCCGCGTGGGTGCCTTTGTAGTCGTGCAGCAACTTGTTAAGCTTATGTGCGTGCGATGTTTTCGTGTCCTCTGGATCCAAGAGGTGCCGGAGGAGATGCCACGTCTTGGCCCGTCCCAGCTGGTTCTCCATCCCATTGCAGATCTCTTCCCATTGAGTTTTGCATACCTGTAACGCGTGCTCTTCCATGTCCCTGCTTAGCCGTGCTATGCGTCTGCGCAGCGTTCGATTGTGGCGTTGACGCTTCCACCTGTCTTGCAGGCTGCGCTTGGCTTCCCACATGTGTAGGAGTTTGCTGTCTACCACTTCGAGCTGGGCTTCTGGCGGAACCTCCCGCGTCGCCGTTTCTAAATCCCCCTTGAGCGTCGCAGTCCAGCTATCTATATCCTCAATAGCCGCCTTGCCACGATTCTGCTCTTTCCGGACTTTGCGAAACGCGTCCCAATCCACCAGCCGGTGGTTCTTGCCCTTGGTACCTTCCCGATGAACGCGGTGGTGAGGTTCAGCGTCGACCTGGATCTCGATCACTGAGTGATCGCTACCCAGGTCCTCCTGTGTATTGTGCCATCGCGCGCTAGCAACGTTCTTGGTAAATGTGAGGTCGGGTGAGGTGTCTGCACATACGCTGTTACCCCTGCGCGTAGGCGCGGAAGGGTCTGTGATGAGCTCGAGGCCCTCATTCTGCGCATCGTCCCAAAGGCGCTTACCTTTTGGCGTTTCGTAGCCGTACCCCCACGCCGCGTGGGGCGCGTTGAAGTCGCCCGCGATGAGCAAGGGCCCGTCGGCAGCTGCCTCGCGCGCCTCTCGCAGTAACGTGCTAAAGCGGTGTCTGGCTTTGGGTCTGCTATACACGTTCAGCACAAACAGGCTGGGGCCGCGCCCTTTCGTCGGAATGAGCTCTATGAATACATGCGGTATGCTAACGTTCATAAGTTCGCGCTGCGCCACGGTGAGGTTGCGTCGCACTAGCGTTGCAGCGGCCGGTGGGGCTCCCGCGGTCACAGCTTCGTCTATAGATTTGTACCCCGCCAGCTTGACCGGGTCATTGGTTTCCTGCAATAGTATTACGTCCGGTCGTTGCCGGCTACGTAAGAATTGTTGGAGAAGCGCCCGTTTCCTCCTGTACCCCTTGCAGTTCCACTGCCAGATAGTGAACGTGTTTCGTGTGTTATGCTGTTGTGGGCGTTGTGTTTGTGTGGTTTCGTGTCGAGCCATGGTGACTGTACGTGTTATGGTTTGCCGTCCGGCTGATCCTGCGCCTCTTCGTCGGGTAACGGCCTAAAGTACGGTTTCCCAGTCGTTCGTACTGGGCGACCCACTGCGGCCGGAAGTCGCATTTCGATATTGTCTATGCGCGTTTGCAGCGTCGCGACCATTTTTGTGAGCTGAGATATTGCAATGCTCAACTGTTCGGTTTGTGCGGTTTGCTGAGCGATTGCGTTGTTAAGTTGCGCGGTTTGCTGCGCGTGTTGGGTCATCATCGCGTCTACCTTGTCGTCGAGTCTATCGACTCGTTCGCGGAGTTTCTCCTCGCGTTTCTGCGATTTGACGTCGAATTGTTCCGGGTCAAGTGCCTTACGTTTGGTGGGTGCGGGGGGCGCGTCTTGAGCCTCCATGACTTCCTCCACTCTCTCGGCTGTACTAGCAGCCGCGTCGGCTGCGACGGGTTTAATTAGAGGAGGAGGAGGAGGAAAGGGAACTGTCGGGGCCTCCCCCTTCAACGTGGCAATTTCGTTTCTTAACCTTGCATTTTCCTGCTTTAGTTCTTGGATTAATGATTCGAATTGATCCAATCGTTTCTGCACTAGACTTTCTGGGTCGCTGTTGCGTTTGTAAGCAGAGCTGCCGCGTCTGTCTACATCTGGGTTTCTATCAATGGCAGTCTCGGTTCGCGTTAGCGGTGCGCTAGGCGCGCGTCCGGAGGCGACGTCCACCCACCTCAATTTATGGGGGTCAACCTCTCCTCCGCCTTTGGCTGCCGCTGTGTGGTTGGCTCGGGCCGTCGACGTGCTGCGAGGCTTCGCTGAACGGGGTCGGGAGACGCTACGAGAGCGGGCTCGAGAACGAGTACGGGAGCGAGTGCGGCTCCGCGCGCGGGTCTCCCTCGAGGCCGATCGACTGTTGCCGCGACGTCGTCTCGGTGCGTGGCGTCGTCCGTAGCCCTCCTCCCCGTCGTTGACGGTGCTGCTCCTGCTGTAAGCGGCCTCAGCCTCGTCGCGCATTCTGCGTTCCCACTGTCGGCGCTTGACTAGGTAGGGTGTCTTGTACTTGGCTTTGCACTTGCGGTCTCCGGTGAGGTGACCCTTTCCGCACAGTTGGCACACCGGCTCGCACCGATGATCGTCGGGCGGGTTACCGCATCCGCACCCACGGCACTTCTTGTCGTTCGGGTTGGGGCACACGTCGGCCCTGTGTCCCAGACGACCACACTCGTAGCACATATCGATATGTTTCTTGTAAAGAGTGCACCTTATCACCATCCCGCCGTAGTTCACGTAACGAGGCACGTAGTAGCCGTCGAAAAGGATTATCACGTTGGTCGTGTTTCCCATGCGCTTGGCATGCAGGACGTTCGGGTTGCGGTGGTTAACCAGACTTCTCACGACGTCCGCCGGCTTTTCGTCTAGCGATATGCCCCTGATGAGGCCTTTGGACGTGTTCTCCGGAGCCGCTCTGTAGGCACTCGCTTCGAACTCACGGTCGCCAATTCGCAGCTTGAAAATGCCTCCATATCGTCTAGCACGATCTTCTGGCGGCGTGCTTACCACAATAACGTTTTGTCGCTCATTGAGACAGACGCTGTCTTCCTCGGCTACCTCGCGCCCCACCCCTGCAGCGTTGCGTATGCAGCAGTGGACGCGGTCCTTCTGGTAGTGGGATACGTTGAAGCCGTCCCGGGGTCGCACGATGATCTTGTAGTCATCCGTTGGCAGGTTGGGCATTCGGCTCGTCATGGTGATTTTCCGCACGTACTGCGTCGCTTTCTGTATAAACGCCGCCTTCTCGGTAGACGCTGGCGTTGCTTGCTGGTTCTTCGCCGGGTCGGCGTCTCCACCCGCCTTCTTGGTGTTTCGTTTGATCTCGCACCATCCCTGCTCTTTTCCGAACTCTGTCGGCGATATCTCCTCCCCTTCGACTTGCACGAATTCCATTTCGGGCGCCGGTGCAGCGGATGGGGCACCCGCTTGCTCCGACGACTTGTCAGGCCTACCGAGCCTTGTCTACTGGCTTGACTGTCGTGCCAGCGTGGCGGTACGGGCAATCTTCGAAAAGTGACCGAAACACGGGCTCACCTGCACAAATGGTATCGGGAGAGACCGCAGGACTTTCGCAGTCACTTGGGAATACTCTGAACTGAATGGCTGGAAAGAAATCGCCGAAAACCATAGAAAATCTGCGGAGCCGATGCGACGCGCGTCCGCACACCGTGGCCCCCTAGCGGCCGCTCCTTCGCGTGCAAACAACAATAGCATTTTGCCGGGTGTGCCACGGGACAGTGACGATGGTGGTGGCTGTACCCGGACGCACATTTTGCTAGTGGCAAAATAAACAATAACCACGGCGCCTGCTTGTCGAAGACGTTAACTCTAGCGAGGGAAGCATATATGCATACCATTTATGCGATGTGCTTCAGAGCGTCGCAGTCATGGCGTGCAGAAGCGCGCGTGCGGGGATGTTACGTTTGATGATGTCATTTTGCACGCATCATATGTCATTTTGTCACGCATCATAAGTGAGAAGCGTGCAAATGACATCCCACGCATCATAAGTGGGATGTAATTTTGCACGCATCACAAGTGAGAAGAAAAACACTAATACCTAACAGAGGTTAGAAACTGCTGAATGGGACTCTTTGCCAAACGTTGTGCAACTTGCTTGGAGGAACTTAATGACCAGGCTTTGTAGCTTCGAGTGTGAATTCTTCAGAGTACCTCATTAGACAATCAAGATGAAAACAAGAAATTGACTTACCACAGGCAACAGCGAGAAACATGGATTTCGTTCCATGGTAATCAGTATATTGGCATATATTTAAAATGTGGCTTCAGGAAGCGGAGGCACCTCATATATCTCAAATACAACGTTCCTAGCGTGGTCAGCAAAATTACTCCGGGTTATGCTGGTGATGGCTTCAGCTCTCATACGGAAAAGGTTCTTCGTAATAATAAAACCATGGTTGATACGAATCGGTATAACACGGAAGCAAAATGTGTTCTTACAAATGTAGGTAATGTTTATTCTACATTGATATCAGAGAACTTGTGAGAGGTCAGCTATTTGACTCTCGTTGTCGGAACGTTTTTGATTGCCATCTGATCGTGTGCATTTTTATATGTAATTTCCGTGACAGAAATACGTCACTGAAGTCTTGGTGGAGCCCACCATAAAACACTTTCTTGTTAAAAGAACTGGAACAGGCACAACGCGATTACGCCAAAGTCGCGTTGTGTAACTCCCTGTTAACCAGGTGGCTTTCGGTCTTACGTTCGCTTCCGGTTTTCGATCGATCCCGGTTTTCGATCAATCCATGAAGGTTATACTTTTCCGCTTCCAGCTTAGAGCGCCCACTTTCGCTTATAATAAGCATATTTGGGCTTCTTTCTTTTTTTGTGGCGAGCTGTCGCTTGTAGAATTTCACGTCCGCTTGTCTTGTTTTTTTTTTTTTCTGGTTGTGGGGAAGGAGGCCTATTAGTTTTTTTCTGCATATATTGTTATTTTACTCATGATCACACTCACCAATAACCCGTTTGCCCGTGACATTACGTCAAACATACGTTGAGTGTTTTAGTCGAACATATACGTTCGCGTACCAACAACTAACGTTAATCACGCACTGCATTCAGCGATATGGTGACTACCCTGTAAGCAATGGTAAAATACGGGATTTCATTCACTGTCGTGCATATGTTTACTGCTCAAAAATAAAAGGAATAAGCTCATTTTTTCAGCTGATCTTCGTATTCTAGTGATATTTTTATTACATCTTAAAATATTTTCTAGCATGGAAAAAGTTATTGAACTGAAAAAGTTACTGCTTCTCCTTAGTATTTTCGGGAAAGTCTGATGGCTTTGGGGAGGGGGGGGGGGGCTTCCTTTGTGAGGATTACTTGCTCGTGAATTCGGTAACATCTGACAACTCAGAGCTCAGGTAAGAAAGGTCCTTGAGGCGGGTAGTTTGACGTGTTAGACGGCATCGGGAACGTCATAACACGTTGCACGTAGTTGGTGTAAGAGGTTCGAAATGATATGTGGCGTCGTACGCATCTGTAGACTGGGCGAGAGACGAAAATACGCGGGGCTTCTCCCAGCCTCGATTCAGAAAGGATGAGTTGAATCTGCTGTAACGTTTGCTGATCAAACGATTGTGGTATGTCTTTCCGTTTGAAAAGCCACAGCCGCCAGTTGAGGAGCAACACATCTTTAAATCAACTATTCCTTTACAGGGTCACCGGTCTCTACATTGCGGACGACGTCTGTCTGGCTTGCGAGTACCTCACCATATACCTGTCATTTTCCTTCAACTTCAAGTTCATGTGCAGCGGTGCCCGCCTGGTGATCAGCGATAAGTATTGGTCGGTGAACGACTTTATTTCAACGGCCATGAATGAAAAGGTAAACCAACACGTGGCAGACTGGCAAAGTATAAGCTCTGCATCTTTTATTTTCTTTTTTCTTGCTTTTAATTGTTGTTGTTTTGCGTCACGGAGCACTTTCAGATTAAAATAAAGTTTCTTTCCCACACGCTAATGGTAGATTAGCCTCCGAATGACGATTAACTTGTAGGCTGAATTAAAGTCAGCATTACGTGTGAACACGACCTCTGAGGAATTATCCGTAAGGTATGGTAGGTTGCGTGGCAGAAACCAGACTACATGTTGGCACCGTCATAAACCTATAAAATGAAGATGGATTTCAGTTTCATGCAATGATGGGACCATTTCTAATAATGATAGTGGTATTTGAGATTTTATGTGCGAAAACAACGATATGCTTATTAGGCACCCTGTATTGGTGGGTTCCGGAAATCACCACCATATCGTGTTCTTTAACGCGCACTGACAGCGCACTGCAGATAGGCCTCCAGCATTTAAACCCAGTCGAAATGCGAACACCGCGGTTGAAATAAAACCCATGTAATTCGTGTCTGCATCCTAGTACTCTAACTGCTAAACCACCACGGTGCACATAACACAATTTCTGGAGAAATGTCTACATGTGCCTCTAGTTACTGTCGCGCATGTTTATTATGTTGCAACTCGAGCATATTTATTGCGATGCCTGAACGCTCACTAAGACATAACACTGAAGAAGCTTTCCCCTAGACTAGCACGCCACTCCAACTCGAGTAATTGTTTTCAAGAATGGAACCTTTCAGGCGCAGCTTCTTGTAGTGGACTTTTTCTCACGGAAACAGCCTCCCTGGGGCCACCGTCAACACTATTAGCTTTTCCGAACCTTCTCAATATTTTTTTATTGATTGAATAATGTATAGGTACATTTTAGTTTTCTTGGTTGCGTTTTTTTTTTTGTTGCTCTACGTACCACTTCTGTGTTACGTTGTCTTGGTGTTCGCTGTGTTGCACCGCACTCCTTTCGAAGGCATGAAATGTTGGCCTGCAGTATCGCCAAATACATAAATATGAAAAATTACATTTTATAGTAGGTAATGCTACATGCCTGAATATACCCAGGCAGAGAATTTTTTTTTTTTGGAAAAGCTGTGGTTTGTTTAGGTGCGACATTAAAACTCACAAGGTCCCTCATGCATTCGCCTAGGACACCTTCGTCTCTTTTTTATCCGTAGTCAGTGTATATCCCCTCTCTTTTGCCCTTTCGGAAGCTTCCCCACCCTTGACAAGGCGGCAATGTCATGTGAGGACGTAACAAACTTTGACTATCTTTGGTGTTATAACGACGTTATATGGGAGTGTCATCACATCACAATTATTTTTGCGGGACTCGTGCACAAGCCGAAGCCGATGGCCAATTTTCCACGCTTGATGAGGTACCTCAGACTATTGCCTCAAGAACATGGACGCTCATTTCAGCCACCGCCACCACTGCTCGCAGCACTCCGCCGCCTTCGTGCGGTTCCTCTTGGCGACGGCGCACGAGCGTTTGTGAGAGGGTGACCTTTTGAGAACGGTCATTGTGAGGCGATGAATACATCCAAATTTCTATATGTCATCCTTACGTCCCTACGACGTCCCATGCATTACATGATGACGTCCTCGCATGACATCTTTGCTTGGTTAGAGGCGAACTCATTACGGAGGTAGTGCTAAACCAAGTCAGGGGCAGACAGCTTGCTGCAACTCCAATCCCGGAGGCTGTGCTATGTCATGTTAGTTGCCACGTTAGGGGCCACGTTAGGTGATTCCTGAGAGCGGTGGGGGGGGGGGGGGGGGTCAATAGATCGATTGAGAAAAAGAATGAAAAGACTTTCGCACTCGAGCCTTTGCAGGTGAATCTATAAAGTATCATGTGTGTTCTTCCTTCGCCAATATGCACGAATAACACCTCCTTCAAGCAATAGAACCTTCCGGTGCTGAGAAATAGAATAATTTCAGAAAGGTATCAGCTTGATATAGTTTGCTCTAGCCTGCTACTCCACTCAGGGGAACAAAGACGGGGGAAGAAAAGAAGTGATGAAGAGCTTCCAGTGTGGATACTATTAGAAAACAGTTAACGTCCTACTTGTGGCGCCTTATCTCAAAGCGCAAAGGTTAATCCGTGCCAATATTCCAGGTATCTCTCTTAATGACGACACCGTCGGTGTTGTACCTGTTGGCGAGTGCCGTCAAGGCATCGGGAACTACGCTTCTTTCGCTGAAGAAAGTGGTCAGTCTCGGTGCAACGATGCCCAAAAGCACAGCTGGTATCGTGCTGTCGGCGTTGAAGCCCAAGGAGTTCAGAAATGTCTATGGCCTGTCCGAGGCCAGCGGAGTCGTTTGCTGCCCTCCAGCTGGTCAGTCATGTTTTCAGAGTGTGGGCTTTCCGGTTCCGGATACGCAGCTGAAGGTAAGGCCTTTTAATGCTCTTCCGTCGCTTTCTACAGCGTTTTTTTGTTTCTGGTAACATTTCATGTGTATGTCTTATTTTTTCATGTAACACATCACTTAGGACCACTCAGTTAAGTGACACATACTCTTTTTTAACAATAGTTCATCAGTATGAGGCTCTAAAGAAGTACTTTTCTGCCATCAAAGTCGGCGTTCAACAAATCTAGACTTGAGGGAAGTCGAAATGTGTTCGTTACTTCCTTCAGAAAACGCTCTTTTGTAATAAACTGACATGCAAAGTAGAACGTTCTCCATCAGGGTATTTTTGTGCGTGAAAGTGTATGTACTTATACAAATGCAAAATTCAAAACTGCCGGAAAGGGGTGGCGGTGGAAGGTGGTTTCAACAACCTCACCCCCCTCCCTCTCTGGTCGTGACAGTGTTCCCAGGATCGTCACAATACAGGCGAGGACCTGAAAATACTGTCCTAACTTTACAGGAGTGACTGGTCCTCTGAGCCCTATCACGGCTCACGGCTCCATATAGCAGCCGATCACCAAATACTGCTCTAATAATTCCGACCAACGTCGCGTGAACGCAGTCGCATGAGGACGTCAGCCGTAGCATTGACTTCAGGGTTCAGCTGAAAGTTCAGGCATCTTCGTAAGACAGACTCAAACCACCGCTGTATCACATTTAGAGACCTCAAACGCCATAATATTGATGATAAGATGCTGGGTTCAACGTCCCAAAACACTATATTATTAGAAATGATGTTGTATTGGAGGTCTTTGGAAATTTAAAGCATCTCGTGTTCTTTAGTGTGCACTGACGCCACGCAGTGCAAGGCCCTCTACCATTTCTCCACCATTGAAATGCGACCACCGCGGCTGGGATCAAACCCGCGACCTCCGAGTCAGCATCCGAGCATCCTAGCCACTGATCCGCTAAGGTGGACACCTCAAATGCGGAACTACACACTTGAGACATGTATAGTTGAATATTTCTAGTGATGAATGTTTTCGCAAGCGACTGCTTACAGCTACGTCGCGTCGCAATGTGCGCCTATAATGGCATAACCTTGTCCATATTGTGTGCACCTACGCGTGATTGGTGCCACCGAAGATTTCCCTGAATTGGGATCTGTGTTAACAGAGCCCATTTCTTAAGCTATGCAGGAAACACGGCTTGTTAATAAATGTTTGTAAAGTCTTTCTGCAGCGCAGACTCTTTCGTATATTATCAAATTGAAAATCGAATCAAAAATTATTTTATTTCAGAGCACATCAAGCGGAGACAGCGACTAAAGGCTTAAAGGGCCTGATGAAACCCCTGCCCCCGTTCAATTCATACAGAATGTCGAAAGACAAGTACAATAATATGACCCCCTTCTGCAGGTTCCCACATGATTCTGTGAACGGTTCATGCTTTTAGACACCCCGCCGCGGTTTTGGTGCTCGACTGCTGACCCGCAGGTCACGGGTTAGAATCCTGGCCGTGGCAGCCGCATTGTCGATGGAGGCGAAAATGCTTTAGGCCTGTGTGCTTAGATTTACGTGCACGTTAAAGAACTCCAGGTAGTCGAAGTTTCAGGTGCCTTTTACTATGGCTGGCGTCTCGCACAATCGTATAGTGTTTTCGGGACGTGAAACCTTATCAATTATTATTATTACCATTGGCGCTTGAACAGAACGTGTGAAAGGATTACTAATCGGTCATTCTCTACACCACCCATATTCACTGAAGCAGTTAAGTCGTTTGCTGAGAAGTTTGTCGTTCTTGTGCACTGCTTTTGTTTAGTTGTTTCCTACCTTTCACTTGCAGTGCTGTGAATTGTGGCTACAGTGCCGAATAAGTGACAAGTACAGTAGTGAATACAATTCAGGCATTCCCGCACTCTAGGTGATTGATCCGCAGTCAGAAAGAACGCTGTCGGTGCATCAACGCGGCGAAATAATGGTGCGTTCGCCCAACATCATGTCAGGCTACTACAATAATCGTGGGGCAACTGCAGCCGCCGTTGATCCTCATGGCTGGCTGAGCACAGGTGAGTCGCAAGAGCAGCAGGCTGCAATGTTATGTGCATTTTACTGCCCAGGCTATTACGAGCTCGCAACGATGGCTGATTTTGATTGCGTAGTTGCCATCCGCCACCGCCACCATTGTCCATTAGCTGTTAACCACGCAGTTGGGAACAAAATGGCCTGTGGCATGAAAAAAAACGGCCTCCGTTGAACATGCAGAACTGTCCCAGCCAAAACAGTTTTTTTTTACTTTCTTGTGGCAACTACAAGTGTACTATCGAGGCACCCATTAAGCCATTCGATGCAAGGAAGTGCCCACTACACTATTATTCATCATTTCAGAACCAAGCAAGGTACCCGCTAGACAGAAGAAATTATGCCCACTATGTTGATGATGTGCCTGATAGCGCTGAAGAAGTATGGCTCAGCCCTTTGTAGTAGGTGGAAACCTTTGAACAATCAATGCCTATGATGCCTATGAAGTACGCTATGCCTATGATGTACTGGAATGGGCAGCTTGTCATTTAGTCCCGAAACAATGGCTCTTTTTTGTGGTGACGGCCAGCAGGGCACACCTTACTACTGTCTCACCATCTGTCGGCGCCTCCTAAAGTAATTTACGTGAAGTTGAGATCCGAAGCCTCTGAGATTTGTTGTTTTAGTTCCCGCGCTCATCGTGTGTGGGCAGAGGAAACTTGTCGATTGCCGTCGTCTATTTCTCTCAACGCGTCAGCTGCGAAAGCCTGATGCAGATCAGTTTTTGCAGACCAACAGGAATTTAGGGGTTTACTGACACAAACTATATCCCTTACCCTGAGTATTTCGCGGTGAATTTATAGTTACGTCCGGCACGTTGGCGTCCTATATTTTTAAACATTGCGATCTCCTGGCTCATGTAGGTATGTGGTAGTCGTGGAACTCACCCGATGATTGCGTTATCCTTCAGGACCTCCTTGTTTGTTTCGTCACATAACACAGTTCGCGTAACAGCTAGGCAGGGGTACGAAAAGTACAAGTGAATAGCGGTGTGCTTTTCACGCGTTTTGAAATCAAAACAGTGTGGGAACAGAAAGACGACCTGGATACCTGTCCTGCGATAGGAAATGTGTGAGCTCAGGCTACGTAAAAGCAGCATTATTTATCTCATTAGAGCATCCATATGTGTTGGATGTGTTTTAATCTTGGAGATACTTTTGATTTCAATTGTTTGATGTGACTATTCTACTAAAACTGCATAAACATCCACAATGCAAACTTAAATTACGGTCGTTAGGCCCACCGTTCGTGACGCACTTCTAGCGACGTCATCGCAAAAACGACCACCGCTTTCCGATTGGTTTGCTGTGAAGACGGCACATTGCAACATTAGAGTACACCAACTGCGCTATTCGCAATGAGTGACACCTTGTTGTTATTCTACTCTTCTACAACACATGTTAAATTTGCTAACATAATTTCTTGCCTGACATCACGCCTGTATAGAGTATTTTTGCGAGTGAGTGTCAAGCACAGACGTGGTTTCATGAAATAAAAAAAATCACAGCATATCCTCGGAGTGAATGATGATTGGTGGGGCGAAGCGTTCGTCAGTCCGTCCGTGCTTTCTTCAACCCAATCGTTCTTGCGTCTGTCCGTCCATGCGTCCGTCCATTCGTGTGACCATTGGTGCATCTGTCCTTCCATGCGTCCCTTCGTGCGTCCATCCGTCTGTCCATTCTTCTATCTGTCCTGCCGTCCGTCCAAGCGTCTGTTCGTGAGGCCATCCCTCTGTTTGTCCGACTGTCTGTCTGTCTGTATGTATGTATGTATGTCTGTATGTATGTATGTATGTATGTATGTCCATCCGTCCGTCCGTCCGCCTTTTTGTCTGTGCATCCATCAGTCCGTCCGTCTATCTGTAGGCCCGCCCGTTCATCCGTCCGTCTAGTGAACACTCCAAGTACATCATCTGCACACAAATGAAGGCAATAGGCCCCATGACTTTGCTGACACCCTGGCAGACTTATACCTGCCGACAGAAAGCAAATCAGTCCCCTGAGACGACCCGACACACGAGTACAAGGGGACACCTCAACGCTCACTGGGCCGTCCATTCAAGGTCTCCGAGATTGTGCACGTCCTTCAGAGCCTAAATGGCTACTCGGCCCCTGGTCCAGACGGACTAACTAACGAACTGCTCAGAAATCTAGATGACCAAGCCATCCAAATCGTTACGAACAAAAAAATGGTTCCAGATCTGAATGTTACACCGCAAATGTAGTCGAAAGACGATAGTCTCGCGTCTGGAGAGAGTGAACAAAACGTTTATTTGATGTTCTGCGCAAGAAAATCGGTGAAGGGTATTCTGGAGGCGCTGCGTCAGAGTGCCTCGAGCATGTAGCGGAGGCGAATGAGCGCATTGAGGCACGTTTGACACAAGCGCCCTCTGGCAGTTATCTTCGAAAACGAAGGCGTGCAGCCCGCGGAGAAAGATGCGTGCCAGTCTCGGAGGTGATAAGGTGTAGAACGGAAAGCGACGGGCAGGTGCCACCACCGTAACGTCGTAGCAAAGCGTTGGAAACACCTTTTTGAGCATCGGGTTGCACTGTCAGCGCAGCGCGATAAACGCTACATTCCTTAGAGTTACTTGTGTGTGCCTCTTCTAGTATAAAGGCGGACATGATAAATCTCCTTTGCCGTATTCTATTTTTCTCGCACCCACAGATCCGGTTGAAGTAGAAAGATTAATTAGAAAACTTAAAAACAATGTTGCATCAGGGATTGATGAGATAGGTTCTGTTGAGTTAAAAATGGTGTCACCATTGATATCTAATGTCTTGGCCTATATTATCAACTTCACCCTCACTAACGGTGTATTTCCAGAGCAGCTAAAAGTAGCAAAAGTCACTGCAGTACATAAAGGTGGTGATATCAATACTTTAGCGAACTATCGACCTATATCCGTGCTTCCAACAATATCGAAAATATTTGAAGAGGTTATTTATGATAGACTTGCATCCTTTTTCGATAAGCACCAAATAATAACAAAAAGTCAGTATGGTTTTCAAAAAAATAAATCAACAGAACAAGCTCTACTGTATATCAAAGATAAGATAATCGAAAATATGGAAAACAAAAAATATACCCTTGGGCTCTTCCTCGATCTTAAAAAGGCATTTGACTCCATACAATTCAAATCATTGATTCATAAATTATCAAGCTATGGGGTGCGTGGAGTTGCACTACAACTGTTTAAAAGTTACCTAGAAGATCGTTATCAATATGTAAAACTGAATAACACTATTTCTGCAAAGATAAAGTTGAACCAAGGAGTCCCCCAAGGGTCTATACTGGGGCCATTATTGTTCCTTGTCTATATAAATGCTATTGTCGATATACCTCATTCTCCTGAACTTATAATGTACGCTGACGATACGAATGTTTTCTTTTCATCAGACAATCTAATATCACTTGAGGTCAGTGTAAATAATTATCTAAGCAATCTTTCAAATTGGTTAAGGCAAAATGGACTGCGCTTGAATGCAAAAAAAAACAACCTATATGATATTCCGACCTGTAAATAAACCTATTAGTAACATAGCTATAAAATTCGAAGGAAATTGCATCGCACATGTTAGGGAACAAAAGCTTCTTGGTGTATGGTTTCAGGAGGAATTAAACTGGAATACACATGTAAATCATCTGATCACCGCATTAGCGCGAATAGTTGGTTGTTTTTTTAGAACAATGCACTTAATCCCATTGAGGTTAAAAATAAGTATGTACTATGCACTCTTCCATTCTAAAGTAAGTTATGGGATGTTAGTCTGGGGAACGACATCACAAGGGAATTACCATAAGTTAATAACTATACAAAAGAAAATATTGCGCTGCTTTGAAAATTACACGGGGAATCTACAAGACTTGCGCACTGCTCCACTATTCATTAAACATTCAATACTCAGAATTGATCAATTATATCATTTTAAATTACTTCAGTTAATACAAAAGACTAAGCTATATGAAGAAAGTTGCACCGAAAGACCACACTACAGTATGCGAGAACAAAAGAAGCGAGCTCCTAGAACAAGAACCAAGTATGGAAAACAAAGTATTGCTTACCAGGTACCTCAGGTTTTAAATACCCTTGCAGATCAATTGAACTTTAGGGCTAGTAGTGCGACTTTCAAGAAACAAATAAAGAACTTATTCATAACCACCGGTCTACACTATCGAAACTACGTAATGGAGTCTCATGCCTCTGCAAATGCTTAAATTGTTCATAAACTTATATGCCAATTATACGAGTGTATACCGCGGAATTCATTGTATCCACATGCATCTTATGTCTGTTTTTGAGTTGTTTCATTGATATTGTTTAGTTGTGAATTATAACGAGAGTGACCTCTAATTCTTAAAATGTGTTATGTAAACTTCTTATGCTATTTATGTTTGAATTTTGTGTTTACAATTTCAGGTTACTTGAAACCAATGTATTGAATATATATATTGTTTAAGCTTGCACTGTCACGGACTGCGGAGGGACAAAGGCCTTTGTCAGGCTGTTCGCCTTTAGCCCTTTGCCCCTGCAGTGAACTCTGTATCTGGCTTACTGTAAATAAAATACTACTACTACTACTACTACTACATACAAAACTTCGAAGTGTTGTTATGGCGCCTCAGATATGCGCAATAATTGCTTTTTAGTTGAAAATCGCACAACTATGAACGCTAAACCTTGAGCAGTATCGATGGGCGCTGTGAATGCATTTGGCCGTTTGGTGCCGTTCGAGGTATCGTTAGAGCAGACAGACATACAGACAGACAGACCAAAATTTTTCTGTCGAAGGTCCCCAAGAAAGACTATCGTCTTTAATAAACGATGTATGGACTGCAAGCCATGTACCGGATGAATGGTGAACTGCCAATATAATCCTCATCCCAAAACCCGGAAAACCACTCCATGCCGAGAACTTGAGACCAATTTTTATTACTTCCTGCCTCGGAAAGGTCGCCGAACATGTCATTTACAATATAATTGCAGAGCACATCGAAGAAAACAGCCTTTTTTGCCACAATCTCATAGGCTTCTAATATTCACTATCAACACAAGATGCCATGCTCCTCATCAGGAGCGCTGTCATAGACAATAAATCAATGGACGTAAAAGGCATCCTGGCGCTCGACCTAACTAAGGCCTTCGACACGGTCAGGCATGAACACATCCTCAATGAAATCTCCACTTCAGATCTCGGAGTAAAATTTCACAACTATGTCAGATCGTTTTTGGCTGGTCGGACGGCCACCATAAGCATCGGACAAATCAGAAGTCGAACGCACAAGCTGGGGAACATCGACACTCCCCAAGGGTCAGTGCTTTCGACACTTCTTTTCAACATCGCAATGCATGATCTGTCGAACAAACTCTCGAATATCCATGGGGAGGACACGTGATTTATGCGAACGACATTACCATCTGGTCTGCAAGCGGCCCACTAGCACCCTGGAGCAGAACCTACAGCATGCGCTAGACACCACACAAGTTTTTCTTCAAAAATACAGGGCTGAAGCTATCTTCCAGCAAATCAGAGCTCCTTCTGTGTAAACGTGGCCCCAGGAAGGGAAAGCTCCTTAGCTCCCTCCCCGTTCTTCTACACACCACAGATGGAGGTATTATCCCACGATGTAACACAATCAAGGTCCTGGGCATGCAGGTCGGTGCATACAGCGATGACAACGTGGAGGCCCTCAAACATATAGGGAAGAGTGTCCTCAGCTTCACTAGTGTCTTATCAGGGGTCTCTAGCAGAAGGGCTAGTCTGAAAGAGGACAATCTCATGAAAGCATTTCACGCCTTTCTCGTCAGCCACGTGACACGCCGCCCCCTTCCTCATCTGGAAGAAGACAGAGCTAAACAAAATTGATACATTAATTAAACAGGATTGAAAAGGGTCCTCAGCCTCCCTCGCAGGACTAGTACGGATCGACTCCTCCAATTAGGCTTGTACAATACAGCTACCGAACTATTTGACGCACTGTGGCATGCACATATTAGTCAGCTGTCACCCTCAAGGGTGGGTAACAAGATCTTGTTAGGAGCCGGCCTTCAGCCCCTCTTCATACCACCAGAAAAATCCCAACTTTGCGCACACGCCATGAGTGATAACAGTTGACCCGATTCCCAGATACATACACCCAAGCCACAATGAAGGACGAAGAAAAGCAAGAGCCAAGACCATACTCGCCAACATCATGTGCAATGATACGAAAGTCCTCTTCGTTGATGCTGGAAGGTATTGGAATCGAGGTGCCTACGCAGTCTCTGAGGGGGGCGCCCATGGCTCGCTCATCAACGCAGCCATGGTAGTTATCAACTTCACCCATGAAGCAGAGGAACTGGCCATTGCGCTAGTTCTTCAAAACTGCACGCGAGCCTCTGTCATTCACTCGGACTCTAGAACAGCTATAAGAACTTTTCCGGCAGCCCTAACCTCTTCGGAGGCCGCTACAGTCGTTAACAGGCTCTTCAACCAACAGACGAAGGAGGAAAATTTTCCGTCCTCAGACGTCGTGTGGTTCACGGCTCCCATGGGAAACATTTCCGGCTTTCCTGGCAAGCCAAATGAGCGGGCACACCAACTGGCGTGAGAGCCCACTTTCCGCGCCAGCCCTCGTTTAAATGCAGCCTGCAGGAACCTCGACCACAAAAACCCACTCGTATCATATCACGAACTCACCTTTCATCACAGATTAGAACGTCGAACTTTTGCTCCTCATCACACAAACCTGAACAGAGCACAAGCAATCACTTGCAGACAGCTGCAGACTCGTACATACATCACACCAACGACACTAAGCAGAATAAATCCTGACTTCTCCACTGTATGTCCGCACTGTGGTAACAAATATAACAATTTCGACCACATGGTCTGGCTGTGCCCTGCCAACGTGGGTACTAAATTTTCTGACAAGTCTTCTTGGGACTCCACCCTTCGAAGCACAGAGCTCATCGCTCAGCTCAAGGCTGTCCAGAGGGCCCGGGCCGTTGCCGAAAGACTCTCTCTACCGTTTCCGACCTGGGTGGAGCCCCTAAATTCATTGGTGGGGTTTTCGTCAACACTTTCTTTCTTCTCAGGACCTCAATGAAGTTCATACTCACTCACTTTCATCATGTATTCATAATGTATAAGTCCCGCCATTCAGCGGACATTCTAAGGACCGCTCTTTTGGGTATGTGCCACCGGTGGCTACATACACCATCGGAGGGTGGACAGACTTACACCCTAAGTAGCTTCGCCCCTAAAATTCGGCAGATCCCACGTACCTGAGAATTTACGTTATGCGAAGCATGTGGAAGGAAGGTGACCGTGTTGCAATTTTTTTATTGAGCCACACTTCATGTAATAACGCTAAATATATGTACAGATAGTTCACGCACAAACATATGTTGAAGAGTTGCAGATGTTTATATAACCAGTTGTTTGCACTTGCGCAACGATGCCAACTGCAACATGCGTATTCGCAACACCAGAAGCTGATATGAAGCGCTGCTGCTCGCGAATATGCTGGCCCTGGAGACTGCTACATAAATCAACTTCAGCGCATGGCACCTAAGCATAATTGACATTAACCCGGCGTAACGGCTGTATCAAAGGTGTACATATGTAATGGTTATAAAATTGGGTAGGCAGTTCTGCAACCAATATTGACGTTTCAAGAAGATTAGCACCTATTTAACAAGTAGTTCCGAGACCTGGCGTAGCTCTAAGGTAGAATGCTTCATTGCCACGTTGAATGCTTTGGTTCAACTCAAGCTGGAACCCTAACATTTATTTTATGCCTTCGTTGGGTCGACACTACCGATGTCGGTACTTCTTAACGCTCACGCGTTAAACTTGGCCATGTGTGTTCTCGTCGTTTCTGAGTTCTTACTAAATGTCACTCACCTGTGGCACATATCCGCATACCAGCAGCATATACTTGACAGTGGGTATGTGCCACTGCTCTGTGGCAAGTGTTTGACGACCATGCAAATTTTGGTTCATGCCAAGTAAAGGGGGTGACCACGAGAGCACTCAAACGTAAGCGACTAGATGGATGGATCAAGAAATGAATGAATGGACAGACGGACGGATGGATCGATGGACGAATAGATGGACGCATGGGTGGATGGATGGATACGCTTAAAGTCACCGAAGTTCACTGAGAAATTCTTCGCATTCAAAACTGGCAGATCCCACGTACCTTTGAAATCAACGTTATGCCTTGCTCGTGGATGGAAGTCTGTTAGCTACGCGCACCACACGCACTACCAGCATGAACTGTGATAGGCTGAAATGTTTCATTAGCACGTGGTGGTATTTACGTGCGCACACATCGCGGATACGTGTACATCTGTTACGTCGATGTGTCTATGGGTCATGAGTACGCGTCCAGTGGGTTGTTGACACCTCCTCAAGTTTCTGGATATTTTTATCATGCGGATGATATCTGTTGTCGACTGCTGCGACGCTAGATAATTACGTCACCAGAATCAGCTCTTGTTGGGATCTTATATACGCTTTCGTGGTAAAACTTGACTTGTCGGTTGTGCGCGGGATGAAACCCTCTCCCCCTACTCACGTGTGGCGCATAGCCGCATCACGTGAAGGGCCACACGTGATTCACAGCATAAATAAGCTCAAGAACAGCATGAATTGGCATTACAAATCTTAATACAATTGTGTGAAGGTACCCGAGGCAACGTCAATGTTGGTTGCAAGGGTGGCTATCCGCTTATATTGGAGTTTATTAAACGTTGCATATGTACACCTGGAACTCAGCTAGCTCCAAGTTGGCGTCCAAGTGTTGTTCGAACTCAAGGCTTATTGGAAAAAAAACGTTTCTTCAATAGTAAGGACATTTATTCTGTCTCTCTCTTTCTTTGTCTATCTCAAAGCCGGAGGAATACGCGAAAGCTGCTGTTTGTGATATACACCCTATTGCACCAATTTTCAAAGTTTGTTTCGATTAAACTGGTTTCGGTACTGTTACGTTCAACCGCAGTTTAGTCTATGTGCCTGGTAAACGCGCGGTTCGCACAACGCTACTAAATTTCCACAACGACGTTGTTACACTCCGTAATGCTTGCCATAAAGCAAAGAAGAAAAAAATGCGGCATTGGCAGCTAGTGGGGGACTGATTCACATGAAAACGATTCTCGCACTGCGCGTTATCTCCCGGTATTTTTTTTTATTTTTTACTATTTCTGCGACCCATTACCGCTGCCCCGATGAAAATGTAGGATGAAGACAATATGGTTTGCCTGACAATGGTTACCGCTTCGTACTTAAAGGGCACCACTAATTGGGGTACTTTCTGATGAAACAATGCAGTAATGAGGGGAGTGTATAACGAAGGCCATGGTGTGAATTCGTAGTGGGACTCTAATTTTCAGTGCTTTTCCACCGTCTTCCCTCCCCTGTGGCTACAGTTGACAA
This sequence comes from Rhipicephalus microplus, assembly GCF_043290135.1. NCBI lineage: Eukaryota > Metazoa > Arthropoda > Arachnida > Ixodida > Ixodidae > Rhipicephalus > Rhipicephalus microplus. Next base: position 88,486,991 of record NC_134706.1, read on the forward strand.
TGGCTACCACCACGAACACCAACACTCTGCAAAGACCCACCACGCAAGATACATTACGAGTGTAGCTGAGAGCGACAGCTATTATTACTTCTTTATCTTACTTGTACACCACGCACCGCTCCACAGTAAAACGTCGTAGGGAACTAAAAATATATCGCAAGAGTGGTACCGCTTTTGAACCGGTCCTGCCAGTGTCCGTCCTTGTTTAACAATACGATCGTCAGCCAAGCTAATACGGCTCACCCGACGAGTTGGGTTCTTGCCCTGACCACCTCCCTCAAATGAAGTGAGGCAAAAGTTGTGCCGGTATATAAAGAGGGCAATCGCTCTGATCTTTCAAGCTATCGGCCCATATCTGTGTTAAGCATTATAAACACCATATTTGAAAAGATTCTTGGAAAACGAATGCGCCTATTCTTAGAAAAATATAATGCTTTTTGCCCGGAGCAGCATGGATTTAGATCACACCATTCCACATCAACAGCTGTGTTATCGTTATCACAGAAGATTAACAAAGCACTGCACAACAACCTTCTTGTGGCAGTTGTCTTCATTGATTTAAAGAAGGCATTCGATACCGTCGACCATAATATTTTGCTTATGAAATTAAAACACTATGGATTCCGCGGCAAAGTTTTTAGCCTCCTTTCTAACTACATTGATGGACGTCATCAAATGGTCAACATGCAAGATCTTACGTCGTCATTATTAAACATAAAGACAGGGGTACCTCAGGGGTCAGTCCTGGGGCCCCTATTATTCTCATTATACGTAAATGATCTGCCATGCATACTCAAATCGGCCGAGTTGCTAATGTACGCTGATGACACAGCTTTAATAGTTTCCGCCGATAGCATAGCCGATCTAGAATGTAGAGCTAATGAAGAACTAGAAAATATTTTAGGTGGTTTACAGTGAACAAATTAACACTCAATGCAAAGAAAACCAAATACACCATTTTTCACTCCCGTTACCGAAATGTAAACTGTGAGTCATTTCGACTTACAATGAACAACTGCCAACTTGAGCATGTAAATGAATTTAAATATCTCGGTGTAGTGTTCGACAGCCAATTACACTGGAAAAAACAAATTAACTCTGTTTGTACTAAGGTAGCATCTGGCTGCAGTATGCTACTGGCTGCTAGAAATTATTTTAGCAGAAATATTCTCAGAGTCCTTTATTTTTCGTTTGTTCATAGTCATCTATCATACTGCTTAGACTCATGGGGATGGACCTTTAAAACTTACCTTGATCCTATCCAGATATTACAAAAGCGTGCACTTAGAATTATCGATTATGCGGCATATAATGAACCCAGCGAGTCTTCGCTTCACAAGTTGGATATTCTACCTTTTGATTACATAGGGCAGCATAAAACCGCAGTCACCATCAACAATGTTATTGCACTCAGCGTACCTTTCGATGTATCTATCTTTTCTTCCTCGTCCCGCGTCACTAGATGCATGACATTGCGGAATTTTAATCTTCCACCCACTAAAAACGTGTATGGTGAACGCTTACTACAGTTCGTAGGAGCTAAAGTGTGGAATAACATATCACTTCAGATTAAAGATTCTAGGCTTTTCTCGAGCGCACTCAAAAAATAGTTGCTACATGTAGATCAATAGTAATGACCATGTACTAAGCCTTACACATAGTTTGATGTTTTGTCTATACTTGATTATTTCATTATTTATGAAAAAAGTGCAACAATGTGTATCTTCTTGTATTTGTGTTCGTTTGTTGAAAAATCAACGTTTTTTGATGTTTTGATTTTTTCTTATATACAAATTGTATTCTGCTTGTACACTTTCTCCCGTTAGACCCCTTACTAGCCGATGGCTATGGGTCTAATCAGTGTTGTGCATTTCTTGAAATGTGATAATAACAACCTCAATAAAATGTAAAATGTAAAAAAAACCTGTGCCATCACCTCCAATCGGAAAGATGGTGACATCCCGGGCAACGTGTACTACCAGTGGCAAATATTTGTTTCGCTCCCACAGTCACCTCCCAGGCCGATGAAGGGCTATTTGTACCATTGCACATGGCTCTGGTGACAGTGCTACAGTTTCAGATCTATGAGTACTTGACATTTTTTACTTGGTTTACTGAGTTGTGAAAAGACCATGAAAGGAGTTCGAAGAGAATCTCGATTGTGTTTTACGTACTTCATTACGTTCGTGATGACTTGTCCGCCCAATTTCTCGCCGTGCCCACGTGAGTGGACAGGTACCCGTGTTGATGATAATATTATCATAATTACGTCAATAATTTTTTCTTTGCCACCTTGAAATTATGAATATTGTTACATAGTAGTACCGGGGCATCTTCAGTGGGAAAACTTGCGCACAACTGCAGAACAGCGTGCGTTCGGTGACGGCACTTGGTGCTTGAACGTACCGCGATGAACAGGGTACAAAGAAGATGGGCTATATTGAACCAATACTAACATTTTGTTCTTACTTAAGCTTAATGGCTGGCTCTACGGTGAAAGCTGTTATGAGCTAGATCTCAAGAACACCCTATTTTTTAGTGTAGTTCAACGAAATGGTGCTCCGATTGGCAAATGACATTAAAGGCAAAAAAATCAACCATACTCATAATGTCGAGAAAAAGGAATAAATCATTATTCCCGTATAAAATTAATGACACGGAATTAAGCGTCATTACTGAACATAAATACTTGGGATTAACAATAACTGAGGACCTTAGATGGAGTAGTCACATAAGCCACATAACAGCGACCGCGCTCAAACGACTCTTTTTCATCAGACGCCGCCTCCGTTTAGCCCCCATAGATACCAAACCATTGGCTTATAATACATTTGTCCGACCGATACTAGAGTACGGAAACATAGTATGGTTTCCTTTTACTAAACAAGACATCGCTAAACTTGAAGGTGTACAAAGAAAGGCAATACGGTTCATTTTTAACAAGTATGGGCACACGAATCACCTACGGTGTTAATGGAAACTGCTGGTATAGATACTCTTCAGCGCCGAGCCAGAATAGCTAGACTGAAATTTATGTACTTAATAGTTCATAACAAAGTAAATATTGATGCCACAAACTTCATAACAAGCTTACAAACACGCCCTACCAGACATAACCATACGCTGATGCTCACTGAATACACATTCCATACCGACTGTTTCAAAAATTGATTTTTTCCATTGACCATAGGAGAATGGAATAACCTTCCCTTACATATCATAGAAAGCACATCACAAACACAGTTCTTAACTGCACTTGAAAGCGTACCTTGAACCCTGTCAGACAGTTCTTTTTTGTTGTTGTTGTTGTCGTTTTCCCCCTCCTATTGATGTATGAAGCTACACCTGTTCACAGTTCTTCATGCATTTTCTCTCTTACATTTTTTTCTTTTCAAATACCAGAAACCCCACAGTATGCATTTGTCGCCTCGCTCTAAAGCACCACTGTATAAAAATGCTTACACCATAGTCTCACAATGCTTTTTTCTCTTTTTCTCCTTTTTTTTTCTTCCCTTGCCTACGGTTTTATTATGCGAGCCTGTTTTCTTTATATTATTGTACCACTAATCGCTCTTGTGTTGCACTTTTTTTATAATTAGTTGGTGTTTCCATTGTATCACAATTTGTGTTATGTTGTACTCAACTATTGTATATGCCCTCCTGCTATGATCGCTTTGGGATTGGCAGTATTTACAAATAAATAAATAAATAGTTGTCCGCCGGCACCACGGCCGCCGGTGTCCATCAGCGCGATCACCGATGACGAGGGAAAAATCTAAAACCAGTACCACAGAGTGAAATCTGCTGTGGCAATGCAGCTGTGGTCGTCTCTTTAGTTCTCGAACTTCTGATATTCTGAATATAGACGAATTCAGTTGCAGCTTAATGTGCAAATTGCTCTTAATCAAGCAGTCGTGGCCTAAAAAAATTGCTGCTTTCGCCCCTCGGTGACGGGCAAACTACTTGCATTCAAGCGAGTCAGAATTCTTCAAAGTTTTGCTCTGAGGACACCTATCTTGCTTGGTGAGTAAGGTATCAAATCAAAATAACCAAGTTTCTTGCTCGTATGAACGATAATACTTTTGGAGCATATGTTCCCAGGCAGCATTCACCAGTGCCTATAAGTCGGCTACAGTTTGTGAATTACGGGGAGGCGCCGCAAAGATGAACGAAGCACGTTGGCTTGCCGGTTCCGCGAGTAAAGAAATAGTCCCGTTGATACGCCCGTCAATGTTATCCTTAGGCAGAGTCACCTGCTGTCCGGATCGTGTCGTCAGACAAACGCCTGCTTCTATTGGTGAACGCTTTGTGGATCTTGCTTTTGAGAAAGAAAAGTTGTATCTGACTTAGAGTTATTTAGCGTGAGAGTGGTGTCACAGACACAACGTGTGTGTGCAGGGGATGTTGGTTACTACGACGCCATGGGCCGGTTCTACGTGACAGAGCGGCTGAAGAGCGTCATCAAGTGTCTGGACACCAAGGTTGAACCCTTCGAGGTGGAGCAGTGTGTCCTCGAGTTGTGCTGTGTTGCCGAAGTTGCCGTCCTGGGAGTGCCTCACCCGGTCCTCGGAGAGGCACCGGCAGCCATTGTTGTGCTGAGGCAAGGATGGAAAGTGGGCATGAACGATCACATCGCACAGCGGATCAAAGACCACGTGACAGGTACAACACTGGAAGTGTTGCTTATCTTTTGCAGGCTACTTCCACTCATGATGCACTTCCTATAAAGTAGGGTTATCCAATTTACATAAGCTAGCTGACTGAAGTCGAAACATTTAGCGCCGTAAAGGTCTGGAATAGTGCGGAAGTTAGAACCGGGGTAGGATGGGGGGGTGGAGGTGGAACAAAATGTCAGCTAACGTTTTTCAAAAGGGTCTTTTCATTTCTCGTGTATACGTCACTTTTGGGGAATATCTGGCGTACGGATTCGAGAAACATATATATATTCAAGGAAGTTTAAAATAAATTGCCGGGGTGGAAATTCTTGCCTACGAGTGAAGCCGTGCCACCCGTAAGATTGCGGCTGCGGCTGCCATCTTGCTAGGGGCATGATGAGCTGTTGGCGTTGGGTGATTGAGAAGAAGCGTTTTCCTCACATGCCTAACGAGTTTAACGTAGCAACCTTTTCCGGATCAGATAGTGCTCAAAGTGCATCCTTGGGTTACTAGTTTTTTTTTTAGTAAGCCTCGAATTCAAGGCAAATTTTATTGGCGATTAAGTTGCCCGTACTCGCCCCGCCGCGGTGGTCTAGTGGCTAAGGTACTCGGCTACTGACCCGCAGGTCGCGGGTTCGAGTCCCAGCTGCGGCGGCTGCATTTCCGATGGAGGCGGAAATGTTGTAGGCCCGTGTGCTCAGATTTCGGTGCACGTTAAAGAACCCCAGGTGGTCGAAATTTCCGGAGCCCTCCGCTACGGCGTCTCTCATAATCATATGGTGGTTTTGGGACGTTAAACCCCACATATCAAATCATTAAGTTGCCGGTACTTATCCATGCGGATTATTTTATCGGAAACAACTATCTTTTGATTTATATACAATCTATGTAGCTTTTACTCTAGCAAATCACAGCCACTTGATGTTCAAATGAGCACCACCAGAAAATAACGTGTTTCTGAGATTTTAAGAGGGCAAAAGCTGGCTTCACTTCTGCTGGCAAAGCATTGTGGAAGCTTCCATTCCAGCATTTTTTAACCTCCTTTATCTATACTGATCTGCAGGATGACTAAATTCTGGACGTCCATTTTGAAGAATATGGGTCCTGCCCTGCGCTTACTTGAGCACATGGTGACCGTGCTGAAACCTCATGAAAAAAATGCTTATGGCCAGTCACCTCTTTATACTCAAGCAGGGTAGCTGTTGACACAAAGAAAGTTTCAATAAAAAGGTTGGTGGGTCATGTGTTTGGGCTATGTGTACAGCCTGAGCATAAAGTGTCAACCACTCTCGCCGCAACACGCACATTGGTTTGCTACTAGTAACCCGAGCGGTTTGCGTGAATGCCTCTGGTCATAGTGTTGCAGTACTGCACGGGTAAGCACGCGCTCGACTGGTTTCATTTTTTCCCTCCTTCTTTGCAATGTTTGAGCTCCCCTTTCTCATTCCCCTATCGTAGGGTAGCCCGATAAACGCTTTTCTGGTTAACCTTCCTACATTCTGGCTGTTGGTTTCTTTCCTTCCTTCCTAGCCCAAAAAGAATGGAAGTGATTTTTTTGCCGTCCCTATAAATAGTCAAAAGCTATTTAACACTGCATTCGTAGGAGTGGCTGTATCGCTCATTTTTCTACGATTCGGTAAGATTTATGCGCGTGCCTGTGTAACTCATCGGTAACGAAAAACATCATCGCCGTTGCTATACAGGTCGTCTGTTGTATTCCGTGCTCTGCGCAAAATAAGATACATTTGTGTCAGAAGTTCACTAGTGCGTCACATTTTATTTTGTCTCCGCGATGGGAAGGAGCTCAAGTTTACCTTTTTGCGTTGGCAGTATTAAGCTGGAGATTAAATTGTGATTTGCATGTCTCCCCGTTTATTTTCCAGAGAGGCTAGCTGTTTACAAGGGACTACACGGTGGGATTGCCATCGCTGAAGGGCTGCCCAAGAACAGGAGAGGCAAAGTGCTGAAGCGCCATCTGATGGCAGAGTTTCTGAAACTTAAGAAAGAAGGGATGTTTTATCGAACTTCATGAAGAACACACAAAGATGATTGTCCTCATACACTGTAGTTGCTAGGCTAACTTACTGTCGGAACTTAGTATCACCACTACAATAAATGTGATAAGTATTTAATACACAAATGGGCTTAGTTATTGCCAGCACGATATATATGATGCGCTGACGTGGCATTTAATAGTACCATGGCCAATATGACGGTATGCGCATTTTAATGGCCTTACTGGTTGATACATGATAGGTGACCAACCTAATTTTGTGGAATGTGCCTCAAACTGAACCAAGTCTGGACGAAAACAAAACAAATAAAAACGAAAGCATTAGTATTCGCCAATTTAGTGAAACTTTCCAAATGTGCTTCTTTGTATAAATTGTTTGGAAATTTATTATTTTCCAAACCATTATTCTTGAGCTCACACGTCTCACTAGTGATTTTCCTGGCTTTGGCGTCGCATGCAAGAATCTGCACTAAAACTTTTTTATGCGCTAGTATACAAAGCCACCATAGCCGAAGTAATGGCAGCGGTGATCCACTGTCGGACCTTCGCTCGAGTGTAATTCATTGTCATTGCTAATGATTCCAATTCGGCCATTTTAGTGGGTGCCATGAACACCACACTTAACGCCAACAAATGCTTCTTGAGCTATCTTTAGTACTTGTGAGCCACACGTTTTGTCATGAAGGCAAGTCAAAATCAAGCGGCGTTCTTTTAAAAAGGTTAGACTAACGAAAAAAAGCCTTCTTACCAGCGCGAGTATAACAGTGCCAAAAATGAGCGTCGTCATTCATATTTGTGGAATTTATGACATCTCTGAAGTGCGTATAATTTTGGTTCACTTCGAGAGATCGGCTGCATGCGTCCTAAGTGTCACAAACTAAGCAGAACTAGAGTTGTTTAAGGTATTGTTGTGTTAGAGCACGTGAGCGTTTAGGATGCTTTACGGCATGCAGTTTTGCAAATTCAAACGCAATGCAAAGATAAAAGTATATAATACATAAGCATTACTTTGTCTTGGTGAAAAAAAAAAAAACACTCGGAGAACGGAACGCGCACAAAAAAAAGAAACAAAGAATGACACTGACTTTGGTCTCTTCTCTCGTGCACATGTTTGAACACTTCTTTCCTTCCTTCACAAAAAAAAGTGATCCCCTCGAAGAAAAAATACAAGTGTTTAAGCGCACACCAATACCAGAGAGTTGACAATAACGCCAACCTCGCCTTCAGCCCGCAGAATGATGACGCTGCTAATTATAAAGACGGCATGTCTAAATACCGATACTATAACGTTACTAGCTCAATCTTCTCTTCAAACTTCCTTGATGGAATATTTTTTTTTTGTTTTGCCTTAAACCAACATATGCATCAATGGCATGTGGTGCTTAGACAGAAGGGTCTCTGCTGAGTTCTGTAAAAACTATATGTATACAATGTATTCATCTATTATGAATACTGCCATCTTTTAAGCGTTTCAACCAATAAATGATAGATAGACCTTTTTTCTTATATACAGGTATAGCATAATTAGCGTTAAGTGATAGGGCTAAACGATAATTTTCATAGTAATGAAAGTTTACATTGTAAATATTGATTCATGTCATATTGCGTACTTCTTTATCGTAAGACTTCCCTTCCTGTCATACATACCAACGCCATTATTCTTCCACTTCTCAAAGAGGCAACTTCTGTATCATGGCCTTTTCGGCTGCATGTTATAAATTTCTCGGACTTCAATCGCAAATACGTTTGAAAAACTTGTCAAGCATTGACACTTATGGGCCCCTGGTAAACGTCAAAGGTAATCTTCAAAATTAAAAAATGAGTACGCTAAATAAATTGTAGAAGTGGTTCACATTGGTCGTTTGGGGCAAGCATGCAGCCGCATACCTTCCATCAAGCTCCATAAAAAGGAAGTTGATCACCTTTCCTATGTGGATGCTCTCGTAAGGTAGTGTTTTCTGTTTTTTTTTGTCACTTATCAGCGTTCATGCGTGGTGGTTGTCACATGCTCTGTGGCGCAGTGCAATTTTTTCACAACATATGTGTGCTGTCTGTATTAAAATAATAGCTGAAAGTCCGTGCTCATCGGGGTCAGCTCTCTTTTCGCCAGTTCGTGTTTTCTCCGGCCCTGTTGAAATTTTCTTCCCAATAGACAGAAGAGCTACGGTTCGTTACAAGCCTATACGTCGCTAACAGGGCTACTCTAAGTAGTGTATTTAGTGCTTCAGCTAAGATACTAGTATTTTGATCTTTCTTTGCTGCAGTTTCTTCGGAATTATGATTAGTCTATAGATAACGTTTTATGTGCTTACGTACCTCGGACGTTTGCCACTCATCAGCTAGTAATAATAATAATATTAATAATAATAATAACGTAATTCCTGTGGTTTAACGTTCCTATGCCGTGACATCAGTATGAGCGAGGTCATAGTGGAGGGCTCCAGAAATGTCAACCAGGTGGCGTTCTTTAAAGGGCACCGAATGCAAGCACACTGGCCTCAAGCATGTTCGCTTTCAGAGCTGTTACGGCCGCCGAGGCAGCAATTTTACCACGAGACCAGCACTCGAGTGCGCTCAGCAGCTATTCAATCACGCCTCGTTCCTATACAGTCCGCCTGCTAGGTTCGCAATGATAGCTCCCCTATTCGCGAGGTTGCGCTCTGTAGCCATCAGTTGAGATGGTGAAGCTTGCGACTTCTGCACGATAGCGTTAAGGGCTCCTTTCCCAGAAATGCAGGTGTCAGCATCGGTGTGCAAGTCAGCGTCGTTGGTTGTCAGCGAAAAAAGAAAAACAGTCATTTGTGTCCGTATGGTCGCGACATGCACCAAAGCTAGGCTAGTAGTTGAGGCGGCAATGCGCACGGAGTTAGATTGCGCAATCACGTTCTACTCTTGAAGATGAAGCTCCAGTGTCCTTGAAGTCTTTTTTCTCGGGAAACTGTAATCATTGTGATTCGCTTCATGAATACATAAAAGTGTGTTCAGTGCTGCACACTGCTGGCTGATGATCACGTTATTGTTGGTTATCTCAATTATATTGGTAATTTGGAGGGTTTAACGTCCCAAAACCACCATATGATCGTGAGAAACGCCGTAGAGGAGGGCTCCGCAAATTTCGGCCACCTGAGGTTCTTTAACGTAGACCTAAATTCATGCACACCAACCTCAAGCATTTTCGCTTCCGTATGGTTATCCTAATTAAAATTACTATTGTTGTCGTGGCCAGAACTACAGATACGAAGACAGTTCCAACTACACCTATTGTTCGTTATCTCGACTACAATTTACGTATGTGAGCCTCGAGCACACAAGCCGCATAGAAACAGGACATTTTTAGTAGAATACAAAGCGCCACCTTGTCTCTCTTAGATGTTTCTACGCAAGCCATCGACCAATAAGTCTGATTGGACGAATAAGCCTGATCGGGTAGCACATAAGCAAGAGCTCGCGTGGGATAAGGGCGACCGAAAAAGATGGAGGCAGCACTTACGCTACGGGCTGATTGTCATCTTACCTCCCCTTCCTTGACATTATAAAGCAAATAACAAAATACTGAGAGACATTTATTGAACAATATTGTGCTTAATTTTTTTGCGAGAAATACATTTAAATAGGCTCACAATGTTTTACCGCGCTTGCTGCATGATAAGTCTTGGGGACAGCTCCGCACAAAGATAGCCGCATTGCATTTGCGAAATATTTTCTTAAAGCGTCACAATCCTGTGTAGAAATAACGTGCGTACACCAAGGTATTTATATGTATAAGCTCAGCTTTATTTCTGACAACTGTACATAGATACTGGCACCGTCACGATCTGTTTACCAAATGAATTACACTGAAACGGGAAAAACTAAATTTTCTTTCCTACGTACACAAACTAAAATCATTACAGAGAATGGCGTAGCTGGCATGTTCACGTGAACTCAACTGTAGTATATTTCTAAGAGTGTCTGCAACTTATGCCATATTTCACAAATTCACATGAGGTGACTCGAAAACGGCCGTGCAGCTATTCTCTCCCTGCAAAGCTTTCTGTTTATCCCTATCGCAAGGGTAATCTATTAAATTGTACGTTTATAAATTTCTTGTTATGGAGTCATTACATCTCGTTGATAATAATCAACATGCACTTCCGATCTAGTCGTTCGAAGTTTTTTAGAAAGATTGTTTACGTCAACTTAGAAATTATTATTTGTTTTACCAGATACAGAGCCATATAGGAACCACCTACAGGCTTTGTCCATCGGCAGCTCTGAACAAAAGTACTTTTAAATTGCGCTGTCCACCGATGAGCTCTTAATGCATGAAACATGTTTTTCAGTAATGTCATTCGGCCGCTGATATTCTTATGAGGTCGAGCAAAAATCATCTTCGGGCTGTTTCTACAATATTTTCTAGGATATTATTTTATTAATAGAAGCACCCGAACGGGACGTCCGTCGTGAACGAATGTACGTCGCATTTACTAAGGCATATGCGGACAAAAAAAAAACGCGGCGATGGCGTAGTGGTTAGAGCATCCGCCTCGCATGCAAGAGGTCTGTGGTTCGAATACCGGTGCCGCGCAGTTCCCAACCGGATTTTAAAAAAAAAATCCGCGTGTTGATGGAACTGCATTAAAAGGCCTGGGGTGCGGCCTCACCGGTAACCACCGCCGGGAACGCACTCCCTCACCAGAGAAGGATTGGCCACCCTGGTGCAGTATCTGGCCACTACCTCCCACATGCATACGTCAAATAACTCACGGCCCTCAGTCCCCAGCAGCTGCGAAGCAACTGACCACGGCGGCGGTCAGATCTGCAACGCAGCAGAGGGTGCTAAGAATCTCTGGATCCAGACAGGCCGCTATTCGAACCTGAACTTGGCAACGTTTAACGCTAGGACCTTATCTAGTGAGGGCAGTCTAGCTGTACTATTCGAGGAGCTAGAGGGTGTTAAATGGGATATAATAGGGCTCAGTGAGGTTAGGAGGACAGATGAGGCCTATACTGTGCTACAGAATGGGCACGTTCTTTGCTATCAGGGCTTGGCAGACAGACGAGAACTGGGAGTGGGGTTCCTAATTCACAGAAACATAGCTGGCAACATAGAGGAATACTATAGCATTAATTAAAGGGTGGTAGGTATTGTAATTAAACTGAATAAAAGATACAAGATGAAGGTAGTACAGGCTTACGCGCCTACATCCAGCCATGATGACGCTTCAGTTGAAAGCTTCTATGAAGACGTGGAATCGGCAATGAGTAAGGTAAAAACACAGTATACTATAGTGATCGGCGACTTTAATGCAAAGGTAGGAAAGAAGCAGGCTGGAAACCAGGCAGTAGGAGATTATGGCATCGGCACTAGAAACGCCAGAGGAGAGCTACTAGTAGAATTCGCAGAACGCGATAATTTGCGGATTTTGAATACTTTGTACCGAAAACGAGAAAACCGCAAGTGGACATGGAGGAGCCCTAATGGCGAAAGTAAGAACGAAATAGACTTTATAATGACTGCACACCCAGGAATCGTGCAGGATGTGGAAGTGGTTGGCAAGGTACGATGCAGTGACCACAGAATGGTATGGTCTCGAATTCGCCTAGACTTGAAGAAGAAATGACAGAAACTGATACGCAAGAAGCCAATCAATGAGCTAGCACTGAGAGGGAAAGTACAGGAATTCCGAGTGTCGCTGCAGAACAGGTACCCGGCTCTTAGTGAGGAAACCAACCTTAGCGTAGATACAATGAATGATAATCTGACGAGTATCATTACGGAGTGTGCAGTTGAAGTTGGAGGCAGGGTAGTTAGACAGGACACTGGCAAGCTTTCCCAGGAAACGAAGAACCTAATTAAGAAGCGTCAAATCATGAAAGTGTCAAGTACAATAGACAAAATAGAACTGGCAGAGCTTTCAAAGTTGATTAATAGACGTAAAGTATGCGATGTAAGAAGTTATAACAAGGAGAGAATTGAACACGGTCTGAAAAACGGAGGAAGCGTCAAAGCAGTGAAGAGGAAACTTGGGATAGGCAAAAGTTGGATGTATGCACTAAGGGACAAAGAAGGCAAAATAACTACCAATGTGGATAGGATAGTTAAAATTGCGGAGGAGTTTTACAGAGATCTGTACAGTAGCCGAGACAATCACGACCTTGATATTATAAGAACTAGCAGTAACCCAGATGACACCCCACCAGTAATGATAGAAGAAGTCAGAAAAGCTTTGGAGAGCATGCAAAGAGGCAAAGCTGCTGGTGAGGATCAGGTAACATGAGATCTGCTGAAAGATGGAGGACAGATTGTGTTACAAAAACCAGCCACCCTGTTTACGAGGTGTCTCCTGACGGGAAGGGTACCAGAGTCTTGGAAGAACGCTAACATCATCTTAATACATAAGAAAGGAGATGACAAGGACTTGAAGAATTACAGGCCGATCAGCTTGCTCTCTGTAGTATACAAGCTATTTACAAAGGTAATTGCTAAAAGAGTAAAGAAAACATTACAATTCAATCAACCAAAGGAACAAGCAGGATTTCGAACAGGCTATTCAACAATTGACCACATTCATACTATCAATCAGGTAATAGAGAAATGCTCAGAGTATACCCAACCACTATCCATAGCCTTCATAGATTACGAGAAGGCGTTTGATTCAGTAGAAATATCAGCCGTCATGCAGACACTGCGGAATCAGGGCGTAGATGAAGTATATATAAACATTCTGGAAGAAATCTACAGGGGATCAACTGCTACTATAGTGCTTCATAAAGAAAGCAACAGAATACCAATCAAGAAGGGTGTAAGGCAGGGGGACACAATCTCCCCAATGCTATTTACCGCGTGCATACAGAAGGTTTTCAGAAGCCTAGAATGGGAACAGTTAGGGATAAGATTTAATGGAGAATACCTTAGTAACCTGCGCTTCGCCGAGGACATTGCATTGCTCAGTAACTCAGGGGACGAATTGCAACTCATAATTACGGAGTTAGACAAGGAGAGCAGAAAGGTTGGTCTTAAAATTAATCTGCAGAAAACTAAAGTAATGTACAACAACCTCGGAAAGGAGCAGCGCTTCGAGATAGGTAATAGTGCACTTGAAGTTGTAAAAGACTATGTCTACTTAGGGCAGGTAATAACCGCAGAGCCTAACCAGGAGATTGAAATAACTAGAAGAATAAGAATGGGATGGAGCACATTTGGCAAGCACTTTCAAATTATGACGGGTAGATTGCCACTATTCCTCAAGAAGAAGGTATATAACAGCTGTATCTTGCCGGTACTTAGCTACAGAGCAGAAACCTGGAGACTTACAAAGAGGGTTCAGCTTAAATTGAGGACGACGCCGCGAGCAATGGAAAGAAAAATGGTAGGTGTAACCTTAAGAGACAAGAAGAGAGTAGAGTGGATTAGGGGACAAACGTGGGTTAAGGATATCATAGTTGAAATAAAGAAGAGGAAATGGACATGGGCCGGGCATGTAGCGCGTAGACAGGATAACCGCTGGTCATTAAGGGTAACTAACTGGATTCCCAGAGAAGGGAAGCGGGTTAGGGGGAGACAGAAGGTTAGGTGGGCAGATGAGATTAAGAAGTTTGCGGGTGTAAATTGGCAGCAGCAAGCACAGGACCAGGTTAACTGGCGGAACATGGGAGAGGCCTTTGTCCTGCAGTGGACGTAATCAGGCTGATGATGATGCGGACCCCATTAGACCGACACCGCAACATGAGACTATCACGAAATAACATAACGAGTGACAGTGCGTAGTGCGTACAGTTGATGGAAACATTCACATTGCAAAGCGCTCAAAAATTTGGTTGAACTTTGTCAAAAGAATAAATATCGTGCCAACACTTCGGTTCCCAGCATAAAGTTGTGCAAGCACTGGATCTGTTTTTAGTAGTAGTGACTTACTGAACTGGCGTTCTTTTTTGTGTGTGGGTGTGTATTTTTTAAGGCGTTATCATGTGTCTCATACGAAAATATCCTTGGTCAAATAGCCGGGTTGATTCGTGATCTAACAAACGTTGACGAGATCGTTTATTTAAGTCGCTAACTCAGTCTGTCTTTGCAGAAACATGAGGCCGGAGCGATAAACAACCTTAAGCTGTGCTTTAATGGAGTAGTCGTAAACAATGTTTATTAATCAAATGATGAGCACACCACCCACACGATGGTTCTGGTACAAATGTGAAGTTTTGTACACGAATGGTACCTTCGCTGCAAGGTGATGGGACTGGAAATGTTTCAAAACGCGAATGTATGGCTATGGAAAATGGCCCACCAAAACACAGATATTTCAGCATTCAAAAGTCAAAGCCTCAGTAAGTTCCACTCCAGAACAGCTATTACAATGCAAAGTCACTTGCTATAGTTGTGTTTCGCATATCCCTAGGACGAACTCTTGCTTTCGCGCAATACATAAGTTTTCAAAAAGGCAGAGTAACCTGAGACGCGTACAAACTTGCTTTATTTAACAGTGACGTGGCTCCATCGATGTCATCATTGTCTTTTTTTAGGTGTACATAGCCTTTCATTTACACATGGACCACTGGGCCCTCCCTTTCGAGAGTAACCTGAATCACTGAAGCATCCTTTTTCTTGAGTCTGTTTTGCGGCGACTTGCCTTTCGATTACAATGGCGCTCACCGCAGTTGCTGCTTGCAGCCTCCATGAAAACCTCATGCAGGTGGCATGGTGGATTATGATCTGCAATGTGTAAGTTTAAAGAAACAGTTCTTTTATTTCGTGTCATGGAATGAAAACCCGATGTCACTAGATACATTGATCTCCACTTGAATATCACCTGTACATGCCATGAATAGTCAATGTCTAATCAAAGGTGTTCACATCTCAGCCAATTTCCCATCTCAGTATGCGCTACAGAAATGTCGAGCTTGGAACGATGTGGAGCTGAGTCTTGCATTTCTTGTACCGAGTTCACCTAACGCACAGCAATTCTTCGTTCGGCCAAGCTGTGCGAATGCTTCAACTCTCTCCTGTTAATCAGCCACAAAAAGTAATGCCTGCAACATTTCCTCCCTGGACACTTTCGCCTCTAACTATAAAAAAAGCTGTACCTGGAATCATTGAGGCAAAGAGACGAATGTCCCAGGCTGCGCGGATGCAGACTACTCTCCTCTTCTTAGCCGAGAACTTTGTTCAGCACTCGCACATTTACACCGACGCCTCAACCACTCAGGAGACTTCCGCTTATGGACTTTATATGCCTTCTACAGAACAAATGCTATCCTGTCGACTGCAACGAAAGACATCCTCGACAGCAGCAGAACTTCATGACACCAAAGAAGCTGTCGTCTACATCTTGCGCCAAACGCCGGACCGATGGGTAATTTTCACCTACTTCAAAGGAGCACTACAGATATTGTTCAACCTCCTAAAGAAAACGAATTGTCACCGTATTCGTTCGACATAGCATATCTACATCACCTGGCTGTGACCGCAGGGAACTCTATCACATTTCAGTGGATACCGGCTCATTGTATAATTTCCTCCAACAAAAAAGCAGACGAAGCAGCACGCAAGGGTCTTCGACACCACAATGACAGACGAACTTATTTCACTAAATTAGATGCACCCCAGATGACCAAAACACTTTGGATTGAAGAAAATAAGAGACGCTGGAACCTTCCGACACATCATTATTCCTTCCTTCACTCAATCGACCCCTATCTGAGAACAAGACTCGCATTCAAAATTCCTCGCCATCTAGAAACGCTATACCATCGTCTACGTCTAAACTGTGCCTATGTTAACAGCCTACGGTACCGCTTCCGTCAGTCAGCGAGTCCGTATTGCAGCAACTGTGGCCCCATCGAATCTGTGGAACATATATTGTTTGAGTGTAGAGCGTATGCTGAGGAGCGTGTGCATTATGAACATTGCATGCATTCTACCGAGAGAACTTTCTCCCTTGACTGTGTATTGGGACCTTTAGCCTGCCCCACTTTACAGAGGCGTGCTACGAAACTTTTGTTTTCGTACTTGGACATCATCGATCAGCTAGACAAGTTGTAGCTGTAGCTTGACACTACGAAAAAACTATTATCGCACGTCCTCACTCAATGGTCAAAGAGGTGGCCTTTTCCTTTATTTCTTTTTATTCTGTCAACCATATTCACAATTTGTCTTTTTTTTTTCTCTCTCTCTTTTTATTTGTACTTTCAATCCTCAATCCCCTTTCCCACGCAGAGTAGCAAGTCAGCGAATTTTACATACCAGCTAAATTCTCTGCATTTCAATAAAGAGTTCTCTCTCTCTCTCTCTCTCTGCAGCACGCGACCATGAAAAGCGCTAGGATCGCTGTCAAGACCAGCTCATGTGCTACCAATGAAAGGTACAAATAATAACGCGCGATATAAGCGCCGAATATATCGTAGGTGTCTAATTTAGAAAAACTCGCCGTGTTGACTCTTCAAGAAAGAATGCGAGCTGTAAAAGGGCACTGTATTGGAACGCAAACACTCGTTTCTTCGACTACGCACGTTGAGCAGATTCTCACGTGCTTGTTTGAAAGTGAATTTTGTAGAAAGTATGTCATCTTTCATCTAACGACAGACTATGCTCGCATTTCTAATGCAGGGTGTATTTTACAACACTGGTATGGTTAAAGCACGAACTGTACTGAATACTCTGCGATTTAAACGCACAGACACATTTCAACGTTTTGCGGGCCAAAATGTGAATGTGTGCTATAGCGCTGTCTGTTCTGTGATTGCATAACAGAAAAGTCATCAGATATCGTTTAGATGTCAGTAGCATTTCTTTAGAGCTTACATGACAAGTTTTTGATGGCTAATGTATCTGGTATGTGACGTCACCAACCAACGGCGAATGGGTAGAAGGGTGCACTTATGTAGACACATTCAGTGCAGCTGCGCTCTCTGCGGATGCAGTAGGACACGCGAGTGCACTTGAGTGAGGTCAGCGCTTCTAATATATTAACCTAAAAAGGATAAATGAAAGAAACCGACTACAAAGACCGAGCACGTTACATTGTACACAGCACTACAGCGGCGGGAAAACACTCATCGTAACGTGCGGTGGCCGGTGGGCAATTTCATACGTCTGTTCAAGTGATTCAGGAACACCACTCTAACCTTAGAAGTGCTGCGTCACTATATGTCAGTCGACGCACGTGTATGGGTACTATCACTACCAGCTAATTGTCACTGCGGCGCAGTTGTTAGAATGACCTCCACTCCACTCGGATGCCCACCATGGTGTGTGACTAAATAACGATTTTTAGAATGTTTCGGCGATGCGGGGAAGTGGAATGTTTGACCTTTGAGCATCGTGCACCAAGCACGACGCTCTAACTACTGCGCAAGAGACGTAAGAGTTATCAAACAAAAATTGAGCAGATTTGAAGAATGTCCCGTGTGCAAGCACGCGTTTTGGGGTAATTGGAACGTTTTCCAATGCACTAGTAATTGCATGTGTTCGATGTACTTGCATTGCGATTCCCAGTACTCGGTCATCAAAGCCACTGATAAAGTTCGGGGGTGTATTTGCCCAAAACAAAGCTATGGTTATGAGCACATCCCAGTGGGGCACTTTGCATTAGTTTAGACCACGTGGGGTTTTCCGACGTGAAACCAAGCCTAAGTAGCCGTTTGTTATAAGTGAGAAAATAGTTGTTGCATTCTGCATGAAAAGCATTTTTTAAAAGAGGGTTTATATTAGTGATTCTGGCGTTTATTGCTGCTGCTCAACAGATAATGTAGTTTATGACTGGAGAAATGAAAGAGGTCGCTGATGCAGAGTAGCTAACCACCGTTAAGCACACGTGTGGCGTCTAGACTAAGACGGGGACAAGCAGCGTTATACCAGATAAGCGGATAGAATGACATACGAAAGTGTGGTCCTTGTGTAGCCTGCAATCTCGCAGTCTTTGTTTATGCAAGCTTTCGTTCATTCATTCTTATGTTCCTTCAGAATAATCCATGATGCTCTAATCTTTTAATAAAATAACAAGCGTTGCAATGCACACTTGATGTCCCTACGACGTACTTCTCTTGTATTAGGAATAATTTTGGTATGATCCTAAGGAAATGTAATGCAGCCGTATCGCATGCGGTGCACATGCGTGAAATTTTGGAGATCATATCAAATCAAATGAAACTTTATTTCGTGTACAAGTTTGTGTGTTATAGACAACTAGCGCTCGAGAAAAATGGATCTATTCGATTGAGAAGCCTCGAGCCCTTTTTTACATGACATACAGCGAAAGCACACAATACTTATAGAGTATTTATAGAACATAATACCAAAACACAGTACAGTAGTTACAAGAAATACTATATAATACGATATGTATTCATTAGTACTATAATAAATCATTCTCTAATCATGACAGCAAGATGAGCTTTCCTCAACAAAAGCTTTGTGTGAAGAAAAAACCGTGTTCTAGCTCTAAGCGAAATTTCTGTCCCTAAAAACTATCATCATAAACGGATCTGTGCCCATTAGGCAAATCCCACTGCTTAGAACTGGCCTAATAAAACGGAAAGCAAAAAGACTGGCGGCGAATGCAAATTGAGACTTCCGGACAGGCATGACCAGCAATTCAGAAAATCTTTAATAAACCATCGAGAAAAACCTATTGATAAACACCATAGACGCAAGTTTCAGTCTCCTTCAAGCATCTGTACGCAGTGCTACAGAGGCACGTATGTACAGCCACGGCCACGTCTGTGTAGAGCACGCGAGGAGCCGGTTTCAGCTTCACGGGGCGAAACCTCGAGGCAGTTGCGGGCTCTGATGGGGTCGGCCTGACAGCTAGGCCGCACATGCTTCTGATACAGCACTTCAGAGCCCAAAACTGCTTCGAGGTTTCGCCCCGCAGAGCGATAGCCGGCTTCTCGTGCGCTATATACACAGATGTGACCGCGGCTGTAAAACGAGAGAATACTAAAGAACAGGAAAGACGACGCGCCTGCTAGAAGATGCATGTAGCACGGTGAACCGGTGATACCGGCCGCAATGACAAAGGGGCATGCGCGAGGAACCACGTGACTTTTCTTCGTGAGCTTCGGAGAAATAAATGTTAATTTGGTTATGCGACGCGTGTCGCTTCTACTCTCATCGCTCGGCCTAGCCACGTGTTTCAACATTGGTGACCCGGCGTCTTCGGGCAGCCACTGGCGTCGAGCATCAACGTCGCTATGACTTTGACGGCGAGGATGGACTTCACGAGTATGGCTTCGACGTCCATGACGAACACTATGTTGACAGTATCTTCAGTCGACGGTAAGCTGCCCCCCTTTTGTACCGCGAGCTATGGTTTGTGGCACCTCGGTAAGGGGCTCCCATCAAGAAAGAGCCGCCACGTGGTGCGTCGGTTGGCTGAAGTCCCGGAGAGCACAGAGGCGTCGAGGGGCGACAGTGTAACTGGAAACTGCATGACTGTTGTTGATGCGATGGTTGAAAATCATCGAGGCGCCTGGCAAGGACGTCCGAACGGTTCTCGATGCTCGCGAGGGCGGGGCCTGCAGCGGTGGCTGTAGGTGGTGTGGTAACGGCGTTGAGGCCATGCCCTCGTGAGTAGTCGGCTATTCGATCACGCATTTCAGCGAGCACGTCCCATCGGACATATCCTGTAGCCACGAGGACCGGGACCATTCTCTGCGCTAAGCGCTGACGTAACAACTCGCGCAAGAGCTTCTCCTCTTGAGGGGTGGTGAATTCGCCCAGAGTTATCTTGGGCGTCAGAACCGGTAGGAAGAATGAAAGAGTGAGCGAGATACATGCGGGGTGATTGGGGCTGCGTGTTCTTATCAGGTCACCGTTAACTGTCGGAACTAAAACAAGAAAGATCCAGTCCTGACAGCGTTGAGCTTCGAACTGCTTTTTTTTTATTCTCATACTGCACGTGCCGTGCAACCGGATGCCAACTTCTTCCTTGACGGGTGCTGCGGGTCGAGGTGCCTACAGGTTTATGCCAGTATAGTTGGTAGAATCGCAGCTGGCAGCACGGTGCGTCACAGCATACCTAGTCAAATATCACTTTGTAGTGATTAGCCTACCAGTGTCCATAGCCAGTGAAATACGGGAGATTTTACCCGACCCACCTGCTGACAAAGCGTATGCCATGCTAAAGGTAAACGCTCATCTGCCGTGTCACGCCCACCTGAGTCACAGCGACTAGCAGTTGCTTAGGCGACCGCAGTTGCTTAGGTACCTAGGCGACCGTACCTCCGGTGACCTGTTGTGACAAGTTCAGCTACTGCGCGGCGAAACAAGAATAATAGCTGACGGAGCATTATTCGGAGACCTCTTTCTTGCAAAAGCTACCTTCAAGTGTCCGCTCGGTAGGCCCTGCGTCAGAGCAGAATGGCTTAAAACTGCAGTCGCCGAGCTTGCTGACCAGCTCATGGCGGCCACCCCATCCACACCATCGACTGTCATGCGAGCTCAACCGGCTCACGAAAAGCTTCAGCAAATGCGTTAAGATATTTTTCGACTTAAGGAGACTTTATCAGCTTTACGCATGAACAAGAAAGCGCAAAATTTAAGTCAGCCCAACATGTCGCTATCAAGACCTCGGGGGCAAAACGTATGTTGGTATCATCGGCGGTTCGAAAATGCTGCGCGTAACTGCGTTAAACTTTGCACCAGCTTGGTGGAGCCACGAATAATTAGAGGTCCTATACGAGTGATGACTTGCCCGCAGATCAGTGAGAAATACAAACGCTAGGTTTCAGTGCGAGCTGCGCTAGGCCGTGCATGCGCAGTAGCTAAGCCATGCCCAACAACGCAGACATGAGGCCAAAATTTCGCACTGCAATTTATTGCCTATCCTCACATCACGTTACCTAACAAAAAGTTACGTCACTGCTTTTGACACTGCTCCAAATAACTGCGCCCGAGTAGACATGGGGCACTCTCAGAAAATGTACTCCCAAAAAGGAAGCCGTACATCTCGAAGCTAGACGTGTCCGTTGACGGGAACGGCAACGGCAGCGATGGGCCGATCTAGCTTGGCTTGCCAGGGAAATAGCCGCCAAGGGATGATGACGAGGCAATGCTGACTCTGCCGAACGAGAAAACACCCGGAAGGCGACGATAAAACGATTTCTTAGCGATGACTACGGCATTATGGAAGCACCGTACGAGCGGTGACGGGCCCATGCTCCCCTGGGGCGATCTTTGCGTGAGTTACGGCAAACTTATCACATTATTCATTTATTTATTTAAAAGAAGTTTGACGCTAAATTGTCTTTAACGTTGCTGTTCAACCAGGCTCGGAAATTTCGCTCTTTGAAAATTTGCGCGATAGATAGCTGTTTCCCTCGTTTTTGGTACCATAGAAAGAAACGTGGGGAGGGAGAGAAAGAGTTCCGTGATAGACAGGCTGCGCATGCTTGCGACGCGACGCACTACTGCAAAGATCACCATATTTATGGGCAGCCTATCTAAAAAATAGGGTGTAGCTATTTTGCATAAATGTTATGATAGATATTGACAACACATCAACGTTTACCCTCAGCCTGATTTCCCGCTCGTCCTTATAGAACTTCTCAATGTACCATGCACTCCGCAATGCACAAGGTTAGGAATAAAAAGAGAATTAAAATTTTAAAAACCTACGGTATAAAAGTACTCGGGAACTTACGAGCATAGTCACTTCAAGGAATGTCTCTAACTTTTTTACTTAGCCCATTTAGTCCAGTAGCCCGAACCTCTGCCAACAGGTTCGAGAATCTCTTCGCAACACAGAGCCCGTGACCGAGCAACTCCAAGTTTTCTGTTTTATTACGAAAAAAATCGATTTCAAAAAGAGAAAAAAACAAGGCGTTATCCATGTGAAACTAAACCGAACCTATACTTCTTATTCGACATTGTCATTCTTGCTGGTGCTCTCTCTCTACATTACTCACATCTATCCTTATTCTACTCTGAATCGTGAACGCATATTTGCCTCGAGAATGTAGGCTGTGTTCAAAGTCTAGTCAAGCTGCTTATGGCCGTTTTGAATACTGAATTCTGTTGAGATTTGTGTGGGGAAATAAATCTTTGAACTGCCACTTTTGTGTGCACAGTATTCCTCACGCACACCCCCTTACGCCCGTCTCCACCTTTTCTTTGCGTGCTCTTTGCAATTGGAATGCCCTGCATAAGCGTACCAGCTACTATTCTACTGAATGTACTGTTTATTTCTCATTCCACACACACTACCACTGAAATTGAAAAAAAGCATTCGTCTCGATTCACTAATGCACTTATTTCTCGTTCCTGGCCATCTTACTTATTTCGACTGTGAAATTTCTGAGTCATCATCAGGTAATAGGCACTCACCAAGTTCACTCACGAGCCTTCGATTACAATATCTGAGCAACTGGCGAGAAATTTATGTAAGTGACATGTCCAAACAAGAACAACATAGCATGCGCCTTGAACTGCCCTTGCTTACACGGTACGGATGTGAGAGTTGAGCGCTATATAATACAGGCAAACGTAATAAATAATTCCTTGCCTTCGCCATAAATAAATCGATTTGAAAAACGGGGACGAAGCACGCCCGGCTGTACGGGATCCCTGATTTTGTCAGTCGCTGTGTTTAGTCTTCCATGATAAATCGTGAATTCACAACTACTGTCAACTTGGATTCTTCTGCAAACAAAAACATTCACAAGCGCCCTACTGTTAGGACATACTCACATGCGAAAACGTCTTCAAGAAAGATGATGCCAAAAAGCAGAGCAGTCGGAATGCTTATCTTTAAACTGTCGCAGTCTTTTTTTTTCTTTTTTGTACAACTGTTAGTTATCTCAGGATCACCTTTCTGAACAGCATGCGGAAGGTCATTGCTATAAAAAGAACTTTGTCTACATGCACTCAGATAAGACGCACCATTACTTCCAAACCCGAAATTGGCAACAAGAAAACATTAGCCATTTTATCTCAAGGGTATTGTTTCGTGGATAAGTCGTTCTTTACGTTCAACACAAAAGCAGTCATACAATGCGCGGTCCCCATTGTTTGTGTACAGATGTGCTCAAGTACTGGCTGCAAATATAGTCCAATATATGTCGGAAGCTTTTTCTATGTTTGCTCCAGAACGACTTTCGTAACGTCAAGCACATTGTCGTCATTTGGTGTAGCATATGCAGTGCAAAGAGAATCTAGCTTTTTCTTTCGCCTACCATTAAGCGATTTCACCTGCCGTCACACTTGCATGTTCTGCAATTGAGGACTATTACTTCCCATTCTATAGCCAAGTTCTTCACTTAACGAACGACATGTTTTAGATGCGGAGCATCTAATACTCGAGGCTTGTAGTGCGGCGCCGTCTGCAAGCTTCCTCCTCCTTCTTCCACCATCTGTGCATCCCTTCCTCCTCTACACACCGCGCGCGCTTCACTCCTCCACCATCTGTGCACCCTTCCTCCTTTACACACCGCGTGCGCTTCTCCTCTTCACGAACATTCGCTAGCTGTATATTGTAGCGCGCATGCGCCGTCACGCTTCGAGAACACCGGCAGCTGACGCGCGCGCATGCGCCGTCGCGCTTCGAGAACATCGGCAGCTGACGCGCGCGCATGCACCGTTGCGCTTCTCCCCCTTCTCGAACATTCGACAGCTGACAGTGCATGCGCCGTCGCGCTGTATATATACTCAAGGTCGGCGCTCGCTCGCTCAGTTGCCGCTCGCCGGTTGGTTTGTACGGCGTGTCGACGTCCAAGGTCGCGGTGAAATGAATTCCAACGAATCCACAAACACAATGATCGACGTCCCTTCGACCAGCGCCGCCCTTTCGCATACGTGTGTACGTGTTCACTCATTTAACACCCCCTCCTACAACCACGTTAACCAATTTAGCCATCGACCCAAGTAAGTCGCAATTTAACACCCCATTTCACAACCACGTTAACCAATTTAGCCATCGACCCAAGTAAGTCGCACTTTAACACCCCGTTAACCAATTATATGCTCCGCATCCTCCTCAGTGTTCCCCCGAGGGAAGCTGCGGGCAACTTTTTTTTAGAGGTTGAACTTACGCTACCATAAAAATTCGCATGCTTGAAAATGGCTCCACAAAATCTATGTCGAACATGTGAAGATGTGCATTCTAGCAAGCACCAACATCTGCACTGGCCAGGCCAATCATTTTCGTTTCGTTCACTATGTGAACTTTCTCGACACCAGAAGTCAATATTTTCGCAATTGGGACTTGACTCCCGACTCCTAAAGTTATTCGCCTGCCACGTCAGGATGAAAAATGGTTCCGCTATGAGTCTCTGTGGCACCAAGAAAACATTTACTAATGGTCTTTTGCTGTTGTCATTTTTGCAGCGCGCTCAGGTTCTTGACCGATGCTCCACATTCACAGCAAAAAAATATATTAATGAACTTAGTCATATTCACATGAAATATATTTCCTTCTCTGATGAACCATACCCAATGCAGTCACCATATTTCATCTATTTGCTATGTGGCGAAGCCTTATAACAGTGGGTCGTCCTCTCCAGCACCTTCTAGTGGGTCGCACTTTTTAGCAAAAAAGAAGAGCAGCTCGTGCAGAGAGTCAGTACCTGCATTGACTGTCGCTGTCAAGCATCATCGACAAGTGTCCGCCAATAAACGTCTCAACAATTTGTTGAGATCGATTTGTTGGGCACAGCACTCTCCAACAATTTGTTGGAGAGTGCTGTGCCCTTCAAACACCTTCGGTTCGCATTAGATGCCCTTGGAGCTTAGATCCCGTACCATACCTTCTACCATGCACCAAGATGCCGCTCAGCAAACGCTTCCTCCTGCGCCGACGCCATGTTCTGGTGTCCCCCGCATCCGCGACTCTCCTGTCTTCACCGGCGCGGATGGCACCGACGTCGAGGACTGGCTCGCTATGTACGAACGCGTCAGCGTCCCCAATCATTGGGACGAGGCAGGTAAACTCGGCAACCTGGTTTTCTACCTCGCGGGTGTGGCCGGCATGTGTTACAACAACCACGCATCCGATTTCCCCACTTAGTCCGCTTTTAAAACCACGTCGTCGACGTGTTCGGTCGTCCTGCCGTTCGTAAGCTGCAAGCCGAACAGCGGTTACGTGAACGAGCACAGCAGACCGGTGAGTCCTTCACAAGTTACATAGAGAACATCCTTGACTTGTGCAAGAAAGTGGACGCGAGCATGTCAGAGGCTGACAGGATTACCCATGTTCTAAAAGGCATCGCCGACGATGCCTTCACCATGCTCCTGGCCAAGAACCCTCGCACTGTGGCAGAGAACATTACATTATGCCAAAGTTACGAGGAGCGGCGGCGGCAGCACTCGATGACCCGTCGACTACCCTCACGTGACGCTGATCTCTCGGCCTTGTCAACACTTCCTGACCACACCACTTTGCTCGCTGAAATCAAGTCATTCGTGCGTGAGGAAGTTGCCCGCCAGGTCTCTTTACTGGCTTTTGCTTCCCCGCAACGTGCTCAACAGCCATCAAGCACACTTTTGCCTCCCCTCCGCCGAGCCATTCAGCAGGAAATCGCGGAGGTCGTTCATGAATACCACCAGCTGCCTCCAGTATCTACAACACTCAGTTACGCCCAAGTTGTTGCCAGGCCACCCCCACCGATTCCTGTGACTGGCCCCCTTGGTTACACCGAACCCATCGCCAGGCCCCCGGCCTTCGGAGAAACTGTGCCGCCTACATATGCTGACATCATCCACGTGCCCCGCGGGCCGCCTACTATGCAGTTATATCAACAGCCGCCTCGCCCATCGCGTTCTGCGACATGGATGGGACCCGCGAACCGATGGCGCACTGCTGACAATCGCCCCATCTGCTTTGCTTGTGGTTGCGTCGGTCACGTTGCACGCTATTGCAATCGTGTGCAGCAACCGCAGGTCACCTCCAATTTTCCCAGCCAATCGAGCCGCTTTTATGACCAACCGGCGCCCACGTCACCGTCCTCCCACCCCGTTCCATCTACCTGCCGTTCACATTCTCCGCGACGTCGCTCACTGTTGCCGATTCGGCCACGTCCACTCGAGGGCGACCAGGAAAACTAGTCGTCGCAGTCCACGAGGCAAGGGCTGCGACGCTGTCGAACTGCGGAAGCCCTCAGGAAAGCCCATCGAACGTGATAGACGTACTTGTGGATGGCGTTCGTGCATCTGCCCTTGTAGATACTGGAGCCGCCGTATCAGTCATGGACGCAAAACTTAGCCGATTACTGCGCAAAGTGACCACGCCACTCTCCGGGCTCTCCCTCCGCACAGCCAGCGCCCAAAGCATTCACCCTACGGCGATGTGCACAGCCCGCCTTATGATTCAGGACGTGATGTATGCGGTCGAATTCATCATAATTCCTTCATGCTCTCACGACGTAATCCTAGGATGGGATTTTCTCTCCCGCCATGACGCCGTCATTCATTGCGCACCAGCAGAAATTGAACTCACCCAATTTTCTTCTTTGACGCCGGCCGACAATCCATCTGCCGCAAGCAACTTACACGTCAGATATGACACCCAAGTGCCTGCAAACTCGTCCGCGACGGTGTCGGTCTACTGCGCAAGCCTTTCTGACACCGCTGCACTCCTCTCGCCATCTCATCGTGTTTTCATCAGAAAAGGCTTGCTGGTTCCTTTCGCAACCGTGCAAGTCACTCACGGAAGCACCACTATTTTTGTACTGAACTCATCCCCGTACAGTGTTACGTTGGTGCTAGGGGAGTGTCTCGGCAGCGTGGAAACCATCGAAGACGCACAAGTCATGGATCAACCTGATGACACGCACTGCCGAAGTTCCAATACGCTTAGTGCTGTTTCTACATCTGTTTCATTATCCGCTAATGTATTCGGTCCTTCCATTGCCGACAACTATAACGGGCTATAATAAAAGCTCATGAAGTTTTTCATATAAACGTACTTATGTCTCTGTATTTCGCCTTCATTCATTCCCATATCATGTATGGTATCGCTGCTTGGGGAAACACGTATAACTGTCATCTATCACCCATTCAGAACATACAAAATCAGGCGATCCGCATTATCACTAATAGCTCACGATACTCCAGTGCAGGCCATCTACTCCAAGACAACAAAATCCTACCTGTTCGTAAGTTATTTTTTTATAGCATAGCCGTTCTTCTGTTTCAATTGCGCAATGCACTGCTACCGTTTGAGTTCATTGATTCAGTTTTCTTACAAAACAACAATGTAACCAGATTTGCAATGAACCTTAACTTTTTGCTACCCGCGTCGCGCACAAATTATGGTAAAATGACCTCTGCCTTTGCGGCCATTACTTTTTGTAATAACATGCCTCTTTCTGTTAAAACGATGCCCACATTGTCATCATTCAAAAAGTCGCTTAAAAGTTTTCTGTTAAATTATTAGCTGCCTGTATATGGGCTTTTTGGGGGCTTTGCGTTTTTGGTTATGCCATTTAGATCATTGCATTTCGATTGACAATGTCCGCCACTGAACGAGATGTTTTTTTTTTCGTTCTTTCTTTTTTCTTTCCTTATTTGCCTTGCTTTTTGTTGCCTGATGTGTCACTTAGCCTATAATAATTACTCATCACTCTATATTGTATAATTGATTTCCATTCACTCGTTGCTTGTTAACTTGATCTGATTTATTGATTGTTATAATGCATCGAGGGTCCCGTTACAGTTTTTAACTTTGGGACCCTCGTCTGTATATTAATATTACTGTACTACTTTTTTGAAATGAAAAATAAACTGAAACTGAAACTGAAACCTTACGCCGGTCCAGCGCTCCCAGCTTCTGGCCCTGTTGGAAGAATTCCGCTCTTCTTTCGATGTCGCTCAACCTTCTCTTGGCCACACATCCACTGTTACGCTTCGCATCGACACAGGCGCACAACTACGGCAACGTCCGTATCGCTTATCTCCCACAGAACGCCGTGTAATCAACGAGCAAGTGGACGACATGCTTTGCCGCGATGTTATTCGACCCTCTAGCAGCCCCTGGGCGTCTCCTGTCGTTCTCGTCGCGAAGAAGGACGAATCTGTGCGGTTCTGTGTGGACTACTGGCGCCTCAACAAGATCACTCGTAAGGACGTGTACCGCTACCACGTGTAGATAACGCGATTGCCAGCCTGCAAGGAGCCGAATTCTTTTCATCTCTCGATTTGCGCTCAGGGTACTGGCAAGTACCTATGGCTGAGGACGCTCGACCGAAGGCCGCTTTTGTCACTCCCGACGGCTTGTACGAATTCAACGTCATGCCATTTGGGCTGTGCAATGCGCCCGCTACCTTTGAGCGCATGATGGATACCGTTCCGCGTGACCTGAAATGGCCCACGTGCCTGTGTTATCTCGATGGCGTCGTCATTTTCGCTCCAGACTTCTCCACGCATCCTCAACGCCTGCGGCATGTTTTAACGCGTCTGAGTGACGCCAGTCTGCAACTGAACCTAAAGAAGTGCCGATTTGCAGCTCGGCAGTTGACAATACTCGGCTACGTCGTGTCCAAGGACGGAATTCTCCCCGATCCAGCCAAGCTTCGGGCCGTGACCGAGTTCCCCAAGCCGACATCCGTCAAGGAACTGCGCAGTTTCGTAGGACTGTGTTCCTACTTTCGGCGCTTCATCCGAAACTTGCGTCTATCGTATCGCCACTGACGAAGCTCCTCGAAAGTAACGGGCCTCTTCATTCGTGGTCATCACAGTGTGACGACGCATTCACAACGCTCCGTCGTTTGTTGACGTCGCCTCCCATACTCCGCCACTGCGACCCTACGGCCCCTACACAGGTACACACGGACGCCAGTGGTGTCGGTCTCGGCGCTGTCCTTGCGCAGCGCAAACCAGGGTTCCCGGAATATGTCGTGGCGTATGCAAGCCGTACGCTTACAAAAGCCGAGACTAATTACACCGTCACTGAGAAAGAATGTAGGGCAATCGTCTGGGCCCTTACCAAGTTCCGACCTTATTTGTATGGTCGCCCATTTGACGTAGTCACCGACCATCACGCACTATGCTGGTTGTCGTCATTGAAAGATCCCTCAGGCCGTCTCGCCCGGTGGGCACTTCGCCTGCAAGACTACGACATCCGCGTGCTGTACCGCAACAGAAGGCAACATGCTGACGCCGACGCCCTGTCGCGCTCTCCCTTGCCTGACGACAATGCCCACGACTCAGCGTCCCACCTTGCCGTTTCTTCCATTAGCATTCATGCCGTTGCTACTGAACAGCGCAAAGATCAATGAATTGCCTCACTGATAGACTTGCTGACTGATCCATCCACTCCATCCACTCGCGCGTTGCGTCGTCAAGCCCACCGTTTCGCCGTTCGCGACGACCTCCTCCACCGACGCAATTACAACGATGACGGCCGCCAGTGGCTACTAGTCATACCCCGCAGTCTGCGCTCTGACATATGCGAGTTCTTTCATTCTGATCCGCATTGTGCGCACTCCGGGGTATTGAAGACTTACCACCGCATTCGCCAACGGTACTTTTGACGCGGCATGTACCGCTACGTGCAGAAATTCGTTCGCTCCTGCATAGAATGTCAGCGCCGCAAAACTTCAACGCACCTGTCGCCGGTAGGTCTGCAACCTCTACCTTGCCCTGCCAGGCCGTTTGGGCGCGTTGGCATCGATTTGTATGGGCCACTTCCACTAACGTCGGCTGGTAACCGCTGGACCATTGTTGCTGTGGACCACCTCACGCGG
Organism: Rhipicephalus microplus; assembly: GCF_043290135.1. Classification (NCBI taxonomy): domain Eukaryota; kingdom Metazoa; phylum Arthropoda; class Arachnida; order Ixodida; family Ixodidae; genus Rhipicephalus; species Rhipicephalus microplus. The sequence continues at coordinate 88,517,315 of NC_134706.1, forward strand.
TACGCCGAAACTGCCGCTCTCCACGCGGCTACAGTGAGCGATGTGGCCTCCTTCCTGCTCCAACGATTCATGCTGCGACACGGGCCACCTCAGGAACTGCTCAGTGATCGAGGCCGCGTCTTCCTGTCTGAAGTCGTCGAAGCCGTTCTCAAAGAGTGCAACGTTGTTCACCGCAACACAGCTGCTTACCACCCGCAGACGAATGGCCTCACTGAACGCTTCAACCGTACGCTCGGCGACATGCTCTCCAAGTACGTCGCCACCGATCACACAAATTGGGATGCCATTCTACCCTTCGTCACCTACGCATATAACACCGCCCCTCAGAGCACTACTGGCTTTTCACCTTTCTTTTTATTATATGGAAGGCACCCGTCGCACACCATCGACACTATACTTCCGTACAAGCCAGATCCGTCCGAGTGGGCGCCTATTTCTGCTACAGCCAAGCATGCTGAACAGTGTCGAGAGCTTGCAAGGACCTTTACAGCACATGATCAAGAGCGGTAAAAAGGTATTCGCGCTGACACCAGCACTACTGCGCCCACGTTCCTCCCTGGAGCGCTCGTCTGGCTCTCGATCCCTACCACTTCAACTGGCCTATCTTCAAAACTATTGCCCAAATACGAAGGCCCCTACCGTGTCGTCGAAGGCACTTCCCCTGTAAATTACTTGATCAAACCCATCGAACCATCTTCGGACATCCGCCGTCGAGGGCACAACATTGTCAACGTGGAGCGCCTCAAAGCCTACCACGACCCGCTCATAGTAACCAGCTGTTAGGTCGCCAGGCGGCTCCCTCTTCGTACCCGAGGTAGTTGTGGCGAAGCCTTCGAACAGTGGGTCGTCCTCTCCAGCACCTTCTAGTGGGTCGCCCTTTTTAGCAAAAAAGAAGAGCAGCTCGTGCAGAGAGTCAGTACCCGCATTGACTGTCGCTGTCAAGCATCATCGACAAGTGTCCGCCAATAAACGTCCCAACAGCTAGTGTACTCCTCGTCTCTATCTTCTTCATCAAACTGGAAGCCAGGACGTACTAATATGTAAAGCCCCAAAACAGCACCATTGTCACCAGAGCCATGGTGGAGAGCGAAGTGTGTCTGCTTGACTTAGGTTCTGTTGGTGGCAACTAAGATTTCCTCCAACCACCAGTGGTATCTGCTGCCCAGGTTGGGACCGTCGCTTCAGCTTAAAAAGCGAGAGTCAGGGCAAGAAGCTTGCCCTACAGCTAAGCTGTGAGCGCTTGGTTGATGATGATAGCCAGCATTAATGAAGGAAGGTTGGCTGGCGGGACCGGTTCTGAAGCAGTGCCACTTTTCATATTTCAGCCTTCGCTGAGACGTTTGCTTATGGTTCTTCGACGTTTCAGTACGGGGTTGATAGGTACGCTGATTGAGTCCTTTGAACAAAGGAACAGCGATTTCACGGTATCTTACAACTCGTGTAGTGGTTACGTGAAATCAGACCAGTTTAGTCACCTGTCTTTGCATGGTGTTTTCACACTGCAACGCCCTGCGCAAACCATAGCCAGAGAGAGGCAACAAAGTTGACAATATCGGCCAGCACTGCCGAGAGCAGTCTGCATCTGTTCACGATTACCATGTGTCAGAACGCAGTTTTGTTCTGGATGGATATTGCCCTCAAGCAACTCACCTTGGTACATTTAGATGACCGATGCAGCGACTCTGTGCACATTTACACCGATGGATCCGTAACTTCATCCGCCTCAGCTGCAGCCTTCGTGATCCCTCAACTCGGTATTTCCCGACAGTACAAATTAGATCATACGTCATCTTCGACAGCTGCAGAACTTGTTGCTATACAAGAAGCCATAAAATTTGTGAACCACCAAGCACCGCGTAAATGGACGATTCTGTCCATTTACGCGGTGCTTTCCTAGTGTTGTATTTCCTTTCCCAGTGTTGTACTTGTAACCCTATGTATGATGAGGGGTGTTGAAATCACCTGCTATGACGAGTGGACATTCCCCGGCGATATTAACAGCTTTCTTTAGAACCATCTTGAACTCTTGCTTTTGTTCCTTTGGACTGCTATAAATCTTAAAATAAAAATGCTCTGAGGGTCTAGTACCTGGCACGATCTCTACCATGACGTGTTCCAACCGGCCTGCTTCAATCTTGAGGTCGTGAGCTACGTGCGTTAGTTTGTTGCATACGAAGGTGCAGACTCCCCTCCCTTCAGTATCCCCTATTACAGTCCGGAATCCAGGCAACGTTGCTTGCGGTGAAAGGGTCTCTTGTAATAATATATTATGAGGCTTTTCTTGGCCGCTCCTGATATACTGCTGTAGGGTTGCTTTCTTTTTAAGGTAACCTCTACAGTTCCATTGCCAGGTACGAAATGCTTCACGTAGCGCTGCCATCATGGTTATTACATGGGCGGCCTGAGTCTGATGCTGCACCTGTCGACATGTTTGGTACCACTAGTATTGGTGGCCGAAGAGGTGAGTTTGGTGCATGAGGAGGCCTTGCTGTATTGTGCAGATATGCTTCGACCTCTGTAATGCACAGTCATATGCCCTTCCAGTGCCCCCACGCTTGATTGTAGCCTACCAATCTGCTGGCTAAGATTGGCTACTACTTTTCTGAGCGTGTCAAAGACCTCTTTCATATCTGACATGGTCGTTTGCTTGGCTTCCACGTGTTCTGCCGTGGCAGCCCTCTTTTTTGTGGTTCTCGAGTCTCCCCCGTTTTCAGCCACAGGGACATCAACTGGCTTAGGCATTGGCTGTGAAGACTGCGCGCTGGTTAGCTTAGTGAGAAGAATTTTTATTTCCTTTAACTCAGCTTATAGCCTCTCATTCGATTTTGTAAGTCTCGCGTTTTCTTGCTCTAGCTGTGCAATTCTATCATGCCCTGGCAGCTTACCTGTCATCACCTCTGCCGCACCGTTGCGCACTCGCTCAGCCAAGCTGCCTTTCGATGTAACTGCAGGCGTCCTCCCCGGGTGTGAAGCCGTGATTTCGAACTGAACGCCAGGCAGCTGGCCATTCGGGTGCCGCCCAGGCTGATCCCGACCCTGATGGTGACCTTGAGAACTCGAGCGCCCCTGTGATTGGGAGTGGGCCTTGGGTCTAGAACCTCTTCTGGAATGCGACCTCCCCCTGGAGAGGGGCCGCCTTTCCTGTTCTTGTGTAGACTGGATGCTCCGGGTCCCGTAGGCTGGAATAAGCTGCTTGTCGTTGGTGTCTGGACGCGATGTGATTGATGCGTCCCGGGCTTCTGCGGCTGCTCGCGATCTTTCCCAACGTCTGCGTCTGACGACGTATGGCACTAAGAACCTGTTCTTGCACTCCTTGTCTGCCGTGGGATGGTGACCGTCGCACAGCCTGCATCTTGGATTGCACTGGTGCAGGCTATCTGGGTTCTTGATCTCACAGATTCTGCAGATGGTTTCAGCTGGGTTCAGACAGACGTCAGACCGATGTCCCAGCTTTCTACAGACGTAACAAGTATTGATGTTCTTGCGGTAAAGAGAGCACTGCAAAAGTGAAGGTCCATATCTCACGAATATGGGCACCTTGTGTCCTTCGAACGCTATGATGATTGTCTCAGTGTCCTTGATTCTCTTGGCCTGCAGCGCGAGCAGGTTGTTCGCGTTCACAATCTTTCGGGTCAAAATGTCCCGAGTATTGCTCTCGGGGATCCCGCGAATCACTCCTTTACAAGTATCGTGGGGTGCCATGGGGTACGCGCTAACCTCAAAAACTTTGGCTCCAATGTCAGTTTGCTTGACCTTGAGGTATCTTGAAGCTCTGTCTTGGTCCGGAGTGCTTGCCACCATAATGTTTTGCTGCAAGTTAGAACAGATGATGTCTTGCATGGCCTCCTTCTGTTTGACGCCGGTTGCCACTACTATCGCGTCTGCCACGGCTCCAGTGCCAATTCTCGAAATATATATTCCTCCACGTGGTCGTAGCACAATTTTGCTGAAATCCTTGGGTAGTGGCGGCATGCGTCCAGCCCGCATAATTGTGTTTAGAAAAAATTTATTGCAACAAACGTCAATAACACTCAACAGAACATTTCCGTCTTAGACATACTCTAACGATGATAACAAGACAGATTTGTTGTATGCTTGGTGTCATACCTACTAAGATTGGCTCGAGCGTCTCCCGCAACGCCAGCCTTGGTCGAACCCTTGGCAGCAGGAACGCTAACCGCGGCTTGCTTGTTCCTTGAGCGTCTCGTTTCGGCTTCCTTCCAGCCAATGTCTTCCGTGCAATCCTCTGGAGAGAGTTCCTCTCCATCTACTTGGTATTCCTTTCTCAGTTGCAGCATAGAGAAAGAAGAAGACAAGAGCGGACACTCCGCGAAACCTGGCCTCAGGAAGTGCGTCACGACTACGTAACGAACTAGTGCTCCCACCACACGTCAGAGGGCGCAAGCGCAAAAAAAAACACAGTTATAATCAATGCAACAGAATTGTTTTCACAAATTAATAATTACACGCCCAAATTTGGTATGTTCTTTATACATAAAAACGATTTATTCAACACACCTTACGCGATTATTTTTCTTCAGCCGTACTGTCATAAACACCATCTACCCAGCGACAAGCCCATGCATGACTGACAGCGAGACGCTTTCGTCGCTTTCGTCAACGTCGGCTGCGTCGGCGTTTTCAAGCGTGAGATAACAGGTGAGGCACGTTTTCAAGCGAAGCTTGTTGAATGACATGTTGTTGGTCTTGTTGGGTCATTTTTTCAGAAAACGGTTACGCCTGCGCGAAAAAGACACCATGCAACAAACATAGAAAGATGCACACACACACGTTGCGCTTCGTGTGTGCGAGTTTGTTTCTTACGTGGCGTGTCATTCACGCAGTTGTAACCTTTTTCTGAAGCTTGTAAGGACTGGGAGGTTCGCTAAAAAGAAAGTTTGTGGCTCTATGCGGCGGTTAGACGGGAACATTGTGCAACGTATGCAGTATAGAAAAGGCGGCACGGCGTCAAGCCGAGGCGACGCGTGCTGCGTCTGCCACGGACGCGAGCGTCTGTGCGCTGAGCATAGCTGGGCAGCTAGGTCGTAGGCTCGGTGCAAAATATTGAGAAGCGTTTGTTGGGCCTCGCATGCTTCACGACGCATTTCCCGAAGGCTCGGAACACGAATAATTCTTGGTGTGCCGGAGGCAAATCTGGACTAGCCAAGTGGCCATCATCTTCGTTTCTTCGCTAGCCTTGTGCCACTAGTGCAAGCTGCCCACAAATTTTTTTGACGTTTCCAATATAATTTTACCGCACAAATTTCAACTACGATTTTTCTTCCCAATGTACTGCTGATACTGCGTACGCACGAAGGTGTTCTAATGTTCCCAGGCCGCGATACCATTGCATTACAAGGGATAGCGGCCTGGAAACTTCTGAAGATCTTTGTTCGTGGTCTTGACGTATATCTTTGTAAGTCAGAGTTTTATGGGTCAGAGATGTATCACTGGTTTTGTATTGTGCATCGATTAGCTAATCATTCAAAGGGGTTTGCTGGTACACTTATGACGTGCACATATCTTTTTTGTAATTTGACAGCGAAGCATCCACTTACTAACATTTTCAGACCGCGCTGACGCCATGCCGTCCGGCGGTCCAAGCTACGGCAGCTACTGCTGTGTATCGTGGTGCTTCAACAATGGCAGAACCCACAAGAAGCCTGGGACGAGTTTCTTCCGCGTACCACGGGACGGCAGGTGTGTTAAAGCTTTTGTATGGTTTGCATGTCTGTAGGCTTACTGTTCGTACTTGCTAAGTGAGGGTAACAATAAAAAATCACTATTCAAGCACTTCCCCTTTCAGCTGATAGTTCATTGCCAATGCAGGATGAAAGCATGGATGCAGTATGCTGGACGCGATGATCTCCTGAGTAAGCCGGCCAGCCTATTGTACGCAACGTACAGGGTTTGTAGCGACCATTTTACTGCTCAAAGTTTCATGGACCCTGGGCACACAAGGCTTACAAGAATGGCTGTTCCCAGTGTGCAACCAGCTGCACCATGTAAGTGATTGACTGAAACTCAAATATGTGCAATAGCAGCCACTTGTATTGAATCAGTGGCGACAGTTAACCGTGAAGATCTCTGTAGCCGATAGAGAAACCTCACTACAGAAGTAACACTTGGAAAGTCTTAAGTTCTGTGAATTGTGGGCTATTACCTTCCTAACAGCAGCTTTACATTTCTGTCATTTTTTGATGCTCTGGACCTGCGCAACTTGTTTTGAAAGACTTTAAAGGGCTATTTCACGTTATCTTCAAGCCTGAGTGCACATGTACGTATACCTTTCATCAGTGAAAGCTGCCACTGTTGATAATTCCAAAAATCACAAATTACTTGTTTCCTAGTTGGTGCCGTCTCTTTTCTTCCACGTTCGACCAATTTATGCGTTTGAAAGAGCTGTTTAAGCTTCCCCATGCTACAAGCTTTGTAACTTGTACCAACTGCACATATATGCAGGTTCTCTGAGCGTCGCTTCAAGTAGTGACTGTGACATGGCTGCAGAAGCTGCACTGCAAGGTGCGGATGAGCTTCAGTTTGTGTTATTATAAGCCTCTTACTGACACATTGTCGTAATTTCATCTCTTCAGGACCTGCGGTAGAGGCTTCAGAAAGCGGCTCCCACACATTGAGGTGCCCCGATGAACAGGGTGCGTTCAGTGTCGCGATTTCTTTTTTTTTTTACCCAAATTGACTGTTGACCAAACCTCTGCAGGTGGCAGCTCCCTTGTAGCTGGTGAAAGAATTTCTGATGATTTCGTCTTGCCGGAGAAAACCTTAACCAGTCGTTCAGCTGTCACAAAAGGAACTTGTGTGGCCGGTAAGTTGTATGTTCACTTCAACACCAGAGTGGATTGATATAGAGACTTCCGCAGGCCGCTCGCAAGATTGTTCCGACAGCATTGTCCGAGGCACTGAACAAGCTTCACAAGACCCTCCAGAAGACGTCTCCGCCAACAGCTCCACGCCTGAGTGCCTTAGAGAAAATGGTGACTATGCTTTTATTGCAGCAGTTTTTAATGTGCTATTTTATGTTTAGGACATTCTGAGGAAACTATCCTCAAAAGGACACTACGTGTGCACTTACAAAATGTAAGGGTGGGCTCTCAGTGATTTTCATTTTTTTTGTGCATTGTCAACATTGTGAATGGTTTGTTTTTAGGTAGTGGAATCGAAAACTTTGTACCACAGAAAGTTGTGCACGCAGGCTTCAACAGGATCCTCTGGAGAACATATTTGGCCACATTAGGCAAAAACAGGGTTGCAACACCAACCCCAATGTAGCACAATTTATTTGTGGCCTGAAGCACATCTGCATAAGAAAACTCTTCAAGCTGTCAGAATACGGAAATGTCGAGGATGATGAATGTGACCTCCTCCAGGAACAGCTGTCGCCATTCTCCCTCACCAGTGCGTCTCTTGTGGATAATGAGGAGTGTGCACAGCCACAGCCTGACGACTTTCCCGCTCTAGACGATCTCTCTGAACTTGCGACAAACATTCACTCCCATATTATCGATGACTCCGCTGCATATTATGTAGCTGGTTTTCTCATCAAACACTTCCTTCGGAATGCATGTGACGGTTGCAGTTGCCCACAGTTACTGAAAGACGACAGTGAGACGCTCAAGGGTACCCACCAGTATTTCACAATGCTCAAAGCATACCACGTCCCCAGCAAACTTTTTGGGAATCTCACTGTGCCATCAGAAGCAGCTTTTGCATACGTACAACAACTTGAATCTCGCTTTCTTGCCATAATTGAGGCCACTGCACATCACCTGAAAGTGTGCGATGTTTTGTATCACCATCTGTCAAGTGTTGGCGATTTTCATTTCTGCTCTGCTGGGTGTCGCGCTAAGTTTCTGAAAATGTTTTGCCGGGTTCGTTTATGTTGGCATGTGCGTTTTGTGAACCGAAACTTAGACAGGGTTAGGTTCCAGTCTTCAATCTCGGGCATGCAGCTTGACAAGTTCAAAGGTTAGCAATTAGCGGCGGGTTTACACTAAAGTATTGGAGTTGAGCCGAATCCTGCAATAGCTTTGTTATGTTATTACTTCGTTACAGCAGACTTCATTATGGTCTTATATGCTTATATTCAGTTCAACTGGACTAACCACTCCTTCGTTGCATTCATTGTTTTGGTTACCCGCTATGAGGAGTACAAACACTGTGTATTCGCTCGAAGTGATTTGCATAACCTTAAAAAGAATGTTGGGCATCCTGTCTGTATTTTTTGTAGCAAATACGGGCGAACTGTACACTTTACTGTGGGTCGCTTGGTCACTGTGTATGCTTTATCTCTCCAGCTCAAGTAATATATCGATAACAAAACCGCTTGTTGAAATGTCTTCGAGCGGGTAAGGAACACAGTATGAAGTGGGCACGGTTCATGTTATCACGCTTTTCGTATTTTAGCTTCTCATCAACCTCCTCATCTTGCCCATCAAAATTTTCAAAAGAATACCCAAACTTGTAGTGTTTGATGGGGCTGCGGACGCTGCCATTTTATTTTTATATAGCTTGTGAGTGATAACGTACGATGTAGAGCCTTTGTGAAAAATAATGAGCCAAAGTGGTTTCCTTCTGCTATTTATTAGCCCTGTAATACCGCTCTCGTAGCACCAATTAAAGTCCACAATTCTGGATAAAGTGATGACTACAATCTATTTTAGCTCGCAAGCGTCACAGCAACACCCAAACGCAAATCACTTGGGATCTTAAGTTTTTGATGAAGGCGACGCATAACAAAAGCCACAAGACCTGCCAGTGTTGTAGCATAAAGTTTGTCTTTCACGTAGTGAGCAAGCTGCAAAGCCCTACCTTTCTGAGGACAAGCAGGCATCAAGTCTGCTTTTTTTCATTTTGGACTAGCTGTTCTTAAGCACAGCCAGCACACTGCACCTTTGCCTTTTTGTTATATTGTGTCGTGTGGTTTCTGTGCGCTCTTTTTTTCTATGCATTATTTCAGTTAAGCCCAGGCGTGATTCGCGACTTCATTGCTGTGTATATGTCACTTCTTCCTTCTTCATCAGCATTGTGCGCTATGTTTTTGCCATAGATCCTTAGTTACCCACTGGCCCGGTGTGTCATACTTCACCAGTTTCTCGGCTTCTGCCAACTCTAGCGATGTGTGCGTTGTCTGTGTTCTCTATGTATTTGTTACAATATTTGTTACAATTTATTTGTAAGGCGAGATGCATTTGTTGTCTACCTTTGTCATATTGTGCTTTTTATATTCTCATACTCTACCTTGCCTTTGAATAAAACATTGCGGATGCTCTGTTTCTTTGACTGATATATACATTGATCACTTGTTCCAAAAGAAAAACACAAGCGCGATGAATAAAACGATAGTGAATTATCATTACCTGCATCTCTTTTTTTTATAACTTAATCAAAATAAAAATTACGTCACGACCGATTCGCACGAACCACTGAACAAAACAAAACAGGGAATCGCTAAATCAAAACGACCTACAAAAACTATCCATTTGGGCGATGAATAGTGGTCTGAAATTATGAACTTACGACATAGCCAAACGTCGGTTATGCAAAGTAATTCAAAAGTTGCGCCAGTGAAACCGAAACCGGAAGCGCAAGCCACTTGCTCTCATCAACCACTAGGTGTGCTAGAGTCGATTGGGCCGCTGGGGTCTACGGGAGTGTCCACTCTTCACCTTTTTTATTTCTCTATGGTTGCAGGTCCTGGAACGCCCAGAGCGTTGAGTCACGTTAGCGCCGGGTTGGCGCATCGGCGACAATCGCCTCCTTGGTTAGGCTTGAATCCCCCGGTGGCGTTGCCGTGTAAAAATGTCCGAAAAATGGTTTAAAAGTCCACTCACCAGCACAAAAGTGGTATCCGCTGATTTCTTGAGAACTTAGGCACACGATTGGACTGAAAACTCGTTGACAAATTTGTGAATAACAGGAAAGCATTCTTGAAAGCAGGAGCCAAACTTCGCGCGTCCGCACTGGTCGGCCAGCAATAAGGTGAAACCTGTACCTGCTTTTCATGCACGCACGGGCGAGCTGATTGTAGCTTCACGTACTGCAGACAACGCCGTTTACGGAGGATTCTTTGCCTTTATAAGCGTGAGGAAGTAGTGAAATTCATGCCAAAATTAATCGACTCATGCAGGACGCACTTCAGCACTCGTCGCAAAAGCCAATGCTTGTCCTCTCTTCAACCGCCAGCCTCAAAGAAACAAAAGGACAGGTGACGTAGCATTTAAAAGGGGTAAAATCTATCAAACGCGCCTCTGGTATGTACCATTCGGTTACACGGAGTACAGGTGGGCGCCGTAGTTTGCGCACGTGTCGGGCTCAACGTGAAAAACAAGCGCGTTCCAAATGCGAACACTGTCATCTCCAAGCTGTCACGTGTTCAGAATAAAAAAAGCCAGTTGTACTTCCGCCAAGGCCACATTGGGTATTAGAACCTAGAAGAATGATATTTATGGCTGGATGGTACACCTTTCAAAAATAAACCATGATTGAACAACTGACCTCCGTGATAAGGCCTTGCGGAAGGACATTGGCTGTGGGAAGGGTGAAGCGAGGAATGCATTGTATATAAACAAATTCTTTTTTGTAGTACTTGGGTCAACTGAAATCTTCCTGGCCTTATTTTGATTCCTTCTGAGTAGCGATAGACCTTTTGCAAAATCGCTGCTATCTGTCGTCCGTCGTGCTCATACCGCCATGTTAAAGGCTCGAGCGTGACGCAATACGCGCGGTCAGCGTGTGTTTACGTATACGTATAATTACGGAGTTAGACAAGGAGAGCAGAAAGGTAAGTCTTAGAAGTAATCTGCAGAAAACGAAAGGAATGTACAACTACCTCGGCAAAGAACAGCGCTTCGAGATAGGTATTAGTGCACTAAAAGTTGTGAAAGACTATGTCTACTTAAGACATGTAATAACCGCGGAGCCCAACCACGGGACTCATGTCACTAGAAGAATAAGGATGGGGTAGAGCGCATTTGGCAAATACTTGCATGTCTTGACAGGTACATTACCACTATCCCTTAAGACTAAGGTATATAACAGTTGCATCTTGCCGGTGCTTAGTTAGGGAGCAGAGACTTGAAGACTTACAAAGAAGGTTCAGCTTAAACCGAGGACGACGCAGCGAGCGATGGAAAGAAAAATGGTAGGTGTAACCTTAAGAGACAAGAAGAGAGCAGAGTGGATCAGGGAAAAAAAACCGGGGTTAATAATATCATAGTTGAAATCAAGAAGAGGAAATGTACATGGGTAGGGCATGTAGCGCGTAGACAGGATATCCTCTGGTCATTAAGGGTAACTAACTGGATTCCTAGAGAAGGCCAGTGGGTTAGGGGGAGACAGACAGCTAGGTGGACAGATGAGCTTAAGAAGTTTGCGGCTCTAAAATGGCAGCAGCAAGCAACACAGGACCGAGTTGAATGGCAGAACATGGGAGAGGCCTTTGTCCTGAAGTGGTTGTAGTCAGGCTGATGATGAAGATGATGATGATACAAAAGGTGTATTGACGTGAGGCATTCATTGCCTGATAATCGCAATGCCGACGTATTGCTGCGTCTCTTGCTGCACACAGAGAGAAATTCGGAATGCTGAAACAAAGATAAGCTGCAAACTTTGCCCCTTGTTATTTTTTCAAGCTAATGACGTTGCAAGCATGTGCTCCGGCTACTGCTCCCGAAACACATGTTTCCAAGTTTCTTAAACACGCGTTGCTAAGCAAGTAAGACGTGCAATAGCGTTTGTACTCGTGTTCCCAAACGTTCTTACTAGCATCCGTTCAACAAGCGAAGGCGTCTCGTACGCTTCACGCAGAGCCACCTTCACGCAACGAGCTTTGGCGCTGTTAGCCAGTACGGGGATATGAGAACTCACCTAGGATTCTATCTTCTGTTTTTCTCGCGGCAACAAGGCTTACAGAGGGAACCCGTAAGTGCACCTTTGGATTCCAGTGAAAGGCTGCGTATGTAATCGACGTTAATACTTGATCGAGAGCGCACGATGGCTAAATGTAGTTGTGTGAAACAATCGTTCATCTGTTGTGTCTTACTGTCCACATCGGGGCCACTTGATGTAATTTTTCACTGCAGCAGTGCTATGGCTGTCATTGAAATTCCAAAGCCGTGCGTGAGGGTATGCAGCAAGTGCACTGCGGGAAGCGCCATGTCGAACAGCGATGGCGAGCCGGTGAAGTACTCGTCAATTATTCCGGCACTGCACAGGTTCACACCGACAACTCATTGTCCCAATGCGTCAGAAAAAATTATCGATCTAAAAAAAAAGAACGAAATTAGGAAATGAAGAAAGACTCAGGAAAGTGGCTAGACTACAAGCTGTTCATTCACGTACGCGAGGCTCAAGTATATGTACTCATGCGATCACAGGACCATGTTACAAGCGCTTAACAAAAAAGTGGCAAAACACAATGAACTAACGTACAATGAATGTATGTATTCTTTGCCCTAATAGGTGACTGAAGATTACAGAAAAAATTGCAGGAAATCTTTTCCCTTTGAGTGCAACGCCACAGAGCCATCACTACAATATGCCTCATCATTCTTTGCAATGCGAAAAGATGCAAGTATTTTACGTGCCATTTTCATGGCTTTTGTCCAAAATCCAGATTTTGTTCAGACCTGGCTTACATTTTACACTGTTTATAATGTAGGGCTAAATTGAAGCTTGTTCCTTTCTCTAATAATTCAAAATGTTCCCAGGCTCTAATAATAACACAATGACCTGTTTGGCCCATCTAAAACATCCTGAAAGTCGGCAGTATTTTATATACCACGCCAACAACACGTTTCATGAAAGTATGCTCATGCTTCAGCTCACACTGTGGCTTCGTCTTTTTCCCTATGCATGCGCATAAACCGCCCAGTTACCTTGGTGCGGAACCCACAACTGTGCTGACAAAACTCGGGCAGCTGGGATGATGCTGCACCAAGAATGGTGCATTTCCGCAGTGCACTCTGTATTCGTCACGACAGTCAGTATAGTTTTCGTGGCGCTGATCAACTTGTCGTATTTGACGGTCCCACACAAGAAGCTCGCAGTGATGTTGTTTTATGAAATGAAATGAGGCTCATCATAGGATTAATATAAATCATTTCTAACAACAGCTTAAAAAGTAACACCCTTAAAATATTGAACGCGAAACGTTTTCAATAGTTTAAACACTGCTAAAATTTATCAGCATTGCGTCACGTGTTCACGAGCATTGTAGCCACCAGTGGGTGGCTGCGATGGTCGTGAAGTCATAGTAATTCTTAAGAGTGAGAAATTTGTATATACAAAAACGTTGGGTGAATCCCTATTACTTTTTTACATTTCAGTAGGCACAAAGTGAAATTTTATGGACGCCCCCAGTATATGAAATGGCCAATTTTATAAATCGACCCGTGAAAACACAGTATTCGCTTAATTCAAAAATATCGTGTCACTATTATTACTACGCAATAATAGGACTGTTGACTCTTCAAGAACAAATTACACGTACGCAACAAGAAGACCGTGTCAAAAAAGTGGCTTAAAAACTCCCAAGCATTTCCCCGAGGGAGGCGAGAATAGTAGAGGCCATAGCCTGTAGAGGCACGTAAACTGTGCAATGCAGTGCGCGTTAAAGAATACCACGTGGTCGAAATTCCGGAATCCCTCAACTACAGCGTTTCTCAGTCGTATAGTAGTTTTGGCATGGAAAACCACATATAGAACCTCATAGCATCACCCCGTGCGAATGCACGGGGTGATGCTTTGAGGGGGAGTAAACTTAAAATCCGTAGTCTTGACGCCGGCCTTCATCGCCCTTCTCCGTCTGACGCTTGCGTTGTCGTTCCGCTTCTTGGGCCGCGTTCGCGGCTCGATGCTGACGCCTCATCTCGGCCTCGCGAGCGCGCAGTTCACCATCCGCTGCACGCTTCGTCCGCTTGTCCTCGGCCTAGCGAGCGCGAAGTTCGGCATCCTCTGCACGCTTCGCCCGCTTGTCCTCGGCCTCGCGAGCACGCAGTTCGGCATCCTCTGCACGCTTCGCCCGCTTGCACTCGGCCTCGCGAGCACGCAGTTCGGCATCCGCTGCACGCTTCGCCCGCTTACGTTCGGTCTCACGAGCCCTTCGAAGCGCCGCCTTGTCTTCCAACGTCGGCGAAACCACCGCGGTACCGTCACCTCCAACGAAGGGTGCAGTGCTGGCATTCGGTTGTACTGCACTTTTTTATTTATTTATTAGAATACCCTCAGGGCCCGTAGGGCATTACAGAGGGGGTGGGTAAAACATATATAACACACAAGAAAAAAAACAAAATAAAGAAACAAGTATCAGATGCGCAAATCAGGAAGGCAACATAAGTCAACTAAAAATGTATAAGAATTCAAGCACATACAAGACAAAGATAGATAATGAAAACTGCGTATGGTTACAAGCATTGCTGAGAAATTGCAGTCTTGAATAACAAAGGATCTGTTATTGATACAACGGAAGAGGGAAGGTGGTTCCAATCGGCGGCTGTTTTCGGTAAGAAGGCTGCTGAAAATAATTTGGTGCGGCAAAACGGAATGGCAACCTTATGCTGATCACTTGTTGTTGATGGTAGCGTTGCCTCCGGGACATCCATCACACGACCCACTCTCGACGGGAGACTGAGAGAGAAGGCGGGCGCGCGAGAGAGAGAGGGGTGCACGCGCAGCTGCAGCGAGCGAGGAGAGCGGAGGAGCGAGTGAAGGGGGAGGGGGACGCGCGCAGCGGCGTTAAAGATATAAGGCGCGTTACGGACACCGATATCAGCGTCGCGTCCGTGGCTTATTCGGTAGAGCATCGCGCTGCGGCCCGCCAAGTCCTCTTTCTTTTAAAGATAGAGAGAAGACTGCGGACGCCGCCGACGGCGGTGGATGGTTTGGGGTCGCTTATAAAGTGTATTCACACTTAAAACGCACATGAAATAATACTTAAACGATGTAGCGGTAACTCTAGCAGTACTCGCTGTTAAGCCAATCGGTGCATGTCTGAACTTCAAGTTCAGACATGCACTAATAGCCACTTTTGCATCAAAATTCTGACCACACTGAAAGCGATGAAACACATAGACAGAACGAGTGGTCGTCCTGTCTATGTGTTTCTTTGTTTTCAGTGTGACCATGATTCTGTCGTAAAATTGACTATTAAATGTAGCGTCAGCTGTTAGTGGGGTTGTCTGCTGATGGTTATCATAGGCTCGCGCATGCTGCGAGGCTGACATAGGTGAAGTTTGGTACTAAGCAGCACCGTTTACCTTGAATATGAAGCGTTGGTATTCCACAACGTTTAACATTGTCCCAGTGCTTAAGTGTCTTCGTATGGGGTTTGCGATCTGCACAGCAATATTTTATTCAATATAGCTTGATTTTGAAGTTAGCTTTCAACGTGTTATACCTTGAATTATATTCTGAAATGGAATTCAAGCGGAACAGAGAACGTTTGGGTTCAATGACTTGGAATGTGTAGAATAAAAGCACTTTTTATGTAGAAAGGGACATAGGAAGGATTTCATTTGTGAAGAATATTTTTAAAGACTCGGTGTTCCACTAATAATTGTTTTAGATCAAGCGCTCTAGTATGTACATGTAGTTAAACATATAAGACGCATAATCTGTTAACGCTATGCACTGATACAATATTGTGATTGAGCATTATGTGCGGACTGAAGACCTGTAAATTAATTATTTCCTTAATATATGTCATAATCAGTCTTCTGGGGGCCGCTTGAAATAGTGAGGTGTTTGCTAATTGACTGGGCAAATGAGCAATACTGCGGCACTCTATGGTGGAGGCAATGAAATTTTATCATCATAGGATCGCTGTTTTTTTTTGCGTAAAAGGAGAACAGAGCAGTCTACGCAATTCAGGTTGTCGCATGAACCTGAATATGACAAAAAGCAGCGAGATCTAGAGCTGAACCTTGGGCGTGATCTCGCTGTAATTTGTCACCTTCACGAGCCTGTCAACCTCTTTCTCGGAGACCACAAGATAAAAGAGGTACAGAAAATGTGAGTCCTCGGACTGTGGCTACAAAGCAACAAGCGATTACCACACAATAAAAACTCTCAGAACGACGGTGAAGCAGATTTCCCGTATGATTTATGGAGCCACCTATCACCGAAAAGGTTTGAAGGAAGCTGAGACGCTCCATCTGGTTCAGGCTTTTGTCCTCAGTCGGCTAACATATAGTCTTCCTTTCCAGGAGATCAATAAAACCAATTTGAAGGCCCTAGAAGCTTTGATACAAACATCGTAGAAGGCGGCTTTCGGCCTTCCACTTGTAATGTCCACAGAACGTCTTGAAGCCCTCGCGGTATACACAATCATTATGAGGAGTTACGCGCAGCGGTGCTATTTCTCAACGGGAGAGGCTTAACTTAACCACTACTGGGAGAAAATTGCTACGCCGTGTAGGTTACCCAGCTCTTCCTCAGTATGCGGGAGAGGAACTGAAGTCCATGGCTAAACAGCTACGTGAAAAGATTCTAGTATCCCCTATCCCCGAAAACATGAGCCCCCGATATCACAAATGTCGTAGGAGTGCGCGAGCTCGCAAGTTACAACGGCGATTCGGGAACAATCCGGGCACGGCGTACACAGATGTCGCCCTATGTGGCACGACCAAGTACGCGCTCGCAGTCGTAAGAGAGGCCACGGGTCAAGGCCTTCTGACTTGCGCCCCGGCGCGAGCCACGTCCATGAATAACGCTGAGGCTTTAACTATCACGCTTGTCATTAAAGCTAAGGATATTCTGGCACGATCTTCCCTTGTTTTCACCGATTCCATGGCCGCATGTAGACTCTTTGTCACGGGAAGACTACCACACAACACCATTAACCTATTAGGACCGGACCTAACGCAGGACCATGCTATCATCTGGTGCCCGAGTCACGCAGGACTCGATGGCGGTGAGAGAGCGGACGGCGCAGCTCGTGCTTTATCCAACCAAGCAGCCTGCCACTCCAACAACAGCCCCTTTTTTCCGCGAGATATCCTTGAAAACCACGGCTTGAGCGACGAAGCTACAGTGTACCACACACAGCTTTACTCGGCTGGAACTCTTATGAATGGCGCCGTATACATACAAACACATATATATCCAAATCTTTCGTTGAAGCATGCCATTCACCCTGCCATGTACAGCGATAGTTGTCCGTGCTATGGTGCGGAGGCAGGCCCACTCTCGCCCACATAACGTGGGATTGTCAGAACAGGCCAACTGAAATTAATTTGCCGCAAATAGCCGTCAAAATTTTCGCAAGGGAGCGGTGGGAGACTTTGCTCGCCAGCGAGGATCTGGGGGTGCAACTAGCGCTCTTCGACCAGGCGCAGCGGCCCGCTTAAGCCAGGGGAGCCGTGGAATAGGAGCACCACCCACATGCTCCCCATATCTTTTTTCCTTGTTTCTTTTAAAAATTAACGTTTTGATATATATACAGCGAGATGTACCTTCGCATCACCCAGGCATCACTGTCGCACATGGTCTGATTTTATTTATTAACGCAACACAATTTTTGCAAGTGATGTCTTCAAACATTTCTTGTTTAGGATTTCTAAGACGATACACACAGCTAAGTGGAGGTTGCTTTCTTTACGGTCAGGGTATTTTAAATACAGCCTTCCTCATGTTTTCCATGTATATGTATGTCACGCGAGCTTCGATCGCGGGTTACACTAGCGACCTGCTACGATGATTATATCGAAAATTGGTAATAATATCAGTATGCGGATAAAGAATCTTTAGTGCTAGTGCGGCGTGATAAGCTTTTCTTTTTTTCAGAAACAAAGACTTTCCTGCTTTCGTTAGGCCTGGTCGTGTTGTGGATAACGACGGATATCGATCTCGAAAGATATGCTTTTTTTGTCATTTCAGTGCTTGCGATCAATATGTAGGGTTTTACGTCACAAAATCACCATATGATTATGAGAGACGCCATGGTGGAGGACTTCAGAAATTTCGACCACCTGGGGTTCTTTTACGTGCACCCAAATCAGAGTTCAGTGCTTGCGTAAAACAGAACTTTTGTGCAGAATAGTAGCAGCTTTACATGGAGTAAATTCATCCCCACACGGACGTGCACGACTTCTTATCTTAAATTTCCGTGTCACTTCCGTGGTACTGCTTCAAGAGGAAATAAAAAAAACAAACGCGTTTTGGTGCTTCGAAATGTTATTTGTGCTTCCTATTTTCTCTCGTACAGTTTTAATATTGCACTATAGACTTGCTTACTGACATCATTTGGCCGCAAATAATACACACACATTATTTGCGGCCAAATCATGTCAGTAAGCAAGTACCAACTAAGCCAACAATCAGTATTGTTACACTATAGACTTATTGGAAAATAATAAGACAGGTGATTCACGAGGAGCTTTCTTTGTTCTCCAATCCACGAAGTAGACACAATATAAATTAGACGAAAATGTGAAGCACGGCTACGTGTCTTTATGTTTAAAAATATCTTCCATGAAGACAGGGCAATTTATTGTTGTCACATGAAAAAACAACAGTCTGGAACAAAAAAACAACAACAAACAAGCCGGAAGGTGCAGCTGTTGAAACCTAAGTGAGTAAGAGCCATGAAAAAAATATATCGTGTACCGGAAGACCTATGATTGCCGCAACTCACCTGTATCAAGGGTGGCATAGTAGTTTAAGAACAGAACAGGGTTCTTGAACAAGCGCATGCAAGCGAATGTATGAGCAAAGTCGCGTAACAAGTTAGATTATCGCCGAAGAACATCCGTGTATTCATACTATACAGCTTATCCATTCGCTCGTAGGAGCAAACAACTCTGTTTATTATGTTCTCAGTCTCACCAGGTTTGTATTGCTTCGAGACGAGGAGAGCTTTCGTAGAATTAAAGTAAACTAGATCTATATTGCTGGGTCAATTATCCGGGGAAGTCTGGAAGCACCCTTGTCAATCAGAAAAATTATCCAGATAAAAAATATTTTCAATGCCAGTAGGTCAGCTCTGGCATATCAGCGCAGCTTGAAATACAGCAACTCATCTTGTTTTTATCAGTATATCTTAGCGCGAAAAAATGTTTTTCTTATAATCACTATAATTTTTTACGCTATAACGTGAAAAAAATTCTTTGGTGCTTTTGGGAAAGCATTGAGTCGCAGCTTTGCTGCAAAGGAGAAGCAATGAACGCGATAGCAACTAATTGCAAGGCCATGCGCGAGATTACAAGCAGATAGAAACGTGCCCTGCGTTTCTGACGCACAAATGACGCACAAAGCTTACAGGTACAAAAGAACGTGAATAAGCGTCTCAGTTGTTACTTCGTTGTGTCTGAAAAGCGCACTCTTTTCGCAAACGGAGACTGTGACAATTGCAGTGACCTTTGTGCGCCCGGTAACTATAACATAATTGTTCCAATGAAACCCCAAGGCCAGCCCAGACGTACGATCCTCCCCACCACGAGATAAAGGGGTGCGAGTGAGCGTCGCCCCTCCTCTCCCCGGCGCAAAAATTGCGTGGCAGATGAGAGCGCACGCCTCGCGTCATCAGAATGTGGCGACGCGCGGCCATTGCGTCATCTTGCTGGTAATGCTGAGAACAGGACAGTTCCCCCCGAGACGCCCGTTGGCAGAGATAAGTGGTAGATATAGATAGCTTGCTGTTCTCCGTGGAGGTGTTCTTCGTGGCTCAGTGGTTAACGCCTCGCACTCACAAGTCAGAGATTCCAAGTTCGCTTCCTCGCATTGGAGTGTTTTTCTGGATATATTTTTTTCTTTGTTGTGTTTCCATATTTATAGATACGTATAAATATACGGTAAGTAACGGCGACGCCGAAGTCAACGCCGACGCCGGCGACAAAATCCAGCCGAGAGTGTCTCTATAATTGCTATCACAATAATAAGAAACGTCAGAACATCAGTGGCGGCTGTTTCTGACCTTTTACACCATGTTATATGAAAAATAAAGCACCATATCTATTATTTGTAGAGTTACATAGGAAATACCGTGGTTCCAGAAAAGTAAACATGACAGCATGCACAGTATAGAAATGAATCAGGCTTCGTTCGACTACACCAGGCTATGCGAGCAGAAGCTGGTTGAGTATGCTTGTTCATCCTCGCAGTCGAAGCGCAGTTCACCAATCGAATGATATATATGACTATTCGAATGTGTAGTCCTGCATGTATTCACTATCTGCGCTTTATCGCTTTCCGAAGCCATCGCCGCATTCGTAGCAGAAAACGCCAGGCCCGTCAACCACCTACAGACGCTCGCGTTTGCGTTTTCCTTTGCTGGCAGATGTTGATGTTCCTGCAATTTCACCTCGGTCACTGAGGAAGGGCATTTGGAGAGGTAGACAGGCGAGCCAACGAACGCGTTCCCTGTAGACTCTTGTAGTCTTGCACAGTTGCAACACAAATAATTTTTGTGCGGCTTGCCATGGGGTATTCGTTCTTCCCTTCAATGATAGGCGCAACCACACCAAACTCGCTCAATATTTGCATAAAGGATTTCTCTTTAATAACAAAGAATGTGACAGATTTACTGTTCGTGTCCGTCCATCCTTCTGTCTGCCTGTTGGTCCTGAACGGTGAAGTTTATGTGTAATAAGCAAGTCAGATGTTGGCCGATAACTCAAATGTTACCAATGTGTTCCCTCCTACGCCTATCTCACCAGCACCAGCTCCTCTCTCAACCACCCCTATAGCTAGGCACCCCGCTCAACCATCTGCGCAAAAACGAAAAGTCTCGACTCCCACATTGTCATTCGATGAACGAGTAGACCATGTCGAAGCGAAACTAGAGAAGGTTGACAAAGAGAAAGAAAAAGTAACCAAACTTGAGGAAAAACTAGACAATTTTATTGCCTTCTCCACAGGTTCCTTGCAGAAGCTACATGAATTGGTGGCCTCGATACAACAAGCCATGTTACCGATGCAACAAACCCTAGATAGAGTCATACAGTGGATCAACACGGTCCACGCTAACCATCCAGAGCTTGCCCAACCTATGTCAAATCAACTTAGCGAAAATGGCTCCTCGTAACCGCACTGAACTTTGCGTATGGCAACGAAACTGCAGGGGGTTTCGCCGAAAAAAGGCAAACCTCCTGCAGTACATCAAATCACAAACTACCCCTCCCCCAATCATTGCGTTACAAGCAACAAATGGTGTAGTGCAGCTGCCGGGTTATAGAACGCATCGAAACCCGGCTGATGCCAAACCAAACACTGCTGTCTTAACTCAGAAGCACCTTACAGTTACCTATTCAAAATTTGCTGACATCGACATTGAGCACGACGTTCTCCAAATACTACCTGATAAACTTAACTCGCCATTCTTATGCATTCTTAACGTATATAGTAGACCACAAGAGCAAAGGCACCGCTTCGATTCCCTATTTGCCCAAGCTACATCCTCGGCAGGCAAACACACCCTTCTCGTAGTGGGGGATTTCAACGCCTCCCACCCAGCGTGGGGTTACACCGCATCTACACCGAAAGGTAGAGCCCTGTGGTCCCATATTTAGGCACATCGTTTTACGCTGCACAACGACCCGGAGAAGCCTACTTGTTTGGGGAACAGTGTGAACAAAGATGCATCCCCCGATCTTACCCTCACTCACAATGCCCCCACAGTGGTTGGGACTAACACCGAAACTAATCTTGGCAGTGATCATTACATTATTAGCATTACTTTACAACTAAAACACAGACCCACCCATTGCACCTAAACCACTGATGCTCACAGAATGGGACAAATTTAGAGAGACCCGCAACAGCACCGCTCCCTCACGTATTGCAGACCTTACCGAGTGGACTCAACAGCTTCAAAAAGATGTTGAAATTCACTGGAGAACTCTACCCCCCGACACCCCGATAACTACTCTCTACTCCAAGCTTCGCCATATGTGGCAAGCAAACAAAACAGTCACTTCTGCGACGGTGGAAACACCAGTGCCACAACAGGAAACTCCGCATTAGGATAGCGAAGCTAGACCAACAAATCGAGCGATACAGGACTCAATTGGTGACACAACAATGGGCTCAGCTTTGTGAAGGAATGCATGACCACCTCAGTAATAAACGAACGTGGCAACTTCTTAGACATCTGCTAGACCCCAGCACTTCTCGCGCACGACACTCTCACGCTATCACTAAACTGTTACACGAGCACAGTGACCATTTAGGACAGCTTTTCGATAACCTCCGCACGTTGCGTTTACCTCAATTGCGTAAGAATTCTATACCATCTTACACAAGAAAACCTAATGAGTCATTATATGCGCCGATAACGGAAGCGGAAGTTAGGCACGCCCTCGCAACACTCCGTGCCACGTCGGCTTCAGGCCCAGACCGCGTTAACAACAAATTACATAGAAATCTGGACCCTATTTCTATTAAAGCTTTGACTGAGTTCTTTAACGACTGTTTTGACACGGACACCTTTCCATTTTCGTGAAAGGATGCCAGAGCCATAATTATACCTAAACCAAACAAAGCTCCCTTGGTAGAAAATCTGAGGCCCATTTCCTTAACATCGTGTCTCGGAAAGACTATGGAGCATGTTGTGCTTGCACGCCTCCAGAGACACGTGGAGGATAATGGACTACTGCCTCCAGAATTGATTGGTTTTAGGGCCTCACTTTCAGCGCAAGATGCGATACTTCGCCTTCAACACGACATCATAACTCCTAACCAGAGCGAGGATACTCAGGCAATCCTTGGTCTGGACATACATGGAGCATTTAATAATGTAGCCCATTCAGCTATATATGCTGGCCTCAACTGCATTTCTTGTGGCGCTAAAATGTACTTTTACATCAAAAGCAATGTACTTTTACATCACAGACCACACAGCTACATTAACATTAGGACCAGAACCTTCCTCGCCCTATACACTAGGCAGCTTCGGAACATCTCAAGGGTCAGTGCTCTCTCCAATCCTTTTCAACCTGGCTATGCTACCGATACCCAACGCTCTTCAACGTATCCCTGACTTGAACTCCATCTATGCTAATATCACCTTTTGGGTGAAAGGAGGCTCAGATGGAAACATTCAAGACACCCTATAAACAGCTGCAGATATAATAGCAGCACTAACATCTCTATTTATTCTTTATGGCACACCCAGTAATCAGAGTTACTCCTTCTACCAACTCATCGTCGGAACAAACACGTTCCAACGATCGAAGTTAGCATAGATAAGTGCCTCATTCCTAGAGTATCACGCATTCATGTGCTACATTTATGAAAAAACAACCGACTCAACACGTACACACTCGAAGCTTTACGCAATACCCATGAAAGCACCCTTAGAAAGACAGGAAGAATCTCAGGGAAAATGAAAGGCTCCGAGAGTCAGAGCTACTTTGTGTAATACAACCTTTCGTGATTAGTGAAATCTCATATACTCTGCCTTAACGTCACCCTAAAGTAGCAGAGCAGGAATCGGTCAGCACCCTCCTCTGTAGTGTTTACAAATACGCACTAGGCATTGCAATCAATACCTCTAACGCGCGACTGCACCAGACAGGAGTCATAAATACCTATGTGAAATCCGTGAAGCCCATTTAACAGCTCAATACGCAAGGCTCGTGACCACTGGCGCAGGTCGCCACATTTTATCGTCTACCCGAAATAACTGCACCTCACTCGCCAATGCTAAATACAGCATTCACCAAAACATACGCGAACAATTACTCATACCGCTCCTTCCTAAAAACATGAATCCAACATATCATACTAAGCGTAGAATCCCAAGAGCAAAAGCTCTTCAGAAAAAATTGCATGAAGCCAATGACGTGCTCTATGTAGATGCGGCAGAATACTCATCCTCCTCATCCTATGCCCTTTCTGCTGTCGACTATAACGGCAAGGCGCTCACAACGGCATCCGTCACTGTCAACTCTTCGGAGGAGGCAGAGGAGGCTGCCATCGCTTTAGGTCTATCCATCCCCAATATCACTATGATTGTAAGTGACTCCAAAACTGCCATACGCAACTTCAGCGCAGGTCGCATCTCATCAACTGCCCTTTCGATTCTTAAGAAACATCCTCCCACGCAAGACGTTGCTCTTGTAGGCTCGCCACAGGAGCGAAAGAGAGACACGCCTGAACGATAACCGAGGCCAGCCCGGAACGTGAGCCGTGGCTTCACGTGCCACGGCCTAGTGCCTTCTTTATTTTCTTCTGTCGCCATCGCGCGCTCTCCGGTTTGCGCGCCGCCCAAACGAGGGCGCTACAGGGCCCCCCGTGTATACTGGAAGTCGGAATGTGACATGCCGTTTGTGGTATTCCAACGGAAGATCAGTCGTAGATGAGAGGCTTTCTAGGCCGGTCTCCAGGTACGCCGGCTTGAGTCGGTCCAAGCTGACTGTCTCTTCACGGCCGTTCTGAAGTAGAGTGGCAGTTTTGGGGGTGCCGTGAAGGACGCGGAATGGTCCGTCGTAGGCTGGTGTCAAAGGTGGTCTGACCGCGTCGTGGCGCACGAAAACATGTGTTGCAGTGGCCAGATCAGGGTGGGCGAATATGGTCTTGTGTTAGGAAGGTCTGGGTGGAGTGGGCCGGAGGTCTTGAACGCAGTCGAGGAGGCGTTGTAGGAATTGCTGTGGCTGGTCTGGTAGCTTCGTTGACGTGAAGAAGTCTCCCGGAAGCCGTAGAGAAGTGCCATACACCAGCTCTGCTGTTGAGCACTGCAGGTCTGCCCGGATGACAGCTCGTAAACCTAAGAGCACCAGTGGCAAGGCATCAACCCAGGTGGCTCTATTGAGGTGGGTAGTCAATGCGGTCTTCAGTTGTCGGTGAAGGCGTTCCACCATGCCGATGGCGCAGGGATGATAAGCTGTGGTACGGCAATGTCTGGCTCCGAGGATGCGATTAAGGTAAGTAAACAGCGAGGACTCAAACTGACGTCCACGGTCTGTTGTCACGGTGCCAGGACAGCCAAAACGGGATACCCACGTAGAAATGAAAACGCGGGCAACTGTCTCGGCTGTGATATCTTGAATTGGAACAGCCTCTGGCCAGCGTGTGCATCGATCGACCATGCTCAATATATAACGGTACCCCTGAGACACTGGTAGAGGGCCCACAACGTCTAGATGAACATGGTCGAAACGACGGCCGGGTGGAAGGAAAGGTTGGGGCGGCGTCTTAGTATGACGGCAGACCTTTGTCATCTGGCAGGGGAGGCACATGCGCGTCCAAGCGCGCACGTCACCGTTGATTCCGGGCCAGACATAGCGCTGGGTGAGAAGACGTTGAGTAGCCCGAATGCCAGGGTGACAGATGTCGTGTAAGGAGTGGAAAACGGTGCGTCGTAATGAAGCGGGAACGAAAGGGCGGGGAAGGTCAGCTGAGACATCGCACCACAAGCGCTCAGATGATAATGGATGAGGCACCAGGCGTAGTCGGAGAGAACGGGGGTTCTCCCGAAAAGCGGCAAGCTCTCTATCATCCTGCTGGGCCGAGGAGAATGAGGCCCAGTCGATGGTTGGCGGTGGAGAGTCAACCGCGGCTATACGAGAAAGGGCATCTGCGGCGGTGTTGTCAGCTCCTTTCACGTGGCGGATGTCAGTCGTGAACTCCGATATATAAGCCAGATGGCGGAGTTCACGGGGCACGTACTTGGATGAGTTAGTGCGGAAAACATACGCCAGTGGCTTATGGTCAGTCAGCACGTAAAACGAGCATCCTTCCAGGAAATGCCGAAAGTGCTGTATTGCAGCGTAGATGGCTAGTAATTCCCGGCCAAAGACGCTGTAGCGGGTCTCAGCAGGAAGTAGCTTCCGAGAGTAAAACGACAAGGGTCTCCACTCGGAGTTAATGCACTGCTGTAAGACGGCTCCGACGGCCACGCTGGATGCGTCCACCATCAACCGAGTAGGGGCGTTGCTGCGTGGATGAATGAGAAGCACGGCGTTAGCGACCGCTTGCTCAGCAGCAAAGGCGGCCTGGGCCTCTGACGACCAAGGAATGGCGGAGGACGGGCCGGCGGTCGACCGAAGGAGGTCGGTGAGCGGTCGTAGCAGTTCGGCACAGTGTGGTATGAAGCGCCTGGAAAAATTCACAAGCCCCAGGAATTGGCGTAATTGGCGCAGTGTTGTAGGCTGAGGATAATCCTGAATTGCTTTAACGTGGGACCGGAGAGGGCGTATTCCTTTGGATGATATGTGATGGCCCAAGAACTCGAGCTCAGATGCGCCGAAAGTACACTTAGAGGCGTTCACAACGAGGCCGTACTGCTGAAGACGTTGGAACAGAGCGCGTAGATGGTGCTCATGATCTTCAGGTGTGCGGCTGGCGATGAGGACATCGTCAAGGTACGCAAACACAGTAGGAAGACCCCGTGTGACCTCAGAAATGAACCGCTGGAAAGTTTGAGCCGAATTGCGGAGTCCAAAAGGCATCCGCACGTATTCAAACAACCCAAAGGGCGTCGTGATGGTGGTCTTAGGTATGTCGGCGGGCTCGACAGGAATCTGGTGGTACGCCTTAACAAGGTCCACTTTGCTGAAAATTGTGCAGCCGTCGAGGCGCGATGTAAAATCCTGGATGTGAGGTAGAGGATAGCTGTCGTGGACAGTCTTAGCGTTCAACGCTCGATAGTCCCCACAAGGACGCCAGTCACCAGGATCACGCTTTGGCGCCAAATGCAGCGGGGAAGCCCAAGCGCTTGACGACGGGCGGATAATGCCGAGCTGCAGCATGTGGTCAAACTCCCGTTTAGCAATAGCTAGGCGGTCTCCGAACAGGCGGCGTGGTCGAGCGGCTGCCGGTGGATCCCGGGTGACGATGTGGTGTGTCACCGTATGTTTAGGCGGTTTAGTGAGGGTGCACGGTTTAGTTAACTGCGGGAAACTCGCCAAGATTTTTTGAACGGTGAGGAAAGTATCAGCATGCGGATGGCCATTGGAGCGATGTCGGACAGGACTCCCGAGATGGATAGACGAGTCTAACCATCTATGAGGCGGCGCCGCCGCACGCTGACGTCCAAATCAAAGTATGAGAGGAAGTCCGAGCCGATGATCGGTTGAACCACGTCTGCGATGACGAAAACCCACCGGAAAATGCAGCGAAGGCCGAAGTCGAGGGTGAGATATCGGAGCCCATACGTTGCTATAGACGAGGCGTTGGCAGCACGAAGCACTTGCCCCTGTGACTTTGAACGATCAGCCTTAGTCGGGGGCACAACGCTAATTTCCGCGCCCGTATCTATAAGGAACCTGGCGCCCGATAGCTGGTCCGTGACCATGAAAAGGCGGCTGGGACGAGAAGGAAGATCACACGCCGCCGTCAGTGATCCCGGCAGGCGTTTCCCTGCCCCGAACATGGGGGTGTACACTTCGTGGCTCGGTGTCGGAAACGCCGGTGGTACCAGCAGAGGGGTGGAGGGCTGGGACTCCGAGCATCTCGTGTGCGTGGAAGAGCTCGACGACCGGAACGAGGCGAACGAGTCTCCTGCAGGGGGCTCCGGAGTGCGGCAATGGAGGCGGCGAGTTCGTCGATGCGGGCCTCAAGGCGCGAAATCGCTGTGTCCGCTGGTGGTAAGACAGCGTTGACAGATGGGAAGGTCGCTTCATGAACCTGATCGGCGAGCTCCGCCAGGCGGTCGAGATTGACGTCGCCGGCCGCCGTGGGGACGAGGCGGATTGGCTGAGAAAGGCGTTGGAGGAAGAGATCGCGAAGCAACGCTGAGTGGGCAGAGACGTCGTGTTTCCCAAGAAGCTGTCGCATTCGGCGCAGTAGTTGGGAGGGGCGCCTGTCGCCAAGGTCCCCCTCTGCAAGGAGCTGCTGTAGGCGGACGCGTTCCGAAGGCATGAATCGTTCCAGCACTTTGGTTTTAAGGTGCTGATATGGCGTAGTGTCCGAGGGGTTGGAGAGGACGTCGGAGAGCTCGCTGGCAACGTCAGGAGGAAGGACGGAGGCTACGTGGTAGTAGCGTGTCGTTTCCGAGGCGATGCGGTACAGGGAGAATTGCGCCTCGACCTGATGAAACCAAACTTGCGGGTCCTGTGGCCAGAAAGATGGGAGACGCAGTTGCACGGCCGAGACGTCCTGCGGACGTGAGGCTTGTTCGGTTGAGGGTGCATTCGAGTCAGTCATTGTCTTCGTCCGGGTCACCACTTGTAGGCTCGCCACAGGAGCGAAAGAGAGACACGCCTGAACGATAACCGAGGCCAGCCCGGAACGTGATCCATGGCTTCACGTGCCACGGCCTAGCGCCTTCTTTATTTTCTTCTGGCGCCATCGCGCGCTCTCCGGTTTGCGCGCCGCCCGAACGAGGGCGCTACACTCTCATATTGACGCCCGCGCATGTGGGGTTGAGTGGCAATGAGGCAGCTCATACCTGTGCTCGAGGAATGACCGGCCGAGCACAGGCCTCTGATGGCGCCTTAGACCACGCGGCCTTTTTCAGCGCGAGAGATCGTCTTTTGACCTTCCACAATTTAACAAATCACTACCGCCTAAAGCGCACTATATACCCCCCCCCCCTTACATCATGAAGCTTCGCGCTACCATGAAATACTATGGCGCCAGTTACAGACCCGTACGTTTCCTACCCCATCTTTTCGCCATCTTATACACCCTGCGATACACCCCTCCCCTTTGTGCATTTTCTGTCAACAAAGAGCTAACCTCGACCATATTATGTTGGGGTGTACTCAAAACCCACCACCTAATTCTCTACACATTAATAGTAAGGAGCAGTGGGAGGCTGCTATGTGCAGCTCGGCGACGAGGTCCATGACCACATCTTGGATTGGGCTAAGAGGGTAGCGGAGACCTACGCTGGGTAGGCTCCTTTGACACTCCACCACCGCACCTTTCCCTCTTGTGATAAATAAAGTATTTCTCCTCCTCCTCCAATGTGCTGCATCGTTATATTTGTCGTCCTTTTGTTTAATAACCAGCCAAACAGATGAGTTGATATGGTAAACTCGGTTTTTATTTAGTGCTTGTAGAGAAAGTGTGTATGGACTCCGTACATGTGGTCGGCGCCGTGTATGACTTTTTGTCTTATTTCTTTATTGTAGGCCCACTGCGAGGACACAAGCTTCCAGTAAAGGAGGCTGGACGGTTCGAAGAAATTAAAGCCAGATGCCGTTTGGATGCTGTTTGAAATAAAATCTGACCTGGAAAACTTGCTTTGTCCCTTTTTGATACCCTTTGCTTTTCTGCTAGTCTATTATACAAGTTTGTCGGGGGAGGGGTAGGGTTGGTGCAACGTGATTGGGTGCCGTACTATTTTCGAGCAATGCTTACAGCTTGTAAGGTTTTTAAACAGTCGATTGTACATATTCGTTCCCAGAAACTAAACTTGCTGCAGGAAATTATATTACGGACAAAATCAATATTTAGGGTATGAGAAACAGGCTAGCAGAGTTATGCGGTTTACAGAAAGCATCGCGAGCTAGCCGATAGTTCGATCTGTCTTCCCTGTCGTTATAGGTACCGTCATATAAACAGCCTGGTCTCGAGCTTTGCATTAGAAGGCCTTTGAGGTGTCTACAGTGCTAAGGTAAATTTGCTTCAGAAATGCCGCGCAGGCATTGAAGTCCGTTCAGAGTGACACCGAGTTTTTCCCCTAGCATATATACGCACCCTTAATATCGTCACTTCGTCAATGTGGTGGGTCTGCCAGGTGAGAGCAACGAACTGTTTTAACAGTATTTTATACAAACTCTGGTCACGAAACTATCTTACCGGTTCTACCAAACCGTGGCTAACTTCAGAAAACAACCCTGCAGCCTTCAAAAGTTGCTAAATAAATAAAAAAACTACTCCCTTCTCGTTGAAACCGACGCTGCCTTCTGTGTAAATGAGCGACCGCTCAGAGCCAACAGAGTGGCTCATCAAGTATGGCGGCCGTTTTAGCCAGTTGTAAGCAACCATGATCGAAGTTGTCACAACCCTAAAATACGAAGAAGCGTGCACATGAAGGCTTCCTATATACGACGCGCTGTGCCAATTTGCATGTCCGATGTTTGAATAGAGTGTCTCGTCATCAGCGGGTGCGGATGCACGTTTCATCGGCTCCGCGAAACCAATGCAGCCGCTTTGTTATATCGGCATCAAGGCTCACCAATATACGTTTCACGCAAGCGGAGGGTCAGAGGAGGACACCCACCAAGCTTGGTTATCTTAGCGCTGAAGCAACTTTATTTATTGAGAAGCTCAGCACGTCATACAGGCCGCGCTAAGCCAATCGCGAGGCCTAGTCAGAGGCTCACCGACACGATGGGTGTGGTACACGTCGAAGGAACTACCCTCCGAGAAGAAGACGCATCAGACTGGACTATAGTCATAGGAACCTACCAAGGCAGGCCCCAGTCAAAAGAGCGCCAGAACAATGTGCGCGAAGCAAGAGAAAACCAGAAAGTCACGGAAAAACGCACTGAGACGCTTCCCCCGTCAGCGTGGCGTCCGACGTACCGCCCGAATCCAGAGCAGCTGCGTGCAACGCAGCAAGTCACGAGCAGAAGTCGGCGAATGGCTCCACTGCCAGAATATGCTATCAAGGTGACTTTCTGGTCACAGGGAAGCCTCTTCATGCCGAACATACAGCCGTAGCTTCTACTCCGTCAACTTTGCATGACAGCGGAGATATTGGTGGACGCAGACGTGCAAATACGTGTGCACCCAACGAAGAATACTTGCACATTAGCCACCACTAACCAAGAAACAGCCCTGAAGCTGGTTAAAATACGCAGCATTACCTCGAACGCAAAGGCCTACGTGGTAACAGCGTACATAGCCATGGCTGGGGATACTGCTCGAGGCATGATATCCAACGCTGTCTGGGATGAAACGGAAGAAGAGCTTCTTCAAGAACTGCAAACGAGAAATCCTGAAGCGGGCATCCTGCTAGAAAGACGCATGGGCAAGTCCAAATCTATCATTACCTTTGCCAACGGACCTATCCCGCGTAGAATTATCTACTATGGGGGAGTGCACCTGTGCATGCCATACAGAGCCCGACCAGAGGCTTGCACGAACTGCCGTGCCTCAGGGCACAGATATGATGTGTGCCCGCAACAGAAGAAACTGCGATGTCCAAGGTGCGTTGAAGATCATGGGGAAGAAAGAAGTCTTCAATGCGTGCTCTAATGCATCTTATGTGGTGGTGAGCACCTACAGGAACAGGGTGTGTAAGGCAAAGGAGCGACCGATCACAATGAAGCCCCCGGTCCGCAGGGACAGTACCGAGCGACAGCAGCACACAGATGAATTCCCAAGATGGCAGTCGTCAGCACCGGCAATGGCACCCGAGGAGCTCACATGGGCAGAACGAGTCACCCGTAAACCAGACCATGGTGATGTGGAGCTGGCCCGCCTTCGAGAGGAGGTAAGAAGCTTGCGACAGGCCATTACCTAACCCTCACACCCACCCCATAGTCACCCTTCACTCACAGATAGTAATATTTTACCCGTTACAGAATCTCCAACACCCACACCACCTCTGAAAAAGAAAAGATTGGGAGTTCCCCAGTCATCAGACGTATCACCTGAATCTCAGCAATTAAGCAAAACAGCTGATCTGGAGGCTTAGCTTGAAGCGAAACTTGAGACCAAATTAACAGCAAAACTGTGACATTTCCAAAAGCAAATGCATGGTGAATTTCAACAATTCCTCGAAACTCGTCTCCAAACAATGGAGGCTCGATTCCCTGCTCTCGAGGCTCGTATTCACTGCCTTCTTGATGAGCGGTCTAAGATTTCAAACAACGAACTAGACACTTTCTGTGCCCAGCTCAAGGCACAATTGGGTGTCATGGTGGCGAAGGCAAGCAACCATTTGCAGGCTACTCCATCCCCACTTATCACATATCCCCCTCCTGATTTCAATACTTCTGGGCAGTAAAATGGCAGGTGAATCACGTCATTCTAACACACCTCCAGTTCTAAAAATTTGGCATTGGAACTTTCGCATCATACGCCATAAGGGAGCAGCGCTAAGTCAGCTAATACTAACTGAAGAAAACCCACCAGATCTCATTCTTCTACATGACACAAAAACTAGCATATCACTGCCAGGCTACATTGCTTATCCCTCGCCAAATGGTAGTGCTCCAGTTGTGTCCACATTTATCAGGCGAGTCATAAGGCATTCGCAACGTGATTTTGGCAATACAGTCCACAACGTTGTCCTTGAGGTTATCCCAGTTGACATTCATAAAGATTTTTGACTCATCGCAAATATCTATAACTGCCCTAGCATGCCAGCAACGCGCTGCGCGCAGCTCATAGCCCAAATCGCCGCTGCGGCTAATAAGACTCCACTCAGAGACGCCAGATACTTCAACTGCGCTCACAACAATAGGGGATACAAGAGAACTACTGACAGAGGTAAGGTACTGATGACCCAAACTCAACAGTAACAGCTCATGGTATACATGGTTTTGATTTCACAACCAGGCAAGCTACAACAGAATTGATGGACACAAGTCCTCACTATGGGAAGGTGCATCCAAAATCTAGAATGGAATAGAACAACACATAATTTGGTCAGTGATCACTACATTATAGAAGTTAAGCTCAGTGGTCCATAAGTATCTTGAACACGAATGAAACAAAAGGTAATTAACCAGGATAACTTTAGAAAACAGCGGGAAGTAAATGAGTGAACAGGGCCGATGGATGTGCGCACATGGACTGTACAGGTTCTTCAAGACCAAGCGGCATGCACAAGGGAATATAGCCCGGTACACTACGTTCCAGTTATGAACTGAAAATTAGCCCATTTGATATAAGCACATGAAAGTCTAATAAAACAATATGCTCAACAAAAATGCAATAGGAAGCTCCAAAGTAAGATATATAATCTTTCAAAGCAAATTCAAGAATACAGCCACAAACTTTGCAGACAGAATGTGCAAAAGATATTCGAGGATCTCAGAGGCAATCTCTCAGAGGCAACTGAGTTTATTTTCCCTTGAAGAAGCATCTTCATGCGTCAAAACCTGCCTGTACTACCTATACACAAAAGAGCAAGAGAAAAAAACGATACAAACGGTACCGAAAATCTATAAGCAAAAAGAAAATGCAAATGCTTACAGTGGGATCAAATACCAAAGATAATGCACGCTTATATCACACAAGGCAAACTGAACTTTGAAATCAAGACGGCACATGATTTTTACTACAGAGCGCTTCATTATCTCAGAGTGCTTCATGACCGTCCGACTGCTGGTCACCTTGGTTACCATAAAACCTACGATCGCCTTTGAAGTCGGTTTTATTGGCCAGGCATTACCACTAGTGTAACTCGGTAAGTCGGGTCCTGCACTACCTGCAATGTAGAAAACTACCATCATCTGCTCCAGCCGGTATACTACAGCCTCTTACGTGCCCAGCCACACCATTCGAAGTTGTAGGCGTCGATCTTCATGGCCCCTTCCAGTCAGTGCCGCTGGAAACCGGTGGATAGTAACAGCCGTTGACCATTTGACGGGCTACGCCGAAACGGCATCCGTCACTACTGGTTCAGCTTCTGAAATAGCTGATTCCATCCTCCAAGCCATTATACTGCGTCATGGTTCTCCACGTGTATTGCTCAGACACCGTGTAAGGGCATTCCTTTTTCACAACTACTGAACGAACTTCTTCACGCCTCCGGCACAACTCACAAGACTGCCTCTATAGTTATCATCCCCAGCCTAACAACCTCACTGAGCGTTTCCACCACACTCTTGATGACATGATCACCGCCTATATTGAACTAGACCACAAGAACTGGGATGTAGTTCTACCGTTCGTCCCTTTCGCCTACAATACGGCAATTCAGCAGACAACCGGCTACTCACCATTTTACCTAGTTTATGTATGCTCCCCTACTTCTTTCCTAAACGTCTCTTTCTTTACCAGCCTCGTGAATTCATCTCCATCCTCTTCAGAGGAATGCCTTTTACGACTCGCACAGTGCCGCCAACGTGTTCGTATAAATACTGAAGCCCGACAGCAAGAGAGAAAGCTAGTTTATGATGAATCGCATCGTGCTTATCCTTTCAACCTGGAGACGTAGTGCTCCTTTCGACGCCTATTCGCACATCTGGTTGGTGCGACAAATTTCAGCCACGGTTTATCGGGCCGTACACAGTTCTTGAAGAGACTTCACCAGTGAATTATCGCGCGACGCCACTTGTAGCCCCAGCAGATCACCGTTATCGAACTACTGAGGTCGTCCATGTCTCCCGTATGAAGCCCTTCATGCGACGTTCTTTGTCCCCTTGACTTGCCGCGGCCACGCTGGCCGCTTTCACGTGGTGGGAATTAGTGCGGGCATTTAGTATACCCATCTTCTTCACATGTACATTATCATCATTATCATGTGTTGCTCATGCATCCTCATCGTTGCAGCGTAGCATCATCATCTTGGTTCGTTCATCGTAGGTGTCAGCTGCCGGTACATCCGCATCATAGAACTCCCAATAAAAACTTGTATTTAATTAGCATGCCTCACTTATACAACCTTGAAAGAAGCTCATTTTTTATTAATCTGTTGCCTTGGTGTTCCTAATTTTATTATCACCGTTTAAGAAATTTTTCACTCTACTGCGGCACGCAAGCTGTCGCAAATAAACTGCCTCTAATGAATTCTGCGGCGCACCCACGGGAGCGTAGGCGAAAAATGGCGCTGCGCACACGGCAATCGGGCGAAGAGAATCGAGGAGAAAACGTGCACGTGGAGGAGAGTGTCATTAATTTCCCAAGATCAAGGGGTTTTAGCTAACGCGACACGATGGTGGCACCTACCCGTCGCCTTGCGTTCTCCACCTTATCACCTCAGATACCCGTTTTCCAGGATAACCACCAGATAGCGCTCATGTCTCCCGTGTAACGTGACTTGATGCGCTTGTTCGCCTTCGCTGCACGCTTGAGGTACTCTTACGCAGCGACTCCAGAATATCATTCACCGATATTCTTGCGCAGAACATCAAATAAACGTTTTGTTCACTTTCTCCAGGCGCAGGACTATCGTCTTTCGACGACATTTGCAGTGTAACATGTAGATACGGGGCCAATTTTTATAGATAGTTGTACTACCATAATAGAATCGAAGCTTGCCCTTGAAATAGTAGAAAGAGGAGGCAGCATACGCCAACGTGTCCAAATGTACTGGGGTCTGGGGAAGAGGGGTTCTAAGGCAACGAAAACACTGTAGAAGGAATGAATTTTTCTTTCTGAAAGAGCAGCTTTACCTTTTTCTTGAAACTGGCACAGAAGATCCGAGGTATTCTCATATGAGCGGATAACAAGCCAAACATACGAGGATGCATGCTATGCGTAGTTGTCGGAATAAGCTATGCGCATATTTTATGCAACACTTTGAAACATGGATTGTCACAACGGTAAATGACGTCAATGCATTCGAACAGTATCTTTGGTTGTTTAAAAAAATAATGAGTGCGTTAAGAATAAGCTTTCGCATACTCTCATCCTCCGTTAGCTGTGATCGCAACGGCACAATGCGGTTTACGACATAAAATGTACATGAAATGAAAATACTAATTTAATGGATTGTCATTTAAGTGATTGTGAAAGCTTGGAAGCAGACATACCAAAATCACGGTTTTTTCTAAACACAGGGAAAGCCTGCGGGAGATCGTGGAGATGCTCAAGTCCGAGAGCCACTCGCAGGCCGAGTCCATCAGCAAAGTGATACGCGGGTGGTGCAAGAAAAAGAAGATTGCGCTCTCTTGATTGCCGGGTATGCCGGCATACATACGTAACTGCGAATGAATGCATTTGGTCTGTCGTGGTGGGCATTCATACTCGACCCGCACGCTGGCTTTGGCGTGGCGCTCCTAAACATTGTGAATGATTCGCGAAGATGGGGTTTCTGCACAGCCGACCTTCCGCCACGCCTGCTTGTCTTCTTCAAAGCTGAAACAGGTCTCCTTAGCGCGTGCGTGTATTTGCCTCTTACCGTCTCCTCCAAATCAAAGAAGGAGGTGGTAAGTGCGGAAAGAAATTGGTGGAGTATAGAGAGAAAGAGACGCCGCCGTAACAAATTGGGCCAGTCAGAAGAGATAATGTGTTCCGTATTTTTTGAGGAACACTGCTGACAACGTCTGCAAACAGTATATATTTTATGTAGGCTGACGGCACCGCTTTAAACTGTACTGCTGTGAGCCGTCGTCTTTCAGGAACCTTTCATCCGAAATTATGACAGATGCACTCAGTGGCTCGTGGAACTAAACGTGAAAAAAGATGTGAATTCATGCACGTACCGCGGAAACACTCTCTTATATTCTACTATTACTCTTTGCATTCTCTTCCTATTCAACTGGTTCAAACGAACAGGTACTTAGGCGTTACCATCACAGGCAAGCTCGCATGGTCCGAACCTATTCATAATCTGGTGGCCACCAGTAAAAAATGTCCAGGAATCATTAGACGGTCACTATCATCATAACCACCTGCTGTGATCAGCGAAACTAGCATATGATACATTTATCCGCACTAAACTGGAATTCGCATAAAAAATATGGAATCCTCCATCAAGCGTACCTTGTTGGCCTACTTGAAGCCGTCCAGTACTGCGCAGTTTGGTTTATTACATCCCAGTACGACCACCAGCTAAGCTTCACATATATCAAATCATCCTTGGAAATTGAATCATTGACACTTTGCAGTAAAATTTCGCACTTATGACTCCTTCTCAAGCCCTATTACAACTTTGCACACTTGCTTGACATGCTTCTTTTCCCGCCAAACCGCACTTTGCGCAAACTGTCAAACACCCCGAGTCTTCAAAGAATTAACGGCTCTACTAATACAATCAACAACTCTTTCTTGCCATTAGTCAATGCAAAACGAAATGTAGTTTATCTGAGTGTTGTGATTGAACGTGACCCCTCAAAATTTGGAAACGTAGTAACAAATTTATTTAGTATTTAGTGTTCATGTGCAACGGAGTGAGATTTTCGTTTATTTTTGTGTTGTTTTTTTTGAGCTCATTATCCCCCCTGTTTCCATTTGTTTGCCAGAAATTTCACTTGTTTCATAGTAGATTCTCCTTTTTTGCTTTAGTAATGACTGTTTCAACGTTTATTTTTTCTTGTGTATGCTTCTCTCTTATGTAATACCCTAACAGGGGCTTTAGAGGATTAAGTGATGATGATGATATGATCCTTTTGATAGGAAAATAGTTACGCTGTAAAGAAGCGACATAATTATTACCAGTCCAGAGCGTAATGTGCTTCATTGTGTCATTGGGAATAGTCATTTCACACGTCCTGTAGTTCGGAACCTACCAGCCATAAAGTTTCCCCAAAAGCTAGAGGACACTCTGGCGCTGCGATCGTTCAGCGACCATGGGAATGATGGGTAGCACACACATTTGCCTAGTCTTCGTACTTGCGGACGGCGAATCGTACTTGCCGCTTCGTTTATATCTGTGTTTCGGTTTTGTTTTGAAAGAAAGATAAACACTTTTGAACTTCGTGATCCGATTTGAAAAGTGTGTCTAAATAATAAAATGATGAAGCACAACCACTGAACATTTGCTAATACTTGTTTCATAAGAAAACAGCTCCCAGCCACACGAACACACACGGAGCCAAAATCAGGCCAGAAGTACGAAGATTAGACAAATGTGTGTACTACCCATCATTCCCATGCTCACTGAAGCGCCGTGCGTTGCAGCTCCCATAGACACTAGTGCCAGAGTTCCCTCTAGTGTATATTGGGGAACTCTATGCTACCTGCCACATAGGTGAGCATCAGTAACCTTGGTTCTGGTATTCCCGTTAGTGGGGTATAATTCGAGCAGTATAAAAAAAGGAGTTTCTGCTTCATAACAGGCCTTTGTCTTGATGGCTAGCTCCCCGGCTGATACTACGGCTCGCTCAGCTGCTTTTCATACCACATTGAGGTCGCCAATAAATGCGCCACTTTAATTAGGTACAGGTTCCACAAGTACAATGCGTTTTACAGAGCTGTGAGGGCCCTGCGCTCAGCACAATGTTAGCTCTCAAACAAAGAAGGGAGTCTAGTTTGCGCGATAGGTTCTTACCACCAACACACTACTGAACCGACGCGTCATGTCCTCATGCAGTGGCTTGGAAAGACATATTATTGCTTGTTGCTGACGGCTGCACTGGCATCCTTGGAGCATTGTAATGAAAGCACAGTGCATTAGGGACAACAACTGACAGCGGCACTTTGCTTTTGTTAATGTAGGCAGGTAAAACCAACGCTGTCGCGTTACTCGGGCGGTGGTCTCAGCAGGTTATCGCAATATGACGACATGTGTGGCTAAGCACATTTACCTCTCTCATGTTACCACTACGCGAGTTTTCCAGTTACGCAATGATAGCTGTTCGTTTGTTTTAAAGACCCGATCCGGGCACAAGCAAACCTTCACAGGAAAGTCGAAGGAAAAAAAGACCTATGTTAAAGAAATAAAAAGAAACTGGTGAGGAAGTGGAACTGCCTCAGGACCGGTCCCGCCGGCCAAGCTTACTTGGTTAATGCTGGCTATCATCATCGACCAAGTACTAAGAGCTTAGCTGGGGGGCAAGGTTCTTGCCCTGACTCTCGCTTTTTAAGCTGAAGCGATGGTGCCAACCTGGGCAGCAGATACCACCGGTGGTTGGTGTAAATCTTAGTCGCCACCAACCACCTACAGAGCCAATGCCAAGCAGCCACTCTTTGCTCTCGACCATGGCTCTGGTGGAAGTAGTGGCGTTTGGGGGCATTATATATTCGTTGGTCCTGGACTCAGGTCAGGTTGGTCCTGGACTCAGTCAACTCATCCGGACTCACTACTTGATCCTAGTCTGAGTGACCCACTCCGAGTGAGACAGGTTGATGGAAATTTTCGTGGCTGTGAGTCCGACTGAGTTCGACCTGGAACATTTTGGCGAGTCACAGTACGAGTGAGCCCAAAGCGCCAAATATATTTCTTGAGTGAGTCTGAGTGAGTTCCACTCCTTTCTGCCGACCTCTATACTCCTCTTACTATCAGCCTTACCTGGACTCGCGTATATACTCACAGGTGTTCCAACGCAGTGCAGGCACACACACAATTTCAGTATTTATGAAAGGCGTGATTTAAGAAGGTGGGTGCCTTGATCTCCTACTCACCAGCTCTAAGGGGCATGTTCTTCATAAATATATTTTATGTTGTCATCTCTTCCACGGGAAATGACCTTGGAGGTTTGCGAACACTAATAACCCGTATTAGGAAGTATTATATCAAACGGTACCAAGACAATCACCGATTATGTGTGTTGAAGAGTATTGACACAATGTTTAGACAAGCTGATTCGAAGACAAACGGACTCATGAGTCGACGCACTCACACTAAGAACGAGGCGTGAGTCTGAGTGAGCCCGGGTGAGTCATGTTTTTGTGAGTGCAAGTCCGAGTGAGTCCTGCTCAAGAAAATTTTGGTGAGTGCGAGTCCGAGCGAGTCTGTCCGAGAAAAACTTTTGTGAGTCTAAGAGAGACCAGAGCGCAAGATATATTTTATGACTGAGTCTGAGTGAGCTCCACAAGGTTTGATGACTTATGGTCCTGGCCACTAGCTTAACGAAGTAGACGACGATGAAGAAGAGAGAAGAGAAAAGAAAGATAATGCATAGAAAATTGTTGCCTATATCTTCATTTTTTAATGAATACTTCATTGTGACCAACTATGGCTATGCTCTACTGTTTTTCTCACCTTTGCTTTCAATTTTCTATTCTCGCATTGAAGTTTTCTTCTTCTTCTGCTTGATACATGTTATTCTGAGTGATAGGTTGATTCCCGGGTGCATTAGCACGTACGAATCATATCTTTTGACGACCACATTGGTGCACAGAATAAACAAGGTAAGACTGACCACGGGCATGGAGTGCTTCCATGAATAAGGCTCGTTCCATGAAACAATTTTATGGGGCAGATATTCGACCCGCTGTTATACAGGATTACGTGATAAATCTCGAGGGTATTCTGTGCACCACCACCACATCTTTCTATTCTTATGGACGTTTGACAGCTGAACA
This sequence comes from Rhipicephalus microplus, assembly GCF_043290135.1. NCBI lineage: Eukaryota > Metazoa > Arthropoda > Arachnida > Ixodida > Ixodidae > Rhipicephalus > Rhipicephalus microplus. Next base: position 88,557,305 of record NC_134706.1, read on the forward strand.
CGAGCCTTTATGATTTCTGTTGAAGCCGCTGATGTGACCGATTTTCTCTACTGTCATTACGTGTGCACGTGGTCGTGTTCCATTCTCTCATATGAAGCTTTATTCGCTCAATGTAGGCAACAAAGGCATGTACACATCTTCATTCATTCCCACTCAAAACCCAAAATGTTCTTTTCATTCGTTCATTTCCTACGTAGGCTGTTCTAGCTTTGGAGCTATTCGCATACACTGGATATACTGCGAATGACGTGGCCGTTGTTTTGTCGTTATCCTGCAATTTTTCGTGTTGAAATTCTCCTTAGGTCGGCCGGTAGTGTGTCCCCAGGAAGTCCCAAATACTTGTCACTACTCGCACCTGGTCATATATCTTGACGGCCCATTAGGAGCTGTATTTCAGTTAGCGAGAATCTCTACAGCATCTTGCATTAGTATGCCATCCATTCACTAACAATTAGAAAAAATTGGTTTTAGAGTGAGTGTCTTTTTGATAAGAAATAAAAGAAACATTCGACTCAGGAAGTGCTCTTTACAATTGGTGCTATTATGCGGCATTTTATAGACCAGAGCCCGCCCATCTCGCACCCATGCGCTTAGGCGACCGGCGCATACCCTCGCACCAAAACGCCTGAGCCTGGTTCTAGTAACGTTGGCCTGAACTGCCAAGGCGTGTATCTGTGGCACCTAGTTGACACGGTAAGCGGCGTCTCTGGGACTTCAAAGTGCGAGAAAGTGCCAATTAACGCCCCTACAACTACAAGATGTAGTCTGGGTACCACTGCGCCGTCTTTGGATGCGAAAACAATTAGCGCAAGAGGAACATATTCCTCAGCACTGTCTGTGAAGATCACAGCGCGACTCGGGAACCCTACTGGTGCCGTGTTTTCCAATTGCACACATTTCCATCAGCAACGAAAAACGCCGAGCCACTAGTGAATAATCGCAGTCAGCAGGAAAAACTACGAGCTCAGTAAAAGTGTACGAGTAAGCACACTTATTCCGTTTATTCAAGCGTGACGCCAGCTATTTTGCTTTACGCTGATGCAACATGGCAGCACGCGAGATGTGGCAAAAATACTTGGCGGCTATTTCGCACGCTGATAGACCAAACGCAGACCCACAGCGAAACTCAGAAACGCAAAAGGCAATCACGCAGTCGACTGAGTAGCTTTCAAAGCAATGCAACTCGGCTGTCCCCATGGATCGGCGTATACTCCTACGCAGGTGCGGAGAACGTGGAACTGGATTGTCCATTCCAGGTTCTCAAACTTTGAAAGGCCCTAGCTAAAATGAAACGTGGCACCACTCCGGGTCGACACAAAATTACTGTGAAAATGTTAGCTATTTTCCTGACCTGGTATATATAAATCACTGTTAGATTATTTCAACTCAATTTGGTCAGGGGAAGTGCCACTTCGCAAACAATGGAAGGCTTTCCTAGTGACATTTATACCGAAACCCCCCCCCCCCCACAAAAAAAAACGTGAACATGGACAACCTTCGCCCCGTTTATGCCACATCATGTATGGACAAACTGAGAGAGACGATTATGCGGGATAGTTCGTCTGATTTCATGAAGAATCAACGTATTTTCGCAGATTACATGCAGTGAATCTACGAAGTTCATAGTCGCTCAGAAGGACACCCACCTTGTGAGATTTTGGCGGCATGGGACCGCCAGACCTGAAATTAAGGTCATACTTTTTTCTTGACGAATAGCTTTGTTAGAATAGACTTTTGTCCGGAAAGTGAACATGTCGTCTGCAGTGTCGGCTTATGCAGTGACTCTCCATTCCAGCTTGAAGTCACTACTAAGCTTTCCCATGAATCTTTGGAGAGGCCCGATCCACGCAGTGTGTTTTGTACAGCTATCGAGAACCTGCGCTGACCGCAATGCCAGCCCTCAAGCAGAAAATGGATGCAGGTTCGCATCCGAAAATGGACCGAGTTCTTCGTGCTGGAGTAGGTGACGCACCTTCTCGTCCTGTGAAGTTGAAAGCCGGCGGATCAGTTCCCTCTTCAGATGTAGGTAACGGTCATCAGCCGGGGGATTCGCAAGTATATCGCGAACCTCAGCCGCATAGCGTGAGTCTAGATGGGCGACGACGTAGTCATAGCGCATCTGGTCCTGGGTGATGCGTGCCGTGGAAAACTGCGCCTCGACTTGAGTGAACCACACGTCAGGCGCCTCTGCCCAAAACGGCGGAAGTTTGACGGTGACGCGACAAACGTTCGTGTTGGTGGCGGCCGCAGCAATGGAGGCGCCCGAGGTGGCAGGGACCGCTGGAGCGAAGTTTTGGGGGCGTGTCCCAAGTGGGGTGGTGCACGGTCGTCGGACGAGAGTGCTTCATTTTCATTGCGCTGCTGCTGTTCCCGGAGCTGCTGCTCTTGGTTCTGGATCACTTGCTGCTGGGCCTGCAGTTGCTGTTGCATTTGTTGTACTTGTTGTTGAAGGGCAGCAACGGTTTCCTCGACGGCCGTGGCGGTGCGGTACGTTCGCTTTCCGGGTCACCAGATGTGGGATAACATAACTTTAATGTTTCCGCACTGAAGGTTCTACAACGACTGCCCGTGAATCGAGGCACACACACAGTTTTCTTGCTTATTCCGGGCGAGAGTGTTCTTATCGCTGGCGCCCGTGTTTGGAGGCATCACCGCAACGCGCAGGCGCAGAAGCGGCGCCGACCCGTTTCGCCACAAATTCATCTCGCCAGCTGCTATAAATAGCCGCTGATAATGTGATCGGCGGCTAGTCTACTTAAATTGACTGATATTGATTGATTGATATGTTGGGTTTAACATCCCAAAACCACCATATGATTATGATAGACGCCATAGTGGAGGGCTCCGGAAAGTTAGACCACCTGGAGTTCTTTAACGTGCACCCGAATCTAAGCACACGGGCCTACAACACTTCTGCCACCACCGGAAATGCAGCCGCCGCAGCCGGGATTCGATCCCGCGACCTGTGGGTCAGCAGCCGAGTACCTTAGCCACTAGACCACCTCGGCTTTTTTTTTCTTTATTACCTGTTTTTCTTTACAGGTGTTCACACAGAAACATGAAGGATAAAATACACTTGGACCAATATTTGATCCGAAGTGCTCACATTAAAATTTTTTCACCTCCCAGCTGGCTAACAATGTTAGAGGAATTGTGCCACTAGACCACCTCGGCGGGGCTACTTCAATAATGTTTAGAAGGAGATGCTTTCCGACTACCCCAACAAGCTTTAGGTATTGTTACGCAAGTGAATGCCCTGATTAATGGGCATGCGCTGTGATGAACACCGCGACATTTCACGGATTCGTGACGTCATGTAAGAAGCAGGCGATTTTATGGCACACAGAAAATTTTAAATGCCAAAGAACCAATGGGAAACAATATGCCGTATTGAAAATAGTTCATTATTTTAGTTTTTACGGCTCTTACGCGATAAAATGGTATATATACACACACACACATATATATATATATATATATATATATATATATATATCTAAGGAGGTGTATACCTAAGGGCTCGCTTTTCTGTGTTTTGACACAATATTAATGAGATCTAACAGACAATAATGCCAAGGAATGTATAGGGGAAGTTATTAGAACAAATGTAATGTAAATAAGAAGAAAGAAAAGTGGGTGAAGAAATAACCAGCCATGAGTAGGATATATATATATATATATATATATATATATATATATATATATATATATATAGGTTTTGCCCCCCCCCCCACTCGCAAAAGAGTTGGCTCCGCTGAAAATAAACTTCTTTGTTGCAAAAGTAGAGTTTTTATCGAAGCATCACAATCTTGCGCGCAATGTAGCATCCTTATATTAATAGCGTTCACGTCCAAAAGCATAGTTTCCTTTTTGAAAGTGGATGCGCATATTGACAGATGAATGGTTTGTTCACCAAACGGGATGCACTGAAATAGTGGAAGAAATTTTTTTGTTAGTGCGAATGTTATTGAAAATTGATTGCATTAAAATGCTCCATAGTTCACCATATACAGTACGCGTTTATGGCTGAACTGAAGCATCGTTTATTAGCTTGCGGTCAACTTGCGCAACAGCTCCCATAATGAAGGCCATTGAGTACTGGCACAATCTTTTGTGGCATGCAACTTTTTCATGGTACAAACCTATCGGCACTCTAAACTTGATTAGTATTGCAAATTACGCTGTTCCCAGGAACCAAACTTCTTGGTCATCTTTTTTGTGAAATTTTCTGAATAAAAGTTCATAAAACTCACTGGCAATACCATGAGACGTGATATTGTATTACGCATTTTAGGCCGCATCTATAATAACCAAGTTTGAAATTACAGGCTTCATACTTGTGCGCAATAATTTTCACCCATTCATTCCCATGGAGATATTTAAATAAAATAACCTAAGAACTCGCAAACCAGCAATTTTGGTTATTCATCTTTTCTATCAGTGGTATTCAACTTTTTTTTCTTTATTCTTTATTCGGTGAGTGCCCCGCTTTGCTCAAAAAGGCGTTACAGCAGGGGGGTTACAGACTGGAATAAAACAATTCTTCGTTTATACAGCACACTTGCTTGTCTTGCAGCCGGTTCCAATCTCTAATGATCATCACAAAAAAGCAATTATAAAACATGGTCGTTCTTGCACGATACTCTTTCACTTTGCGTCGGTGGCCATGTCGACTAGATATGTAACTGGGTTCACTGAAATAGTTATGACGGTCAATCCCAGTCCGCCCATGAAAAACAGAAAAGAAAAACTTCAAACGCAGTTTTTTCCTGCGTAAAG